>NC_091852.1:47225564-47850564 GCF_037783145.1 Equus przewalskii
CAGCTCTGACTTCACTTTAAAATGGCTCCGCTATAGTCAATTTTGACACCAGGAAGAGGGAATAGACAGTGCCGAGACTCTGCTGTAGACGGGCAGCTTGAAATGTGAGAGGAGCAACCAGAGGGCCGGTATGACTGAGCTGTAGGAGCATAGGGACTTTCCATAATCGAGCAAATGAAACTTCACTGAGCACATTATTTTTTGTTGGTGCAGCTCACTCTGACCAAAGTTTTGCTACCTTGAAAATAATTGCTGAGAGAAGCAGAAGAATCATAAAGAAGGATATTTTTTACTGAGTTTAAACTCACTGGAAATTATAAGTGATGATGGATTACAAAATACTGTCCAAACTCTGCCTTGATATGTTGCCGTTATTATTAAGCTTCACCCATAATATGGTGGCATAGGTCCAACGACGCATCATTCAACATGTAAGTGCTTGAGGATCAACCTCTGTGTTTCCTTCCTCCAGGTCTTTCCAGGGTTTAGTTGGTGAGTAATGGAAATAAGAAGCACATCTGTGCCAAATATCATAGAAGGCAAGTCATCTATTTTCAAGAGATAATGATAAAGGCAATATTTAGGAGAAAACACATGTATGGTGCAGTTTCAAGGGTTCTTGCCCACTGTTTCCTGGGACACTGAGGTCCCAGCTCAGGCAGTGGTAGAGCCAGAGTCCAGAGCTGAGAATGATTCCAGAGGACTTTGGAGTAGGAACGGTTGAATTTTCTCCTTTTACTGCCCACCTACTCTCTCACTTCTCCTCAACTCCCCACTGTCAATAAATTGCAGTAAATTAGAGAATTTCCAGATAACAAAAAAGAGCAGCAGAATTCTCTGGCTGCATGTCACATTCACAAAATTAAGAATATTGCATGGATTTTTTTAATTAGATTTTTAACGATCTTATACTAAAAGTGTTTTCAAGAGTTCTCAATGAGATATATTTCCTCAAATATTTTTCCCAGATCAAGATTTGAGGCTAAATGCACAGAATATTGCTGCCAACACTCTCCACCCTACCTCTACCTGAAAGCACTTGAGGATCTTACGACAGACTCTTAACAGTATACGGGAAATTCAAACCCCAGCTCAGATTCTCCCATGAAAGTGCTTCTATAAGAAGCACAGTTGCAACAATAATAAGGAGAAGGTGCTTGGTCTTTTAATAATGGGAGAATTTCTAGGAATAAAACTTTTGATGCAAATATCGTCTCATCTTGAAGCAATTATAATACGTTGCCGAATTAATTGGCCTTGGGAATTAAGTTTTCAATCAAAGATGGTAGTATTTCCAGATCATTCTGGCAACTAGCTCAGCAACCTCACATGCAGCTCCCTTCAACTTCTAACCAAAAATCCCAAAGACAGAAAAAAGATACATAACCAAAACTACAAAGAAAAATATAACTGTCAGGCAGCCTAGCACTGTAATCTTGGAGGGATTGACAACAGTTGCACAGCTCATAGGACTAGGTTTAGAAAAACAATTCAGAATTCAGCAAATGACATACACTGGCTTCAATTGACAGGAAAATAAAAAGACTACCTAAAAATATAGGCAGGAACATATTTGTTCTTCCAAACTATCCATGCTCCTGACCCAGAAAACTAGGGCTTGTGCCAATCAGAAAATCACATACATGTTCTTCTGTACCTTTCAGAAGCCAAAAGGTTGTAAACCCGCCTGTGCCCTGCTTCTGTTTTTCTATGTTCAAAATGAGATTACAAATCCCAGAGAATGGTCAGACCATAATATTGGTAGGGAATATGGGTACTGGTGAAACCTCAGAGAATTCTGGTAATCATATCTATGTGTGCAGTGCTGTAATCACAACCTTTACTAAAGATCAGAAAGGAAGAAGTAACATCTTTATTCCCAAATGCATTGCCATGTAAACACAATTCTTACAGATTCTAACAAAACACTATTAAATTAATAAGTGAATTTTCCAATGTCACTGAACCAAAAAAGATGAATGTAAAAATCAATTGTATTTATGTAGATTATCAATTAACAATTTAAAATAAAATTTTAAAATATTATTTATAATAGCATTTCCAAAACATAAATTTTAACAAAAGATGTGCAAGAACTCTACACTGAAAACTATACAATATTATTAAGAGAAATTAAAGAAGACTAAATAAATGGAAAGTTATACCAACGTTAAGGGATGAGAAGACTCAATATTGTTAAGACGTGAATTCTCCCTAAATTGACCTATAGATTCAATGCAATCCTCATCAAAATACTATAGGCTTTTTGTGAAAACTGGAAAGCCAGTGCTAAAACTTACCTGGCAATGCAAAGGACCTAGAGTAGCCAGTCACATGAGGAAAAAAAAGACTTTTATTAAATGTTACTGAAATTTTGTGCTTGGTTGTCATGCAGTATTATCATGGGAATGGTTAACTATACAGAAATAGGAAAAAGAGGTGAGCCCCAAAACATGTAGGGTCACCTTTGGGGCTGAGTGGAACATGGCAAACCAATGTCACAGGAGAATGAAGAGAATGAAGGATAATGAGAAAACCATTATAGGAAGCTGGAAAATGACAAAGCAGGTTATGTAGAGGAAAAACTTGTTTTAACAGATCACATCTAATAACTTGGAAGATAGAAAATGTGCCTCATGAATTCATGACCTTGAGCAAAGAGGTGTCCAGGTAAAACACTGACAGCATCAGCTGGCTCGTTCCACCTGCACGTGATAGCACCGCAAGAGAGCAGCGGCTCCGACACAACTGGACGGTAGACAAACGTAATGAGAAAATTCCGAAAGCTCAAAAATTCTAGCACTTGCTGAGTTGGAAAGTAAAATTGAATTATTTTTAGTCTATGCCTCTACGTACAGCCACAACCTCTGTCCTAGTCTTTATTCCTGTCTCATTATCTTCCCTTCTTTCATGTACATAACACTTCCTGTATAGAGGTTTTGCATGGATTCCCACAGGATAGCCAAACTTTGAGCCATTAAAATTAACAGAGTTGAAGTGTGTTCATTGATTTGAAAAAGTTTGACAATAAATTGACTGAAAGAAAAAGATGTCCAAAAAGTTAACGTAAGATCCAGTCTTTGTTAAAAATAAAATACATTCCGCAGAAGACATTACCAGGTGACATACATTGTAGTATTTCAGTGGTCACCTCTGAGTGATTGGTAGTAGATGGAAATGCGTATTTTTATTTTTTGCTTATCTGCATTTTCAAATTTTTAAATATAAACATGCTTTGATCCTCTATTCAGAAAAACAACCACCAAAAAGAAAGTCAGGTTTTGATTAAGAAAAGAAGAAATTACAAAGAATTGAAAGCTTAAATAATGCTATGTTGTTTCCTATAGCCAAGCTACACACTGGGAAAAGTAAATTTCTATGCAAAAAACAAAACACACACACAAAAAAAACACAGAGTAATGAAAAAAGTACCTGGCATGTATTAATTAGACTGTAATTGCAGATTGCCAACAGGGGCCATTAAATATAAAAACTGTTTCTCACTAAAATCGCTAATGTGTTTTTAAGGTAACACCTGTATAGTGATTTTCCTACTCCCAAGGCGAAGATGGCCAGTTAACTTCCAACCACGTTTATTTTCATATTTTAATCCCCCAAATTGCCAACAGTATATTGTTGCAGGATTATAATCAACATGGAGCCATTGTTACAATGTTAGATTTCTTGATAAATAGAAACATTCCTAAAAATAAATACTCTTTTCTATCTTAAATTTTGTAGTTTATCAATGTCTCCAAAATATTAGAGTATATTTATCCTAATAGTGATTTTATAAAAATGTAATAAGAACAAATTCTCACCTTAAAATCTAAAAATTATACACTTAAATTCTAAAACCCATGACCACAAGGCAAGCAGCTGACGCTTTTTGGCTAAAATACCGGAATCCACTCAGCCATCAAATACCATCAAGTTGACTTAAATGTTGCCTGCTGTGGGGCTGGCCCCGTGGCCGAGTGGTTAAGTTCGCGCGCTCCGCTGCAGGCGGCCCAGTGTTTCGTTAGTTCGAATCCTGGGCGCGGACATGGCACTGCTCATCAGACCACGCTGAGGCAGCGTCCCACATGCCACAACTAGAAGAACCCACAACGAAGAATACACAACTATGTACCGGGGGGCTTTGGGGAGAAAAAGGAAAAAATAAAAAAATCTTTAAAAAAAAAAAAAAAAAATGTTGCCTGCTGAGATGAAAAACAAAACAATGCCAGCTGTCTATCACCTTCCAGGCTCAGGCATCCTTGGCATGTGGTTTCTATGGTCAAATAGTCTGGTGTTTAGACTCAGCCGAGGGAACCTTCTCATCCGCTGAGCTTCCACGATGCGCGGTGCCCGGAAGCAGGTGCTGTGGGGAAACACAGTTGTAGGAGGGCAAAGAGGCAGAGTGACTGCCTCACGGAGTGATAATTTTGTGCTAATTCCACACGGGTGATGAGAACACAGAAGCGCTGCTAGAGAAGGGCCCTAAAGCTGAGCCTGGCCTCGGGGAGAAGGACGACGTGCCGCTAGTTCTGCGTTAGGCACGGGAGGATCAAGCCACTTCACTTATGATGAACAGTGAGGGACTCCGTGGGAAACAGACTATGGACTGGAATTCTGCCTAAAGAAGTTTTGCTAGAAAATGTTTTCTAAATAGTCAAAGCCCTATGACTAAGTATTCAACGTTTTATGACTTAAGTTTTCATTCTGCCACCACGCCACTCTATAAGCTTGCCTTGCCAAGGCAAGTTAAGTGCTCAGTGTTCTTTATGGTTGAAACAGGACACATTGAAGGAAAGACTCTGCTATTAAAAATTGTATATCACAAGGCAAGTCCTTTAGGATCTGTTAGTTTCAGTTTGCTGACCATTAAAATGTGGACGATGAAAAAGTTCTACTGAATTTGTCAGGTTTCAGGAAGAAGCCAACTAAAACCAAAAATTACATCATAAAATGCATTTTAAAATTTATTTATTATTATGAATAATATTTCCAATAACAACTGCCTAATTGCCATTCAATGAGGAATTACATTTCTCTATGTCCAAAATGTTTCCACAAAAACTGACGTTCACACACAAAAAGGACATTTTCTACTAACAATATTAGTAACACAGAAAACTTATTTTTTCCACCTTCGCATGTGTTTAAGTGAAAGGCATTTCACAGATGTAATTTCATAATGACATCATTTTTTACAATGGCAAACTAGCGGGAAGACATTTTCATGCCAAGAAATAATTGTCTAATTCAAAGTTTTCCCGGTGTCCATATCAGTCAGGCTATTCATCTGTATTTGGTTACACCTTCAATTTGTTTCACTAGAATTTTATCTTTTATTACTTACAGTCCTATGTCATCTGGTGGCATGCCTGAGTGTATGAAAGATTAGTGTAAATTGAATTTTATAACTCAATTTAGGATGTAAGTACTCTAGATTTCCTAGTAGTTCACTTCATAAATTTGTTTCTTAATTCATCTATTTGTAAGCTCAAAAATTGTTATACTAATTTTCTTAAGGGGGATGTGGTAAAGCACAGAGGTGGAAATGGAAGGAAGAACACATCTGTGCTTGGTATTCTTTGGACGATACGCTCCTTTTACAGCAAAACACACACATATGGAAAAGCGTTTTGTCAGTATTAACCATTTAGGGGAAAAACAACTTAGCATTTTAATCAGAAATGTGAATGATATAGGCTTTTATAGTAGCTACTGAAATTTCAAATTCAAATGTTATTTTTTAGTGTGAATATCTGTGTAACACTCATCTCTCTATTTCTGTGCGAGGAAAGTAGCATCCATTTTGAAGATGTCATACCATAAAAAAATAACTCCTTTCATAGAACAGGTGACCCACTGAAATAGGAGTTGGTGAAGACTGACAAGTAAGCATTTTCCAAGTCAGGTGGGTGACTACATGTCTTGTGTTGTTGATAGTCTTCATTATATTTATTACAGATTTCATGGTGATATTTAATACAGTGAATAAAAAGAGACTATTCCAAATACAGGGAAAACGGATCCTTCAAATAAATAAAAGATTCAGTCTAGGAGACTCTTAGCTTTGGAAAAGAGGGAGGAATGAGTGGCAGATTGTATTTAGACAATGCCTCACCTTTTCAAATCATCTTCTAATTTAATCTTTGATTAGAAGATCACAAGATTTCTGTCCATGCATGGAACTACCCATGGGAAACTATCTTCCCGTAAGAAAACATCGTTAAAATATGACTTGTAAACAAACTGCTGATGGGGTTAGACTAAATTCTAATTCAGTTGGAAAATTGTCAATTTAAAATGTAATTAACAAAACATAAGCTATAATACTGGATATGATAATGCCAATGACTTTGGTAATTAAGAGTATTTGCAAGTGGATACTGTAGAATGTCTGTTCCAACAGGATGGATGAGAGGGAAACACTCTGGCTGAGAAGACTATTTTAGTTCACTATAGTTATATGAATTATAATTTATGGCATATAAAGTGATATAAAACCATCCCGCCATATTTATTTTGACCCTCTACTTACCAAATACTAGCATCTAAATTTGACTTTGTTTCTTAAATAATTGTTCCTAATACAAAGATGATGCACTGATCAACAAATACAGGTATTCCAGGCTGCCATTTCTCCAGATAGTAATTAATCTATTTATATTCTGTTCCATAAAGGGGCCTATTATCAATCTGCTTAATGTAAATCAACTATCCCTCTCCTAAGACAAAATGTCAACCTGGTGAGATAATGAAGTCAAATTAATGATAAATTAAACCCAAGACCATGTAGACCTTGACAAAGACTGGCTTTGCCACTGCTGCATTCCCGGGACCCTGCGCAAGGGAGCAGAATGGCTTTTCTTATGTATTAAAATATATTTTTCTATATATAAATTACATACAGGTTTAAATAATAAAGAAAACTTTGTACATTTAAACATACTTTTCTTTTTTCCTGTTTTTTCTTCCTTTTTTATTTTGAGGGAAATATAGATGCATCTGCAAATAGCTTAGGTCATAAAGTGTAACACAAGACTAGAAATTTTTGTTGAAAAGACACTGTTACAATTAGAAATTATTTAATATCCCTTTATCATTTTTTGTCTCTTTATTCAAGTAAAACATAAAAACATTTTCAGAATTTTTTATGTCTTTTTCCCTTCAAGAGTAGGTGCCACGGTGAACTGCACTTCACGGTGAGATCAAAGTAAAATGACGCTCTTTTAAGGTCAGGTTAAAACTGACACCTTCCACTCTCCCTGGGTGAAATTGGCAAATATTTATATAATCAATTTTTTGCTTATTTTTCCATGAAAGGCTTGACACACCTGGGACAGTATTTCTCAGGCTTCTTTTAGTTACAAGGAAAGTAAACCTAAATGCAGTTCACTGAGGCGAGACCAGAGGACTTCCTTAACTCATAGTCAAAAGCAAGGGAGAGCAAGAATTCAGCTCAGAAACAATTGATACATGAAACAACAAAAAACAGAGACATGAAAACAACCAGAAATCTCTCTCTCTCTTTCTCACTCTCATTTTCTTCTCTCTTCCTATTGACTTTTTCTTTGGGAATCACTTTTTCCAACACAACCGGAATTGTTAACATAGGTGGCTCAATTCTCGCCATCAGCAAGTCATGGGATTTCCACTTCCAGCTCTACCTTGAAAAATCCAATAGATGGACTCTGATGGTCCAGGCTGAAGTCATCTACCCTTCCATCTCTGGACCACTTCCTATAACTGGAAAGTGAGGGTGTGCTATGGTTATCCCAACTTAATCGGGTACCTGCCTCGTGAAAAACTGTAGTCAGAGAGGCATGGATCTGGAAGTACTTGTAAAGACCAGTGTTGGGCATGGAAGAGTTTCTCCAAGAGAAGTCGAATATAGCAGAAATATAACAAGAACATAGCAAGGCAATCACTCCTATTTGTGTCAACTGTTGTGGTGCACCACAGGCAGTAAGGAGATATTTGACCTCGAGAAGTGAGTAGTGAGGAATGACAGGATATCACTGTCTTGCTGCTATCTCACCTATTCATGCTGACTGAATGAAGCAATTCAGTACCATCTTCCTACCAAAAACATTTTTTGGTGAAGGTTACCATCTATACTGAAGATAGCAGCAAACAAACAAAGGAAAAGAATATCAGTAAGACAGATTCTCTTCATTTTGGTGACTTTCGTTTATCATCTTAAGAACTGCAAAGCTCACTTAGATACAAGGATGTTAAGATAATAAATTAACCTATGATGAACACAAATAATAAATCATTACATAACAAATTTTTAAAAATCCAAGATTTAGAATCAGGATTACATATGATAAATAAACAAAAAGCAATAGAATATATTGAAATATATGAGGAAGCCATTTGGCTTAAAACTAATTCGCCCTGAGCTTATTTTTCCAGAAAGGCCTGATGTGGCTTGTAGAGCATGCATTGTACATCTGCTTTAAACATTTTAAATGTACCAAAGATAAGAATGATGCCCTTAAAAGTAGGGATGTGGCTGCCCCCCATATTGGCATTTCATAAGGATAAGCCTCTCAGAAACTAAGGATTAATTACCACCTGCTGAGTTCACCTTGTGACCACTGACATGTTGTGCCAGCAAAGCGATCTCCCATGACAATAGTAAAAGAGACATTCTTGTCACAGGTGACGTGCACTCTTTGTTCCAAGATAGTGTACAAACACTCTGTATACCTCACTTCTTTGGTGCTCTTCCTTCCTTGGGGAAGGAAAGCCCTGAGCTAGTCCTCAGACCTGGCTCATAATAAACTCACCCCAGTTTGATTTATAGATTGATTACAGATTATTTCTGTCGACACATATGAGTTTGGGAAAACCAAGATCACGTCTTTTCAAGAAACTGGGAAGTAAGGAAGGACATGTTTCAGGAAGAAGGCAAAAGTCAACTGAACAAAACTGATTTTTTTAGCAAGGGGTAGGATGACGTTTTTGGAAGTATGAGGTTGCATGAGTGCTTACAAAGATTTTTCAAATCATTCCTCGTACCTTTCTTGTCTCTGTTTTATTTTCACTGATAATCACCAATATTATCATGTTCTTGTATAGGAATTCTGGTAGTCAGTAAAAACTCTTTGTGGGCCAGGCCCAGTGGCCTAGTGCTCTGCTTCGGTGGCCCAGGTTCAGTTCCTGGGCGTGGACCTCCACCACTGGTCGGTGGCCATGCTGTGGCAGCAGCCCACATCCAAAGAAAATAGAGGAATATTTGCAACAGATGCAAGGTCAGGGCAAATCTTCACAAATTTTTTTTTCTCATTCCAGGCAAATAGTGGATTAAACTATATGTCCCCTTGGAATGAGCTGACTTGCTTTGGGCTTCGAAATGGCTGAAATGATACGTATCATTTCCAAGTAGAAGTTCTAGAAACCAGTGCACAATTTGCCACACTCTCAGGGCAATTTCCCTCCCTCACAGGGACTGGCAATTTTCCAGATAGTGGGCAGCTGCTGTGTCCTCCTTGGAACCTGTGAGGATGACACAGAGGAGAGGTAATCCAGCTACATACAGCAAGAGCAAGAAATAGTCCTTTGTTTTGAAACATTGAGACTCAGGGTTGTTTGTTACTGCAGCATAACCAGCCCATCCTGACTGATACAATAATTACAGAAAAACGTGTATTTACAATGTTGGCACATGGCAGTGCAGTAGTAATGGATAATAAATACTTAAAAATGAAGGCTCAAAAATGGATATTGTTAGGTGTTAGGTTTACTGGTTGTGTTTTCTTCATAATTTTCCATATGTTTCAAATTGTCTTTAAAGTCTGTGTTGAATAATCATAAAATAAACAATCCATATATTAAAAAAGAAGAGAATTACATTAAAAATGAAAAAGTCTCACAATTTTAAATAATAGATGATTATATTGAGATCTTTTATTTCTTTTATTAAACCTTCTAACTCATTTTATCTGCCTTATCACTAAATGTTTTCTTCAAACATTTTGTTTCCTAATTCATGTGAATATTTATATAGATGTTTGCACATTACAGACATAAAAGTCATTTTCTATATTTTGAAATATATTTAATGCACTGCAGGTGTTCTTTTAATGCATGTGGTAGTGCACTTATAGCCAATTATTTCAGTTTATCTTTTATTGCAATATCACATTTGTACATACTGCAATTATTTACTTTCATGTTGCATGACGATGAGTTATTTATAGACACAAAACTTGTCTTCTGTTACCTTTTTTTTTTAAGATATCAAAATGTGAATTGGACTCAAGGACCAATGGAAATACAGCTTCCTTTCAAAATAGTAGCCAGCATTTTCGAGCACCTATTTTGTGCTGAAAACTGGGAGAAAAATGTTGTCAGTCCTCTGAAAAAAGCATCTTTATCCCCATCATCCACATGAGGAAACTGAAACCTGCTTGTAGGGGTTTCGTAACTCATGTGGGTTACACAGCCAGCAAATAGCAGAACTGGATTCTCAGCCAGGTTTATCCGACTCCACAGAAAACACTTTCAATAGTCCTATCTCACCGTCTCCTGCAGTATTGCATAAGCCAAAGCATACTGCACTTTAAATGACCTTTCCCCACCTTGAAAAGTGTTTATTTTAATAAAGCTTAAGATTGGATGGCATTTAGTGTTGATAGATACAATAACAATGATATTCAGGGGTGAAATTGTTTTCAATATTTAGAAACATTTGTCAGAACTTTTCCAGGCAAATCATTCTACATTGCTTCAGTCAGTCATTTCTCGAAAGGCATTACCTCTCGTCATATCAAACTACTTGCGGTTGCCTGAAAGCTTCATATTTCTCACTTCTCCCACCAATGAAGCTCTAAAGTTACCTGGTCACAGAAACCACCCTTGACCTCCCCACGTAGGTGACATACATCTCAGCCAGTACGTATGTGGGTCTTACCATGACATATTGATGCGATCATTTGTCTGCTTTCCCATCCTCAGCTTATAAAGCTCATAATAATAGGGACTGGGTTACATCCATTTTTGTGAATCTAGACCCTGACACAGGGAGGGGCAAGTAGTTGAGTTTAATACAAAGTCTTTGAAGGGATGGCTGAGTGCTCGCATTCTCTTATCCTTCCCACTAGCGCCTTGTCTTATGCATCAAGAACAAATGTGGTTTTGTTCCTGATGTTCATGCTCGGCAATGTTAGGTCTATCAAACAAACTGGACTTTAAAAAGTCATTTTTCCTTTTTAGTTATTTATAATTACCTACAAATATTTAAATTAAGCCTATTTATGTATCAAATACGTAAAAATGCATTCTAAGTTAGGAACTGTCCAGTAGCATCACCAACAGAGTCTCCACAATTCTGCCAAACGCAAGACCGTGCGAGTTCCTTGTGGCGGCTTTACACCCAGCATTCAGAAATAGCGACTTCAGCTGAACCCCAGGATCCTAAGAACGTGTGGTAATTCTGACGTGTAAATACATCTCCTGACCAAGGGAAGATGCCTATGGGTTTGAAAATTTATCAAAAAAAAAATTTTATAAATGAAAATAAAAATCCATGAAAAATAGTGAAATCCAAGTTATTAAAAATTAATAGCAGAGTATATATATGTGTGTGTGTTTATATTAGAATCTTGTCTATGTTTGAAAAGGAATGTTTACAAAAAAAATGTGACAGCATTTTGCTGCGAGATATAAAACAGAACACAAGACTTCTAATATTGACACTTCCGTTTGACCCAGTTGGAAGCATTTCAATTAGAAGTAAAATGTGGTAGTACAGTAAATGGAAAAACAAATTATAAAAGGAGGCCATTACACTTTTTAAAGCAACCTGAATTGGACTTGGGTCATGCAAGAGTTTTTGGACAAAGATTAATGCCATTTTTTAAAGAGTACTATGTCATAGTTCTATTAAAACTCCTCTATTGAGTGTTTCTCTGGTCTATAAAATAAAAAATACAATTCATAGTTGTTATTAATGGGCTTTTTTGAAACGTGCCATTACGGGGGAAAGCAGATGGCAGTATTTTCAGAAATAAATAGTGGGAAGAATAAGGTAAGAGAAGGGTAATATATTCTGACCTTAGAAATATGCATACCAAGCCCATTTTCTAGTTAAAGTGCCAACAAAGACATAAAAAAGAATAAGCCATTTTTCCCATTCCATGCAACAAATTCTTTTGGAGTTTCTGAGATCATAGTGAACAAAGATGAACATATAGATGGAGAAATAAATACCAAATATGATTTGAATATCCAATTTATGTAATAGGAAAGCAAAACAACTTGACACACTTTTTTGAATTCTAAGAAGAAAGCTTAAAGAATTTTCTAGCAAACAAGAAAGGTGAGTGAAAATTAACAATAATGTTTAAATTAGATTAAAAAAAGGATTGTGTTTTCATAATATAGGATGACCTCTTTACTCTTTAATTAATGGGAAATTATTTCTATGGGTTTTCATACACGAGGAGCTCTGTTGCTCTTTTTAAACGTGTTTAAAAGGGATATTTGATTAATTTTTATTCATGTTTAAGAATTCAAAGCACTGAACTATTGATCTTCCTCTGGAAACAGTTTGGACTGGACCGCATACATTTTGATATGTGGAATTTCATGTTCATCTTCCCGAAGAACATGCAAACAGTTCTGAATTCTACTTTCAACTAAAGATTGTTTAGAAAAGTAATACTTCCTATTTCCAATGGGCTTTTTAGTTTCTTTTTTTGTTTGTTAGCTTAAATCTTAGGGTCATTTTCAAATTTTATCCTATAATTGTCATAAAATGTAGCGTGCACTTTTTATTCAAATTTATTATAATTTTTATTACTAGGTTCAGTGTGTCATCAATTTATTAAAAGTTCTCTAAGATTACAAAGGTGCATTTTTGTATATAGTTTTGTATATAGTATTTGACAAATATGTACTAATACGCATATTCAGATATATGTCTCAGATTCTTTAAATGCTTATTTTATTCTATTTTTAGTCTATTTGATCTGTCAACAACTCAAGTACAGAAGTCTCCTATGAATCTTTGATTCTGTCATTTTTCAAAATATGTTTCAAATAATCACTGGATTTGCCAATGAGATCAACAAACACTTGCCAATTCAGTCACTCTGTATAAAAATGAAATTCAGGATGGAGATTCCTTTTGGCCAATTTCATGCCCAAGGCCTACCCCTTGGCCAAGGGAGTCTTGTCACCTGAATAAGCCCACCAGACTGTACCCAACGTGGACGTGAGTCCCCAAAAGGAAATCAGAGCGGTGTTTGGAAGGAAAAGTGAACACAGAGAGCAGACTCAAAAACAACAGTAACACGTGGCCCCCATAATATCCCACACCAAAACAGTCCCTTCTGTGCCTCAGCAAATGAGGGGAGAAATTGCTTAAAGTGCTAGGAGTTACCTATGCAAATACATATGAAACATTTTCCTGGAGTCATAATTTTATTTCAATATTTGACAGAAACAAAACACTTTTTGACATTGAAACAAACATGGCAATATTATAAACAAGAATTCAAAATGCACATGAATTTTCAAGATAAAATCCTTCAAAAGCATTTCCATGCTTGTCATCAGTCACCAAGACCTGAGACGGAGCCCTGAGACCTCCCAGGGACGAGTGGCTTCTCCCTGCTATGCCTTTCCCAGATTCCTCTTTTTCCCACAAGGGAGGGTTCAGACACCTTCTAAAGGTGCCAATTCTAGTCCTGGGAGTCCAGGAATTCCTCTGAATTTCACCTTCAGGCTTCTCTCTGGGCATTTTCACCAGAATTCTGTCCCGGTTTTTGTATCCAGATTTGCCTTCTCCACTCTGCCATGTGCACTGACAACTTACTTTTGCTTTTGTTTTCGCCCCTGCAGCCTCCCGATTCCCCCAGTTCTGCCCACACCCTGCTTCACACCAGCCCCAGGTGTCAGGGCGTTGAGCCACAGCCTGGCTCTAACACTGGATTCCTGTCACCCAAGACAGTATATCCGACGTGAAGATCCAGGAATAGCTAACACCTTCGTGTGAATACCCACATCTCACACCTCACGTCTGTCCCTGGAGTAAAGAGGTCCACAACTTCACTATAGAGTTGTGCCTTCCTTTAAAAAGCGCAAGACCAATCCCAAATCTCCTAGGACTCCTGTTTGGGGCAAATCTGTGTGAATCTTTCAGGATTTATGGACTTTGATCATATATCTGTTTGTCTTTCATCTTATATGAATTTTAATTTTTACTTACCTATTCTCTTCAGGGAGCTTCTCCAGACTACAAAAAAGCAAAGCAGAGACCATCAGTTCCTACATCAACAGAAATGGTATTATTCTTCTCAATGTATGTTTTTGTTTTCACAGTTCTTAGGTCCATGTTGCACCTGTAAACATTGAGAGGAGAAAAAAATGGGAGAAGATGTCAAGTAGAACCAGATAGATTTATAATAAAATTCCAACTTGGGCTCTTACTGGCATATATTTAATGAATGTCCTTATTCAAGTCACTTAACTTCCCTCAGTCTTCAGTTCTACCTCTATAAAATGGGAATGATTCCACCTACCTTTCAGTGTAGATGCATCATAGCATATGTATTAAATATATTATGGTATATGTTTATACGTATCTAAAAGATACAGCACAAAACCTGGAATACAGTTACTATTATCACAGTGGAACGCAAAGTCTCCAGACCTCAGCACTGAATTTTTCTAGCCGGTGTCTCATGCTGTTGCCTGTAACATTGACCATCTTTGAATATAGGTAGTTGGGTAGCCCCAACGCCCATTGCTGGCTCAGGCCACCCCTTGCTTCAGACTCATCACCTACTACTTTGCTAAGATATCTGCCATGCCTGGCATGTTTCTCCACACAACCCATAGCGTCAATGCCACAGCAGCTTCTTTCAGGACTGCTGCTCGTCACTCCACCAGAAACGGGTATAGAAGTGAATATTCCTGACTCGTAGAGAGCTCCTTATGACTAGATTCTACAGTATGGTCGCTTGGACCCAGAGATGTTTTGGATTTCTATATATTCTACCAGATTATATGCATAATGAGAAATGGCTGGATGCTTTGGACAGGTTTTTCCAGAAACAGTCTCTGAGACAGATATTTTCATACTGGAGTTTTATTGAGGAATGCATTCAGGAATGCGGTGGTATGCTGGAGCCAACTTGTACCAACTTGCAAGAAGCAGTTACGTGCATCTCTTCCCAATTCTGTGTTCAATGATGTCAAGTTGGTGGTTTAAAATTGGCCATGGTGGAAATCTACATCTTGGAAATTAGCAAATGCAACTAATAAGGGGTTTTCCCCCCTGGAGATTCCATTGTTAAACACTTACCAGCACAGACTATCTGAAAAAGAGGAGGAAAAGCCGGGACTAGGCAGAGGGAGAAGTTGAACTGCTTTGACTCGGCCTTATCCACCATGATAACTCTTATTCCACAGGCCAAGAAACTAAAGTGGGTGTTCTGCCAAATATTAAGTACATCCATTCCAATTTTACATTCAGGGACTAGGTAATGACCCTGGTTCATGGTCCCTAGTGGACATACTCTAACAAACTTGGGCCAGAACTTCATTACCTGGCCCACCTATGCTCTGATTCAAACCAGGGAAACATGATGACACTTTGGGTGCCAAGGTATCAGTGTCAGCCGGGACCCTATGTCCAACAGTCCTTGAAAAATCTGAATGCACCCTTCCCTCAAGAGTAAGTTACCCAAGTAAATGACTAAATATCTACTATAAAAATATCATCAGCACAACTCCAGATTACCAGCAATAATGCACCTGTTTCGGGTCCAGACATTTGTGTGCAAGACATCTATTGGGTAATATGACCTCCTGATCCCTTATTACCCTAAGGAAGTGAAGGAGGAGGGCTTAAACAAAGGGAGAAAATGAACCAAGATGTATTGTCACAGAGGCCTCAGCCAATACCACCGAGATCAGAGTGTAACCACGACCAAGGCAGCTCCCCTCTGCTGAGAGCAATTTCCAGAAAGGGACTCAAGGTAAGACATTTGGAGCCAGGAGTGGTCCTAGGAAACAGACTCAGCTGTTATCATTGGCTGCCAATATTTTGACGGCTGGAGGAAAGTCCTGCAGTAGGGGTCTCAGCAGCATACTACAGTATCCATTATACTGAGTCAGGTTAAAATGAGAGCCCCTACACTATGTGCAGAACCATGATTCCCCAACAATCTTAAGAATTTAGCTTCAGCTTAACCCACCCATCTCCTTCTCTCAGCCTAGGTCCTCTCTCATCCACTCTCAGGTTCTTCCTTGAAATCCTGCATCATAACATCCTCACATACCCCCAAAGACTTCAGAGATGTTTAAATATGTATAACCATTTATCAATGTCACTTGGGTTTGTTTATTTGTTTTCCAGAAGTTTTCTCAACTACCACATAAAACGAGTTAATTCTGAAATGTACCAAAGACGAGGGAGATTTTCCAGCCTCACACAACCTATGCCAATGATGGTTTTTTTCAAGGCAATCTATTACAATTATTATCACTGGACCATTGCTGGTAATCTTGAGTTGTACTGAAGGTATTTCTATAGCAGGTATTTATTTTACAAAATAGATGGTGTGCAGTCAGCAGGAGTAAGAAGAAATAATTCTCTCATCAGGACAACCAGGCAGTTAGGGGAAGACCTTGACATATGGATAATGTTTTTAGAAAGTTGCAGAGGCACAGTTATATGGCAGTTATAATTAGCGTCTAACAAGGAATGAGATTTGTTTATACACGCTTCAGGGGGAAGAGAGCTTACAGAGGATATTTCCAGGGCACCAAGTGTGCTGGGAATTGGTGAAACATTGAATGACATCCTAAAAAATAACTTTCTGGAACTGATGCTCAGGTCTGTGTAACTGGCCATGCTGAGAGAGGACTTAGCTCGCAGCTTTCAGGGGGATTTTCTATCTAAACAAGCTTGGAGCAGCTTACGCAATTAACAAGCTTTTAGAGCGGATTTAAGCCTATAGGAGAAAATTGTAATATGTAGTATGCTCATGTAGGAACTCTTAAAAATCCTCTCTGTGTTTTTCAAGTGATGAAGCCATCATCACAGCACTAGCATCCATAAACCTCCTAACTCAGAGATGTCTGTGAATCCAATATTCTCATTAATTGCCTTCCTTTCAGAGATCTGCATCAAGAACTAGCAAAAAATGGCCTTATATGCATACTGGCAAGATGTGACGTCCTAGCATGAATCTATACTGATTCTTGACTTCATAACGGGGTTGAGATCCTCCCATTGGATTTATAAGGAGAAGAGAGTGACTTACTCCCAGCAGACAGAGAGTACATGGCAAGACAAAGCCCAGGCAAACCCAAGTCCTGAAAGAGCTGATTGAACACAAGGAGACCAGTTCTGGACCAGGCCATTTGTAAGACCACAGAGCCAATGAGCTAACGTGTTGCGTGGAATCAACCTGTGCTGAAGGCTGCCTACATTTATGATGCTAGCTTACACGCATTTGATTATACTCAGGACAACGTGGCAGATTTCCTGTTTACTGTAGACGAGAGGAAGCCATGTACCCATTTTTGCTCATTGACAACAGCTTTAAATTAGATGGAAAAGGTACAACTTACAGATGAGTTAGACAGAAATGCAATTATTTTATTCATCCTAGTGTTGAAAATAGTCCAGGGCACACTTTCTATTTTCCTTCCTCTGTCATCAGTGTCTCTGTTTTTTAATAAAATAATAAAGTTTGATTTTCCCTTTGCACTTTGGGTCTAAGCAAAAGAGAATGAAGCATGGATAATGCATGGTCCCTGAGTACTGTATAGTATGGCCCCCCTTCTTCCTCTCAGCCTCCAGGCTGTGCTGTGGGAGCTAGAAGCCCCCTGGCACATGGATGCTATTCACTGCGGCAGAAAGCCAGCCCTAGGGTATCTTGTATTAAGGTGGAGCAGGGTTTGAGTTGGGAGATAAACCTGCATAGACGTATGTCAAGAGAGTTTGACCTATAAAATTTTAAAAGGTGGGTTATTATCCTAAGGGATGACAGGAAGATGAACTTTCTTACAGAAAATTTGGAGAAAAATATTGTCATCTAGCCCTTAATGATGTAAATCACACTGTATCAGGTCCCTATGTCTGCATATTATTTTCCATTATTAATGCTCCAATACCAGATTTAATCTTCATCTATAACACAGCAACACATATATAATGGTGTTGATAACCACATTCTGATGCTTTCTCGAAATATTTGGGATGACATTGTTGATAGTGACACCTGCCAAAGGTACACTCATTTCTGATTTTCTCTCTCTCTCTTTTGCCTTGTCTTTTTGGTCCAGAAAGCTAGAAATATTTTGGATTACCAATAATCTGAGGAGAAGAGCAGCCAGTAAGCCATAGCAACACCCCCAGGAAGAACAGTGCAATCTCCTGTGCCTGGGAGGTGGCGGGTAATGCATCAACATTTAATGCTGGTCTTTGTGCTGACAAATTAACAGACCTTCCGGAACTACAATTCCAGCTGCGCAATCTGCACTGGGTCAACCTCCATGAAGGTAGACCCAGGATCCACGAAAAGAAAAGCTATTTGCCCTCGTCTGCACAGGGACTGCCAATCCTGTGATGTCTTATTTTCTTTTCTTCAGACCCTTTGCTATGTCTGCTTCTGTCTTAATTTAGCTTATATTCTTTACTCCATTATGTGTCACACTGTCTTACCAGTATATTCAAGTCTTTCTCCCAGTTATTATTCTACAACAACTAGCTGATAAACCCATGGCCTGGATCAATCCAGCTGTTAGTTTTCACCAGGATTACATCTAAAATCCTGAGCAAAGCTCAAGACAATCACAGCGATTTGCAGATGGGTACGGCTTAAGTCCATGGTTTGAAAACTCAGATTGTCTCTCTACGAAGTACAGCAATTCAGACGTTTAGGACTTTGCCATGTTGGACAATGTGTCACAAGCAATCAAATGTAATGAGAAAAAGACTTTGAGGAAAAACATCCCATAACACTTTTTGGTTGGGTAAAGTTACTCAGCGCAAAGGTGAGAATAAAGGATTACCCATTCTTCAGGGGCCTGACATCTGCATTTTAGCTCTCACTAAGTTAAGAGAGAGAAAAAGATGTGCAGAGAAGAAGGCAAAGATACAGAGCATGTAGAGCAGACCTGGAGAATCTTCCTTTGAGAAGAACTCTAGAGGTAATAATTGGCATACGGAACTGACTTCAATCGAATGAAGCCTAAGAAGTTTGGACAGAGATATACTATACATGCAACTGCTCAAGATTTAGAATAATCCTTGGGCATCCGGCATTCTACAAGCAGGAAGAAGGATGAGAAAGCAGTCTACCTCCCAAGGAGGACATTTCCTGACAGCACTTCAGACACGGCCAAAGGGAATGATCAAAAGGAAGCACCTCCCCTCAGAGTAGAGCCAGAGAATACAGAAAACAATGGGCAAGGGATCTCCTCCAGAGACCAGATCAGGGTCTGCTGAAGGAATATTCCCCATGGCCTCACAGTGTCCATCATCAGGATTTCAGAGTTGTTTCAGACCAGCAACTACCGTGCGTCTTATATTAGCCCCATTTCTGAGTGGAAGTACTTATTATCCTCAAACAAAACTCATTCAGCCATCATAAATTGTGTTTTAAGCATGAAGACCTTTTATATTACAGCTCCCTTGGCCAAGAGGAGCTACACGTGGATCTAATAGTGGGACTACTTTGCATCCCCCAGAGATCCTGGACTTAGACCGTGATCCTGTGACTGAATAAGACATTTGGATTTTCTCAGCTAAGGAGGAGATTAGCTCTGCATTTTAACAAAAGAGCAAACTGAAAATTTGGTGACAAGAGAGCTGAACTATGGTAGACATTATTAGTGCTCATAATATCTGGTTTGTCTCTCTTTCCAGGCAAGTGAAAGAAAACACTTCCCAGTGTTAAGTTCCCTTAAAATTAGGTGCGGCTAATTGACTAGTTCTGACCAATGGTCTGTGAGCAGAAGTGACATATGTAAATTCTGGGCTGAAGCAGAAAAGAAACAGGTGTAAGCTGTCCATGTCTTTTCTTCTCCTGCTACACAAAAACCATGGAGGCCTCATGGTGAGGTCCTAGAACCAAGAGATAGAAGCAGCCAGAATCAAGGAGTCAATGCATGGAGAAAAGTTAACCTGGAGAGTTACCTACAGCAAACTAGCAAGAATGAGACATAAATTTTCATTGTGTTAGACCACTGAGACTTATTTTAGTCCACAGAATAACCCAGCCTATACAGAGTAGATTTTAATGAAATCATGCACATTTAATTTAAAATCTAAATTTCACTGATTTTGATGAAGTCATGCATGTTTAATTTAAAAGCTAAGTTATCAGTCAATGCTATTTTCCTTCAGCATTTTGAGGATGTAACCCCATTATATTTTGAGACCTATTACCACAAAGATGTGTGCTGCCAATTTAAAATATATTCTTATGGGGCCAGCCCCATGGCCTAGTGGTTAAGTTCAGTGCTCTCCACTTTGGCAGCCTGGGTTCAGTATCCAGGCGTGGACATATACCACTCATTAGCAGCCATGCTGTGGCGGTGACCCACATATAAAATAGAGGAAGATTGGCACAGATGTTGGCTCAGGGCAAATCTTCATCAGCAAAAAAAGAAAATCATGCCATTTTATCATGATTTCTCTGTGTGAGATTTGCTTTCACTTTTTTTCCTGTTTGAAACTCCTTCAATTTAAGAATTTGTTTTCCTTCAACCCTAGAAAATTCCTAACCATGACTAATTAAATATTGCCTGCTAAACATATTTTCGCTCTCATTCTGGCTTCTATATACCCTTAAGTAATATTTTAATCTTTCCCATCACTTTCTCTGCCAATGGTGCACCTGAGTGATTTCCTCAGAATTATTGTCCAGTTCATGAATTCTTTTCTCAGCTGTGTCCAGTTTACTGTTGAATTTACATTTGCAATATTTTTTCTATACAGACTTTTTCATATTTTCTAATTCTTTTTATACATTTTTCGTTCCTAACGACTTCTGTTCTTTATGTCTTTGATAGTTTTTATCTGTTCTTTATCTCTTTGGATAGTTTAAATAAACTTCTTGTAAACTTCCTTTGAGACTATTTTGTTGTTTCTAGTTCTAAGCATCTAAATTCTCCCACTTACTGGATCTGTGACGCTCTGCCACAACAGTTCATTCTGTGTGATTGGAACACTTTCACTATGAGCTCATCTTCATTCTGTCATCCTGTATTCCTCTGAGGGGAAGTCAAATATGTTCAGGACTGTGGAAATATCTGATACAGCAGTTCCTTGCTCAACACTGCAAGTCCCAGCTATTTCACTGGCTCTTAATTTCTCGACCCCTCACATTCATCTGACATAATTTTGAAGTTTTCATTTTTCAAGGATATTTTTCTCCCATGGACAAGCTAATGGAAGGTGAACTTTCTTACTTCTTCCTAGAGGCTGTGGATGGAGCTTTTCTGGTGTTCATTTCAAGGCCAGGGCAGCCCTGATGATTCTGGCTTTAGGCAAGAAGCTTAGTACTAGTTCCCAAGGCCTTTGAGATCTGTGGCTAAACATTTCTCCTTCTGTGTGTATGTAAAACACAGAACCAAGCTGTTAAGACCTCAATATATTTTCAATAACCCCATAGAGGTGTTGGCAGAAGCCGCTGCTCACAGCTTTGACGTTGCATGCTTTCTTCACTTTGTCTCGTGGTGATTTCTCTCTCTTGATTTTTTTTTTAAAGATTGTCACCTGAGCTAATATCTGTTGCCAATGTTCCCTGCCTTTTTCTTTCTTTTTTCTTCTTCTCCCCAAAGCCCCCCAGTATACAGTTGCATATTCTAGTTGTGAGTGCCTCTAGTTGTGGTGTGTGGGGTGCCACCTCAGCATGGCCTGAGGAGCGGTGCCACGTCCTGGCCCAGGATCCAAACCAGTGAAACCCTGGGCCGTCAAAACAGAGTGCATGAACTTAACCACTTGGCTGGCCCCTCTCTCTTGTTTTTGTATTTTTTTTTTTTTTTGAGGAAGATTAGCCCTGAGCCAACATCTGCTGCCAATCCTCCTCTTTTTGCTGAGGAAGACTGGCCCTGAGCTAACATCCATGCCCATCTTCCTCTACTGTATATGTGGGACACCTGCCACAGCATGGCTTGCCAAGTGGTGCCATGTCCGCACCTGGGATCCAAACTGGTGAACCACAGGCTGCTGAAGCAGAACGTGTGAACTTAACCACTGCATCACCAGGCCGGCCCCCCTTCACTCTTGGTTTTGAGCTTGACTATGTTTCCAATTTTTTTTGGTTTATTTTAGCCAGCATTCACTCATGTATAGAGTTGTTTGTGCCCTATTTGACATAGTTCTTGTGAAATCTAAAACTTAATCTTCATAACATATTAATTGGGACTGAACTAGAAATATAAAACAGAGAGAGAATAGATATCTACCACATCCAATGGAATGTCATAGGTCTGCATTTACTCAATATTTCTTATACACTCTCAGTATTCTAACAAGGGTTTGAGGATTAATTTATGCAAAAGCATGAACATCTGTCATTGTTTATTCCTGAGAATTTTTTTAAAGTATATTTTCCACCTGCTTACTTGTGAAATATAAATACTTGTATTGTCTTGGTAAACTCTCCATTATTAGATATAGATATTAACACATTAGGAGGGCATTATATTGGTCCAACCAGAAGAAGAGGTGTCTTGAAATAGAGTGGTAATCATGGAAATGAAGAAAAGCTCAGATTTAAGAGATATTTTTAAATTACAATTAATGGGACTTAATGGTCAAATGTGAGGAGTGGAGAAGACAGAAGTATTGAGGAAAACATTGGTGTTTCTGCCTTGATGGTGGGTGGAGGCACCATTGGTTGAGAGGGAGAAGACTGATGAAGGAGCAGGTGTGGACTGAGGATGGGAAGATTAGAATATGAGGATGGAAAGTTTGCGATAAACTTATACTAAAAACTTTTTTATGGAATAATTTATTTTGCCTTTGAAGGAAGATATTTTGGAACAAGGCACAGTTTCATGGAAATATATGAGCCACTAGAGAGGATCTGAGTAACTAGAGAGCACAGGAATAAGGGCTAAATGAGAAGGCCCAGGATCTAGACACGACATCTCAGTGTCCTCTCCCAGAGGAGCTGAGATGAGGTCAGGAGGTCAAGAGTGCTTCTTTTCACACAGTTGGAGGAAAGATATCCAGATGACATTTAGAACACTCCATTTCCATATCTGACTCGTCACAACTATTATAGTCTTCAGTGATGAAAAAATAAAATTTATCTTTCTGTATTGAAAACATGCAGAGCAAGAGACTTCACAGAAATGAAACATCCAGTTGTTTGAAATATTCTAAATAGATTTGGCAGTGGAGAAGCATTTCCTTCTCTGTAGCACTCCAGCATCTTTACGCTGGGGTCATCAACACAGTCATTAGCATCTTAATTTAGCCATGGGTACTTTGCGTGTGAAGTAGATGGAGTGCATTTTTAAAGGTTTTTGCTGGATGGTCTGGCTGTGATAGAGTTTTGAAAGATAGCCTGAGGCACTTCTTGTCCAACATTGTGCACGTCCCTAATGAGAGAGGAACAATTTCATTGCCAGACAAATATGTGCAAGAGACCAATAAGCCAGTTAGAGCCATTATCGAGCAAATGAGCCACCTAGGTGACAGCAGGACTGAAGTGGAGACACCGTTATCCTTCGTCTCTGCCTGCAAACATGAATTCTTATGCACGCTCTATCAGTCTTCTTAAGAAAACCATCATGGAATTTAAGCATTTCAAACTTCAGAGCTTTTTTCCAGGCTAGGAGAGTATATAAAGTTGCACCAAAAATGAACCCACAGAAACATAATCGATTCCCTGGTGGGAAAAAGAAAAGGCCATATTGCTGTATTAATTGCTTTATTGCCTTTCTCCCCCTCACCCCCAAAAGATAACAAGAGCCATAGTTTCACAGACCTCACCATCGTCTCTGCTCTAACAGGGAGATAAGGCAGGAGAAAGAGACAGAAGAAAAATTTCCCCAAGATAGCTTCTTTTATGGAGTGTAAGAGCTTTTGGAAAAGATAAGAATGTCTGAATTAATTAGTCAATTAATTCTACAAGCATATATTGATGTCCTACTAGCAATGAGGCTTTTGTGTCCCTGGCTGAACAAAAATACATCACCGGTCCAGCTCAGGTGCTTCTGGCCAGCCATTAACAATAACACACATGTAGAACAATACTTTTGGTTCCTTCAGCCTCTTTGTTTTTTCCACATCATTTCTTATTTCCAATTACTCTTTTCTCCTTTCAGTCATCTACCTTCAAAGTCTCCTCTCAGAAAAATCCCTAACATTCAATGATCTGTTTAAATGGCCTATTTAAAACAACTAAAATAGGACAAGAGAGGATGTTCCTTATGGTAATAGAAAGTATAAATTTAAACAAAAAGGTTGCAATGTCATACACATTAGTGAAATCTTAAACAAAACCAGAATGGGTGATATCAATATTTTTAATAACATTTTAAAAACTCCCCACTTGTTTCTTTCCAATCCATTTCACAGGCAGCTAAGAGAGTAAATGTAAGAAAATGCAACACTAATCATGTCACCTCTCCCATGAAAACCTTTCAACAGCTTTTTAATGATCTTAAAATAAAAATCCAATTATCAAAGCAGCTTCCGAGCTTTGCATGACCTCCTACGCCACCTCGCTGCCCTCTCTCTTTAGCTCAATAAGCATAAGCCAACTTGGCCCTTTTGCCTGCAGTGGTTCACCGGGCCCGCTACTCTCCCAGCTCTCAAGCCACCCCCTACACGTGCACACGCACACGCACACATGCAAACTCTTCCTCTCTCATCATCTGCACAATTCATCTTTCAGTTCTCCCTTCAAAATACCAGTTCCTTGGATAGATAATGTCTGCCTTCTCCTTCTCCACTATCCCCTCTCATAGTGCCATCATCTCCCCACAAGACTTCTCACATGTGGTTACTGTATTTGTTTGTGTAATTACTATTTAATCTCTTTCTCCCCTCTGTACTGTACCCTCCACGAGGGTAAGGGCCATGTTTGTTCAATACTGTATGCCTAGCATGCATCCTGGTACATAATAGATATTCTCTAAGTATTTACTGAATGAATGAATGAATGAATGGCTAGAATATTAAGATAAATAAAAATGAGAACACAAACATATTGCTCATAAAACAAAATTTCTGACATTAGACTCAAATTAGTCCTGAGTTTCTTGGCAAATAGAATGAAAAGAGGACATTGATCAACTGGATCAGCTGTAGGATAATCAAACCATTTCTCTGAGGCAACAAAACCTTTCCTAGCAAAGAATGTAGAAAACTTTCCAAGAGATAATTCCCCTTCACAGAACTGAACACAGTTCATAATTGTGTATACATGTGATCATGGATGGGTGTGTCCCACATTAGACTCCAAGCTGCTCAAAGGCACCGACCCTGTCTTTTTTGCTCATCATAATATCTTAGCACATAACGCAGTACCTGAAATATTAGGAGGCATTGCTAGCAAGTTCTCCTTTATTAACCCATTGATTCTTTCGTTCAACAAATATTTACTAAGCAGTTACTGTCTGTGCAGCACTGTCCAAGATGTTAAAGAAATACCATGAGCAAATGATGGAAATAGTATACCTTATCTGTAGCAACAGTAGTCACAAATTCCATACGGCTGCCTTGAGTTTTTGTAGTTTTTTCTGCTGTTGTTGGCATTTGATGAAGTACGAGAGAAAACACTAAATCATGGTGATACTATGATAAGGAACAGCACAAATGTTTTCCACTCACTTCACTTTTTAAAGATTCAACTTGTTCCAGGGGTAGAATTTGGAGTAACGAGAGGAGACGGAAGAGTGCAGGCCCCCAGTACCACTTCTTTCAGCTGAGTTTTTGGCAGAACTGGAGAAAAGAACACTCAAGTCTGAACGTGCTGATCGTGGCTGGTAGTGTTGGAGTTCCTCTGTTCTCACTTTTGTTCTAAATGTTCTCTGGAATAGGACTGGTTCACCGGATTTTTTCTTTTCTTTATAGCCGCATACAGTGGTGACTCACACTACTTTTCTTTCTTCTTTCAGGCGAATCTAGTGTTTTCAGCATCCCAACTCTGCGTAGCTATTTTCATTTGAAGTCTTTCACAGTTAGTTACTATACAGAAATAAGTAGAAGGGTATTGGGGGCATCAAAAACAAAATCATGATTCTTAGGCTATAGTTCCTGATTCCGTGTGGAGATGGCAGCTCAATGTTATGCTAAACTAAGGCCATTCTACTTTAACTTCCTGAAGTAGGGTCTACCTACCATCTAAAGAAATGAGTAATCTGATCTCTTCCACTTCAAGGGCATGTTTCAAAGCACAAAGTTTGGAAGAGGCATTGGAAGCTGACTCACTTGTGTCTCACGTGGATTATTTGCATGTGTAAGGAGCTCCAGCATAGTCACACCATTTCATAATCCCTCTGCATCTCATGAAATCTGACTATGAACATCAGTGAGCCTACAGAGGGTGCAGATCACTACTCCACCTGTACATGACACTGGGCAACAGGTAAATTCTGTCTTCATCGCGAAGCAGGACTGGATGGCTGCTTTCCACTAAATGGACACATCCGTACTGGAAGGGAGGATTTATTGAAGTCGTTTTATCACTCTGGACATCATTTTTCTTTACTATAAAATGGGGATACAAATATCTGTCTTGTCTATTCCACAGAATTTTCTAAGGATAAAATGATGTTAGGTATTCAAAATTGCTCCGTGACATTTCCAGGGATGGGAAGGATATGGGGTTAAGCTCCTCGGTCCTGAGGAGCAAAAACTATTCTGTGTCTTTTCCAGGCATGTTTTATCCATCTTCCACTCAGTTTTCTCATGGAATGTTTGGAGACTTTTTGAGTTGAGGGTTAAAAGAAGCCTTGCATTTTCTACTCCCATCAATGCTTATCACCAGAAATTTATTTTAAATGCTCAGCAGACTCCTCCTGTGCCTGAAAAGATGCATACTTAAATCTCTACATGGTGATATTAGAAAAAATTTTTTGTGATTTTAAAATTAGTTCAACTTAATTTTAGCTCCAGTCATTATCACAATGTTAAATCTATTTGGACACTTGATAAACTAATACAGAATAAAGTAGGCAAGGTTTTTTTTGTTTTTTTCTTTTTTGTTTTGCAAAGCAGGAAAGAATATCAAATCAGACAGAAAAACCAAAAGACTTCCAAAAACAAAACATAAAATTGCACATCATACTTTCAGTGAAATAGTCCAAATGAGAGAATCAAATTACTCTTCCTTTCATTTAAAGAGCTCAGAAATATTGAAAACGAATGAGTTCACAAGCTTGTTTTCGTATCACTTATCTCAGATTTCCCTTCTCAGGAACACTTTTGGAAGTAGAAATAATGTCAGTGATAGCTTCATTTCATGTTCTGGAAAAATAGAGCAGAAAATTACCCACCCCTTGTGCATCGGATGTGGAACTGCCTAAATTATTCAAACACACCAGAGCCCCTCTGCTCACACTGACTTCTGAATGATTCTCTTTGATATGTTACCTCCCTATGGTGGACACTCAGTTCTAATCTTCACTGCCCTTCGTTTCTCAGAATTTTCTGCTCCACAGTTCTGTTTATATATCATAGAATTGTCAAAGCCCTAGTTGATTTCTAGCCTACCAGAATGGGGAGGCTTATATCAAATCTGTTTTCAGTGGCTGTACCTAGTAAGAAAGCTGGTGTCATTCATTCAAAAACATTTGTTGATCCCTCTGTGCCTTAGAACAGTGCTAAATACATGAGATACAGAGATTGAAAGCCACAATTCCTGCATTCAAAGATGCCACCACTCAGTTGGTGTAGACAAAAAAGGAGACAGCTACTATATACGCATACGAAACAATCACACACACAGACACACGCACATACACTGAGATAGAGGTAAATACAGACTACTATAGAAGTGTAGATAAAGGGTTCCTAATTCAGACTTAGAGAAAAAGGACCAAACCTTGATGGAGATATTGTATTTGAGTTGAGTCTTAAGTAGGGGCAAATTTGCTCCCCAGGAGATATTTGGCAACGTCTGAAGACATTTTCAGTTGTCACAACTGGGGGCTTGACACTGACATTTAGTGGGTCAAAGGAAGGCACGCTGCTAGACGTCCTGCAACGCACAAGGTAGCCCCCACAACGAAGACTTACATGGCCTAAAAATGCCAACAGTGCCAAGCTTGAGAACCTTATTGGAGAGGATGGACATGTAATTTAGATTGTCTTAATCAAGAAAAAGGTTCACATATTTGAAAAGTCCAGCGGTATAGGCATTCACTGAACAAGGAAATACTGAGTGCCTACTAGGTGTTGGGCCATGTTCTAGGTATAGAACATAAAGTGTAAACAAAACAGAAAAAGTCCATGCCTTCATGGGGCATAAATCTCACTGGAAGGAGATACACCATAAAGTAACAACAAATGGCTAAACATATAATGTGTCAAATAGTGAAACTTCTAAGGAGCAAAATTAAGTACAGTAAGGGATGAGAGCCATGTTAGAGAACCAGGGGTTCCTGGATACAAGTTGATCAGAAGACAGGTTCCTATTTAGGTAGGATGGTCAGAGAAGTTCTCACTTACTTGCGGACATTTGAGCAGGGACTTGAAAGAATTGAGGGAGCAAACCATGTGAATATTTGGGAGAAGAACACTCTAGGCAGAAGGTATAAAGGCCCTGAGAGAGAAGGAGGACAGGAATATTAAAGGAACAGCAAGAAGGCCCATTTGGCTGGAGTGCAAATGGATGGCCGGGAGAGTGGGAGGAGGGGATATTAGTGTGGGGACAGTTGGGTCACATGGGGCATTACAGGTGGTTGAGTTTACTGTGGGTAAGATAGGAAGCTCTGAGGCAGAAAATGAGGTAACTGGAGATCTGTTTAACAGATTGAGTCTGGCTATTCTGTATTTAATCAGAAAGGCCACATTCCGGACATAGCTACAACAAATACTTCATTTATCTTTATCTCCTGCTATACCAGGAACTATGCCAATTGGCATAATGAATGTTAAAAAGAGGTTTTTCACTGATGATATGAGAAGCTCATAAATAGCAAAATAGATGTTAAAAATGGTTTCTCATGAGTGTGTGGAAGTAAATGAAGACCACCCAAATGAGAGCAGGCAAAGGCTATTTATTGAGAGCTTACTCTAGGAAGGGAGCCAGTTACCGTCACTTGCACTTGACAGAGACGCAATACAGACAGAGGAGTGGGAAAGCTGTACAGCAGGAAAAAGGGAAGGCTTCAGTGTGCTCTGATTGGAGGCTGTTGGCTCGGGGAAGCTGTGGGTGGGCTACCTCAAAGCTGCCATCTTGTACAATTGGTTTATTTCAAGACTAATTATGTTTTATAATATGTCTGCTTAAAAAATAGTTTCTAAAATATTTTTGGTAACTTACAATCTTAGACTTATACTAAATTAAGTAAAAGATATTCAGTAAATATCTAAACCATTTCTGAGTAAGATTAAATACTGAACCATTAACTACTAAGCATAAATTTAAGTTTATATACTTTTAGCTTCTTATTCTATGTGGTACAGAAAGCCTAGATATTTGAGTCTGTCAATAAACATCATCTTTTTTGCCACATTGAAAAATAGGACCATAAGGAAACAAATCCTTATAAAAATTGTGAGATGGTACATTCATAAGCTTTTCCAGTCTTCTATAAAATGCTGGCTTATGACATATAGTTCACAATTATCTGTTTGTTTTCTCTATAAAATAAAAGGTATTAATAGTTAAAAATTATAATCAGTGCGTTTAAATGAAACAACTAGAATCAGTAAGGAGAAAGGGAAACAACTTTGTAGACAAGGTATGCACGGTATATAGGATGTGTTTTTGTTAAGGAAAAAGAAGAGCAATTTTGTCCTAAAATAAGTCAGCTGGTTGTTCCAGAATGAGAAAGAAGAAAGTGTAGGACAAAGCCAGAATGGATATGGAAAGTTGTAGCAGTTTTGCAGAAAAAGAATTTAATTTCTAGTAATCTAAGCCTGCTAAAATTTTATGGGCTTTTAAAAACGAGCTTTAGTATCAACAGTATACCAATGCAAAGCTAGAGTTTGGTTTTCTCTCTGTTAAAAAGACAAAATTTTCTTGGGTTATTGGTCTACTCTTAATAAGAGTTTGTAAAAGGTTTTCTTTGCCTTTTGACTAATCCATCTAGAAAGTCAAGACTCTGTGTCAGAATAATTTCCTGTTTTATGTTGACTTTATCACATCCTTAATTATTTAAAAGAACCAAGTCTTCTCCTTTTTAAAAGAGCTAAGGATTTTTTTTTACAATTCTGTTACCTCCTATATTTGCTTCTGAAATCTTTTATTGCCACTTCAGTTAAATAGGCTGCTTAGCATTGTTTGTTGATGACTTATGACCCAATTCAACCAGCTGTTCGACCCTCCTGACAACATTTGATATTTCACCTTCCCAAAATCTAATCCTTAATGATCTTTTACACCTAAAACTGTATGTGTGATTTCCCAGAGGTCCCCTGGAAAGTCACAAAGGATCTTTCACCTCATAAAAAGAGAGATGCAAAAAGTAATTACGTTTTTCTGATATGTTGAATTGCACGGCAAGCGTTGTCAAGTAAGAAAAGATACTTAACCTTCCCTGGAGTTATGTTTGTATGGGGAAATGTTAATACAAATATTTCAAAAATTATATGAAAGTCCTAGAAATGTGTCAATGCCTTTGATGTCCATGATACGTCCTGATGCTGCTATGCCTGAGTGTTATTGATCAAAATTCCAGGGGTTTTTTAATGTTGTATGCCACAGAAACAACCATATCCTTGTCCATTGCATTATTTTGTTAGTTGATTCTCATTACATCTTTAGACATCCCATTTTACGTCTTTTGTCATCCACAGATAAGTTTTTGGTTTTGGTGAGGAAGATTGGCCCTGAGCTAACATCTTTTTCCAATCTTCCTCTTTCTTTCTTTTTTTTCTCCCCAAAGCCCCAGTACATAGATGCAGATCCTAGTTGTAAGTCATTCTAGTTCTTCTCTGTGGGATGCCATCACAGTGTGGCTTGATAAGTAGTGTGTAGGTCCGTGCCCAGCATCTGAACCAGCGAACCCTGGGCCTCCAAAACAGAGCAGGCAAACTTAACCACTGGTCCATGGGACCAGCCCTAAGTTTTTGTTTTAATCCGATGCTTCCATGAAAGCTCTTGCAAGCAACTACAGGCCAGAGTGCTTCATCTTCAACAAAAAGGGATTGTCTCAGAGACCCACAGAAAGGATGATGTAGGCTTCTGAGGACATTACTGTAGCAACTTTGAGCAAACCATATGAATGGACTGAGTCAGGATTTCCAGAACTGTAGAGGAGAAGCTGTTGGGTTCATGAGACTGCTAACCCAAGATCAAGCAGGACAAGAATTAATCCCGGTGCCGGCCCGGTGGCACAGCAGTTAAGTGCGCATGTTCCACTTCGGCGGCCCAAGGTTCACCGCTTCAGATCCTGGGTGCGGACATGGCACCGCTTGGCAAGCGATGCTGTGGTAGGCGTCCCACATATAAAGTAGAGGAAGATGGGCACGGATGTTAGGTCAGGGCCAGTCTTTCTCAGTAAAAAGAGGAGGATTGGCAGCAGATGTTAGCTCAGGGCTAATCTTCCTCAAAAAAAAGGAAAAGAATTAATCCCACAGGACTCTAAGAAGTGATGAAGGATGACTATGGGTTTTGTTTTGAATATTACTGATGCTTTAATGTTCTAATTCCTGGCCATAAGGAACCCCTTTCTCTTTTCTCTTAAGCTACCTATAACTCATAAAAATTTAGTAGATTATGCTTTTGTAAACAGAAATATACGTTTATCTTTTTCTCCCTGCATGATCCCCCTAGAATTCAGAAACCTTTGAGTATTCCTTCATGGCAATATAATTATTTGCATAGGTTGGTTAAAATCTGTTTTCCTTGTAACAGAACAGAATTAGAAATATTGATTATGTAACCAAGGCTTTGAATGTCATATTTGAGAATGATGTGCATAGAATCAGATATGACCAGACAGCCTTAAGGAACTAAGGTCAATTTTATGGAGCTAATGCTTACAAAGCCCTCTTGGGAAAAACAGCCTGATACCTGGCTTATAAATTCCCAGCTTTAAAGGTGAATAAGGAAAGTCACTTCCAGTAGGGTTGGGAAATAGGATATGTTGAGGACCTCACAAGGAAAGGAATTCCTCCAAATCTATGAGTACAACGGGTAAAATCTGGTGACATATTCTTGGCCCAGCTTCCTAGATTCAAAAAGCCTTTAAGAGTCCAGTCTGAAATTCCTTATAAAAACTTCCAGTCAAGCAAACCTAAAAAGGTTTTTGTAGTTAATTGCCATTCTTGCTGCAGCTATGTGAATAATCAGGCCAAACCTAATGAGACCAAACTTATTTTGTGATTGATAATATTCTTACTTTGATTGTCGTTGATCAAAAGGGAGGTGACTATGGAGAGAAATTTTATGTTTCAAGAGAAACTATGGCATGGACTTGTGCATTATCAGATTCCGGTCCTGTTCATTGTCTTTGAGCTATTTTTCCACCCCTTTCTAAGCTGCATGTTATTGTTACTTTCCTATAAATTGCACTAGATCCTGTCATCTTGCACAAATTTTCAGCCCTCGCCAAATTAAAACTTTTGCAGTTTCCTTCAATATCTGACTACAACCCTCCAAACTAACATTTCCAATTTTTCTCCCAACCTCCTAACCTGGAGTCACTGAATTGCCCAGACCTTTAGTGGGACTCTAGATTGTCTTGTAGCCAGGCTTTCCCCTAGGATCTGAAGAAGCCCTGTGAGCTGAAGACAGATGACCTGATACAAACTTCAAAGAATACATCACTCGGATGTATGGGCAACCTTCATGCCTGAAGGTGTAGGCACGTGGGCCACTCAGGAAGTTCACTGGAACTCCCGCATCTTCTATGCCCTGCTCCGGAAAATAACCATGACTATGGATGATCTTACCAAAATCTCTCTCTAATGTCTATGCCACCACCAAAAACATTCTCACGGGGCGGCTCCGTGGCCAAGTGGTTAAGTTCGCACGCTCCGCTGCAGCGGCCCAGGGTTCGGATCCTGAGCGCCGACATGGCACCGCTTGTCAGGCCACGTTGAGGCGGCGTCCCACATCCCACAACTAGAAGGACATGCATCTAGGATATACAACTATGTACAGGGGGGTTTGGGGAGATAAAGCAGAAAAAAAAAAAAAGATTGGCAACAGTTGTTAGCCCAGGTGGCAATCCTTAAAAAAAAAAAAATTCTCACTCTGAATTGGAAAATCTGTCGTATTGCCACTGCCATCCTCATTGCACCATCTAAAGATGCCTTGAGGCCAATGTCTAGGAACCTTCTTGACTGGCTGTCCTCTGGACTCAGAAACTGGGTTCATAGTCTGCTCCAACCATTAGTCTTTGTTCTCCTTTTTATTTCCACAAGAATCTCCCTTACTAAATGCCTGATTGCTCACACCATCCAGCAAATATCCTCTACTCTCAGGTCTCAGCAGATGGTTCAGCCAGTCCTGCAATTGCAGAAATCTGCTTAAACCAGCTAATGGACTCGCTTTCTTAAATTGTTGAATGGAATGGCTGGTTTCTCTGAAACAAAAGGGAGGACTGACCAAGACCAAGGGCCTTAGCCTTTCCCTCAACCTGACTAAGTCTTAGAGAGGCTTCTTCCTGCCTCTAGACCCCTGACCTCCCTTTTCTTAGAGCATTATCTTCAAAAAACCTGTAAATGTAAATTCTTTCTCTTTACATTTAATATATGACTCTCTTAAAAAGCCACTTGCCAGTTTTACAACCCAGAAATGTCCTTCTAAAAGACCTGGGAGCCATCCTTTTGAAACATAATCATTAAGGATGATGACCTATCTCCCAGTTTCTGTGGGAGGGTATGAGCCATACTTCGGCAGGCACCTTATTCCAAGTTGTAAAATTATCTCCTGTCATGAAGACTCAAAAAAGTTTCCTTTTCCTTTGGACAAAGTCAACTAGCAACCACAGATGACCTAAGAGCCTCCTCCCCAAGCTCTCTGTCATAGCAAGTTGAGCTCTGACGTGATTGTGGTCTCCTGCAACTACTCTAATAGCCTCGAACAAAGTCTTCCTTGTCAGTTTAACATTGTCCCGTGCAATTTTTGCTTTGAGAGTGGCTACCATGATCTATCAAGAAGAATCTAAGAGTTAAGATGCTCTAGTGGATTAAGCCAATTCATAGCAACTGGAATAACTTTGGACAAGTTACCCTCTCTGAGCCTCTGTCTACTCTCCCTTCCCATCATGGAGATTACCGTGGGGTTTTCGTAAAGGCTAAAATCACTAATGTTTGTAAAACCCAGCACGCTGCCCAAAGAACCTGACAATCCAAAAAAATGTCTTAATGCCTCTTATTCCTAACTTATCCTCTTAGGCAGTCTCATCTCCTTAGCCACACACTGCAAGGTGATTTATTTGTTTTATATGTTATATCATAAATATCAGATACTTCTTTGTAAGGATTGCACATGATCTACAGGGGTTCTTTTTTCCTTTACTTTTACTGAATGAATTGCAGCTATAAACCTGCTGAAGAGATCATGCCTCCCGTTATTCAAGGCAGGCCCACTTGCAGGCAGCATTTATTTCGCCAGTCCGTAGGTAGACAACAGTCTGGAGCTGCTGGAGAGACCTGTAGACTAGAAATGTGAAGAGTGAGCAGAAGTAGCAGAGGAGCTGAAATCGAAACGTGGGGGTTGACACACATCCACAAACCTACAAGAGCCTCTCCCCAGGTCAGCAGCTCCCGCCAGGCCCCATTCCCTTCGGGCAGCTCAGGCCACCACCTCCACCCAGAGCAGCATCTGGAGGCCTTCCTTCCGGAAGCTGCTCTCTCTGACCTCATTCTCTTTTAAGTCATGTATGGTTTTAAGCTAATAACCTACAACTCTATTTTATAAAACATTTTCAATAAAAGCAATCTTTGGGGGAAAGTATCATTTTCTAAAATTAACTCTCGCCCTTTATTAATACTTGTTCTCTCATACTGGGAAATGTGAAGAGTAAGTGCCCTTGCCTTCAGTTTCATTCATCTGTTAAGCACCTCGGGGCCAGGACTTCAATCAATACAAACAAAATTCTTTCTGAATTAAATTGCGCTCTGTTAGGGAGCCAGAGAAAATGTCTTCAGATGATGAAACACTTTGTGTTTATCTCAGTTTCCTTTTTTCAATGGTTTTTGAACAAATACACGTTTGTGGCTAATTTACATATCACCTGTGAATGTTTGTAATCATCCTCAGGCAGTATTATGTAAAGGCTAGGGTGCGGAGAGTTTCCTATTTCTAGAAATAGTATTGTGTTTCTGAAAGCATTTTTTATTATTATTATTTTGGTAAATTGAATCATATTAAGTGTGGGAAAGGCACAGACTGTTTAAATAACACCTGAGATGATTGATTAGATTAAGGGAATAATTTGTCTTCTCAAAACTCAGATCGTTGTTTGCCTGGAGAAAGAGGGGCACTCTCAGTGGAGGGTGGGCTATGAAACTCCTCATGGGCTCTCTCTCCACCAAGTGTGGTATTTGATCTCCCCCACTCCTGGAGAATCAGAGACAGAATGCTGCTCCTATTGATGGAAGCATGTTGTGTTGTTTGGGTAGGGGAAAAAAAGACAAATGACTGTTAATGAAATACAATGGGGGGCACTGTCACAGAGCAGCCAACTGTCCCAGTTCTCTCAGACTGTCCCAGTTTTACTGGGACACTGAAAATCCTGCATCTGGAGAATCCCTCAGTCTCAGGCAAACCTGAGGTGGTCACCCTAGGATGGTACCTTCATCCTTTGTCCTTTCTAATTTTTTCATCTTTATGGTGAACTATGATCATTTAAATGCTTCTCCAATAGTATCCCCAATTATTTTGTTATATTGCAAGCAATCTTGTTACTTTAACTATATGTGGGCAGGTTAACTATGGGCACAGAGTTTAGAAATTTTATCAGTGTTCACCTAGGCAACAGCAGCCTTCCAGTTCTTTTAACAGAGAAAACTTAATATAAAGAGTTGTTAGCCAGTGAGACATAGAATGTACAAACGGATGATGGCCATCCATATATGACAATGGAAACCTGCAGTTCCATTGTGCAGACCCACAATCTCTGCAGCAATCAACCAAGAATGGTCAGGACTTAGTCAATGACGACCAACTTACCTATTTTTGCTCTTGCTTCTAACTCAGGACCACTCTAAGAAAGCCAAATATGCCCTCAAAACCAATCACATAAGATGCCTCACTTCTAGTTAGCCCGCTTCCAGCTCTTCATGCTGGCAACCTGCAGTGAGGGTGTATCTGAAGCCCACCCTTTGTTTCTTCACTATAAAGCTTTCCCACTCAATTCATGCCTTCACGACTCTGCCAAATGCAAATGATGGTGGATGACTGAGTAAATAGCTCTTATTTGTTCTCATCTGGGTGGTCCTTGTTTATTTCCACACCAGATATTGGTTACCTGAAAAGGCACAGAAGGGGCACTTTAGTTATCCAGAGGGTGAAACTGCAAGAAGAAAGTACCAGTCTAGGGCTAGGGGAACAAAGGGAAGAGGTTAAAATTATGAAAACCTGGAAGCTTGGAGAGAGGGCCTTTCACATGGACCAGTGATGATAATGTGCCAAGAACACAATCATCCACACCATAGCTTCAAACACAGGCACGTGCACATACTCACATTATAGAATACTCACATTACAATAATAATGGAATTGATGTTCCTTACTAAGGGTCTACTCTGTGTTAGGCCATGTAATATCTAAAGCATATTTTCACAGTTCAACCTATGGTTCAAGAACCCCTTGGATCCTTAAGACCCTTCCAGGGACTCTGCAAAGCCAAAACTAATTTCATAATAATGCCAAGAAGCTATATGTCCTTCTTCATTGTGTTGGCATTTGTATTGATGATTAAGGTTAATCATGGGAAAAACTGATGCACTGATTCATCCATCATTAGCATGAATCAGGGCAATGGCACCAAAATAAAAACGTACCAGTAATGATTGCAGTCTTCACAGCCGTGCGCTTGTAAGAAAAAATAATAATAAAAGCCAGTCTGGGAGACAGTGTCAAGATGGTAGCATAGGTGGACTCTGAACTCACCTCCTCCCACGGACACAACAAATTTACAACTACTCTTGGAACAATTATCCCTGAGAGAGAACTGAAAACTGGATAAAAAGAACACCCTCAATAAGGGACAGTGCTGACTGAAGTGGAAGAGGCAGAAATTCCTTTCTGGGGAGAAAAAAGCCACCTTCTAGCCACAGCACTTCACAGCCAGCTGAGAGTGATCCTAAGGTATGAAGCCTTCCCTGGAGAAGTGGGGGATCTGAGCAGGGGTGTGTTACCACAATAAGCAGCATTTGGACTCAGCACAACTGAGATAAGTGTCATAATATCTGGCTTTGCTAGCTTTTAAGTACAATGGGGAATACCCCCAGAAAAGCTATCAGACATAAGGGGGGAAAAATGCCTGCTCTTAAAGGGCCCGTGCACAAATTCTTTCATTTCAGAAAACAACCTAAAATCACCAGAAAGAAAGGGACACAGTCCTTTGGTGAAAACAGACTCACTTGATAGGTTTTGGGCACATCTCAGTGAAAGGTTAGACTCCCCCAAGCTAGGACCACCTCCCCAGGGACTGAGACATTGGAAGCAGCCATCATTGTGACCTAGTATAGGTATCTGATGTAGATACTGGTAGACAACATCAGGGTTCTTCCCCTGGCCAATTAGTGCAGGGGTCTACCTAACCCACTACAGCACCAAGTTAATCCAGCTCAGCCAATCCAGCAGCCTGCCCTAGGGACTGGCCCCACCCAACAGCAAGCTCTGGGGCAACTAGTGGGCCTGCGTAGGTGGGGTGCCTGGAACCTCTACAGCTGGGCAAGTGGGTCCACCTCTGTGGGGCAGGGCATGCATGAGGGACAAGCCTGCATTGGTGAAGTGACTGGGGCCTCTTCAGTGGAAAGACTGGGTCCACTTCAGTGGGCCAGGGTGTGTGCACAACGCAGGACTATGGTGATGGGTTGTGTGGCCCTGAAGCTCGTGGGGCTTGTCATTTGCAGCAGATTTGTGCTTCTAAAAGAGCCACATAGGGGATCAATCCCACCTTCCAAAGCATGAAAAAATTGGGAGTTCCCAAGCCTGTGGCCAGTCCCACAGGCCAGAGGCCAACAGCAATTGTAAGCCCCTGAGCCTAGCAACCAGCCATGCTGGGGGCCTACTCTCTTAACAGAGAAACTACAAGAGGAATGTGCTAGTAGACCTTGCAGCCAACTATACTGGGTGTCCACCCACCTAATAAAGTGACTGAAGGGACTGTAGCAGGCACATGCAGCTGAGCATTACAACCAGCCAGCCAGAGGGACGGCCTGGCCTCCCTGGGCACTTGAAGCAAGAGCAACTCTGCGACAACAGAAGGACACACAAAGACCACAAAGGGGACATTCCTGGCACATTTGGAACTGGTAATGAGAGGGAAGCACACTCCTGGGCTTCATAAGGCATGTCTTACATAAGGCCACCTTTCCAAGATTGAGAGACATAGCTGACCTACATAATACATAGACATATGCACAGACACAGAGGCAAAATGAGGAGACAAAGGAATACATTCCAACTAAGGGAACAGGACAAAACCCCAGAAGAAGAATTAAATGAAAGACAGATAAACAATCTACCTGGCAAAGAGTACAAACTAAAAGTCATAAGAAGGCTCATTGATTTGGGGAGAAGAATGGATGAACTCAGTGAGAACTTCAACAAAGAATTGGAAAATATAAAAAAGAACTAATAAGAAATGAAAAATACAATACTGGAAATGAAAAATTCACTACAGGAACTCAAGAGCAGAGTAGATGATACAAGAACAGATCAGCAAGCTCGAGGAAAGACTAGAGGAAGTGACCCAAGCTGAACAGATAAAAGAAAAAGGAATTAAAAAGAATTTGGACAGTCTAAGGGACCTCTGGGACAATATCAAGCCCACTAACATCCATATTATAGGTGTCTCAGAAGGAAAAGAGACAGACAAAGGGGCAAAGAATCTATATGAAGAAATAATAGCAGAAAAATTTCCCAACCTAAGGAAGGAAACAGATATCTAGGTATAGGAAACACAGAGAGCACCAAACAAGGTAAACCTAAAGAGGCCCACACCTAGGCACATTATAATTAAAATGTCAAGAATTAAAGATAAAGAGAGAATCTTAAAAGCTGCGAGAGAAAGGCAACAAGTGACATACAAATAAAACACCATAGGCATCGGCTGACTTCTCAGCATAAACCTTACAGGCTAGAAGGGAGTGGCACATTACATTTCAAGTGCTGGAAGGAAAAAACCTACAGCCAAGAATACCCTACCCAGCAAGGTTATCCTTCAGAATGGAAGGAGAGATAAAGAGTTTCTCAGACAAGCAAAAACTAAAGGAGTTTATCACCAAGAAACCAGCATTAAAAGAAGTGCTCAAAAGAGTTATTTAAGTGGAAAAGAGAAGACCAAAATAGGAATAAGAAAATCATCAGAAAGAAAACAATCAAGTCACTGATAAAGGCAAATATACAGTAAAGGTAGGCAACAAAGCATCTATAAAGCTAATATGAAGGTTGAAAGACAAAAGTACTAAAATTATTTATTTCCATGGTAAGAGGGTAATGGATACACACACACGCAAAAAGAGGTTAGACATGATACCAAAACCATAAACTGTGGGAGGAGGGGAGTAAAAGAGTAGAGCTTTTAGAAAGAGGTCACCTAAAGAGACCATCAAATTAATATAGATTGCTATATACGTAAGTTACTATACATGAACCTCATGATAATCACAAACCAGAAACTTATAATAAATTCACAAAAAATTAAGAGAAAAGAACCCAAATTTAGTATTTATAATACTAAATAAAGCCATCAAACCACAAGAGAAGAAGAAAAGAACAGAGAAGAACTAAAACAGAAAAAAAGAAACAAAATGGCAATAAGTACCTAATTATCAATAGCTACTTTAAATGTCAATGGACTAAATCCTCCAATCAAAAGTCATAGGGTGGCTGATTGCATTAAGAAACAAGTCCCATATATATGCTGCATACAAGAGACACACTTCAGACTTAAAGACACTCACAAACTGAAAGTGAAGGGATAGAAGAAGATACTCCATGCAAATGGCAAAGAACAGAAAGTTGGGGCAGCCATACTTATATCAGACAAAATAGACTTTAAAACAAAAATTGTAACAAGACACAAAAGGTACTACATAATGATAAAGGGAACAATCCAAAAACAGGATATAACACTTGTGAATATCTATGCACCCAACATAGGAACACCTAAATATGTAAAGCAATTATTAACAGACATAAAAGGAGAAAGAGACAGTAGCACAATAATAGTAGGGAACTTTAACACTCCACTCACACCAATGGATAGATCATCCAAACAGAAGATCAATAAGGAAACTTTGGCCTTAAATGACACATTAGACCAGATGGACTTAGTAGATATATACAGAACATTCTGTACAAAAAATGAAGAATACACATTCCTTGCAAAAGCACATGGAACATTCTCCAGGATAGATCACATATTAGGTCATAAAACAAGCCTCAGTAAATTTGCGAACATTGAAAAAATACCAAGCATCTTTTCTGACCACAGTGGTGTGAAACTAGAACTCAATTGCAAGAAGAAAAATTAGGAAGCCACAAATATGTGGAGATTACATAAAATGCAACTGAACAACTATTGGGTCACTGAGGAAATCAAAGGAGAAATCAGAAAATAACTGGAGACAAATGAAAATGATAATATGACATGGCAAAATTTATGGGATACAGCAAAAGCGCTACTAAGAGAGAAGTTTATAGCAATACAGGCTTACCTCGTTAAATAAGAAAAATCTCAAATAAACAATCTAACAGTGCACCTAAAGGAACTGGAAAAAGAAGAACAGAGCCCAAAATCAGTAGAAGGAAGGAAATAATAAAAATCAGAGGACAAATAAATGAAATAGAAACTGGAAAAACAATAGAAAAATTCAATGAAACTAAGAGCTGATTCTTTGAAAGGAAAAAATTTGACAAATCTTTAGCTAGACTCACCAAGAAACAAAGAGAGAAGGCTCAAATAAATAAAATCAGAAACTAAGAAGAGAAATTACACCAGACACCTCAGAAATGCAAAACATCATAAGAGAATATTACAAAAAGTTATACGCCAACAAATTGGGTAATGTAGAAAAAATGGATAAAGTCTTAGAATCATAGAACCTTTGAAAACCGAATTAAGAAAAAATAAAGAATATGAACAGACCAATCACTGGTAAGGAAATTGAAACAGTTATCAAAAACCTCCCAAAAAACAAAAGTCCAGGACCAGACGGCTTTCCTGGTGAATTCCACCAAACATTCAAAGAAAAATTAGTACCTAACCTTCTTAAACGCTTCCAAAATATTGAAGATGACAGGAAACTTCCTAATTCATTCTATGAGGTCAACATTACCTGGATACCAAAAACAGACAAGGACAACACAAAAAGAAAATTACAGGTCAATATCACTGATGAACATCAATGCAAAAATCCTCAAGAAAATACTAGTAAACAGAATACAACAATGCTTTAAAAAGATCATACACCATGATCAAGTGGGATTTATTCCAAGGATGCAGGGATGGTTCAACATCTGCAAATCAATCAATGTGATACCACCACCTTAACAAAATGAAGAATAAAAATCACATAATCATCTCAATAGATGCAGAGAACTCATACATCTCAACAAGAAAAAAACTAAGAAACCAGTTGAAAAATGGGCAAAAGATCTGAACAGACATTTCTCCAAAGAAGATATACAGATGGCCAACAAACACATGAAAAGATGTTCAACGTCATGAACTATCACGGAAATACAAATCAAACCTACAGTGAGATATCTCCTCACTCCATTCCGAATGGCTATAATTAACAAGACAGGAAACAACAAGTGTTGGAGAGGATGTGGAGAGGAGGGAACCCTCATACACTGCTGGCGGGAGTGCAGACTGGTGCAGCCACTATGGAAAACAGTATGGAGTTTCCTCAAATAATTAAGAATAGAACTACTATACGATCCAGCTATTCCACTGCAGGGTATTTATCCAAAGAACATGAAAACACAAATGTGTAAAGATATATATACTCCTACATTCATTGTGGCATTATTCACCATAGCCAAGATTTGGAAGTAACGTATGTCCCCATCAAGGGATGAATTGATAGAGAGGATGTGGTATATATGTACAACGGAATACTACTCAGACATAAAAAAGGATGCGATCTTCCCATTTGCAACAACATTTGCAAACCTTGAAGGTATTATGCTAAGCAAAATAAGTCAGAGAGAAAAAGTAAATACCTATGATCTCACTCATAAATAGAAGATACAAACAACAAACAATCATGTAGAGACAGAGCTGGATTGGTGGTTACCAGAGAGGAATGTGGAGGAAGGAAGGCAAAAGGGGTCATTAGGCACATGTATGTGGTGACAGACTGTAATTAGTCTTTAGGTGGTGAACATGATGTAATCTACACAGAAATCGAAATATAATGATATACACCTGAAATTTATATAATGTTATAAACCAATGTTACCACAATTTTTAAAAAAGCCAGCCTCACTTAAGATTGTTTTTAATGAAACAGTAGAAACTATTAATTTTATTAAATTTTACCCCTTGAGTGCTCATCTTTTTAATACTCTACATGATTAGATGGAAAGTACACCTAAACCCTTCTGTTGGCACTGAAGTCTTATGGTCATCTCTAGAAGAAGCACTGGTGTGACTATTTGAGTTGCCACTTCTTTTGCAGAACGTCATTTTTACTTGAAAGAACAGCTGACAGACAAATGATGGTTTTCAGACTTAGGTATTTAGCAAATATTTTCTTTAAAATGAACAAAGTGAACTTATCACTTCAAGAAAAATAGCTAACAATTTTATCAGTGGCCACTGATAAAATTTGAACTTCGAAGTGAAAATTAGAATGTGGAAGACTTGTCTTTACCACCATGAGCTTGACAGCTTTTCAATACTGATGACTTTTCTGATCCAACAGGTGGAGAGTTTAACAAATGCTTGGGGGTTTTTTGATATCCTATGGTAAAACATGTCAACATTTCAAATACCTACATAACTCAGTGAATGAACATTTTCCAAATGACCATGCATAATACATGAAATCATATATGCGTGAAAGAGCCATGCAAAGTGGAAGCCAGACCAATGGATTTTAATATTACAAGGGACAGAGTGTTCATTGTTATGGTTTAAGATTCCAGATTGCAACTAACCTTTTATAAACTATCACTTGAGTTTGGGTGGAATATCAAAGGAGAATATCCACAATTATCTGCAAAGGCTATAAGAGTATTCTTCTCTTTTCCAAATGCATCTCTGTGTGAGACAACATTCTCTTCGTGTACTTCAATCAAAACAACAGGTTGCAACAGATCAAGTGTAGAGGCATACAGAGAATCTAGCTGTCTTAAAGCCATCAAGGAGATTGGCAAAATATAAAACAATATTACTCTCTCTAAAGTTTTCTTGGAAAATATAGTCATTTTAATTAAAATTATGTTATTTATATTAACATGCAATGTGTTTATTGTTATTTTAAAATAAGTTAGTAACTAAGTAGTATAAAAATGTCTGTTTTATTTTTTAATACCATAAATATCAATAGATATGACTCATACAAATAAAAAAGCTTTTTGAGATCCTCAATAATTTTTAAGAGTTAAAGGAATTTTGAGTCAAAATAAATTTATTTATTTATTTTTTTTTTTTGCAGGGGAAGAGTCATCCTGACCTAACATATGTTGCCAATCTTCCTCTTTTTTTTCCCTCCGCAAAGCCCCAGTGCACAGTTGTTTATCCTGGTTGCAAGTCCTTCTAGTTCTTCTACATGAGCCACTGCCACAGCATGGCAACTGACAGACAGGTGGGGTGGTTCTGTACCTGGGGCGTGAACTTCGGGCTGCCAAAGCGGTGACAGCACAGAACTTTAACCACTAGGCCATGAGGAGTGGCTCTCTCTGTTTTTTTATTTAAGAGTTAAAGGAGTTTTGAGTCAAAAATGTTTTTTAATATAGAAATTTATTTATATATTTCATTCTTTTTTTATATACTTATATATATTTAGATGTATATTTAAATGCTTTAGATATACCATCTCACTTTATCTTCACTCATACTTTGAGATATAGACTATTGTATTCTCAAATTAGCTCCTTTAAATTCAGAGAGGATAAGTAACTTGCTGAGGGTCACTCTCTTAGCAGGTGCTAGAATTTATAGAATTAACCATTGGGTGTGTATATAGCAGATTAAATAGAACAAAACAGCCAGGTAAGGCAAATTAGGACAAAGGAACAGGATATTAGGCATCTGATAATTGATCAAGAGATGAAAATGCAGGGAACTGAGGTTTATACAACACATATATTTTTCTACCAGCTCCACAGAAATTTTTGCATGCCCTTAAATTCTCTTGGGGAATCTTGTGACAATTCAGAGGGACATCCAACACCATGCTAGCTTTTGTGAGGGTTCTAGTACATTTGGCTGGGACGCCCCCTGTCATCAAATGACTTAGATCCTTGGGACGATAAGTACAACATTTGAGATTCACCAGTAAATGTTTAGAAAGAGAAAGAAGGGTGGTGGGGACTTACATTCATTGAGAACCTGTGGTCTGGATGGTATCACCATGCATTACATCTCATTTAATCCTCACCAGAGCCCCTGAAATGTAAGAGGCTTCCTCACGTCTAAAATAGGACCAATAATAAGGCTGAAAGAGGTACTATGAATCGCTCTTGGGAGGAAGATGAGCGAGTGCGAAGTCAGCCCTCCCCTTGGAAGGCTGGGTGCTCCATGGAGGCCAAATCATGAGAATTAGAGGTGAAGTGAACAGATTAGCAACTCGGCTGTCAGAACTGGAACCATCGAGGCCTGGTTACCCACATGGGCCCCTCCATTTTAAGTCACAAAGATGTGGTTTAAGGGATATCCTGAAGTCTACAGCCACATGTCTCCAGTTGCGGGAAGTCTAGAGTTATATAAACCAAGATCCAGGAAAGACTTGACAATGAGAGTCATTATTTAAAGAGATTACCCACAAAGATTATTAGCATTCTGCTATGCTCACCTCCACTCTCACTTGAGATGAATATTTGATGTACTACATTTGCATAATTCATAATTCTAAATCTCTGTATTTTCCTGACAGCTAGCTAACTAAAGATAATAAGGGGGCTAAAATTCTACTATATTTGAGTGTGTGTTGTCTAAAAGATTTTCACATCATTGAAGAGTCACATGATGCTTTTCCTAATTATATGTTTATAAATTATAACATTTGTGTGCTTCTATGTTAGAACATCTTTGCATTAAAGATAATTTGTGTTTCTTTTCATGAAAGTGTGGTGAACATAGAGATGGATGTTTTGCCATAAATGGAAGCCTATCAGACTATATTTTCTCTATTTCTGGGTAGGAGGATTGATCTTTGATTTCAGGATAAACTCACAGGTCTGCTCAAAGAAACCACCTTATTCAGGTTGTTCCTTATGCCATCACCACTTACCCTACTGCACAATGCCACAAGAAAGCTGGATGGTCCAGCAGGTCACTGCCAGCCTGTGACCTTTGATAATGTCCAGAGTTCTCTCCATCGACACCACAACTCTCCAGATACAATTCTTATTAGAGAACAACCAGAAAATATTTTGGATTAGAGGTGCTGAGATCAAATTTTGCATTATTTGTGCACTATAAGACCCATGGAAAAGGTTTTATAAGAGATATTTTATAAAATATTAAATTGGATTAACTTGATAAACAGGACAAGGTTAGCTAATTGAGGGAGGACTAAGGAATCTTAAATTGTGATGATAGAACTGAGATGACTCACTTCATCTTCAACTTTTCTATCTTATCCTCTTGAAATATTCCTGCCAAGGATGCTCCTACAATCCCCCTGTTCTATGCTGTGCCTCCTACCCTCTAAGATCTAATGCAAAAGTTGTCTTTCTCATGGCAACAATCATAAGTGAGTCATTTTTTCCTCGGAACGAATGCTGCTGAGTTTATTTTTATGGTGTCACTCCCACGCTGCTGGTGCAATGGGTATTTGTGTTCATGTCTTATCTCCTTGTTGGAGGGCACCTCCTTTCCACTGGCTTCCAGTTCTCATAATGAGGGACCTCTGTTAGTGGAGCACTCTTGGAAGAGAGACACGATGATTGATGAATTTGGGATAAAACCTAGGTTGGGCCTGCCTAACTTCAGAAAGCACACTTGTGATCTGCTTTTGCAAGCCTTCTGTTTTACAGAAGCTGGTCACTTCAATTTCAAGAGTTCCCTTGCTTTTTGAGGACATGAACAGATATTTTTCCAAAGAAGATATACAGATGGCCAACAGGCACATGAAAAGATGTTCAACATCACTAATTATTAGGGAAATGCAAATCAAAACTACAATGAGATATTACCTCACACCTGTCAGAATGGCTATAATTAACAAGACAGAAAATAACAAATGTTGAAGAAGATGTGGAGAAAAGGGAACCCTCATACACTGCTGGTGGGGATGCAAACTGGTGCAGCCACTATGGAAAACAGCATGGAGATTTCTCAAAAAATTAAAAACAGAAATACCATATGATCCAGCTACCCCACTAGTGGATATTTATCCAAAGAACATAAAATCAACAATTCAAAGAGATATATGCAACCCTATGTTCATCACAGCATTGTTCACAATAGCCAAGACATGGAAGCAACCCAACTGCCCATCAACTGATGAATGGATAAAGAAGATATATATATACGCACATGATGGAAAACTACTCAGCCATAAAAATAGACAGAATCATGTCATTTGCAACAACATGGATGGACCTTGAGGGTATTATGTTAAGTGAAATAAGCCAGACAGAGAAAGACAAATACTGTATGATTTCACTCATATGTGGAAGATAAACATATGGACAAAGAGAACAGTTTAGTGATTGCCAGAAGGGAAAAGGGTGGAGGGAGAGCAAAAGGGGTAAAAGAGCACTTATGTATGATGATGGATAAAAGCTAGACCGTTGAGGGTGAACACAATGCTGTCTGTACAGAAACTGAAATTTAATAATGTACACCTGAAATTACACAATGTTATAAACCAATATGACCTCAATAAAATAATCAAAATTAAAATAAAGAGTTCCCTGTGCTTTTTGAAGTTGTCTATGATTGGGTACACCTCTCTGATTCTGGGATACAATATTAAAAAGACCACTGTTGTCACACAACTAAGTCATATTCTCCAAAGGTCCTATTACTAACAAGTTAAAGTTTTTATCTCATTCTCCCTAATTCCTTTGTCTAATTGAATGGAGAAAGAAACTGTTAGATATTGTCCTTCTAATGTTCTAGTTCAAGGACCACGAGAAATAGACAAACAGTGAAACTTGGGTAATAAAATAATACCTGGAGGTGGAGGCATCTGCTGTGGCCCGAGACATTATTTCTAGACATCTAGTTTCAGCAGCCTACATTGTGCCATGTAACTTGGAAGGGTTTTTTGATTTGTTTTGTTTTGCTTGTTTTTCATTTTTAGCTGGTATGTTCTGAATGGATAGCTCTAAGATTTAGCCTTTAGCAAGTGATTACCATGTGGCACTTGAATCTTGTTGGGTCATCCAGGTTTACGACAGCATCAACCATGGGTAGGTGGCTCTTTTGTGAAGGCTGAGCTGCAGGCACCAGGCTATAGCAACATATCTAAAGACCCGCCATGCGGGCCTCAGGTAGAGGCTGCTGCAGACTGACTCTGAATCCCACAAGAGTGGCTTGGCCTCCAGTTGAGTGCAACATTGCAGTGAGGTGAGCCTTCCTAAAGCATCCGTGGATAGGCAAAATTGTCTTATTTTACTGTTTGCAAAGAGATCTATGGTGCAACAGAGTTCTACACAGCATCAGTGAGGGTCTAGCTGTAATGTTAGTACCATGTCTGCATAGATAATAAGACATCACTCCAGAAATATCTGTGAAATGAGGAATAATGTTGGCTTTTCCCTACCTTTTCACCCTGACTTAAGAATGAGTCTTTGTATATCAGTAACTCACACACTTCCTCAACATCTGACTAAGGGTGGAGCTTTTTGAGGGAAGAGAGAAAGAGCTCAGCACCCCCTCTCTAGCTGGAGCTGGTTTCTCCTTAAGCTCTAGCAGCAGTTGCTGGTGGCTTATATTCACAAGGTACCATCTCTCTTTAAACGCCAAAGTCAGGGTGGAAAGTCCAAAGAAAAGAGCCTGAAGTAGCCTTGGAGCTCAGCCTGACATCAAGCCCAGTTCACCAGCAATGAAACCAGAGGAATTGGAGGCAGAATTCATAGGTAAATGTGAAAAGTTTACATCCAAACTACATCCTCTGGACAATTTTTCCTCAGTCAGATAGTGAACTTTATACATTTGATAACCCAAAATGAGACATCCCCTCACATCCTCTCTTTAGAGCTAGTTCATACACAGTCATGCACCATATAACACGTTTCAGTCAACAACACACTGCATATATAATGGTGGTCCCATAAGATTATAATGGAGCTGAAAAATTCCTATCACCTAGTGATGTCATAGCCTCTGTAATGTTGTAGCACAAGACGTTACTCATGGATTTGTGGTGATGCTGGTGTAAACAAACCTACTGCACTGCCAGTCGTATAAAAGTAGAGTACATACGATTACGTGCAGTACATGATACTTGATAATAAACGACTGTGTTACTGGCTTATGTACTCCCTCTACTCTACTTTTTATCATTATTTTAGACTGTACTCTTTCTGCTTATAAAAACGTTTACTGTGAAACAGTATGCTGTGTTACACCAGCAGCGGCCTCATACATCTCATGTTTATCATTTCTCTTGATTGTACCATTTTCTCTTGTGCTTGATTTAACGCTGTGTTGTTTTGCTCATCATGGTCCCTAAGCATACAAAAGCCACTGCTAATGCTGTCAGTAAGAGGCCACATCGAGGGATTGACCTGGAAACAAAATTAAAAGCGATTAAGGACTACAAAGGTGGAAACCAGTGATGGTTATTGCAAGCCAGTCAGTCATATCCCATTCCACCATAGCTACAATCTTGAAGAACAAGAACAAAGCGATAGAAGCTGTGAAAGGATCTGCTTCATTGGAGGCAATGAGACTAACAAAATTTCAAGAAGGACCTATATCTAACATGGAGAAACTTCTAACAACCTGGATTGAAGACCAGACACAGAAGTATATCATTCTAGGCACCATAACCATTACAGCCAAAGCAAAAACTCTGTTTGCAATGATGAAAGAAAAATCTGGACCCAACTGCAATGTTGAATTCACTGCTAGCTCTGGCTGGTTTAAACGATTCACAAATCACTGTTCATTACATAATGTGAAAGTGTGTGGTGAGTCTGCAAGAGCTGATGTGAAGGCAGCTGAAGAATTTTTGGAAACTCTACAGAAGCTGATTGTGGAGGAAAATCACCTGCCAGAGCAAATGTTCAATACGGATGAAAGCTCCCTATACTGGAAACGGATGTCTGAAAGGACTGTCATCCATAAGGAGCCCATGTCAATGCCAGGCTTCAAGGCTTTTGAGGACAGTCTTGTTTGGGGGCAATGTCACAGGCTGAAAATTAAAACCCTCTGTAACCTGGCACAGGAGAATCCTAGGGCCTTCAAGCATATCAATAAGTTCACACTGCTAGTGTTCTACAGGAGCAATAACAAGTCATGGATGACCCAGCTCCTCTTCCAAGATGTCCTCGTGAATTGCCATGCCAGCGAAATGGAGAAGCACTGTTTGGAGAATAACAAACCTTTCAGGATTTTGCTTATTGGTGAAAATGCTCCTGGCCATCCTCCTTTTATTGGTGATCTTCATCCCAATATCAAAGCAATGTTTCTCCTTTCAAATACCACCTCTTTGATCCAACCAATGGATCAAGGATTTATAGCAGCTTTTAAGGCCTACAAACTGAGGAGGACCTTTGCCCAGGCTATTGCTGCAACTGAGGACGACACTAAGAAGACACTGATGCAATTCTGGAAGGATTACAACATCTATGACTGCATCAAGAACCTTGCTCGATGCTCCAAGGAGTGTATGAATGACACCTAGAAGAAGACACTCAAGAGGTTCACCCATGACTTCAAACGATTTGCCAAGGATGAAGAGGTTACAAAAATCAACAAAACTGTGATTGAGATGGCAAACAACTTTAACCTGGGTGTGGATGAGGATGACACTGAGGAGCTCCTAGAGGTGGTTCCTGAGGAATTGACTAATGAGAGGTTGTTGGAACTGGAACAGGAATGCATAGCTGAAGAAGAGGCAAGAGAAAAGGAAACTGCAGGAGAAGAAAAAAAGAAGAACCTCCAAGAAAATTTGCAATTGAAGTGTTTTTCAGAACCTTTTTTAGACAACAAGCTCCTTAAAAGTTTGAAAACATGGACCCCAACACTGAAAGGTTTTCATTAAGAGGGAGGAATGTTCATGGTGCTTTATCACTTACAAGAAAACCTATGATAAAAAAAGAAACAAACCAAGCAAACCACCATGGACATGTTTCTGAAAAGAGTGACACCTCCTCAAGAAGAGCCTCTGGCAGGTCCTTCAGGAGGTATTCCAGAAGAAGGCATTGTTATCACAGGAGATGACAGCACCATGCATGTTATTGCCCCTGAAGACCTTCTGGTGGACAAAATGTGGAGGTGGAAGACAGTGATATTGATGATCCTGACCCAAGGCTAATATGTGTGTTTGTGCCTTAGTTTTTAACAAAAAAGTTTAAAAAAAGATAAAAATTCTAATAATAGAAAAAATCTTATAGAATAAGAGTATAAAGAAAGAAAATATTTCTGTACAGCTGTACGACGTGTTGTGTTTTAAGCTGGTGCTATTACAAAAGAGTCAAAAAGTTAAAACTCTCACAGCAAGGAACAGTGCTGACTGAAGTAGAAGAGGCAGAAATTCCTTTCTGGAGAGAAAAAAGCCACGTTCTAGCTATGGCACCTCACGGCTGGCAGCAATCTTAAGGTACAAAGCTTTTCCTGGAGGAGTAGGGGATCTGAGCAGGACCGTTTTGCCACAATAATCAGTTTTTGGACTCGGCTCAACCGAGATGAGTGTCCTAATATCTGGCTTTGTTGGCTATTAACAACAGTGGGGAATACCCCCAGAAAAGCTATCGAACATAAGAGAAGGAACAATTTGCTCTTAAAGGACCCGCACACAAATTCCCCCATTCTGGAAAGCAACACAGAAAGAAAGGTGCACAGTCCTTTGGTAAAATAGAGTCACTTGATAGGCTCTGAGCGCATCTCAGAGAGGCAGGAAGTGGCTGAGACCACCTTCCCAGGGACTGAGACACTAGTGGTAGCCATTATTGTGACCCAGCACAGGCGTGTTAACGCAGACGCTGCAGAAGCCATTGGAGTTCTTCGCCTGGCCTGTTAGTGCAGGGATTTGCCCCACCCACTAGAGCACTGATTTAATGCAGCTTAGCCGGAGCAGACAGTATGGGGGTTCCTCAAAACATTAAGAATACAACTACCATATGATCCAGCTCTACTACTGCTGGGTATTTATCCAAAGAACATGAAAACACGAATGCCTAATGATATATGCACCCCTATGTTCGCTGCGGCCTTATTCACAATAGCCAAGATTTGGAAACAACCTAAGTGCCCATCAAGGGACGAATGGATAAAGAAAATGTGGTATATATACACAATGGAATACTACTCAGCTATAAAAAAAGATGAAATCTTGCCATCTGAGACAACATGGATGGACCTTGAGGGTATTATGCTAAGTGAAATAAGTCAGAGGGAGAAAGTCAAATACCATATGATCTCACTCATAAATGGAAGATAAAAACAACAGCAACAACAACAAACAAACACATAGACACAGAGATTAGATTGGTGGTTACCAAAGGGGAAGGAGGGAAGGAAGGATGAGTGTTGTGGGAGAAATGTATGAGAGGAAAAGAGATTTTTATATGTAGGTTCCTTAAAATCCAATGTGTAATTAAATTCTGCCTGTTCAGGCTAGTCCTGTAAATCATTTTTCCAGGCACTGGACAAGAACATTAAAAGGCATTCAGTATGCCAATTCTGGCTACCCCAAGCCTAACTCCAGAGCAGGTACCAATCTCTCTTCCATTTTACTCTGCGTGGAATGTGGTCGCCATGCAACACCCATCCCTGAATGAAATGGAAACATCATTCGATGGGGTATATGCCCAGATTATCGTTTTGTGATACATACTCTATTTTCTCCATTCAAAGGCCTAAGCACTTTTTCCTTTTTCCACATTCATTGGATTAACTTGAATTGCAAACGATGTTTTAAAAAACAGCCTCATTCTGTCTCTCTACGCACAAATGCATTTCCCCGTGACTCAGAATTGCAGCTTTGCTGGTGTTGGAGTCAGTAATGCCTTGTTACTCTGCTTCAGCCTAGGCTCAGAGTCATCAACCTACAACTGCCAAGTCCTCTGGTATTCAGCACACAAATTATTCCATTTAATGACAAGTTTTGTTTCTGAATTTTAATAGGGCCTATTCTTGCTTTTAATTGCTTTGAAAAGTGAGCTATTTTTGAAGGAATCTACACATATTTGGCACAATCATAAATATTTCAAAAAGAAAAATCTCATGCTAGAGACCCACGAAAGACTTGTCAGTTAAAATAAATAGAAAAGAACAGTTGCAGGATTAAATTTGCATTATTTCACATCCAATTGGGGCAATTAATATGTTAAACTCTAGCTAACATCAAAAGTACAGGATATGTTAAACTTGTCTCTTAAATTATTGATTGACTCAAATGATTGAATTACAAATTCTCTATTTTCTCTTACTACAAAAGCATACTTCCTGTGTGTCACACTATTATTCTTTGGTCACTGAAGTTTGAAGTTTTTCCATGTGACAAGAGATTTTCACATATTGGGGTATCTGAGTTAACTATTCTGATTTGAAACTGATCTGGCTTTAACTTTAAAAAAAAAAAGCCTCATTTAAGGCTTATCAAACATACATTGTGTATCTGCTTTGACCATTAAAATAAGAATGCATGCTTCCCCTCCAAAGCCAATAAGGCCCTATAGGTAACACCCTATTGGTAACACCCCATCGGTAGCGCCCATATTTGTGCTCCTAAATTAAGTTCCCTTTCCCAACATCAGGGTCACGGTGACCTGCTAATTTGCAACTAAATATCTCTTGGAAACTTTGATGAAAATGTATCCTGGGTGTGTTTAATGTACATTCTTTGCTCGAAAAAGATACAAGACTGGAATGAAAACCATGTTTCTCCAGAACGCTTTCTTCCTTTGGGAAGACTGCCTTCCCAGATTATGATCCTCTCTTTGGCTCAAGTAAAGGTCATCTTATTTCTCTCATCCATAGATTGCTTATTGGTTATTTTGCATTGGCATTTCCATAAATTAGCTTGGAGAACTCTTATTTCTATTTGGCAACCCCACTCTGCTCCAAATATGTGGCTCTCATTGCAGGGAGAGTCACTTCCAAAGGGAAGCAGAGAGAATATGAGATTGACAAACCCCATGTTCACCTGAAAATGGCTCCATTTTTTATATTTTTTATTTTTCCCTATATTTTTAATTGTGAAAAATTTTTAACACATCAAAAAGCACATAAAATACCATAAAAAACACCTCTACTTGTCTTCTAGGAACATAAGCACTATATTATTTTTGCTTCAGTTTTTTAAGTAAATAAATAAGACATTGCAGTTGGAGTTGGAGTTCCAATTGAAAATGGCCCAAGTTCAATTTTTCTCCATGTCTTCCCCAGAAGCAACAGCTAACACAGTGTTTGAGTGTGTTCTCTCTCCATGTTTTTATATTTTAACTATGTATTATACGCACATTGTATTGTATTTTGGATTTATCAAATTGACATGAATGATATCATGCAATGTGCATTGCAACTTGCTTTCATTTTCGATGATGCTTTTAAATTCTATCCATATTACCATATATTGATCTCATTCATTTTTAACTACATTATTTGAGTACACCATTGTATAAATACACCACAATCTGTCCTTTCACCCAAATGATAGGTATTGAACTTGTTTCCAATTGTTCGTTTATGCTTAATTGTGATTATGATATATTAGGACTTATTTCAGACTCCTCTCTACCTTATCCCTATTTGAAGTATCTATATTCTAGTGCCATCTTGCTTTTAGACTGCTGAATATGTCGTTATTATTGTTGTTATTGTTACTTTTAAATTTAAAGTCCTAGTCATTTATTTTTATTTTATTATATTTATTTATTTTATTAATATTCATTTATTTTAAAGTCATTTTCATTTATTTACAATCTTTGATTGGTTCTTTTATGTAAACTTTTCCTTTTTTCATAATGTTCTGTTGTACTTTATGGTTTCTATTCTTCTTTCATCTCTGATCATTCTTTTAAAATACTTCTTTTAAAGCCTTTTCTAGGGGCTGGCCCCGTGGCCGAGTGGTTAAGCTCACGCACTCCACTGCAGGCGGCCCAGTGTTTCATTGGTTCGAACCCTGGGCGTGGACATGGCACGGCTCATCAAACCATGCTGAGGCGGCATCCCACATGCCACAACTAGAAGGACCCACAATGAAGAATATACAACTGTGTACTGGGGGGCTTTGGGGATGTGGAGGCCTGGAATTGGCCACCCCAAGATATGTCTCTTTGACATGATGATTATTTAGGGCTGGTTACTTTGCAGACAGGAAAGCAACTGAAAAGTAGAATTTACTTACCCTTTGTAAGAGACATTTACATTGTAAAGGAAATGTCCATTTGTAAAGATGCCTCCCTCTCTGTACCAGGAAGAAGGGGAGATGACCTTATCTCTAGAAACTCTTAATCAATGCCAAAGGCAAGGACTTAAATCTGCATTTTGTTTACTGTACTTGTGTGGTAATCTCCCATGATCGACTTCCCCCCCCCCCACCCCCAACATCCTCCTTTGTCTTTAGTTGGATATGATATTTAAGGTGGGGGCTTCAGCCATTTTGGAGAGTTGCTCAGCTTGCCTGAGCCTCTCCCATGTATACATGTTATAAAGCTTTGTTTAATTTTCTCCTGCTATTCTGTCTCATGTGAATTTAATTCATTCTCCAGCCAGACGAACCCAGAGAGGATAGAGGAAATGTCTTCCTCCCCTACAGGGAGAAAAAGGAAAAAATAAAATCTTAAAAAAAAAAAGTATTTTCTAGATCGTTCATTACTGGAAATCCTTGGGCTGTTTATACATCCATTTGTTACCTGCATTGACTTTCTCAGGGTGACTTGTCTCTCAAGAACTTGATACTCTTTGACATCTTTAGTGGGAATTGTTTTATCCTCATAAGAGAGAACCTCATGGGGATGTCCCGCATTTACCTCCCCTGGGTCTCCAGCATTCTTCCACAGTCCCACAGTACATTAGGTTTTAGTTTTAGCTCATTGTTCTAGTCTGAGTTCCTCTTCGTGTCTGGAAAATAGAGATTTCTCTTACTTACCTTTGAGGTTGACTCTCTTAATGTTTCCTGTTGTATATTTCACTCAGCATTTCTGTGTTTGGAAGATTTGTGAGGGTGTGCCCCCTTCTTCTGCTTTCTATGAATACTTCCAAATCCTTCCTCCAAGCTCTCTGAGCCCTCCTACCAAACCCCTGTACCCAAAGAACATTCCTTTGCTTATAAAGTAAAAGAAAGAGACTTTCCATTGTAATAAGTGCAATTTGTAGAAATTTCATTTGCCCATTTTATCTCTGTTTGAATATAATTTTCCTTATTTATGTAATTTATTTTTCCTCTGAAATATGAAATCATTTTCCACATTTTTTTTCCCTAGGATAAGATACTTGAAAGGTAAAATTAAGACTTCTATAAAATTTGTATGATTTTATTCATAAACTTACCTTACGTGAACATCTTATTTGAAAGCAATTATAGAGGTATTGCTCTCTAACTTTATTGCATCTATATATTTTTTGTTATTGTTATTCTTTTCCTAAGATTGTGTCCTTTCATGAAACTCGAAATAGTCTTTTTAAATATCTGATAGAAATATAAATCTTGTGATCAATTTTCAAGGAAAGAGTTGAAGTGAAATGTGCAATGGGTAGGAGATTATCCTTGAGAGTTTTTATGTGAGATTTTTAAGGGACAGACAGACACTCCACAGCATGAGCATAATAGGAAAGAGTACAACCTTACTAAGCCAGGTGGGTATTATTTCTTGATAACTGCCTTAAAATTGTGCAAGAGGAAAAAGACATTGTGTGGGGGGTTTTTTTCCTAATGCTAAATAAGACTCTGGAAATTATCTCATTGTATTCCAAGAACTGGCAATATCAGCTATTTACTAGTTTTGACTTAAGATTTCAAAAACTACAGGATTAAAAAATTTAAATCTATTTTAAATTAAAATAAAAGTGAAGCTTCCAGGATAAGTTGGCATCTATTATACTTTTTTCCTGAATCTGAAGAAACGTTCTATTTTTTTGAACCCTCCCGAAAAATTAATAACACAGAATTGGGAAACAACAGCCATCTAAAGATATGAATGCCTTTCTGAGGAAACAGAAATTCAGAGACATTGATTAAGTGGCAGAGTCAGGATTTGGACCTGATTTGATAAAATTCCAAACTTTGTGTACATTCCCATTTACTGTTTTTCCTACGTTACAGATTTTCATGGTCTGGCATACATTAATACGTATTTTATATATTCTCTGTCCTAGAAGTCAAGAGATTTATGTTCGAGCCTGGACACCACCATTCCCATTCTTCTCATTTTGGATGTCTTTATGAAAAATAAAGAAGCTTTGATAGCTGTCAGCTGGGAGCTCGCCTGACACAGCCAGATCATGGTATTCTTCCGCTGAACGTGAACAATGTCATAGAGCCCCAACATCAGCGGAGGTCTCTCTGTGATTGTGATTGAATGAGAACAACACAAGATCACTTTATGATCATATCTGATCCTAGACAAAAATAAGAACACTATGCAAACCAAAGAAATATCCAAACATCCCCCTCTCCCAGCTATCACAAGTGCCAGATGCATTTAAATCAATTATGGCTTGATCTCCACTCTCCTCCTGCCTCCTAGACACAAACTATGGATCCCAGTATAGAATTACCCCCATTTCCTGCTCGTACCCATCCATAGCACATTCCTGCATCAAGTCACCTAACATGAAGCCAAACTCCATAACAGATCGTCCTACGTCCTCTTATTGTGATGCCCACACTTGCCCGGAGGGTCAGTCTCCCTTGTTGCATCAAGTAATAAACCCAACTTCTTGTGCCTTAAAGTGCCTCTCGTGGTCTTTGACTGGGGGGCATCAACATTAGTAAGACATACAGTGCTCTGGAAGTATACAGCTTGCCCATCTACACAAAGAGGAAACTGGACTAACAGCATCCGTCTAATACTCTCTTAGGGTCTTCCAGTTCTTTCACACCATAGCCATAAAAGCTTGTTATTTCTACCCCTTTCTTCTGGTTTTGTATGATGTTCACCAAATTCCTGAGAAACTACGATAATGATTGTTTCTATTTTTCACAAGAGATTTATAATAATTAGCACAAGCACTTTGAGCTAAAAGGCAATACTCCAGTGGTCTCAGCTAGAGAGATTGATTAACAGTAGTGCTGTTTTGTAATCTATACAGCTTTGAAGTCAGAAGTACCAGAAACCCAGATTCACAATATAAACAGTCCTGTAATGGTATATACAGGCTTTATAATCCTTTCCTTCCTCTGGGGTTTTAACTATTTTACAGAAATTTAAGTATGGAAGTAAATTTTTTGGCATGACAGTTTATAAATTAAGTGTGGCTAAAAGCAACTGAGTGATTAAACTTCATTCATGCAGATATAATGATGATGTCAGTAAGGAACATGCACTTTAATTATATTTCTGATATACATCATATGTAACTTATGTATCATAATAATCATGTGGTTTAGAAACATTTTTCTATCTTTTGTTGAAATATGGTTGAGTGGATTTAATAAGTTTTGATCAGTGATTGAAGATTGCTCTCTCTGTAATTGGGAGAAATTTATCTAAATTCCAATGAAGAAAGATGTGAGAGGAAATGGTGCTAGTGAAGGGAAAAGGTCCATGTAGAATAATCAAATGCTACTGACTGCCAGACCAAAGAAGAATATGAACAAGGAGAGAGCAGCAAGATTGTCCGAAGAGAATACCTGCAAACGAAGAAGCTTCAGGGAAGCAGATCTTACTAAGGATAAAAAGGCTGTGGATTAAGATGACCTTCTGAATTGTGGAAGCAAAGACATTCTTTGGAAAACTGGTAAAAGCAGTCAGGAAGAAATCTTGGTAAAACAGCAGTGATGGAATGACTAAAGAGTTTCTAGAAAGTATGTATTTCCTCACATCTACCAAAGAATATTTTAAGTGAAAAAATCAATCATTCTGCCAAATTCTCTTGTACTGATGGTTTGAAGGTGGCTCCCTTTGTTTTATTAAATAGGTGCATTTTGTAGGCAGCTGTGAGGCAGGATAGTCAGACCTGGGTAATAACCCCGGATTTACCCTCTCCTGTGCAGAGCACTTCCTCTTCCTTTTCCTCTTAAAATAAGTCTTGAGCAGCCTGACTGTCACCCAACATCTACCTGAAGGATTACTCAGGAAGCGGTTTTAACGGAGACCACCCAGGACCACCTAAGGGACATACTAACTCCTCACCATGAAGTTACATTCTGTAACTTCATCAATTTGGAGTTCCAGAAATAACATACATTAGCTTAACCCCCTAAGAAGGAGCTTACTGGGTTACAGTCACGATTACACCTTCAACTCTTACTTCTGAGTATTTGGAAGTACACGTTACTGAGAAATTTCCTTAGTTAATACCTGTAACATGAGAATTGACACCATAAATTCATCTGGGAATTTAGCATTTTGGACAATTTTTATTGCTATGTCTTCAAATTCACTAATTTTCTTTCTGCAATGGTTAATCTGCAATTAATCTATCCAGTAGTTTTCATTTTAGATAAAGTATATTTCATCTCTAGAAGTTCAATTTGAGTCTTTTTTATATCTTCTATATCTCCCCCCAACTTGCTCATGCTGTGCTCTTCCTTCTTGAGTATATACCTTTATAATAAATGTTTTAACGTCTTTGTCTACTGATCCTGTCATTTTTGTCATTTATGGATATATTTCTATTGAATGATTTTTCTTCTGATTATGGATGAATTTCTCCTGTCTCTTTACACACTTGGTAATTTTTTGTTGGATTCCAGACATTATGAATTTTATGTTGTTGGGCTGGAGAGCTGTGAGGTTTTTTTGTCACTTGTATAACTTTAAATATTTGGAGGCTTTGTGTAAGAGTGCAGCCTTATTACTTGGAATCAGTTTGATTATTTTGAGGTTGAATATAATTTTGTTAGAGTGGGTCCAAAATGCACTTAGTCTAAATTTAGCCCTACGACTGAGCCAACACCCTTCGGAGGACTCTACTCAATATTTGATGTGTTAGACTGTCTTTCATCCTGGCTGATGGAAAACAAACTATTCTGAACACGTTACATGTATTAGCTCACCTACTCCTTAAAAGAGTCTTATGAAGTAGGCACACTATCATTATTACCGTTTTACAGACGATCAAACTGAGGCACTGAGACATTAAATCATACAGATATTGAGAAGCAAAGCTATAATTCGAACAAAAGCAATCTGGTTGCAAAATTTGTAGTTTTTTAATCACTGTGCTATTTGTTGTTGTCATCGTCATCATTGTCATTGTTATTAATGTCAGGCAGAGAACGCAAGAACAAACTTATAAGTTGACGTCAGAGTATATAGAATAGTACATCGTAGGAGAGGGAAGAGGACGAGGCTCACCCTTTAAGCAGACAGCACACAGAGATATAGACAAGCAGGCAAATTCATACACACCCACAAATGATGACAAGGTTGGAGAATTATGAAGACTGAGATGGGACTCTCTAACACTGAGAAATCTCTGTAGTGTTCAAAGATCTCTTAATGTTCTACACTCATCACTTTAGAAATACTTCCATCCATTCTAAATATCAAACAACAATTGACAGGTTGAAACATTTTTGGTCCATGGTAGGCAAACCCAATCTTGGTTATCCTCACTCTGAAACAGATGAAAAAGTAAAAAAAAGCTCTAGGAGATCAGCCAAGCAACATGCCAACTGGAACAAAGAAAAAAACACTACTTAGAAAACAATTAGGAACCAGAATTTGAGTGTTCTAGCTCCTGATCCAGAGATCTGGGACGCACTTTGGGATGAGCAATGCCCACAGAAATTCTAATACAGGGCATTTTAAAAATTAAAACACCCAAACCACCTTTCAGTATATTTGATGATGAGAACTAGTGTATCTGACATTTATGTTACACTTTAGAGTTTTCATGGAATTCCATCTGATGTGATCACCATAACAAAACTCTCCTTGGTCACTGGAGCAGTTATGATTTTCCCCGTTCAACAAACGAAGAAACCATGACTCAAAGAAGTTACATGCCAAGATGTCTCAGCAAGTAGGCTGGCCTCGAACTGGACTTCTGACATTGCATTCCTGTCCCGTGTGACCTGTTCCGCACTGTTTGAGATTCCCACCACTAGACCAAGGTGAATAAAATTCAAAGACTGTGGCCCCATGACCATTCAAGAGTTTCTTTTCCCTATGATATTCATTTGATGTTTCTCAAAATTGTAGAAAATTTTATGTATTTTAGACTTGAATATAGCTTTTAAAGTTCAAAGCTTGGATCCTTCCAAATTAGTGTTTTTGAAATGGTCAATGTATTTGATTGGAGATCATGGTGACTTAACTGGCAAGTAGACTCTGAAGTCCAGGCACATAGATGAGATGTTACACTTGGCGTGGTTCTGCTTGTACATATCCACCATGAGTCCAGCTGAGGAAATTTGGAGATTCCTATTGATATTAGTCAGTGTTGGCTGTCTAACAAAAAAATCTCAAAATTTTAGTGGCCTACAACAACAAACATTCACTTGTTTTTCTCATGGACCTGAGACTATCCTGGGAAGTTCTGCTTCAGGACCCAGGTGACATTCAGGTGAGCTCCATGCATCTTTCATTTTCTTTGGACCAACAGCTACGTGGGATGTGTTCTCAGGACAATGAGGGACGTGTAAGAGACACAACCACACAATGTCTTTTAAGGCCTCTTCTCAGAGCTGGACCTTGTCACAAACCAATGGGATGGGAAGGATACACCACACCCTCTGCTGAGATGTTCTGCAAAATCACATGACAAAGGCAATGGACGTGTCGTGGTGTCACAGGGAGGGAGAGAAGACATCCAATCTACCACTCTTTTATATTTTATTTTGTAAATAAAATTTGTATTAATGATGAGTATCAGAGCCAAAAAGGAATTGCCCCCTCGGGAATATACAAATACTGCCTGGACTTCTGCTGCTGCTTCTATTTGGGAACAAAGAGAATCACGTTTTAAGCCAGAAGAACTCACTAGTAGCTGGGTATCACATGTACTATGATTGTGTCATTTCATAAATTAGAGTTCCTTTGTGCTAAAATCTCTCCTGGAATATTAAGGAAAATTGCACAGTTCGAATAATGGTGAATTTCCGGCAAAAGTCATTTGAAGGCACAGCTAGAGAAATTTAACATTCACATTAAAACAAAATTGCCTGTAAAGTCCAACCCTGTGTGCAAACTGCTCAGCCGTATATTCCAAAACAAAGAGCACACTCAGCAGTGGGTGCTCTGTGTTCACGTCCGTCAACTCATTTGCCTCCCAGAACAAATTGTCACCTCATCTACTCCCTCATGGCCACCACCTAGGGAACACACAGCCCCCGAATTCCTGTACGCCCACAAGGGAATTCAAATACAAAAGACTGAAAGAAAGACGAGTCTTTGAATCCTGATTCCTTTCATTTAAAAGGGACACACCAAATTGGACCAATCTTACCTTCTGCTTTAAAAAAATACTAACAAATACTAATATAACAAAAATTTAAAAATTTTAAATTGGCTTCTTATTTCTAAATAATGAAGTGTAGGATCTTGATAACTTGCTTACTTTAGGATGTTGATGGTAAAGACCATTTTTCCATATTGGGTACCAGAACTACAAGCAGACACGATGAGCGTACTTCCTCCTGTTCCTGTAATCCACGTCCATGTGTTCTGGGTGAACTCGGCCCCTGAGGAGAAAGCTTCTGCTAAACAAGCATCATTGAGGTATTACATTGCCATGTAAAGTGTCTAACGTTTGTCCCCTGAAAACTATTCCTACAGCCACGGCGCATGTGCAGGGCCTCATCATCCCGCGTCTGAATTACTGCTGTGGTTTCCTACCGCTTCCTCTTCCTCCTCCTGCCTCCAGCTTCTCTCCTTGGACCTGCCCTTTCTCTAAAACACAGATCTGACCATGTCTCTTCACTAGAATAGCTGACAGTTAACTGGAAGGCTGCCCTCTCAGCCTGTCCTAACACTGACTGTCCTGCACAAACTTTCTCTGAGAATTAAAAGCCTTTCACATTTGATCTGTTTTCCTCCAACCTTCATTTACAGGCTCCTCTCCCATTAATTCCTGGCTATACCCAGTGCTCCATGCAAACGGGCCCGCTTTCTCTTCCCCAGTGTCTCCTGAGCATGGAGCCCTTTGATCATGCTGCCTCCTCTGCCTGGGACCATCTTTCTTCCCCATCTGAACTGGGCATAATGCATTCACCCTCTAGCAGCTTTCCAGGCCCTCAAAACCCCGGAGTACTGCAGCAGGCTCCTGCAGGGCTCTCCAGCAGCTCCTAGTGATTACTCCATCATTGATCCATTCCTTCCTTCCCTTGCAGTCGGTTCTCACTTTTCCACGCTAATAAAGAGGGAAGGGGATGTTAATGATCCAAAATGTCTGATAATCCAACAATAATGTGTACTTGGCTTACAGAAGAGTATTTCATACACTTTAATAGAAGAGTATGTCCAATGTTTATAAAACTCAAGTCAAAGTGATGCTTTCACAAATGCTGATTGAGACTAGACCACATACTAGTCAGTGTGTCCAGTATCTGCGACACAAGAGGGAACAAGACCATTGTCTCTGCCCTCATGGGGCTTACATCCTAACCATGGCAGCTAGGGCTGCTTTATGGTTTTTGTGGGCCCTAGGCACTTTTGTGTGCCTCTTCCTTTATAAAAATAGATTAAAAATTATATTTTGTGGCTGTGTTTGCATAAAGGTGAATTATTAGTATTTCATGTTAAAACATTTCTGGGGCCGGCCTGGTTGCCTAGTGGTTAGGTTCACAAGCTCCGCTTTGGTGGTCCAGGGTTCTCAGGTTCAGATCCCAGGTGTGGACCTATATACTGCTCATCAAGCCATGCCATGGCAGCATCCCACACAATTGGCACAGATGTTGGCTCAGGGACAATCTTCCTCACCAAAAACAAAACAAAACAAAACAATTCTTTGACCTAGAAATTTACTTTTTTGTTTGCTGATTTTAAAAGAAATTAAAATATTTTTGTGGACCCCTAAGAGTATTTTGGGCCCCTAGGTACTGCACCTAACGGAGATGTGGTGACAGAGTAAAGTGAACATGGGAATAAAATATTCCATGTGGCTTTTTTTTTTTGCTGAACTATTTGAAGGTAAGCCACAAACATCATGACATTTGAGATCAAAATACTTCAGCAGGCATCTCCTAAATAAGGACATTCTCCTATGCATCCACAACAATATTGTCATATCTCAGAAAATTAACATTAATTCATGAAACTACAGTAGGTTAGCCTACATTATGGGAGTTTTTCAGTCCCACATCATATAATTTTGTATTTTACATTGATACTTCTATTTTGAACCAAATTTATGTTAACTAATTTAGCCATTCACATTATTTGCCACATTTATCTTTGGATGACATTTGACTATGTCAAAATACTCTTTTTTATTTTATTGCGGTCATATTGGCTTTTATCATTGTGTAAATTTCAGGTGTACATTATTATATTTCAGTTTCTGTACAAACTGCATCATGTTCACCTCCAATAGTCTAGTTTTTATCTATCACCATGCACATTGCCCCTTTGTCTCTTTTGCCTTCCCCCATCCCCTTTTCCTCTGGTAACCACTGATCTGTTCTCCTTATCTATGTGTTTATTTATCTTTCACATATGAATGAAATCATTTGGTATTTGTCTTTCTCTGTCTAGCTTATTTCACTTAGCATAATTCCCTCAAGGTCCATCCATATTGTCATAAATGGCACAATTCTGTCCTTTTTTACAGCTGAGTAGTATTCCATTGTGTATATATACCACATCTTCTTTATCCATTCATCCCTTGATGGGCACTTGGGTTGCTTCCAACTCTTGGCTATTGTGAATTATGCTGCAGTGAACATAAAGGTGCATAAATCTTTTCGAATTGTCGATTTTACATTCTTTGGATAAATACCTAGTAGTGGAATAGCTGGATCATATGGTATTTCTATTTTTAGTTTTTTGAGAAATCTCCATACTGTTTTCCATAGTGGCTGCACCAGTTTACATTGCCACCAGCAGTGTACGAGGGTTCCTTTTTCTCCGCATCCTCTCCAACACTTGTTATTTCTTATCTTATTAATTACAGCCATTCTGACAGGTATGAGGTGATATCTCATAGTTTTGATTTGCATTCCCTTAGTAATTAGTAACGTTGAACATCTTTTCATGTGCCTGTTGGCGATCTATATATCTTCTTTGGAAAAATGTCTGTTCAGATCCTTTGCCCATTTTTTGATCAGGTTGTTCATTTTTTTGTTGTATGAGTTCTTACATATTTTGGAAATTAACCCCTTGTCTGATATATAATTTGCAAATATTTTCTCCCATTTGGTGGGTTGTCTTTTCGTTTTGTTGATGAGTTCCTTTGTTGTGCAGAAGCTTTTTGACCTGATGTATTTCCATTTGTTTTGTTTATTTTTCCTTTTTTCCCTTGCCTGAGTAGACATGGTATTCAGATACTGCTAAGATTGATGGCAAAGAGTGTGCTGCCTAAATTTTCTTCTAAGTAAATACTCTATCACTTTTAATGCTTAAAATGTTTCTTCTGCTGAACTGCCAGTGATGCTTTATTGAGACACAAAGTTCTCTATCCTGTATTCTTTTATTGTCATCCTTTGATAATTTTTTTCTTTCTCCCTAAAACCTTTACCATATACTCCTCTTCAGAAGGTTTTTCATGAATCCAGTTGTCTAGGCTGAAATATTAGGAAAGAGAATTGTCATATTCCATTTGCTGGATGTCATTTTATAAAGTGCATATGATAGTTACTGAAATTAGCAGGCAGATTGAGTCATACATCTTATCTCTGCTACACTGCCTTATTTACAGTGCATCCTTCAGAACAGACAGTAAATAAATTCAGAGCAGAACTTCGACATAAATGTGTGACGATCTCACGACCTGGTGATGGTAGGTTGGGGGAAAAGCTAAAGTTGTTATCAGTATACAGATACAGGCTTAAACATCAATCCTGACACATTCATTTAAATAATCTCAACACCTCTAAGCCATGGTCCCAACTGAAAAGTAGAGATGGTAACAATTCTGCTGTAAGATTAAATGAGATAAATGGTAAACATTGAACATATGAACTCTCCGGACATTATACATACAACAAGCACATGACAACTCTGACAAGGGGAGAGAAGAAAGACCAATGAGGGACAACAGAACTGGAGGAAGAACACGGTAGTGAGTTCCCTGGGTTTTGTTTTTACCTCAAATATCCCAAGCTGAAGAAGCTGACAACCCAGAAACATCAGCAGGTCCGGTCAAAAATAAATAAATAAAGAAGCCTGCTCTCTTGGCCGAATGGCCAGATCAGGGGCAGCCTGAGAAGGCTTTTAGATAATAACTGCTTTACTGATGGCAAACACCAGAAAAAACAAAACTGTGGCCCTGCCTCCAGACACACCAGCAAAGACTGAGAGGAGAGCTCACACAAGAGGAGGCTGCAACAAGGGGCCCCAACACCCCACCAGGGTGGTGTTAGAGAAGGCCACCTACAGGACTTTCGTCCCCACTGCCTGGTAATGAGGCCACCACCACCCCCGTCACCACTCCCATCCGTGAGTTTCAGTATTTGAAACTCAATCAATGTAATCTGTCATATGAACAGACTAGAGGAGAAAAAAAGTCACACAATCATATCAATGGTGCAGAAAAAGCAGTTGACAAAATTCAACGTCCATTCACAATATAAAAAAAAACTTTCCAAAAAATAGGAATAAAGAGGAACTTCCTCAACTTAATCTAAAGCATCTACAAAAAAACCTGCAGCTAACGTTTTACTTAATAGTGAAAGACTGAATGATTTCCTCCTAAGATAGAGCACAATTCAAGGATCTCTACTTTGACCACTCTTATTCAACGCAGTGCTGGAAGTTCTAGCCAGCGCAACAGATAAGAAAAAGAAGTAAGAGGCATGCAGCACAGAAAGGAAGAAACAAAAGCGTCTGTAGATGACATGATTGTCTACATGGAAAATGCCATGGAATATGCAAAAAAAATCTTAGAACAAATAAATGAGTTCAGCAAGGTTGAAAAATACAGGAGAAACATACAAAAATCAATTATATTTCTACATACTAAAGCTGAGCGTGTAGACATAAAAATTTAAAATTCAATACCATTTCCAATTGCTCAAAAATGAAATACTTACATGTAAATCTAATGAAACGTGTGCAAGGTATGTATGCTGAAAACTGTATGACACTGATGAAAGAAAGAAAGATATAAATAAATGGAAAGACAAGCTATGTTCATGGATTGGAAGGCTGAACATAGCAAAGATGTCAACTGAGGTATAGTTTTAACACAATTCCTATCAAAATCCAGCAATATCTTTTGTACATGTAGACAAAATTATTTCAAAATTTATACGGAAAGGCAAAGGAACTAGAAGAGTAAAACAATTTTGAAAAAGAAAAATAAAGTATGTATGAAGAATCAGTCTACTCAATCTCAAGATTTATTATTTAGCTACAGTAATCAAGACTGTGATATTACCAAGGAATAAACACACAGACCAATCGAAGAAAACAGAGAACCCAGAAATAGACTCAGACAAATATGCCTAACTGATTTTGACAAAAACAATTCAGTGGAGGGACGATTGCCTATTCAATAAATGGTGCTCAGGCAATTGAACAGCAATCAGCAAAAGTAGAAAAAGAAACTTATACAAAAAGTAACTCAAAATGGATCACAGATTTAAATGTAAATTGTAATACTAGGGAACTTTTAGAAAAAAACTTAAGAGAAAATCTTTGGAACATAGATGTAGGCAAAGAGCTCTTAGACTGGACACCAATAGCATAAAAGGAAAATTTGGTAAGGTGGGCGTCATCAACATTAAAAACTTGCTCTGCAAAAAGTTGTGTTAAGAGAATGAAAAGACATGCGACAGCCTGGAAGAAAATATTTGCAAACCACATATCTGACAAAGGACATGTATGTAATGAATTCTAAAAATCTCAACAGTGAAAACACAAACCGTCTAATCAGAAAATTGGCAAAAGACATAAACAGACATTTCACCAAAGAAGATATTCAGACGGAAGATCAGCACATGAACAGCTGTTCAACATCCTCAGCCATTAGGGACATGAAATGAAAACCATGATGAGTTATGACCACATGTCTATCAGAATAGCTAAGATGAAAAACAGCGACAACATCAAATGCTGGTGAGGATGTGGAGAAACTGAATCGCTCAGACATTGCTGGTGTGAATGGAAAATGGCCCAGCCTCTCTGGAAAACAGCTTGGCAGTTTCGTGAAAAACTAAACATGTAACTTTCAAATCATCCAGCAACAGCCTCATTTGCCAGAAAAATTGAAGACTTAGGCTGACACAAAAAAAGCACGCACATGAATGTTTATCACAGCTTTATTGTAAGGGCAAAACCTGGAAACAACCCAAATGTCCTTCAATAGGTGAACAGTTAAACAAACTCTGGTCCCTCTACACCAGGGAATACTACTCTGCAACAAAAAGGAACAAACTATTGATGAATAAACAGACTAAATGAATCACCAGAGAATTGTGCTGAGTGGGAAAAAAAATCCCAAAAGGTTTCATACTGTAGGATTCCATTTATGTAACATTCTTGAAGTGATAAAATTATAGAAATGGAGAACAGCTTAGTGGCTTCCGGGAGTTAAGGAAGGAGTAAGTTGTGTGGAAGGGAAGTAGCTTTGGCTAAAAAAGGGCAACATGGAAGATTCCTCATGATGATGGGAATGATCTGTGTCTTGACTATCAATGACTGTGACCTGCTTACGATATTATCTTATATTTGGGGTAAAGCGTATACAGGAGGTCTCTGTACTATATCTTACAACTGCATGGGAACCTACCATTATCTCCAAATAAAAAGTTTAATTAACAACACACACATGCATAAGGTGCAGAGTTTGCCAAGAAGCACACGTGTCTGCTCCTGATCACTCTGACACTCATTAAGCTCCTGATCCTGAGCAGGCACTCAGGACTTCGTACGCAGGCTGCAATGTCCAAACTCATCAGCTCTTTGACTGACAAACATTGATTTGAACTAACATCGCTGGAAATATGGTGAGCCCTGATTATCTGTAGAGCTCATTAAATAATATTTGTCAGCTGATTTGGCTATTTGGGTGGCTGTTCTGATTTGATGTCATGCTTTACTATGAGCTCCTGAACAAAATCAACTCAGCAGTTTGTTTCAGTATCAGCTACTACCCCAGCCCTCGCCAGTGGCTGTCAACCATGGCTGAACATTAGAATTGCCTGGTGAGTGACCGATTCATTCAGCTGGGACTGGGACTCAAGCATTATTTAGAAACTCACCAGGAGATCCACCGGCAGCCAGAATTGAGAACCACTGGTCCAAAACAAATAGATAAAAATCTACCATCTCGTTGAAAAGAAAATGACCAATATTCACAGATTCGAAAACTAACAGCCAATAATGGCAATGATGAGGAGAAACCTTCATTCTCATGCATTGCTGAAGAGAGAATAAAATAATTTCCAAACCTTTCTGAAGGGCCATCTGGCATCTCTCTGGAAATAGTCCCTTCCAGGGACACACCTGCAATCCGGAGCTAGCTGGAGGAGAACTGGGAGACTGCCCTCTCCGGCCTCCCCGCTCCGGGAAGGACCGCAGTCAGCCCCAGGTGTGTGTACTAAATTAGAAGCCCCACCCCTACATAGCAGCTTTTGAAGCATCAACAGGCCTCTTTCAGGGAAAGACTGGGAGAAGGGCATTTCCCTCTGCTCCCACTGTGCTGAGAACTGTTTCTCTGTCTGCTGTGTAGTCTCATGGGTCCTGTGGATGCAAGCCCCACTGGTTTTCTGAGCTAGGTGTTTGGAGGACCCATCCCTCAGATGGAAGTCTTAAAAGTTAGGGCACTAGATGTTCGGTCCAACCCTTCACTCCTCAGGGAGAAGCCGGGAGTTGTGAGCTCCCCGCTGATTGCGTGGCACTATGCCAGTGCTGATTAGGACGAGGGTGTGTTTCAGCCTTTCCTACCCATTTCCATGTGCGTATCGAACACCCAATGTGTGGGAGTCGCTCAGCTAGTTTCTGTATTTCTTTCAGAGGGAATTGCTCCATGTGTAGCTGCGGATTCAGTGTGTCCGTGGGAGGAGGTGAGTCTAGGAGCCTATGTTGCCATCTTGGTTGGGAACTCTCCCTTTTCATTTCTTAAAATCAATAGTGTGGATCTCAGACCTTAAAAAGAGGTGGTACTTGACCAGCTCTGCTGGCATTAGGGCTCCCAGGATGTTTCTTTATTAATTCTTACACCTGCAATGTGGATCTAAAATTATCTCGATAAAAACCTCAATTAAAAAAAATGCATGGCTTGGGGCCGCCTGGTGGTACAGCGGTCAAGTTCGCACATTCCTCTTTGGCAGCCCGGGGTTGACCAGCCAGGATCGATGCCGGGACCTGTGCACCACTTAGCAAGCCCTGCTGTGGCAGGCATCCCACGTACAAAGTAGAGGAAGATGGGCATGGATGTTAGCTCAGGGCCAGTCTTCCTCAGCAAAAAGAGGAGGATTGGTGGCAGATGTTAGCTCAAGGCTAATCTTCCTCAAAAAGATTTAAAAATGCACAGCTAGTCAAGAGGTCATTCATTAAAGTTGATCATGCTAAGGGAATCATCTACACCAGTTGTATGATGAAATTTACGCTACAGGTCTTACATAGTTCACTCCACCTAACTTATTTTTGCAGTATATTTATATTTAGGCTGCTCATTTATGTGACACTATTTCTTAGCTGTTAATTTTTGGTGTTTCTACCCCCAGTATAAGTAGCTTTTTTGTTGTTTATTGCTGGTGGTACTTTTATCTCTTTATTATCATTGTTTGATGATAAAAGAGCTTAAAAATCTGTAGTAAGATAGCTTTCCCAACAAGGAAAAAAGTAAAATAGCTTACTATAAGTAAACATGACAGTTGTTTCCCAGGGTAGTTGGTTATTCATTTTAACAGCGCCGAGCACTATTTTAGGCACTGAAGATACAGTGTTAAATTAAACAAAGTCCCTGCCTTCGCGGAGGTCACAGTCAACCAGGTTAGAAAGATCAATAGACAAGCATATAACATATCGTGTAATACTACTAAATACCCTCAGTGCATCTTGGTAATTACTGATAGAGAAAGATGGGGACACTAACATAGCTAGGGTGGTGGTCCTTGACGGCTAGTCTGAAGAGACGACGTTTGAGCAGAGATGTGAATTACATCGTAGAGAATAAGTGGTATATAGTTCACAGGCATGAAGGCAAAACCAACGCTGGCTTTTCTGAGACAGATGCTTATTAATTCATGATTTCCAGAAGAATTAACGGAGAAATGGGCCCTCAACCAAACTTCTTTACCTTTCAATCCAAAGGCTGAGGCATTTGGTTAGAATGTAAAAAAGGGTCAAATACTTAACGCCCCATTCTTTCATTCTCCTTTCCTTCGATATTTTTTAAAAGCTTATCTCGCTCTAAAGGAAAGAAAAAAACACCATTTTAATGAACATTGCCATTAGGAGATGCATCTCTTGGAAGCTAACACCGTTTGAGCCGCTATGATGTTGGCCTTTTCCTGCTTTGCGGTCAATGAAGTTCCGGTGTTTGCGTCTCCCAGGGAAAACCCCTGCGAGTAAAATCATTTGCCTCACTCTGGTTTCCTGAATTCTCCTAAGAAGCTCAATCTGCAGATCAGAGCAGGCTATTCCTTTTCAATTAACTCTCTTTCAGACTTGATCATTGTCCTTGTCTTCATTTACGTCAGATGGTGCTCCCTGTGGAGAGAGGCAGCTGGTTATTCTGAGCTAACTCAGATAATCCTTATTAATATAACCGCCTCCCTTGTGAAAATCCATCCATCACCTTCACCTTGATGGGCCACTGTCAGCATGGTGCCTGGTGCCCCCGCCAGCACTTCACCCCCCGGAACACTGTGCCATCAGCACTGGGACACTGTTTGCAAGGTGCAAACTGCATGGGAAGCTTTTGAGCCATTTACTTTACTTCTTCAAAAGTTTGATTCAACTGAGGAAACGTTAACTCAAGAAATATAGGTTCTGGGGAAATGAGCTTGGGATCTTAGGATGGCTCTTCCTAACAGGTTTCCTTGGAGACAACAGGCCATGTTCTGGAGTAGTTTCTGGTCTCTAGGCCAATACAATGTCAGATCAATGTTTTTGTGAGGCAATACCATAGCATGTGACCCGGGGGCAATAGAGCTTTGCAATTGGATAAACTCCAGGTTCAGCATGAACACCTATGTAGGAAGGCAGCAGTTAACGCTTCCTATTCAATACAGAAAATCCCCTGAAATGAAAGATGAGGAGCCAGTTGTGGGAGAAGGAGGCCACAGCAGCTGCAGAAACCTTCCCAGTCCCTCCCATCATCCCCCTCCTTGTCAGGTTACTCTCTAAGCTCTTCCTGGCACGTGTATGAGCCACTCTCTCTTGACTTTAGAGATGACCTATCTTGGCCTCTAAATTTAAACTCACCGTGGGATTGAAAAGTGAATGGGGCCAAAGAGCCCTTTGGTGTGATTTGTATAAGGATTATTCCCCAGAACGATACTGGATTCTACTAATGTGAGGCTTAAAGTAGATGTGGCAGGATGGTGGGCCTCTCATGGGCAGCAAGGAGCTAGCAAACCATGCAAAAGGATTGTTTCCTAGTTTCCTTTTGTTACTCATAGGAACGAATGGGGATTATTTACTTCTCTTATATGTAGATTTAATCAACATAATGAGTCCAAAGGTGGATTGGTAGACCCCGTGGTACAGGGTCATGCACCTTTGGAAAAGGATGATCAACCATCTTTGAAAATTCATTGGCAGGCCCACAGGTCTGAGATCGCATACAGCCTCCTCTCCTAAGTGGACAGAGAATTAAAATCAGTGACTGCGAGTCAAGAAGCAAATAACAGGGAACGTCAAAAAAGGAAAAAAGTACTGTGCTACTAGATGAATCTCTGAATATCCAAGAGCTTATAAGCCAAGACCATGAGAGACAGAGTTCTCTCAGGGAAGCTTGGATGAGGACGCTGACTGCTGGAGCTGTGGGTATTGCTAACAGAACTGTAACCACCAGCAGGCAGAGGGGATTTAAGACCTAGGAAGAGCTGCAGGTTCCCTGATATGAGAAGTGAGACATCTACATGTCTAGACATAATAAGGAGGCAGCACAAACTAGCACAACCTTGCCCCGCTGGGGAATCTAACCCTGGAGAATCCTACTGTTGGAATTTGCAAAGACTATGAAACTTGATTACCAAGTCAGAAGAAATTCCAACATTAGCTCATTTTCTAAATAAGGTTCCTTCTGATCAATTGTGACTAAAGAGTTTGTACATAGAGATCCTGGGCTGTGGTGGGGGGGTTGTCTGTTCTCTGGATTTTATCTCATCAATCATCCACACCTTAGCCTGGGTAATTGTTCTGTAGCATAAACGTATTTTTGTCATTCTTGCTCTGATAATCATTCGATGCTTTCCCATTGCAATGCATAGCAAGTTCAAAATCTTTAACCTGGTTTATGAAGCCTGAACAATTTCTCTTTCCAGCTTTTTTCATCATTATCAATAAATAGCCATCCTGTACATGAATGGCACATTCTTTTCTATGAATGAATGAGGCTGTCTCACTCAGCTTATCCCCTCTGCCTGGTTCCCCAACCCCTGCACTAAACTAACTCCTCTCTGTCCTTCAGGTTGCACCTTAGACTTCACTTTCTCTGGAACACTTTCCTTAGCCCTCCAGTCGCATTATGAACCTCTCCAATGTGCTCCCACGCAATCTCATACACACTCTACAGCGGTACTTAGCACACTGTATTATTATTGCTAATTTATCTATAATCCCTCACCAGTGTGTAAATTTCTCATGGGAAGACGCTGCATCTTGTTTATCTTTACAGTCCCAGCACAAAATAAGATCTCTTGAATGAATGTATGAAAACAGCATGGTCACTAAGAGACAGGAGACCCACATTCAAGTCAATACCTCACTATTTAACCTTGATTTTAAGCAAACCATAAACTCCCTATAGAAGAGAATGTAGAAGGAGAAATGTGATCCTCTGCCTGCAAAAAAACAGGTCAACACTACAATCAATAGCTCCATATGCAAAAGATCACAAGGTACATTGGGTAGCTCCAAAATACATACAAGACAAGCACTCTGAAGAATAGGAAAGATAAACAGTCTCTGTAAATGCACAGATTCAAAAACCCTCTGTTCTAATCGTTATGGGAAGGAGGGAATTAACTGAAAGGACCAGTATAGAAACATGAATACTTGGCCAGATTATGCCCCAGCTCAGCTCTGTAAGATTCAAGTGTTATTAAAAACTAACCTTAATCAGGCAAGACCACAATCTTTGTTGATTGGAATTTATTTATTAATTCTTAGCATAGCTTCCAGTTTTCAGCCTGGCTGTTAATTGGACCCCTTTCCTTGAGTGAAAAATGCTCACATGTGCAGAATTTGAGCATTTCCCAGCACTGACCTCCATCTCACCTCTGTCATGTTTAGGCAAAGACAGGTTCCTCTCTCTTCCAGCAGAGCCGTGGCCCTGTTGTAGCTGGCATGCAAATGTAGAGTGTGATCCATCACGTTTTATTTAATAGAGTCGCTGAGAGAAAGGAAAAAGGAAATTGTTGTGAATTAAATGTCCCTGTCTCTTCAGGCAAGAAGATAAAAGTTCTGATTGATTGCCAAGATGGCTGCAAATGGAAATATTAACGCAACACAATGATTTTGTTATGTTTCTGTTCTCTGGAGTGTCGCAAATGGCAGAGAAAATTCTATTCCAGAAACAGATTAGGAGAGAGTTTCTCCCTTGTCAGAACAAGCAAATTTGGTGAAATCAGGAGTCAAAGGGTGAAAAACCAAGGAGTAGGGTCTGAAGAGCTACATTCCAGTCCTGGTCCTGCTATGTGCCCTTGGTGGCCTTGGACAAGTCATAGACGGTCCTGACCTCAAATTCCTTAAGATTGGCAGGTTTGGCTAAAGATGAGCTCTCACTCTCTTCACTGCCTGTAATGCTGTTCATTTCTCTCTTCTTCTGAATTAACCCAAACAATAGGCCTTAAGCAAACTCCATCCTCTGAGGATGCTGCTGACCTGCTCTGCCCTGTAGAATCTTGAATGAAATTATCAGTGGGTATTCCACCAAGTTCTGCAATTTTTCTTCAACAATAAGGAAAACTCCTACTAAGAATTTTATGGTGAGAAAAGAAAGTATAAGGTGTTAAGTGACTCTACACAACGAATTAAACTTGACGATTTACCAGAATTAACTTAAGCACAATTATAAACGCAGTGAACTAACTGTAATATGCCGTATGGTTTTGGTGTTAGCTCCTACTTCCTTCTCACCTCACAGATAGGGAAAACCCTTAGGTGAGTATAGTTAATGAACATAGCTCTCTCCTGATCTGGTCCAGGTCCTCCTTTTTCTCCCCCTTCCCGAGTCTGCAACTTTCCCTGATTCTATGACTCCCTGAGTTCATATTCCTCCATTTCCCATGCTTGTAAACAGAGATCCTGACTCTTTGGTGTGTCCAGGCTTTTAAAGTCCTCACAGAGAATTCCTAGTACTTGGCTACAACTAGCCAAAATTCAGAGTTTAAGTTGGATATCTTTTCTTGCTACACTTCTTGCTCTTCCTCAAAAACTACTATTCAGACTTGGGCATTGCTGAAAGCCCAAGGAGATTTGATTTTCTCCAGTGTGTGTTTCCTCTGCAGAGCACTCAAGACAGTTGCCTCAGAAATGGCTGCTGTCGTCTCAGTGTGACTCCTGCTCTGGGGGGGGGGGGGGGGGGAGGGTGTCTGTGTGTGTGTCTGCGTGTGCATGCAAGAGACAGAGAAGCAAGCACAGAGAAAGCTATCAAGAGACAACTACCAGGTTCTGCAGCTCAGAAGAGAGTCTCAGTCCACGCCCAATACTAACCATTGGATCAGAACTCAAATTCAATACGAGGCCAGATTTTAAAATGCAATTAAGGTATTAGACTTCAAGCAAAAACCAAGCCATTCTCAGAACTCACTCTAACAAAGACATGCACTCCTGAAATGGTCACGAAGTATGCTTTTACTTTATATGTGTTTTAGCTTCTTTCTTTAAATATCTAATTCTTAAAACACCAGTATGGCTTGCACCCTACAATACTTGAAAGATAATTCCGTTTGAATCACAAGAGATGCTGCCTTGACTACCACTCTTGTTCAAAACAATTATTTCATGATTTATATGCTGTAATATCCATATCTGAAGTCTGAGTCCCCTGAGTGCGCTGGTGTCTCCACAGCTTTGATGGTTCTATTTTATTCAAAAGTTGTTTCTGGAAACAAGTCAAGTATAGAAAGATGGAATCTGCTGTTACGGGTAAAAGTGATGACGTCAAATCTTCCCCCTTGGTGAAATGACTCTCAGACAGTAAACAATGACCATTCTCTCGGGCTAGGGCCGAGATTCTCTCTCTGCTAGGGCAGAGCGGCACACAGTGTGAGCAATTCCCCTGCTGAGGAAATTAACAAATGTAGCTCCAATGAACTTAACTTGTTAGAGTATAGAGTTAATGAGCCTGAAACATGTAGATTAGTTCAGGAGGGTGAGCTTGGACAGGCTCCAGAGCAACATGCTGCATCCCAAACACAAGGAAATGGAGGCCATTTGTCACAAGAAGGAACAAGAGCAAGAGAGTCCTCAGTCAGTATACACCCATCATCTGCGGAGGACAGACAACTGAAAAGGGACAGGTAGCCTTTCCAAAGGTACACGGTTAGAGACTTCATGGGATTGGGTGCAGCACGTCCAGAGGTATTGAGTGAGTCTGAAAGACACGTATAGATTTATATTTGTAAACTTATATTTGCATTTATATTACAGTCTTTATACTAGATTCTTTATTTTTTCTTAATTCAGCCTGAAAGTGCATTGTTTTGTCCTGTTTTTAAAATGTTTAAAGGGAGAAATAAAGATAAAAACACATCTATGAGGAAACTGTCATCCTACTTAAATCTCTCAGAGTAAACTTTTAAATCTTTGGCCCGTCTCACAAGTCAGGCTACCTGCTGAAAGATACTGACCTCCAGGACTCCTGGAGCAAATATTATTTCTTAGACTTGAGTAAAGAACGTAACCTTCCTGTGCCTTTTTGTGCTTCAGTTTCTTCCCCTGAAAAATGGGACTAAAAATAGTACCTACCTCATAGAGTCAGTTTACTCTGTGCCTGGTACTTAATGCAGTTATTTTTATTATTTCAAAAGATGCATTATTCTCAAAATGGAGTGAAGTTCGATTTCTTCCTTATGCCTTACCAAAAACGTAATGATAATAATTGGACTAAAGATTTTAAAGTTAACAGTGAAGACAAAAAAGTGCCCAGCAAAGGGCACAAAGTTTCAGGTACACCAGGTGAATGGGTCCTAGAGATTCACCGGGCAGCCTACAGCCTGTGGTCAGCAAGGCTGTGCTCAGACTTAAAACTTTGCTGAAAGAGTAGCTCTTCTGCTATGTTCTTATCACAAAAAAAGTAGTAAAAATAATAGTAACTAAGAAGGCAGGAGGAAACTGTTGAAGGGGATGGATATGTTTATGGCATAGATTATGGTGGATAGTTTCACATGTGTATACTTATCCCCCAACTCATTAAGTTTTATACATTAAATATGTGCAGCTTTTTGTATGTCCATTATACCTCAATAAAGAGGTTTTTAAAAGAAAGAAAGAAAATATGGTAAAACATATTTTACAATCTTGAGGTGAAGAAGTTTGTGTAAGCCAGACAACAAAGCTAGGAATCACAGCAGAAATAACTAACAGATTCAAATTTATAAAGATTTAAATCTTCTATATGGAAAAATAGTTTCCGTAAACAAACCAAAAAAGAGAAATGAAAATCATTTTTAAAAAGATTTGAAACATGTGTGACAAAGAAGTAATATATTTAATACCTAAAAAAACTTAAAGAAATGGACAAAGAAATGAAGACTTCCCAATAGGAAAAAAACAAGAAGAGTACACGAACAGGCCACTCACAAAAGAAGTAATGTATGTTTCTTTTTTTAAATGCTCGCCTCGCTAATAACCAAAGTCCAGAAAACTAAAACAATTTTGAGATTGAGAATAGCCAGGGTCATGTCAGTGGTGAAATGTGAATCTGGTAAACATCTGGGGGATGGGAAACTGGATTCAAGAATAAGGAAATGAGATGAAAAATTGGGAGAACAGGATCAATGGGGAGAAAGAAAGGAATGAGGGAGAAAAATCTAGATAATTAAACTGGAGGCCCCCTAGAAGGCCTTTGGGTCTCAGTGTGAAATAGACCTGGGTCTGAATCTTCCTTGAATGATCGCAGGTTCCACAGCTTTGGCAAGTTACTGGCTTTCACGATTCTCAGTTTCTTCATCTATAACTTAAAGTACAGTTATGAGAATTGAGCAAAACACTGTATTTGGCTCAGCCAACTCTGACCCGTGCGACTGGCCTTGAGGTTTAGTAAAACCCTTTTTTTTCTGATTGATGCTACTCTCCCTCCTGCTGTCAGTCATGCAGACACCATCCAGGCCTGCATAGCAGACCAGGCCTCCTTTACCCTCATGCCCCATCCATAAAACTGTCAGCAAGGCTGAAAACTGCAGACTCCATCTGAGGCTAAAAGCACGGACATGAGGTCTTCAGAGCCCAGTCCGCGCTGTCTGCCCAGCCACCAGGGACTGACTCCTTCTGGACCAGCGAGTGAAGCAAAGGCAGCCAGTTTCCCCAGTCGCTCTCTTCCTAGAGGGGCAGGATGGATTATACCAACATTTGGTCTCTGGTTGTTTCACATAGTTTTCTTTTTGGTGAGGGCTTCATGTTTGATTTTTTAATTTGGTTGGCTTTTATGTGTTTTCCGCATGTTTACTAAGTGTAAGGGAATACTCCTTCCTGCTGCTGTAGCATTCTGAAACCCGCATCAGTCGAGATGGAAAGAAGATGGGGACAGCGAGAAAGTAAGTAAATAATAAACATGTTCGTAAAGACATAAATAAGATGTTTCTTGGGAACAAGGGGTAAAAATACAGCAGGAGAAAAAGAAAAAGGGAGAGACGGAAGAAAACAGAAAGAGTAGCAACCAGTGGTTGCCATGAGACAAGGGGTTTATCCGACAGAGACTGCCACCTAGTGGAATTGTCACGGCGCCTGTTCCTGAGCCTCCCCACATCCTGGAAGGCGGCCAGAGCGATCAGACGAGGCTGACCTGCACGCCCTCAAAGCTAAATAAAAAGCAGATGAATAAACGTTGGTGCATCAGTAGATTCTAAATCCTGACAACACAGAAGCCTTATTTAATTCGATCCCTGTGCATCAGAGACTTTAAACAGCCATTAGTCAGGCAGGCTGCTCCTCGCTTCTCAGTCGCAGAAGGCTAGTGCTGTTTATGGGGCATAAACCAGCTATATTTCATGTGAGCAACTGAAAGGAAACAAAATCTGTTGTGATAAAATAAAGAATAAATAGAACACTATTGCCTTACCCTGCGTAAGCCTTCATGGATGTCTTCAACCCATTCAGATAGGTTTCTCAAAAAAAAAAGTGTCTATATATTTGAAATTTTTGAATAAATGAAATGACCACTGATATTTTTTAAATGACCAAAAGTGGCTTAAATTAAAATAGATTTTCAAGAGGTTAACTCTATCCAGTAAGAAGATAATAATATTGATAGAAAAAATATGTTTACATTTAACGTTTTCTCTCTGTTTTATCAAACACAGCAGTGAAATCACATGCATAAAGAATTTACCCTTAACTCTGTGCCTCCACACTACGTTGCTGACTTAAACAAGGATTACTATACTATAGGCCAAAAGTCTATTTAAATGCCAAAAGCAACTCTGTATTTCTAAGCCTTTGTATTGCCTTTTCATGTGGTAGAGAAAAAAGCAAATAAGATTTGTCTTTTATTTTTCACTCCTGCCCAGAAAAAAAAAAAAACTTAGGAGCTCTCATATTCTCTTTAATCACATTTTCTACCTCTAGGCCGCAAATTCAATTCTCATTTACAGATTTCTAAGGTTTGCATAATTTTTAAAGCACAATGCTATATATTTCTGTCCTGTGAGTTGAATATTCTGAATTCAGCTGTTTTAGTGCACAGATTTAATGACCATCCAGATTCTTGTAAAGAGAACAGGTAAACAGATCCAAGAGGATACTTTCTCTGCCAGGCTAATGTTAAGTAAAAAGTTAATTGAATAAAATTAGAACATGTGACCTACTAAAATAAAAGACAAAAGTTAACAGTAAGACTGCCATGTGAGCACCCAATCTAGAAAGCTTGACAAGAAACAAAAAACAGCTCCAATGTCCATACAACATTTATCACTCATTTCGATGAGTCACCTATGGTTAAAAAAAAAGAGAAAATTCACTGAGCAGCCAGACAATAAAGAAACAGTCTGAGAAACAGAAGAAGAACCAAGAGAGTAAAATTTCATGGTACCCAAGGTGTAGAGTTCCAAAAAAGAAGTAAGTGAACCTAGGTCCAGTAACGTCGTCTTGAAAAATGTCCATCAGATACGGCAATTAAGGAGTCATTGCGTCTTAGGGAGCACAGTCTCCAGAGAGCAATGAGGGCAGAGGCCAGGATGCAGTGGATTGAAGAGGAAGTTGGAATAGTAGAAATGGAAATAGTAATATCACTCTTTCCAAAAACATAGATAAAATAGGAAGCAAAAAAATTAAGGGAAATCCAGAGTCCAACAGAGGAGTATGTTTAGGATTGGAGAGCTTGGAACACATTTATTCACTGCAAGAAGGGCCCAGTGGAAGAGAAGCAATGAAGATACAAGAAACAGAGGGAATGACTTTGGAGGAAGATCATCTTGGAATCAAGGGGAAGAGGTGTCGAGGGCAAAGGGACGTGGAGTGTGACCCGGAACAGGAGGAGGAAGTCTTCATTTTTCTGGAACTAGAGGAAAGGATGGAGGGACAGCTGTGGACAGAGAATCTGTTTAGGTGCAGGGGACAGGGGCACATCTGACGGCTTCAATGAGGTAGAAAGTAAGGCAGCTGTTGAGACCGAGAAGATGCCTGGGGTGATTAGAGGGCCTAAAGAAAGTAGTGACGATCTGGAATGGTAAAAGATGCTGACCACGGATAATCCCTGCGTGAAAGCAGAAGGAGGGCAAATTGTCCTGCGGAACCCAATCTGGGTGTTTGCTGCGTAGGGCTAGGAGAAGGGATATGAGTGATTTATTTTCTGCACCCAAAACGATTCCCAGTAATTGTTCTCAGAATAAGGGGAGGACCACTAATCCTTTATGGTTGGTCTTTCACTTTAAGTCCAAGTGTACACAGCACCTGCTCCCCAGAATATTAATAACCAAGGATCATCATGACTTTGCACCTGATGCTAAGCCTCATCCCATCTCCACCACTACTGTCCTTCCGTTCTCAAAAAAAAGACAGCCGTGGCAATTTTTTCTTCCTTTCTTTCTAAGAATGTTTCAAAATTCCTTCTATACCTAATTTGCCACTGGCAGTTGCCCTGGCCCCTCTTAAATTTCTGAAATAATACATTGTCTTCACAATATTAGCATATTCTAAACACGGGGAATATTTTATCCATATCTGCATGCTTGATTATCACACAATGGGCAGATAGCTAAAAGCTGGAGATTCGATCCTAGCCATGAAATTTTTAAGCAGCAAAGATTTCTTAGATACAACTCCAAAATTACAAACCACAAAAGACAAAATTGACAAATGTGATTGCTTCAAAAATAATAAATATTATACTACAAAAGGCGAGTTTAAGAGAAGCAAAAAGACAAGCCACATATGGGGAAAAAAAGTTGAAATCATATATGTGACAAAGGATAAACTTTTCAACAAATGGTACAGAAACAGTTGGATATGCCTATGCAAAAAAATTGAATTTGGAACTATACTTCATAGAATATAAAAAATTAATTCAAAATGAATCATAGGTCTAAAGGTAAAGCCTAAAAACTACCTAAAAAAGGTAAAAGCCTAGAACAAGGCATAGAAAAAAACTCTAAGACCTTGGGTTTGGCAAAGATTTCTTAGATACAATACCATAAACATAACATGTAAAAGAACAAATTGTGAAAATTGGACTTCACATCGAAAATTCCTACTCTTCTGAAGACACTGTAAAAAGAAAGGAAAAGACAAGTCATTAGCTAGAAGGAAATTTCTGCAAAGCAACTATCTGATAGAACTGATATCTGGGAAATATAAAGAACTCTCAAAGCCAAACAAGAAAATAATGAGGTATCACCTCACACCGGTCAGAATGGCTATAATTAACAAGACAGGAAACAACAAATGTTGGAGAGGGTGTGGAGAGAAGGGAACCCTTATTCACTGCTGGTGGCAGTGCAAACTGGTGCAGCCACTATGGAAAGCAGTTTGGAGTATCCTCAGAAAATTAAGGATAGATCTACCATATGATCCAGCTATTCCACTGCTGGGTATTTATCCAAAGAACTTGAAAACACAAAGGCATAAAGATACTTGCACCCCTATGTTCATCGCAGCATTATACACAATAGCTAAGACTTGGAAGCAACCTAGGTGCCCATCAAGGGACGAATGGATAAAGAAGATGTGGTATTTATACACGATGGACTACTACTCAGCCATAAGAAATGACGAAATCCAGCCATTTGAGACAACATGGATGGACCTTGAGGGTATTATGCTGAGTGAAATAAGTCAGAGGGAGAAAGTCAAATATCATATGATCTCACTCATAAGTAGAAGATAAAAACGATAAAAAAAATTAAAAAAAACATAGCATTGGAGATTGGACTGGTGGTTACCATTGGGGAAGGGGGGAGGGGGGAGGGCAAAAGGGGTGATTAGGGTCACATGTGAGGGGATGCACTATAATTAGTGTTTGGGTGGTGAGCATGATGTAATGTATCCAGAATTTGAAATATGATGTACATCCGAAAAAAATAAAAATTAAAAAAAAGAAAGAAAACAAACAGTCCAGGGTTTAAAATGAAGAAAAGATTTAAACACACACTTCACCAAAGAAAAATATATGACAAATAAATACATGAAAAGGTGTTCAACATCATTATTCATTAAGGAAATGCAGATTCAAACCACAATGAGATACCACTACACGCTTATTAGAATGACTGAAATGAGAAAGACTGACCAGACCAAGCACTGGGGAGAATGTGGAGGAGCTGGGGCTCTCAGACCCTGCTGGTGGGAATGTAAAATGGTACAACTACTTTGGAAAACAGTTTGGTAGTTTCTTAAAAAGCTAAATAAACCCCTACCATAAGATCCAGCCATTCCATTCCTAGATATTTACCCAAGAGAAATGGAAGGTATGTCCGCATAAAAAACAAAACTTGCACAAGAACGTTTATAGCAGCTTTATCTGTGATAACCAAAACCTAAAGCAACCCAAATGTCCACCAGCAGGTGAATAAATAAACAAACCATGGTATATCCATAGAATGGAATACTACTCAGCAAAAAAAGGAATAAACTATCGTTACATGCAACAACATTGATGAATCTCAGAATAAAGATGCTGAGTGAAAGAAGCCAACCAACATGGAATACATGCTGTATGATTCCACTTAGAGAAAATCCTAGAAAATGCAAACTAATCTATAGTGACAGAAAGGAAATCAATGGTTGCAAGGGGTGGGAAGGTGTGGAGGAACATAGAGACAGATTACAAAGGAGCTTGAAGAAACTTTTAGGGATGATGGATATTTTCATTTTCTTGATTGGCCTAATGGGTTTTTTTTCCCGTTTTATTTATTTATTTATTTTTAATTTTAATTTTTGTTTTTATAGCAGTAACATTGGATTATAATATTATATAACTTTTGGATGTACATCATAATATATTTTGAATTTTGTGTAGATTACATCATGTTTACCACCCCAAGACTAATTACAATCCATCACCACACACCTGTGCCTAATCACCCCTTTCACCCTCCTCCCTCCCTCCTTCCCCTCTGGTAACCATCAGTCCAATCTCTGTTGCTATGTGTTTGTTTGTCGTTGTTTTTATCTTCTACTTATGAGTGAGATCATACAGTATTTGACTTTCTCCCTCTGACTTATTTCACTTAGCATAATACCCTCAAGGTCCATCCACATTGTCACAAATGGCCGGATGTCATCGTTTCTTATGGCTGAGTGGTATTCCATTGTGTATATATACCACATCTTCTTTATCCATTCGTCCCTTGATGGGCACCTAGGTTGCTTCCGAGTCTTGGCTATTGTGAATAATGCTGCAATGAACATAGGCCTAATGATTTCACAGGTGTATACATACGTCAAAACTTTTCAAATTGTATATTTTAAATATGTGCAAATATGTATGTCAATTATATCTCAATAAAACTATTTAAAAATTCCACTGCCACTTACCTTTTCTCCATAAAAAAATGTATTAGCAAATAACATAATGAACACCTGTGTGTTAATCACCAAGCTTAAAAATAAATTGTTAAAAATAGCTCTGAAGCCCCCTAAATATACCTCTTGCACTCATTAGAGGATCTCACCACCTCCTTACTGAGGAAGACCTGCAAGCCATCTCAGAATCCCTCACTTCCCTTTTGTGAATAAATATGTGCCACAAATTATATGCAGTTCTCATTGCAAAATAGGGGTTCAGTCATTCCCCACAAATTCTTTTGTCATCTCCACGTGACATCAAGTTCAAGAACCCTCTGACGTAGCGGTAAACAGAGAGTCCCTGTGTTTAACCACACAGGCCTCCTCTCGGAGGAACATGGTCAAAAGGAACACGTCTGGATTCGCTCCGGCGCTGCACAGCCTGGGCACTGCTCTGCTCGGCGAGCAGGGTGGGGGCAGTGATGACTCTGAGCAAGCTCAGGCACGTGCAGGGCCTCTTTTTATTTCCCATCCGACTGACAACAGTGGGACAGGCTCTCCACTTCCGCTTAACGACTCTGGGCTCTCTGCTTTCACGCATTACACACTCCCTGTTGGAAATGGCAGTGTCTCTCCTGGAAAAGAAAGAAGTCCAGGCTGTCAGCAGTACAGTGGGAAGTCAATGCATTTACAAGTTCTAATGTTATCTTAGCAACTGCTTGTCTGCACATTCTGCAATAATGCAGAAAGAAAAGCCGTGCTCCATAATGATATGACCCCAAAGCATCAAAGAATTAATGTCAGGCTGAAATGGGAAGAATATACCCTAAGACTCATCTCTGGAAGTCAAATAAACAAGCAGATTTCTAAGTAATGATGCCCCTCACAGAAAAGCTCGGAACGTGAAATTCCAGGGCCTCAAAGACCACCGGGTTCAAGATTCTTACTTTACAAAAGGGAGAACTGAGGCACGAATGCTTGATGGGGTTCTGTTTCAGAAATGTTCTAAATCTCTAACAGGTCACCAGAGTGTGTCCATGTTGATTGTGTCCTTTAGTGCTTTGCTAATGGCTGTTCAAAACTTCCCGAGTGCAGAACAACGAGCTCCGGATAGAGACCGTGGGATGGTCCTCGATCTGTGGGGCTAAGCAGGGCAATCTGTGAAAGCTCATTGCTTTTCATCCCACTGAAAGATGAACCAGCAACTGCTCCTGATCGAACTTTTCCCAGTTCTCCTGGGCAAGAAAAAGAGATCAGCTGCACGTTCTTTTGCCATTTCATGACCAGAACCACACACGGGCCCCATGATCTGTGACAGATTCTTGGTGCCTCGTTGTCCAGTCCTCAAACTCCTAGCTTCCGCAGACCAGAAAAGCTGATTACGAGAGTCCAGTGCGGTCAGTAAGTGGATAAACAACCCCTCTGTCAACCCCGCCACCAGAGTGATCTTTCACAGGAAATGTGTGATCATGACTCTCCTCAAACATCCTTAAATCTTCCCCAGCACTTGGGGTAAAGTTCAATTCTCTCTATTTCCCTCTACAAAGACCTTCAAACCCTGCAACTTGCCTGTCTTTCCAGCCTCATTTTCAACCAGCACCATCCCCACCACCACTCTCCATCCTATGCCTGCTCCCCAGACTCCAGCCAAATGTTTGATCAGGCCTTGCTGTGCTCACACAGCTTTGCTCGTGTAGGTCTCTCTTCCTTGAATGTGCCGCTCATCTTCCACCACCCCAAGTCGGCCTTGATGAGGCCCTCAGCCAAAGCCTGGGAGGAACTGAGTCTTTGCAAGAACCCTGTGAGCGAGCTTGGGAGCAGGTCCCTCCCTAGTCAAGCAGTCAAGATGACTGTAGCCCAAGCTCACGTGTCGATTGCAGCCTCTTGAAAAACTCTCAGCAAGAACCACCCAGGTAAGCCAGGCCCACACTCCCAACCCACAGAAACAATGGTCAATGGTGTCGCTTGAAGCCACAAGTTTTGGGGGTAGATCATTAATACAGGATCCCTTAACACTCAGCTCCTAGTACCTACCAGCCTAGGAAGAATCAACTCCTCTCTCCCTTCTAACTCTCTCCTCTGCCATGGAATTGTCATGAATGTGCTTGTTGGCAGCCGTGTCCCTCCCATTCTACTTCAAGTTCTTCAAGACTGGGAACCTGTCTTTTCATCTTTTTAATCCTGAGCTCCTAGCACAAGGCCTGACACATGGAAGCACTCAATAAATGTTTGTGACTTGAGTGAATTAAATCACAATCTAGTTTCAGAATTGAAATTTAAAACAAAATTTACAAGTCAAATTTGTTTTCTTTCAAGTGGTAATGTGCTGGGAGTTATCAGGATGGCATAAACCCAATTAGAGGTCTCTTTTTTAGACCCTTGCTCACCACATCTTTATCCAGCGTGAGGGGTGTCAAAGGTGACTCTTCCTGGGTGGGGCAGAGACTCAGTTAAAATGGAAATCACTCGGGCTAAACATCCACAGGGACACAAATTACCCACTTGGGACAAGGAAGAAGCACTGACTAATCCAGTTTGTCTCTTCATAACTGTTTGAAGGAGGTCCCTTCAAGAAGGAAGAAGTGAGAGGGATAGCAGGTTTGATGAGCTCTTCCCCAGGAACAAGGGCCTAGTTTAGGAGTCTAACAGGATTTCTAGTTACTCTTTCAGAAGGGAATTACCAAATATCCATCAGTGACTGTGTTTACTGTATACGCTAGATCGTGTTTTTGTTTCACATTTTGAATAATATTAAAATGCCTAAAATCAAAAGCCCCTGGATTTGTCTTCTAGGAAACACAGTGTGCAAAGATTATGGGCCACTCTATTGCTGGTGGGTTTCTTTTAGCTGCAGAGATGCTGAAAAGATTAGAAAAAATGGCAAAGCAAGCTAATTTTCTTTGGCCAGCTGCAAGGGAGGAAAGTAAAAATAATCAACGTGATTCACTAGCTCTCTTATTTCCCGTTTGTTACCGCACCAGTCCTATGCTACAAAGTAACAGTGTCTGCCCATGTAATGGTTTCAGAATCCAAGGTTCAGGGGAATTAAGTAATTTGTCTTCAGTTACACAGCTAGTAAACAATAGGATAGTGAGTTAAAGCCAGGACTCAGGCTTCGATCTCATAATCTTTCCTCTTAGACTGCACATAAGGTGTTGGCCTAATTTTAATTCATTTTTCTTTTCTTTTAACAAGCATTTATGAGCATCGTCCACGTGCCAGGCTCTTTGCCAAGGGAGGCACCAGAGACGTCGCATTGGGGTGGTCCCATGGGAGATCCAGCTCCCAGAATGAATTTCCTGCCAGTAGTGGCCCTGATGTTTGAGGAATTTTTCTTCAGCTGATACTTTTTCAGATATCGTCTAAAGATTTTTTCACCCATATCTCTGTTCCAAGAGAACAAATATTCTAGCACAAAGAAGATTGATTCTGTCAAGTGTAAGAAGGGCAAGCTAATGGAATACTTGAGTTAATGACGCTTCCAACAATAAGGTCTGTTTGGTAGCTTACTTCATGGTACAAACCATGCGCAAAACAATATGCTCACGTGTCTCACACTTCTCTACGTGGAACACAACACTGGGTAGCTTGGGATTTTAAAACCTAAATAACATCAATATGAAAGTTTGAAAATTCACTTAAACTAGGGTCTCTCAAATATACAGATGTTGAGTAACCATATGTCAATTCCTCTCCATCCCCATTACACGACGCAACACTAGGCATTCCACAAATGGTGGTTGATGATTTAATGCACCAGGTGCTGCTGTTGGTGCCTTTCACATGTTATCCCAGCTACTTGCTTCACTAGCCCAGGAAACAGATGCTAATACCTCCAATATGTGATTATCCAACACATATTTGCATTTTCATGTGTCAGGCGCTGGGCTAAGCATGTAACGCGTTTTCTCACTTATTCATTCACTCAATAACTATTTGTTGAGAGTTTATTAGACTCCAGAGATGGGGTTAACCCCTAAGGATCCAACAGCATGCAGACCAAATGGACAGGGCACTGTCCTCATGGAGCTTGCTTTCCAGGTGAGTGGAGACAACAATAAAGAAGGAAATAAATAATAAGATAACTACAGGTTATGACAATACTGGGGAGGAAAATAATTAAACGAAGAGATAAAATGCCTAGAGAGGGGGCTGTCTACTTCAGAAAGCATGATCAGGGAAGGCTTTCTGGTTGGTGACGTCCAAGCTGAGACCCAAGAAACATGAAGGAGACAGCCAGGTAAAGACCTGGAGGAAGAGGTCCCAGGCTGAGATGCCATGTGCAAAGGCCCTGAGTTAGCAAATAGCCTGTCTTGCTAGGGGAGCAGAAAAGATGTCAGAGGCAGGATGGTCCATGGTCCAACATGAGTCTAGAAAGGTAGGTGGGAGTCAGATGGTGCCGGGCCTATTGGTTCATGGCGAGGAATTTTGATTCTATTTTAAAGCCCCATGGAAGCACTGAATGTATTAAGCAGTGGGATGGTATACTCTAATTTGTACTTTTAATAGATGATTCTGGTTGCTTTGTGGGGAAAAAACCTCAGGGAAGGAAGAGTGGCAGCAGAGAAACTAGCGAGGAGGTCATTACTGTCACCTAGACCAGAGATGGTGGAAGCCTGGTCCAGGGAGGTGGCAGCAGGCGTGGGGAAAAGTGGGAAGAGCTGAGATAGGCTGTAGTGGTGGAACCAGCAGAGCTCCCGGAAGAATTTAACGTGAGAAGTGACCTTACTGGGTCGGCAAATTTATCACCATTTATTACCCCTTCACAGAGATAAAAGAAAGCAACAACTGAGACTTGAGATGTTAAATTACTGTCAATTATCTCAATAAACTAGGAGGGAAAAAAATTACTGGGAAGAGCTAGGGAGTGGAAGCACCAAGAATACACCAGGCACACTTGACTCGAAGCTTGTAACCACTGCTCCATGCGCGTCCCTACGCCTCACCCAGGATTTCTCCAGGAAGCCTCAGGTTTGTCTCATCTACTCCCGGTCCTTGACTTTTTGGCTTTCCACCAGGACTGCCGTGTGCAGCCACGTACGTTGTGCCTGCACAGCTAGGGTAGGGAGGGGACATAGACTACTGTGGAGGTTTAAAGACAGGCTTACAAATTCATTGATGCTTACTCCTCCCCTAAAGCGCTTACTTCTCCTGCTCTTGAGTGTGGGCTGGACTCAGTGACGCACTTCCAGTAACAGAACACACAGAAGAGATGGGATGTCACTTCTGAGACTGGGTTATAAGAAGACCGCAGTCTGTCCGTGGGTTCTCTCTCCCTCTCTTATCACTGACTCCGGGGAAGCCAGCTGCTATGTCATGAGGACACTGAGCAGCCTATGGACAGGCCCGCAAGGCCCAGAACCAAGGTCTGCCTGCAGCCATGTGAGTAAGCCTAGAAGTGGATTTTCTGAGGCCTGCCAACATGCACCATAAACAAGTTTAGAAGCACGTCTTCCCCCAGTCAAGCCTTGAGATGACTCCACCCCCAGCCAACAGCTTGAATGCAACCACTTGAGACTCAGATGTCTGACCCACACGAAGTGTGCCGTGGTAAATATTTGTCGCTTTAAGCTGCTAAGTTTGCAGTGATTTGTTACACAGCAATGGATAACTAATACGACTAGAATGTAAATGGTTCCTGGAGCTATGCAGGCTAGCAGCACTATTCCCACACTTCGTTGCTTCTCTATTACTAGTTTTGGCCTTTTTATTCCAGTTCAACCTTAATCACTTTCCCAGATAGGACCCCCACTCCCTGTCTCCTGACTTCACACCCCTCATCCACGGGTGAAGAGGTGTTTGCCTCCGTCCACCTCAGACTCAAAGGATTGGTCCCGGCTAGACCTGCACCTTTGCCTGGATTCAACAATACAGATCAAAGTTTTCAACTTTAATATTTCTGTATACTCCCCATATAAGATCCTGATTGCCAAACCATGTGCAAAGGACTAACAGTATCAGAATTCCTGGGGAGATTCACACACATGTGGATTCCTGGGCCCAACGCTAGCTGATTCAGTGGGGTCCAGGAAGCCATATTTTTGCAGAGCTCGCAGGTAATTCTGAGGCATGGCCAGGTCTGTAGCTCTGGCTTACTGTCTGTCCCTGACTTGCTGTGGAAACGAGGCCCATAGCCGGCAGTAGAATCTGGTGTCCTGTGTCCTCTTCAGCAGATCTCTCGCACAGATGCAACACGAAGTTGCACTTTTCCTCGATGCATTTTCTTGAAGACAACAACCGATTATATTTGCAGAATGCCTGCAAAGATGCAGCAAAGTCCATATAGAATCCCCATGGGAGACATTTCAGGAAACTGGGACTCGCTTGATGGAAGTTAGTTCTCCTAACTGACACGCTTATTTACTGTGATCTCACTTTTGCAGTAACTCATTTAATTGGCATCTTCTCTGACTCTGAGGAGAATGTAAAGAGCATCTCAATAAATTAATAAATGACAGCTTTAGGCTTATCAGTAACCGAGGCTGCAAAACCAAAAGCTGAAGAAAATACTGCAAAGCGAAAATAGAACCATTTATTCTGTGAGAGTTAAATTCAGGGAAACAGGGCAGTCAGCAAAATGCCTGAGTCAGAGACGTTCCTGGAGAGGGATTCTGGTAGGAAGAAAGGAACTGCCGCTTTCTAATTAACAGTGCAACGAATACTAAAAATGACCTTAAAGTGGGGCTTAAAAAGTATTTTAATGAGTTTTTGGCAGGCACTGCAGATGGGCCCTTTTTCATAAGTGAAGAGAAATGTCTTAAAATTAACCGAGGCTTATGATCATCATATTGGAATCATATTTCAGGGAAATAAAAGCCTTTGCCGGAAGTTAAGCAAAAACCCCGGCAGGAATACTAATCAAGCTTGTATCTTACTTTAACTCCCAGAAAAGGCAGGTGCCTGAAGTCGAATTGTTATGGCATTGCCTCCTTTTAACCTTCTTTCTGAGAAATTGTCACTGATTTTAAGTACACACACCACACACACCGCGCACACACGCACCCCACACACCCACAACTTCATTACTCCACGTTTACCCGTCTACCTCTCTGTCCTGCCCGTCCTCTCAGTGGTCCTTCAGATTCTTTCCCAATCTCAGTTAGATTAACAAATATACGAGCATCTCCCATATTTTTTAAAGACTTCACTTGCCTTAGACTTCTAGTTTAATGTAGCACCTACTACCAGTTTTCTACGAAAAGATCTCTATAAGTGGACCAGAACAGCATGCATTCTAGCTTGCCATGCAAAGCCCACAACAAACTGGCCCAACTCCCACAGTCGCCCCTGAGCTTGAGCCCAGAGCCGTGCAGTCACCTCCGTGGTGGCCCCTCCCTTGTGTTGCGGTGGGACCCTCCGCCTTGCTTTTCTTCAGCTCTCTTCCCTCCGTTTTTGTTCCAGAACTTAGTCAAATCCTCTGTTTCAGTCTTCCATCTTTTAGTACCAACGTGGGGTTCTCCCCACTGTTCACTTACCCTGTCATTTTAGAAAGAAAGGTGAAAAAAACACCTGTGGGCTCAGAATAAGCCCACAAGAATTTAGGTGTTTATTATCAATAATAAATTAATAGTAACAATAGAGAATAAAGAATTGATAAGTGTTTATTAAATAAAGGGCTGACCTCTGACCCATTTCTCTAAAACCGTAGCACAGGTTTTGGGTTCTTGCAGGACTACTTAGTGGTTAATCTGGAAAATCTATATTGATGCTCACAGTTGCCCTGGGCGAAAAAGACGCTGTGTCTTGTTTTGGTCAGGGCAAAACTGGCTTTGGATAATAAGCAATAACTCCTCTGTCTTCTGGGAAAAATTTAAGATTAATGGCAAGAATCTAAGTAGGAGTTTTTACTTTAGAGCTAGATAAATAAGTTATGTGAGTTATTCAAGAATAAGAATATGGGAGATTCTGCAAAGACGGTGGCATAGGAGGACTCTAAACTCACCCCCTCCCACAGACACAACAAATCTACAACTACCTGTGGAGTGTTCTCCTCTGAGAGAGATAAAAAGAACCGCCATGACAAGGGACAAAGTGACAGTGGTGGAAGAGGCAGAAATATACCTCTTCTGAGGAAAAAACAACATCCTAGCCATGCGTTCACAGCCAGGAGCAATCTTAAAGGTACAAAGCTTTCCCCAGGGGATTGGGGGTATCTGAGCGAGGGATCAATACCACAACAGGCATCCCAGCCTTTAGATTCAACACAACCAAGATGAGATCCCATAAAACCTGGCTTTGAAAACCAACAGGGAATACCCCCAGAAAGACTATCAAACTTCAGAGAAAGAAAAGCCTGCTCTTAAAGAGCCCAGGCACAGATTCACTCGTTTCAGAAACCAATGCAAAAATACAAGAAAAGGGCATAGTCCCTTAGTAAAAGAGACTCACTTGCTAAGCTCTGAGCACATCTCAGAGAGGCAGGAGGTGGCTGGGCCCACCCCCTCAGGGACTGAGACATTGGCAACTGCCATTATTGTCACCTAGTTGAGTTCTGCTGACTTGGACACTGGCAGACACCATTGGATTCCTTCCTCTAGCCTATTAGCACAAGGATATGCCCCACCCACAAGAACACTGATTCAATTAAGCACAGCCAGAGAGGGAGCCCAGCCAGGGACTGGCCTGCCCACCATCTAGCCCCTGGTAAACTTGTGGGCCAGCATAGGCACGGCATGAGTGACCTCTGCAGTGGGCAAGTGGGTCCACCTCAGTGGGGCGTGTGTGCAGGGCATGCCTGCATTAGGGTATGTGGGCCCCCAGGCAGTGGGGTGTGTTGGCTATAGCAGACTAGTGCCACCGGCCACCTCAAATATCCACACAGGGGATCTGTGCTGCCTTCCAACCCCGAAAATGACTGTGTGCTGCCACTCCTGGGCCCAGCCCCATCCATCTACAGCTCCTGAGAGAGCTGACAACAGCTGCATGCTGCAGAGAGCCACACCAGAGGCCTGCAGCAATTGTGAGCCCCTGAGCCAAGCAACCAGCCACAGTGGGGACCTGGCTCACTTAACAACAAAACAGCAGTAGTTGTGTGCTATTAGACCTTGCAGCTAGCCATGCCAGGGCTTGCCCTATCCAATAAAGCAACCGTATCAGCCACACACGGCTGAACCTTACAACCAGGCAGCCAGGGGGACAGCCTAGCCTACTCGTGCACCCACAGCAAGAGCAACACCACCACCCTGAAGGGTACACATAGCCCACACAGGGGACACCCCTGGAGCATTTAGAACAGGTGATGAGAGGGAAGCACAGTTTTGGGCCCCATAAGGCATCTCTTACATAAGGCCACTTCTCCAAGATCGGGAGATGTAGCTGATCTACCTAAAACACAGATATAAGCACAGAGAAGCAGGCAAAATGAGGAGACAAAGGAATATGTTCTAAGTAGGAGAACAGGACAAATCTCAGAAAAAGAACTAAACAAAACAGAAATAACAACTTACCTGATAAAGAGTACAAACTAATAGTCATAAGGATGCTCACTGATCTCGGATGAATACAGTGAGAACTGCAACAAAGAATAGGAAAATATAAAAAAGAACCAATCAGGGGCCAGCCCCAGGGCCGAGTAGTTAAGTTCATGCACTCTGCTTCAGTGGCCCAGAGTTTCACTGGTTCAGATCCTGGGCATGGACATGGCACCACTCATCAGGCCACACTGAGGTGGCATCCCACATGCCACAACTAGAAGGACCCACAACTAAAAATATACAACTATCTACTGGGGGAATTTGGGGAGAAAAAGCAAAAGAAGAAGATTGGCAAATTGTTGGCTCAGGTGCCAATCTTAAAAAAAAAAAAGGAAGCAAGACTAGTTTAAGCTGGTCAATGTTTAAAAAAAAGAAAAAAAGAACCAATCAGAACTGAAGAATACAATAATGGAAATGAAAAATTCACTGGAGGGAATCAACAGCAGATTAGATGCCATAGAAGAATGGATCAGTTATCTGGATGAAAGAGTAGAAGAAATCACCTAAGTTGAACAGAAAAAAGTAAAAAGAATTAAAAAGAACAAGGACAGTCTAAGGGACCTCTGGGACAACATCAAATGTACTAACATCCGTACTATAGGTGTCCCAGAAGGAGAAGAGAGAGAGAAAGGGGCAGAGAACCTATTTGAAGAAATAATAGCAGAAAAATTTCCAACCTAAAGAAGAAAACAGACATCCAGGTGCAGGAAACAGAGAGAGCACCAAACAAGATGAACCCAAAGAGGCCCACACCAAGACATATTATAACTAATATGTCAAGAATTAAAGACAAAGAGAGAATCCTAAAAGTTGCAAGAGAAAGATAAGTTACATACAAAGGAAACCCCATAGGCTATCAGCTGACTTCTCGGCAGAAACCTTACAGGCTAGAAGGGAGTAACATGATATATTTAAAGTGCCAGCAGGAAAAGACCTACAGCCAAGCATACTCTACTCAGCAAGGTTATGATTCAGAATGGAACGAGAGATAAAGAGTTTCCAAACAAGTGAAAACCACAGGAGTTTGTCACCACTAAGTCAGAGTTCGAGAAATGTTAAAGAGACATTTAAGTTGAAAAGAAAAGGCCACAAATAGGAATAAGAAAATTATCAAATAAAAATCACTGGTAAAGGCAAATATATTGTAAAGGTAGTGGGTCAACCACCTATAAAGCTAGTATGAAGGTCAAAAGACACAAGGACCACACATATCTATCTCCATGAGAAGAGGTTAGGGGATACACACGCACACAAAAGAGGGTAAATATGATATAAAAGCATAAAATACGGGAGGGGGATTAAAAGTGTAGGGCTGTTGATAAGAAGTCAAACTTAAGAGACCATCAACTTAATATAGATTGCTATTTACATAGGTTATTATATATGAACCTCACGGTAAACACGAACCAGAAACCTATAATAAATACACAGAAAAATTAAGAGAAAGGAACCCAACATAATACTAAAAAAGCCATTAAATCACAAGGGAAGAGAGCAAGAGAAGAAGAAAGGGACAGAGAAGAACTACTAAAACACTCAAAAAAGAAGTAAGAAAATGGCAATAACTACATACTTATAAATAGCTACTTGAAATGTCAATGGACTAAATGCTCTAATCAAACGACAGAGTGGCTGAATGGATGAAAAAACAAGACACAGGGCTGGCCCCATGGCCAGGTGGTTGGGTTCACACACTCTGCTTCAGTGGCCTGGGGTTCACCAGTTCGGATCCTGGGTATGGACCTGCACACCACTCATCAAGCCATGCTGTGATGGCATACAACATAGACGAGCTGGAATGACTTATAACTAGGATATACCACTATGTGCTGGGGCCTGGGGGAGGAAAAAAAAAAGAGGAAGATTGACAACTGATGTTAGCTCAGGGCCAATCTTCCTTATCAAAAATAAAAAAGACCCATATATATGCTACATACAAGAAACTCACTTCAGACCTAAAGACACTCACAAACTGAAAGTGAAGGGATGGGAAAAAAAATACTCCATTCAAATGGAAACAAAAATAAAGCTAGGATAACAATGCATATCAGAAAAAATACACTTTAAAACAAAAACTATAACAAGAGGCAAAGAAGGGCATTACTTAATGATAAAGGGAACAATCCAACAAGAGGATATTACATTGGTGAATGTCTATGCACCCAACATAGGAGCAACTAAATATATAAAGCAATTATTAACAGACATAACAGGAGAAACAGACAGTAACACAATAATAGTAGGGGACTTCAGGGGCCGGCCCAGTGGCGCAGCAGTTAACGTTCACACGTTCTGCTTCTCCATGGCCTGGGGTTCCCCAGTTCAGATCCTGAGTACGGACATGGCATCGCTTGGCACGCCATGCTGTGGTAGGCATCCCACATATAAAAAAGTAGAGGAAGATGGGTATGGATGTTAGCTCAGGGCCAGGCTTCCTCAGCAAAAAAGAGGAGGACTGGCAGTAGTTAGCTCAGGGCTAAGCTTCCTCAAGAAAAAAAAAAATAGTAGGAGACTTTAATGGTCAACTTACATCAATGGATAGCTCATCCAAAGAGAAGATCAGTAAGGAAACATTGGCATTAAATGACATATTAGACCAGATGGACTTAGTAGACACCGAACATTCCATCCGAAAACTGGAGAATACACATTCTTTTTCAAAGCACATGGAATATTCTCCTGGATAAGTCACATATTAGGCCACAAAACACATTTCAATAAATTTAAGAGGACTGAAATAACACCAAGCATCTTTACTGAAAACCAGGGTAAATGAAAGTAGAAATCAACTAGAAGAAGAAAACTAGAAAAGCCACAAATATGTGTGGATTAAACAAAATGCTACCGAACAACTATTGGCTCAATGGAGAAATCAAAAAATACCTGGTGACAAATGAAAATACAACATGCCAAAATTTATGGGATATGGCAAAAGAGGGACTAAGAGGGAAGTTTATGGCAATACAGGCCCTACCTCAACAAACAAGAAAAATCTCAAATAAATAATCTAACAACATACCTAAAGAAAGTGGAAAAAGAACAAAGTACAAAATCAGTAGAAGGAAGGAAATAATAAAAATCAGAGCAGAAATAAATGAAATAGTGACAAAAAAAGCAGGAAAAAAACAAAGAAACTAAGAGCTGATTCTTGAAACAATAAACAAAACTGACAAACCTTTAGTTAGACTCACCAAGAAAAAAAGAGAGAAGGCTCAAATAAATAAAATCAGATGAAAGAGAAATTACAACAGACACCACACAAATACAAAGGATTATAAGAGAATACTATAAAAAGCTATACAGCAACAGATTGGGTAATCTAGAAGACACAGATAAATTTCTAGACTCAGACAACTTTGCAAAACTGAATCAAGAAGAAATAGAGAATATAAGTCAACTGGTCACAAGTAAAGAGGTTGAAAAAGTGATCAAAAACCTCCCAAAACCAAAAGTCCAGGACGAGACGGCTTCTGTGGTGAATTCCACCAAACATTCAAAGAAGACTTAATACCTGTCCTCTCAAACTATTACAAAAAATTGAAGAGGAGAGGAAGCTTCCTAACTCCTTCACCAAAGCCAACATTACCCTAATCCCAAAACCAGACAAGGACAATGCAAAAAAGGAAAATCACAGGCAATATAACTGATGAACATAGATGCAAACATCCTCAACAAAATACTAGTAAATCAAACACAGTACATTAAAAAGATCACACACCATTCTCAAGTGGGATTTATTCCAGGGATGCAGGGATGGTTCAACATCCACAAATCAATCAATGTGATACAACACACTGAGAAATGAAGAATAAAAATCAAGTGATCCTTATCAATAGATGCAGAGAAAGCATACATTTATGATAAAAACTCTCAACAAAATGGATATTGAAGGAAAGAAGAAAGGCCATATATGACAAACCCATAGCTAACATCATACTCAACAGTGAAAAACTGGAAACTATTCCTTTAAGAATAGGAACAAAAAAATAATGCAACTTTCACCACTGTTATTCAAGATAGTACTGGAAATCCTAGCCAGAACAATTAGGCAAGAGAAAGAAATAAAAGGGATCCAAATTGGAAAGGAAGTAGTAAAACTGTCACTATTTGCAGAAGACATGAATTTATATATTAAAAAACCCCTAAAGAATCCACCAAAAAACTAATACTAAACTAATACAGTAAATAATAGAACTGATATTAATAGTAAAATAATAATAATAAACCAATGCAGTAACATTTCAGGCACAAAATCAACATACAAAAATCAGTTGCATTTCTATACACTAACAACAAAATAGGAAGAAAAATTAAAAGTACAATCCCATTTACAATTGCAACAAAGAGAATAAAATACCCAGAAATAAATTTAATAAAGAGGTGAAAGCTCTGCACACTGAGAACCATATGCCATTGTTGAAAGAAATCAAAGAAGACACAAAGAAATGGCAAGATATTGGGTGCTCCTGCACTGAATGAATTAGCATAGTTAAAATGTCCACATTTCCGAAAGCAATCTATAGATTCAATGCAACCCCTAAAAGTCCCAATGATACTTTTCATGGAAATAGAACAAAGAATCCTAAAATTTACATAGAACAGCAAAATACCCCCAAAAAGCCAAAGGAATCCTGAGACAAAAGAGCGAAGCTGGAGGTGTCAGACTCCCTGATTTCAGAATACACTACAAAGCTATAGTAACCAAAACAGCATGGTACCGGCTCAAAAACAGACCCACAGATCAATGGAACAGAATTAGAGTCCAGAAATAAACCCACACATCTATGGGCAGCTTATCTTCAACAAGGAAGCCAAGAACGTACAATGGAGAAAGGAAAGTCTCTTCAATAAATGGTGCTGGGAGGGGCCGGCCCCGTGGCCGAGTGGTTAGGTTTGCGCGCTCCACTGCAGGCGGCCTAGTGTCTCGTTGGTTTGAATCCTGGGCGCGGACATGGCACTGCTCATCAAACCACGCTGAGGCGGCGTCCCATATGCCACAAGTAGAAGGACCCAAAACTAAGAATATACAACTATGTACCAGGGGGCTTTGGGGAGAAAAAGGAAAAATAAAATAAAATAAATGGTGCTGGGAAAACTGGACAGCTACACGCAAAAGAATGAAAGTAGACCATTATCTTACACCATGCACAAAAATTAACTCAAAATGGATTAAAGACTTGAACGTAAGACCTGAAATCATGAAACTTCTAGAAGAAAACATAGGTAGTATGCTCAACATGAGTGATAGCAGTATCGTTTTGAATACCACGTCTCACCAGGTAAGGGAAACAAAAGAAAAAATAAACAAATAGGACTACATCAAACTAAAAACCTTCTGCACAGCAAAGGAAACCATCAACAAAACGAAAAGACAACCTAACAATTGGGAGAAGATATTTACAAATCATATATCTGACAAGAGGTTAATATTCAAAATATATGAGGAACTCATACAACTCAACAAAAAACCAAATAACCCCATTAAAAAACAAGCAAAGGATATGAACAGACATTTTTCCAAAGAAGATATACAGATGGCCAACAGGCACATGAAAAGATGTTCAATGTCCCTAATTATTGGAGAAATACAAATCAAAACTACAATGAGATATCACCTCACGCCCATCAGAATGGCTACAATTAACGAGACAAGAAATAGCAAGCGTTGGAGAGGATGTGGAGAAAAGGGAACCCTCATACACTTCTGGTGGGAACATAAACTGGTGCGGCCCCTATGGAAAACAGGATGAAGATTCCTCGAAAATTAAGAATGAATCTACCATACGATCCAGCTATTCCACTGCTGGATATTTATCCACAGTACATGAAAACACGAATGCATAAAGATACATGCACCCCTATGTTCATTGCGGCGTTATTCACAATAGCCAAGACTTGGAAACAACCTAAGTGCTATCAAGGGACGAATGGATAAAGAATATGTGGTATATATACACAATGGAATACTACTCCACCATAAAAAGAAGAAATCTTGCCATTTGTGACAACATGGGTGGGCCTCGAGGATATCATGCTAAGTGAAATAATTCAGTCAGAGAAAGTCAAATACCATATGATCTCACTTATAAGTGGAGGATAAAAACAACAACAGCAACAACAAACAAACACATAGACACAGAGATTGGATTGGGGGTCACGGTACTTAATGAATCCTCGGGTGATTTGTAAGCCCCTTAAAGTCTGAGAAGCTCTGCCCTGGAGGAATCTTCTCTAACGGGGGGCTATTGAAAAGCGGGGCAGCTGGATCATTAACTTCTCCTAGTCGTTCCTCCTCCCCACTTCCTGGGCCATAAGGGATACCCATAGAGGTAGGGGCCTAGGGTGATTCCAAAGACCAAATTAAGTACTGTGACCCCCAAATTCCAGCAGCATCTACCAAAACCTGAATTCTATTAAGCTATGTTAGAGAAAAGCCACAGACTTCCGAGAGTCCAGTGTTAGTTAAGACTCTTAGAGTTGCAGTAGCAGGAAATCCACCTCAAACTAGAGTAAGCAAAAAAGGGAACTTAGTTTATGTAACTCAAAAGTCTGAGTGTTGATCAATTCCAGGCACAGCTAAGTTTGTGTATTTAAACAATGTTATACAAAGCTGCCCGTCACTTTTGAACATCTGTTTTCCTCCGTATTGGCTTCTTTCTCTGGAAGGCTGTGTTTTAGCACAGATCCCAGTTCCGCTTCTACCTCTTCACTGATATAAGTGCACAGAAAAAGAGAAGGCTTCTCTCCCAGCAGTTTCCCCAGATTCCAGAACTGAGTGTTATTGGGTCTGTTTATTCCAGTTTGGGTCACATGCTCATTCCTGGACCAATCACAGCGGACAAGCGGATATGACCCTCTGAGTCACAAGCTCACTCTCGGAGCCAAGGATGAGGTCAACTGCATCTGAAGTTCATGGACTGAGCATGGGAGAGGTGCTACCCCCAGGGAAAATTAGGGAGCTGAAGGCAGAGGAAGGGGAGATTGATACTGAGTAAAAAAAAGCAACAGGTGTTCTAAGGCACCTTTCAGCTGAAATCCACAACTGCCCTCTCCAGACGCAACATGGCCATTCATTAAAGCAATTGCAGTAGAGTTTCAGGGCAAGGAACTGGACCTCCCAGTGTATTTTCCTTGACATTTTGGGGGTGTCCATTGTTCCATTATGAATTCTACAACGTAATAAATTCAATTTATGCTTAAAGCTATGTGGATTGGGAGCATTGCTTGCTTACTTTTTCAGAGTGACATGGTTTGACCCAACAACCTAACTTAAGAAAGGTGAAAGTCATTGGCCAGTGAAAATATAGAAGTCATTGTGATGGTGACAGAGCTCTCAGCAATGCTGTGACACGTGGATTTTGTCCTAATTAATGTTCAATGCCACCTCCTAGGAACTAACATGGAAGGTTTTGGCCCAGATCAAAGTTCCCAACCATCTCTGTCTAAAGCCTCCGGGAAGTGTGACTTTGCCTCTAGGAAACACTGCTCTCCCTCCGTGCCTGAAAACTCCGGAGACAGAGCCGTGGGTCACCTTTGGAGATGTTCGATTTTGTTCTCCGCTACTCAACTCTCAAGTGAACTACTCTGTACAAATCTGCTTTAATTATGTATTAATTTCAATATTATTACATGCAGTACACAACTGCTGCTCATTAAAAATTAATCTGGATTCTATCACTTTTATTTAGTATTCATTATAAGGCAACGTTCACTTTTTTTAAAAAAGGCCTCCAGATAAAAGTTTCGTTCTACATAACCAAGAGGCAATTTGCCAGAAATAGAAAAATCTTAATACGAATTCTGCCCGCCTTTTCCCTCCCCTCCTCTCTTTGGCAGCTTCATTCAGAGCCATCCATCAGATGCTGGCGGAAGGAGGAACTGGCAAGGATTGCTTACGTGCGGCATTGAGGACCCGGCTGCTCTAGGTGGTTGCTGGAGTTGGAAAGCCAAAATCCTATTTTCATTTTGCTATGAAAACGAATTATTTCATCTCCTTGTCTTCAACAGCCCTGCTTTAAAGATTCTGCCGCAGGAATGCCTTTGTTTAGATGTTGACAAGAAGCCCCAGGGCTTTATTGCTCCACATCCATTACTGGACTTTCCCATGTAGTTAGGTGCAGAGCAAAATAATAATGCTTAAATCGTGTGTGGGAAGAACCACACGGGAATGCGAAAACAAAATAACATCTTAAGCTGTTTTCTTCTGAATCTGAAAATAATAGTTAACATTTCTGGAGACCTTAGTTCCTGAGCACGTGTCTCATTTAATCCCAAGGTGAGTACTGAACTTGCTTCTCACTTAATGGATTTTGCATTGTTTTCATAGTCCCTTAGAAGGATTTATACACGTGTTCACAATTAATGAGCAATACTTTAACAAAGAAGAAACAAAACCTAACCCTGAATTCACGATGCCAAACAATTTACAGAGAAAACTAATTTTTGCAGCACAGTTGTGGTCTCTTCTGACAGTATCAAATCAACAGTGCAAAAATGAGTTAAGTAATACACACTGGCTTGGGCATTATTTCCTTAATATAGGAATTGATGCTGCCCTTCAGGCTATTTCATGAAAATGTTGGCTTCAAACTAGAACTGACTCAAAAAGATGTTTTAATAAAGATTGTTTTGTGGCTGCTTCTCAGTGAGCTACACCTGAATGTGTTCCCACCCGCCTTTCCTTGGGCTTTATCACTGGTTCTGGTTAAAAAATAAGGAGAAGAAGTGAAAAATGTGCCGGGCCAATGTGCTAGTCAGGCTGTTGATGCAAATACAGAAACCAACTTCAGCCGGCATCAGTAAAAAATAGAACACATGGTGGAGGGTCAGGGGTATGATACAGGAGGCTATAAGAAAGCATCCAGGCCTGAGAAAGTGAGGCGAATGGGAACAGGAAGTGGGTCAGGAGCCCCTTCTTCTGATCCCGTCTTGTACTCTCTTTGCAGACCAGCTGATTCTCTACTTCTCAGCCACACAACAAAAAATGACCACTCACAGCTCCCAAGTCTAAATGTTACCTGTTGGCCAAATAGGAAACTATGCTTTCTCCCTCTTTCTCAGACTGAATTCCAAATTCTCACCATAAATAATCTGAAAGGCCCTCCTGGAGTCAAATGTCCACCTCTGGACTATTCAACTATGACTGGGAGGTGGGGTCAGACAGGACACAATGGCTAGAGGACCTGTCAAAGCAGGTTGGAAGACAGCTGCCAAAGAAGAGGGAGTGACTGTGAAATGGGCAGATGCCCTAAAGGATGTTTTGTTAGTCCGAGTTCTACAGAGAAACAGAATCAATTGGGTATTGGTTCTAGATAGATAGATAGATAGATAGATAGATAGATAGATAGATAGACAGATAGATAGAGACTTATTACAAGGAATTGGCTCACATAATTATGGAGGCTGAGACGTCCCAAGATCTGTAGTCAGCAAAGCAAGCCAGAGACCAGAAGAGCCAATGGTGTAGTTCCAGTCCAAGTCCAAAGGCCAGAGAACCAGGAGAGCTGATGCTATAAGTTCCAGTCCAAGGGCAGAAGACCCATGTCCCGGCTCAAACTGTAAGGCAAGTGAAACTCCCTCTTGTTCAGCCTTTTTGTTCTACTCAGGTCTTCAACTGATTGGATGAGGCCCACTCAAATTAGGGAAAGTAATGTGCTTTACTCAGTCTGCCAATTCAATTGTGAATCTCATCCAGAAACGTTCTCATAGACACACTCAGAATAGTGTTTGCGCAAATGTCTGGGCACCCTGTGGCCCCATCAAGTTGACACATAAAATTAATCATCACAGGAGTCCTCCACCACAAACAACAGTCTCTTCTGGAATCTGGCCATATAGACATAATTAGAATATTCATCTAATGTTATTTTCATTTCTGTGACAATATAGATAAATTACGTCAATAATAAAATTTTGTTGATAAAAAAATTAATTGTTATCTACTTGGAAGGAAAGTAGAATTCCAAACAGGCACCTTGACCCAAAAAGTATTTCTATAACTCAAGTGATCACAGATTCCTCTCAAAAAAGACATGGGCAAAAGTAACCCCATCCCATTTTCCTTACCAAAAATAGTGAAGTAATGACGAGAGAATTCTTCTAGTTTAGATACTTTCAGATTTATTTGAAGATTTCAGACTTTATATATCATCATATTCTTCTTGCTTAAAGATATTTTCAGTCCCTAATTCCAAATCCAAACTGATGGAAATTAACTTTAGTCTTACTACAGTTGTCATAGTGATGACTTTTTGCAGTATTAAGCAGAAGCTAATAAAACACAATGTTTTAATTCACTAACGTAAAGATAACTTATTAGGCTGTGATTTGCATTATTAAGCAAGTTTAAAAGGTTAAACACTCATGTTCTAAATTATAGAATAAAGGTTACTCTCATCCTTCTCCTTGTTTCAGAAAGGAAGTGTGTTAATATTGGACATATAAACAATTTTGGAATATTTATGCTTTTAAATAATTTAAATCATTTATTCACCAAATACTTGAATATCTACAATGTGGTAGAACTGGCCCTAACTTTGAGAGATTTACTTCAAATGCAAAGTGTATGCTTTTTATTCATGAGTTATTTGGCTCTGTGAAATATGACTGCCACTTAAAGACTTGTCTTTGAAAGAAATGAATAATATTCTTTTAAAGATATATCGACCTTTGAAATATTGAGCATTTACATACTAAGAATTATTCTGAGAAAATCAGGTTATGTCTTACCCATTTTTCAGATTCAGAAAAAAAATAAAGAGAGAGATTGAAAGAGAAGGAGAGAGACTGAGGGAGAATATGATAAAGCAAAAGGGGCAAAATGCAAATAATTGGCAGAATTGGAGTAAAGAGTCTAGGGAAGTTCTTTATACTATTCTTTCAACTTTTATGAGTATATTTAGAATTATGTCAAAATTTAAAGTTACCAAAAATTGAAAAAAAATTCAAAATAGAACTACCATATGATCCAGCAATCCCACTTCTGGATATATATCCAAGGGAAATGAAATCACTATGTTGAAGAGCTATCTGCGTCCCCATGTTCATTGCAGCATTATTCACAACAGTCACGACATGGGAACAACCTAAGTGTCCATTGACAGGTGAAAGGATAAAGAAAATGTGATGTATATACACAATGGAATATTATGCAGCCATAAAAAAGAAGGAAATCCTGCCATTCGTGACAACATGGATGGACTTTGAGGTCAATACGCTAAGTGAAATAAGTCAGGCACATAAAGACAAATACTATATGATTTCACTTATATGTAGACTCTTAAAAAACTGAATTATAGAAATAGAGAAGCGATTGATGGTTGCCATGGTTGCCAAAGGTTGGGGGGAGAGGGGTGGAATGGATGAAGGTGGTCAAAAAGTACAAACCTCTAGTTACAAGATAAGTAAGTTCTGGGTGTGCAATGTACAGCATGGTGACTACAGTTAACACTGTAATGTATATTTGAAAATTGCTAAGAGTAAATCTTAAAAGTTCTCATCACAAGAAAAAAATGTAATTATGTGAGGTGATGGATGTTAGCTAAACTTATTGTGTGAGTGTCGTTTCATCAGACAGGTTCTCGGAGGCAGTGATGAATCTGTCACTGAGGAAGACCCCAAGCAAGATCAAAAACACGTTCCAAAGTTATTTAAATAAAACTAAGTTGATGAACAACCAAAAAAAAGGAGGGTAACTATTTTTTCACTTTATCTTACCGAGGGTGGGAGGATTAATTAGCTTGTTTTTGTGAAGCACTTGAAAGATACATTGTGCTGTCAACTTGCCAAAACTCATTCTTAACTATGCTTATTTGCCGTGTCCTACATAAATATTTAATAGTTACCCTGGGAAAGTAACTCTTGTTTAATCTATCAACGTTTTATTGGTAGACAGTATACAACAGCCAAATATTTCCTCTAAACATATTATTTTAAAAAATGCCTCCAAGATAGCTGCTATCAACCAAGCAATGATCCACAGATAAATCATTAATTTTTTCTCTCTCTTAGCAATGAGAACTAAATGTTATGGGGAGACCTATGTTGGAGCTCCTTCAAGGTAAAGTAGGAGTTAATTTTCCTCTGCACCATTGTGGTCATAATCAGATCTGTCACTGCCAAAGTAAGCTTTTTAATAAGGAAGAAATAATACAGATTCTGATTCGTTCAGCTGTTTCCAAGCATTGCTGACCACAAAATATCCCTTATGCCTGAAAACACGGGTTTCACAAATTAAGAGAAAACTCCCAGTGTCACCCAAAGTGGTTATTTTCAACTGGCACGTTTCGTGACCCACTAATTAATCTATCTGGTGAGAAGGCAGAGGAACTGTACCAACACCCCTTTTCACTGGATTTTTAACCCTTGAGTGAGGTCACTGCAGGTTCCAGGCTCTGGCCAGGGCGATCAGTCCTGTTGCATGGAGAATGGCTGGCTGGCTTTCTTCTTGATCTGCACATCCCTGGACCTCTTTATAGCCTTGGCAGGTGAGCATCTGGGCCTCCCCCTGCAGCAAGAGCCGCCCCACATGCAGACACAGCACCTGGCACTGGAAGGCGGAAGGGCAGGGAGCCAGCGGATAATCCCTGGCAAGTAGGGTTGGCAGAAAAACAGCAGGAAGTGAGCAAGGGGATGATGATTAGGAGAAATACCATGGACACAGTCACCCTTCACAGGACACAGGATTACGCTGTCTTTCACATCTGCCAGTGAACAGGGGAACAGGGAAGTGGCAAAGTCTTAATGTGTTTTCAAGTGTGGCCAGGAAAACTCTGTGCCTCTAATACACTAAGCCTGAGTCCAACTAGTCCAGAACCACTGACCCAGAGAACATGCATTTAATTCAAAAACACTGGAGAGTTTCCTACCCAGCTGAAGCCTTAATCACTTGGCCAGCTCTGCCTTCATCAGTGGGAAGGCCTCTGGGAGGCCAGGCTCCAAATACAGGAATAAAGGGAGCTAGCCTTTGCCCCCATCACAGCTGTCTCTATTGCCTCAACCAAACCAACTTTTCCTTAGAAAATTTCTCACAGCCACGGGTGGCAGAAGCAAGGTTGCTATAATTGCTTCCCCTACCCGGGGGCTTGCCTTTTTTCCGAGTTGTGTGACCTTAGACTTGAGGTCACTCTTGGAGAAGCAGGCCTCTCTGGGCAGGTTGAAGAGTTCATTCTGTGCCCTTGAAAGAGTCACGTTCCCTCAAAGGGTCTCAGTGCTGTATGGGGTCAGCCCTGCGGCTCAGGGACCAAGCTGAATTACACTCTGGGCTCTTTCCCTAAAGAGCCGTGTGACCTCTGAGTTCATCAACATTTCCGAAGCTCAGTTTGCTCACTTGCAAGATGAGGAAATAGTATTATAATGATTAAATGCCGGCTATTACCATATTCTTCATCTTAAAATGCAGTCAATTATATTTTAAGGTAGAAACAGTGAACTTAATGTGAATGAAAAAATTGCTGCCCTTTAAGAGTATACGTTTACTCATACAATTTTACATCACTTTATCCTTTGGTACATAACCAAAATTTAAGTGAAGGCTTCTTTGAGAAGATATTTCTAACTCATTTGTAACCATATTCAGCTATGCATTTTTCTTTTTCAAAACCTGTGCTCATGAGCTTAACTTTGTTGGCTATTTCAGGTTTGGCAGTGAAATTCTTGAGTATTTGGGGCTGCTGGGTATAGTCATACACTGGCTATGCACTGACAGCCTTAGAAAATGTCATTCACATAGACCATAAGGACGTATATAAAAATACCACATTCCCTTGAATGGATCACCTATTGCTGGAAAGAAACCTCCCCTTCGTGAACCAGGACGTGGTCCAGACAGACGTTCACCCCATGGGATCAACGTCTGTAGGATGCATAACTTGGTTAGGACAATCTTTTTTCACTTTGAAGACTGATTTACTCAAGAATATAAGGAAGGCTGATATTTTAATGAAACAATGTTTGTAATCATAAATACAATTATTGACACTGCTGAAAGAGACAACGAGGAAGACGTGTGGACTTTCTTATGGGTTTAGAGAAACATCTCTTCTGTTGGATGTTCTGTTGTTGAATGATCAAGAAATAGTCCAAAGCAATTGTAAAATCCCGTCTTTGATGGGGCTGGCCCCGTGGCCGAGTGGTTAAGTTCGCGCGCTCCGCTGCAGGCGGCCCAGTGTTTCGTTGGTTCGAATCCTGGGCGCGGACATGGCACTGCTCATCAGACCACGCTGAGGCAGCGTCCCACATGCCACAACTAGAAGGACCCACAACGAAGAATACACAACTATGTACCGGGGGGCTTTGGGGAGAAAAAGGAAAAAATAAAAATCTTTAAAAAAAAAAAAAAAAAAAAAAAAAAAAAAAAAAAAATCCCTCTTTGCTTTCTAGATTACACATATCATTATTCACCGTTCAATCGGCCTGGGAGAAATATTTTCTGCAGAATAATATTAGATCACTATTCTTACAAGGTATTTTTAAATGTAACACATTTAACTAATCATAAAATATTACATACTCATTGCAAACAATTTTGGAGGGAAAAGTGAGCATATAAAAAAGACTGTTAAAGTCACAATACTGTTACCACTTAACCTCTTTAAACATTTCACAGGATTTGTTCCAGCTTTCTTCAAATGATAGACATGTGCATATGTAATTTTTTTCTACAAAATCAAAATTATCCAGTTACATATATACATTTAATTTTACCAATATCATTAACATTCTATCAAGTACTTCAAAAATATCACTTTTAATTATTGTGTGTTAGCATATTATCAGGTGTTTTGATTGCTTTTAATTTTTAACTATTGTAAATATTGTGATGAATGTCTTTAACATAAATCTTTGATCAAACATCTGTGATTTTCACAGAATAGATCCCTAGAATTTTTGAGGAACCTATTAAGGACTTTTTCATAATGTTAGTTTCTCTTCATAAAGTTCATGCCAACATACATTCCCACCAGAAGGGTGCAAAAGCGTTCATTTTATCACATCCTTACCAAGACTGGATTTTTCAAAATATTTCTATCACTAAAATCAGTATCTCAAAAAGATTTCTGCTCTCTCATGTTCACTGCAGCATTACCCACAGTAGCCAAGATATGGAAACAACCTAAATGCCTTTCAATGGATAATGGACAAAGAAAATATGAGATATATATATATATATGCACACGCACACACTGGAATATTATTCAGCCATAAAAAACATGCACCATCGAATATTATATAGCTATAAAAAAGGAAATCCTGCCATTTGTGACAACACGGATGAAACTGGAGGGCACTACACTAAGTGAAAAAAGCCACACAGAGAAAGACAAATACTGTATGGTATCACTGCTAACTGGAATCTTTATTTTAAAAAAGCCAATCTCATAGACACAGAGACTAGAATGGTGGTTGCCAGGGGCTGGGGGAGGGGGAAATGAGGAGATGCAGGTCAAGGGGTACAAACTTTGGTGACCAGAGTTGATAACACAGTGTTGTATACTTGAAAGCTGCTGAGAGTGGACCGTAAGTGTTCTCAGCCCTCCCCCCTAAAAAAGAATTAACTGTGTGAGGTGATGGATATGTTAATTATCTTGATCTTGGTAATTATTCCAAACTGTGTATGTATATCGAATCATCAAATTGTACACTTTAAATATCTGCAATTATATTTGTCAATTACTCCTCAGTTGGGAAAAGTTGGGAAAAAGTTGGGAAAACAAATATTTCTATCATTCAGTTGATATTTACTGTATATAGTAATGTATACAATGAGCCGGAACCTGGCTGTGGCTTCAAGAAATGGAGCCTAGTGGAAGAAACAAAACCATGAATGAGTGAAAGAAATGATAAATAAACAAGAGAATAAATATAATGCATTATGTTAAAATAAGTAGATAAAAGGGGCTCTGGCTAAGAAAAAGTGAGGCAAATGCCTGAGCAGAAAAACACCTGCGTTACAGCAAGCAGTTGCATAGCTCGGCTGGGAAGAACTTCTTCCTTCAAAATACCTTCTAGTATTGAAATGCATTGCTGGTACCTGATATTTCGAATATCATCATACAGATGGAGACCAGCCACACAGCTTCCAAAAGTTGGCCAACCACTGAGTGGACACCAAACAGAACTTTAATCAACACTTTGTGCCAGCCAAGGAGAAGAGTCTTAACAACTCCAGGCTGGATCCACCCTGGTGACGGGTGTGTGGACAGCAAGTTCAAATACAGCCCTGCTCTCCAGAGGCAGCCTTTAAACAGACTTAGGAGAACTTGCTGAACGTGTTTCAGTAAAAGGCACTACTATTTTTGTAAGCCTTCTAAAACCAGGAAAAACACTTAATTTGGAAATAATGCAGGCACATTAATATCTAAAATTTCAATGCAACTTAGGAATTTAACCACAAAATTTTGGTGTAAGTCTAGGAAAGGCATGAAGCTAAAATCAGCAAGCCTTCCAAGTACAGAGCAGTGAACATGGCCAAAGACGTTCAAAGAAAAACAGAGCAAAATTAAATTGAATAAAAAGGAATTTAAAACACTGCCAAAATGCAAATTAAGCTTTCTTGTTCTCTCATTTTGCAGTTAATTTACCCCATTATAATCCTTTGGTATATTATTTACCATCAATTTTACTGTCAGGATTTTAGTTGTTCTTTTAATGTGCCCTCAGTTGTGTGTCTTTGAACCTCAGGGCATAAACGACTCCAGAGCAAAAAGAAAAAAAACTCCATTGAACCCAAGGCAATGCAGCCTGGAACGCTCTGCAATTCCTCCCAATTTCAAGAAGTACTTGTGTGTGAATAATCCTGCCCCGGGCTATTGTTCAAGTAACAAATTGGAAGATCTAGATGGGTCTCTAAGATGATAAGTCTTTGCTTTACGTTTCAGCATTGTGTGACTTTGGCAAATCACTTAACTTTTTTTAAGACTATAAAATGTGTATTATCATGATAATACTCAATCTCAAGAGTTGTGAAAATTAAATGAGATAATGCAGGTAAAAAATCTTGGCCTAGAATACAATATTATTAGTGGTAATACAATATAATCACTGTTATTGTTGTTATGATTGCTGAAGTATTATGCTTACAAAACAATTCCTGGTCTCTTATATTTCACAGCAACTTCTTGTTGAGATATCCAGAAAAATGCAATCATTCAGACCTTGCTCTGCCCAGATCCAAACCTCAACAAATAGAATTCTCTCTTCATGTACAGTTAGTTTGTAATTGACAAATAAAAATGGCAAGCAATAGGATATATTGGAGAATATGAGGAAGCCATTTGGTGTAAACCTAATTCGGCCTGACCTTGTCTTTCCAAAAGGGCCTGACCTTGGCTGTTGAGCATGCATTGTATATCTGCTTTAGATATTCCCTATGGCAAGAACAAAGGCCCTTGAGATAAAGGTGCAACTTCCCTCCCCCTCCCAACGTTGGCGTCTCCTTAAGGATTAAGCATCTTTCCTTAGGCTAGAAACTGATTGCTGCACTCACCTGTGACCGCCCAGCTCGAGACAATAGACTTGCCTCCTGCTACGCCCACCGAGATAGCAGACCCACTACCTGCTGTGTCCATCAAGCGCTGTGCCGACAGGGCAATCTTGTGACTACTGTGGGAGGGACATTTCAATCATATGTGAAACGCCCTGTTTGGGGGTATATAACCATTCTGTGCACCCCACTTCTTCAGTGCCCTTTCTTCCTTTGGGAAGAAAGGCCCCAGGCCATGGTCCTCAGATTTCAGCTCAGAATAAACTCACCCAAATTTTCATCTATAGATTGGTTATGGATTATTTTTGTTGACATAATTGTACATGATATTCTAACCTACCTAATATTTCTTATTCTGGTTCTTAAGGGTATTAACCTCAATAAGGTTCATGAAATACAAGTCAAAATACAAAGATATATAGTCTGTAGAAATACATACTTTTCAAATTTATTACTGAGGAAGAATTTTTTGCTCTGAGTTATTAAGAAATGGTGCGTCAAAAGCCACAGATACCACACCATCTCCGAGGGGCAGGGTAACCCTCTGCTCAGACCTGCGCTGACACTGTCTTCCCTCCAGAACAGTGGACAGTTTGTTCTGGAAGGATGAGGAGCTTGGGCTACAGATTCTGTCTCAGGCGATGGCTTTCCTAGGTATATTGATAGCTGGACGAGTGACGGAGAACTCTGTTTTAAACGTGCAGGTGATGACGCCCTGCCTGGCTCTTCGCCGCAGCTTTCTATAATGTGGAGTGCAGCAGACTGTCTGAGATTCCAGACCCCTAGAATGAGTGAGGGAATGAGGGCCTCTTGCATACAGCACCAGACTGTTGAATCAAAGTTATGAGAAGGGCTCACAGGACCCTAACGTCTAAGAAGGCATAACCTTCTCAGTCACAAGGAGAGGCAAGTTCCAAAGGAAACCAGATAGTGAAATTTGTCTCAATATTGTTTTGAAGAATGACCAAAACACAGTATGTATTTTGGGAATAACTAAAATTGCTGGACCAGGCTCTACTTACTTTCTTCCTCACTCTGTTTTTCCTTCTAGATTCTCAACTCAGAGAGACAGGGGAGACCAGAAAGACAGAGAAAGTGAAATTGTGTAACTGCAGGATCCAAGGCTCACTGGAAGTGTGAAAGCCTGCCTCCTTATTGGAAGCATCATCTGCGTCTCCTTTGTAGCAACAGAGTTCCACTTGGGACAACTTTCTTTCTAAATCTGTCTTGGCAAATGAATTTAACCCAAAGAAACCCATTTGCTTCCTAGTCTCTTGGACAAACAAACTGTCAGTGTGCTTCGGCGTTCTGGAATAGTAACCCTCATTATTCTCTCTGTTGTTATCCACAAACTTTGACATCTTCCTGTCAGGAGCATTATACATGTAATTCATCAAAGCTTCAGTTCCAACATCACTCCTCAAACACACCTCGCTTGCGAAGTACCCTCGCTGGCTTTCTTCTGTTATATCCCTTCGAGTTAACTTCCAGCTGACAGACTAAGATTTCTTTCCTTTTCTGTAACCATTAATCTTCACTGAAAAGCTGTTCAAATGCCTCCCAACAGCTTCAGGGCCAGAGCCTCCTGCTGGCACTAGTACCTCTCATAAATATTATTGGGATTGTGCATGTACGTCAGGGAGAGATTTTTAGCACCAGAGAACATGAAAGGAACACCAGCCATCTCCTCCTGAGTGGGTGTGAGTTTGCAACTGAGCACAGGAGAGAATGCAGGCAGGAAACAAGCTAGCAATTGAAAGGGCAAACAGGCGTTCTCCACACAGGCTTTGCTTCCAGGGAGCCGTAAGAATGTCACACCTTATTGTGTATTATTGTTACTTATTATTACACCTTACCTCCTCCAGTAAATGATAAACTCCCTGCAAGAAGCATCTTTGTATTATTCATGAAGTATTTGTCAGATAGGCATTCAGAAGATGTTTGCTGAATAAATGAATGGATGAGTGGATAAATGGGTGGATAGATGGGTGGATGGGTGAATAGTTTGTGAATAAAGTTTATATTATTCACATGTCAAATAAAAAATAGTCACAGGTAAGAACATACTCCCCAATATCAAGATGAACAAAATACTCCAAGTCTTTTTTAAAAGAACTATCACATTATTTGTGTGTGTGTGTTTATCCCTCAAAGCCACCCACATAATTTTTGCATGTAACTGTTTTAAAAATTAAAAACACCACTGTATTTTGAAAAAATCTTGATGTTAGTTGTCTGAGCATGTGCTGGAGCTTTAGGGGCATTTTCTAAAGGAATATTGTGTATCGAAGTTAGTGAGGAAAGATTATGACAGAGGTAAAAAAGAAATATTTTTAACAAACTAGGTCAAAAGAACTTATAATATACTCCTTAAAAATTATACTTAAATTAATGCTCAGAAGGTGTATATAAAGCTAGAGGAAGGAGAAAGCTTTTGTGACGGAGAGGTTATAAATTTAGAGTTGTGAAATTAGGCTTACCACATCTGAGTACTCTAGGGAGAATAACATTCTAACAGAGAGAGTGCCAGAGTGTTTCTTCTGTTTTATTATTTCAATTTTACTCCCGACAAGCTGGCCAAGCAAGCTTGCCGGTCTGTGATGGCTCTGCGTAAACTGATAGCGTGATAAGCAGCTCTGAGCACTGCTTAAAGCCCTGTGCAAATCCAGCTTCTGCCCCAGACATTGGAACTATTTGACAGATAATTTAAAATAATTTTGATTAATATATTAATGGTTCTAATTTAAAAGGTAGAGGACATTCAAGACCAAAGAGGTGGGGCTGGCCCCATGGCCAAGTGGTTAAGTTTGTGTGCTCTGTTTTGACAGCCCACAGTTCATTGGTTCAGATCCTGGGTGTGGATCTACATACTGCTCATCAGGCCATGCTGTGGCAGCATCCCACATAGAAGAAACAGAGTGACCTACAACTAGGATATATAACTATGTACTGGGACTTTGGGGAGAAAAAAAATAAAAATTTTTAAAAAGAGAAGATTGGCAACAGATGTTAGCTCAGGGCCAATCATCATCAAAAAAAAAAGTCAACATCATTTAAAAAGAAAGACCAAAGAGGTAATTTCATCAGAGAAATGGTAGAAATAAATAAAAAAGTAGCAGAGATAAAGAATGCCTTCAACTGCCCATCAACAGACTTGACACAGCTGGGGAAAGAAAACGTACTAGGCCTGAAGAAATGTAAATAGCAATTACCCAAACTGAAACCCAACAAGAAAAATAGTTTAAAAATAGAACACCCAAGAGCTGTGGAACAATATTCCAGAGGACAAGAAAGACAGAAGGGATCAGAAGAATACAGCTGAAGACATAAGGGCCAAGAATTTTCCAAATTAATGGTAGTCATGAAACAACAGATCCAAGAAGTCCAGAGAACAGTAAGCATGATAAATACAGAAGGAAAAAAAGAAGCTCTAGACCTATTATATTTAAACAGCTAAGAACAAAGACAATGAGAAATTCTTGAAGACAGCCAGATACAGAAGAAATATCATATACAGAGGAAAAAAGACAAAAATTACAGCAAACTTCTCGTCAGAAACAGCCAAGAAGAAAAACTGTCAACCCAGAATTCTATATCCAGCAAAAAAAAAATCTGCTCAAAAATGAAGGAGAAATACTTTTCAGACAAAAACTGAGGCAATTTATTGCCGACATTCCTACTCTCCAAAAAATGTTAAAGTTCTTCAAGCCGAAATAATATATCAGACTGAAAACTGCATCTACAAAAAGAAACAAGAATAAAGGAAATGGAATAAATGAAGTTAAAATTAATCTTTTCTTATTTTTAACTATTCTAAAGCAAAAATAGTAACAATGCATTCTATGTGTGTAGCATATGAAAAAGTAAAAGGTATGACAATAGCACAAAAGATGGGAAGAAGGAATTGAGAATATACAGCTGGAAGGTCACCAAACGAGAGTGGAAATTTAGGCTCCCCACTCAGTCTTTGCTGACTGGGGTAGCAGCAGACCTATGTTATTCCATGATGTTTGGTTGGAGTAAGGCAGGTATTGTCAAAATGTCTTCTGTCTTGCTAAGTTGCCCTTTTCCCAGTTCTTTAGCTAGAGAGATCAGGCTTTTCTTTGGGCTTTTAATCTATACCCAATGATCTTTCCTGGGTGTAGCCTTCTCCAGCACCCAATCTGGGATAATGAGAGGCAAAAGAGAATCTCAGGGAACTCACCACTGTGTTGTTCCTTGGGTCCCAGGGCCCCTAAACAGTCTGCCTTTTTCTCTCCACCTTTCAGAGTCTTTTTCTCATTTTTTAAGCCAATTAAACTATATTATAGTAGATTATATTATATTATTAAGAGAGAGGTAAAGAGATCTAAATGGAGGTAAGGTTTTCTATTTTTTTTTTTTTTTGCTTTTTTTGCTTTTTCGCCCAAAATCCCCCCAGTACATAGTTGTATATTTTAGTTGAGGGTCCTTCTAGTTGTGGCAAGGGTTTCTACACTTCACTTGAACTACAAAAAAATTGACACCAGTAGTTGTAGACAATTTATGTATGCATAACCTCAATCACTAAAAAGTCTGTACAAAGAGATGCACTCAAAAACATTATACCTGAATCAAAAGGGAATCAAAATAAAAAATTATAAAATATGTTTGAGTAACTCACTAAAAGGCATGAAAAAGAAAACAGAAAAATAAAAAAGAGGGAAAAACAGAAAACAAACAACTAAATAGCAGGCTGAAGCACTAACATATCAAAAATTACATTAAATATAAATAATCTAGATATATAATTAAAAGACAAGGACTGATAGAATGGATAAAAACAAAAATGACCCAATTCTGTTCTGTTGAAAAAAACTCACTTCAAATTTAACTGATTGAACATAAAATGGAGGAAAAAGATACACCAAGCATTAATCAAAAGAAAGCAAGAGTGTCTATATTAATATCATATAAAGTAGACTTCAGAGTAAAGAAAATTATCAGGGACAAAGAGGGACATTACATAATGACCAAAGGGTCAATCCCACCAAAGAGACACAGCAATCATAACTATGTATACACCAAAAAACAGAGTTTCAAATAAGTGAAACAAGAAGTGGCAGAACTAAGAGGAGAAATATACCAATCCACAATTACAGTTGGAGACGTCAACTCTCTTCTCTCAACGATTGAAAGGACCACTGAACACAATGTTAACAGTCATCAACTAACAGGATCCAATTGACACTTATATGACACTCCACACACCAACAGCAGATATATACTTTTTCAAGTAAACAAGGATATAGACATGTACCGAAGCATCTGCTACATCCGCTACACTTCCTTTATTTGGCATTTTTCAGACAGAAAAAGTAATAAATACGTAGTAATAGTAACCAGAGAAATAAGACAATTCAATGATGTATAAAGATAAATCTAATCATGTCAGACCCACTTCTCTACAATTCCAACCTGCATTGTTACTGGGGGTAAGAAAGATTTGTAATCCACGAAAAAGTATGAATGGTTTTGGCAGCCTCTATAGCAGCAAAGAGAGAATGAGGGAGTCAATATGGCATACTGTCCAAGAGTACAGACTTCAGCATCCAACATACTGGGGCTGGAGTACCACTCCTGAGATTTACTGCCTGCCCCTGAGATTTACAAATTCTCAGATTCTCTAGCCTCCTCTCCCACCTGTATCTAACGGGGATAAGGATAGCAGCCACTTTATAGGTATCTTCTTGTCCCTGTCAGGTCTCAGTCTCTCACATCTGCTTCTCTCTGGATGTGTTCTTTTCTTTCCTCTGCAGACTAGAAAAAACTAAATGGGGAGAAACTTTTCCACACTTATGGCAAAGGTTTAATGTTCTTCCTATGTAAACTTCAATAAGAAAAAAATGAATATGGTGATAAAAAGATTGACAAAGGACATTAACAGGCAATTCACAAAAGAGGAAATTCGAAGGGCCAAAAAAAATATGAAAACTTCGATTTTATTCAAATAACTAGAATAAAACACAAATTGGCAAAAAATATTCACCCTAGTGACCAAAGAAGTGAAAAATAAAACTTTGATATGTCCGTTTTCCTTATAAAATTGGGAAAACAAATTGAAACTAGCATTGAGAATGCAGCATAATTTACATTGCTTATACTACTGATAGTGTAAATTGATACAAACTTTCTACAAGAAATTTTACAACATCAATTACAAATTTTTAAAGCAGTAATTCCCCTTCTTGATATTTATATACGATTTGTACTTACTTTAAAGAGTCATTATGCTGTAGACAATATCAGAGATTCACACACAGATTCATATAGAAGATGCTTACCAAGTTTTAGCTACAGCCTAGTGAAAGACTAGAAACTAAATTTACAACAAGGGGAGTGATGCTGAAATGAATTGTGGTATGTGCATATGATATAACACCAGCCATTACAGTCATGTTTTCTAGGGCCAGCCACGTGGCGCAGCAGTTAAGTTTGCACGTTCCGCTTCAGCAGCCTGGGGTTCACTGGTTCGGATCCCAGGTGCGGACCTATACACTGCTTGTCAGGCCTTGCTCTGGCAGGCGTCCCACATATAAATTAGAGGAGGATGGACACTGATGTTAGCTCAGGGCCAGTCTTCTTCAGCAAAAAACAGGAGGATTGGCAGCAGATGTTAGCTCAGGGCTAATCTTCCTCAAAAAAAAAAATCTTTTTAAAATCATATTTTCTAAGATTATTTAATGACTTGAGTAAATTAATACAATATAATGTTTAAAAAGTAGTATACAAATGTTACATATAGTATATATGTTAAAAAATACGTAAGAAAAGACTGGAAATAAAAATCAAAATTGTGAATAGTGAGTTACTTCCGGGAGGCATGGTTTTTCTTTCCTTCTTTATGATTTTGTGTCTTCTACAGTTTTCTTTAAAAAGTACTCGTCTGTTCATCTCACAGTACTTTCTACTAGACTGCAGATTGCTTGTACAGGAGCCGCATTTCCTTCACAGCAGTGTCCTCTCTCAGAAACAGCACGGTACTGACACAAAATAGGAGCTCCCAAAGGTTAAATCAATAAAGCAACTGCTTTTGTAACCAAAGAAATGGCAATGGACTTTATTCTTAAATTAGTTAGAATTTATTCAAGGAATAATTATTTTTGTAAAAATGGAATTACAATCTACTGAACCATATTGAGCATTTCTCACTTATGGCTGGAATTTCACGTAAGTGGAAAATCATAAAAGAAGACACAATTAACATTACATTACAGGCCTCCCTCGGAGATGTTGCGGGTTCGGTTCCAGACCACAGCACTAAAGCGAATATCACAATAAAGTGAGTCACACAAATTTTCAAAGTTATGTTTACACTGTACTGTGTGCAATAGCATTATGTCTAAAAAAAGCAATGTACATACCTTAATTAAAAAAATTTTTTTTATTGCTAAAAAAGTGCTAACCATCATCTGAGCCTTCAATGAGTGGTAATCTTTTTCCTAGCAGACAGTCTTGCCTTGATGTTGAAGGCTGCTGACTGGTCAAGGTGGTGGTTGCTGAAGGCTGGGGTGGCTGTGGCAATTTCTCAAAATAAGACAATAATGAAGTCTGCCGCATCGAATGACTCTTCCCTTCACAAAAAGTTTCTCTGCAGCATGCGATGCTGTTTGACAGCATTTTACCCACAGTAGAACTTCTTTCAAAATTGGAGTCAATCCTCTCAAATCTGCTCCTGTTTTATCAAGTAAGCTTATGTAAATTCTAAATCCTTTGTTGTCATTCAACAATCTTCACAGCATCTTCACCAAGAGCAGATTCCATCTCAAGAAAGCGCTTTCTTGGCTCATCCATAAGAAGCCACTCCTCATCCGTTGAAGTTTTATCATGAGAGTGCAGCAATTCGGTCACATCTTCAGGCTCCACTTCTAATTCTAGTTCTCTTGCTGTTTCCACCACGTCTGTGGTTACTTCTTCCACTGAAGTCTTAAACCCCTCGAAGTCATCTACAATGGTTGGAATCAACTTCTGCCAAGCTCCTGTTAGTGTTGATATTTTGACCTCTTCCCGTGAATCACAAATGTTCTCAGTGGCATCTGGAACGGTGAATCTTTTCCAGAAGGCTTTCAATTGACTTTGCCCAGATCCGTCAGAGGAATCACCATCTATGGCAGCTGTAGCCTCACAAAGGTATTTCTTAAACAATAAGACTTGAAAGTCGAAATTACTCCTCGATCCATGGGCTGCAGAATGGTCAGAGTGTTAGCAGACATGAAAACAGCATTCATCTCGGTGTACATCTCCATCAGCGGTCTTGGGTGACCAGGTGTGTTGTCAACAAGCAGTAATATTTTGAAAGGAATCTTTCTTTTCTGAGCAGGACGCCTCAACAGTGGGCTCAAAATATTCAGTAAACCTTGTTACAGAGAGATGTGCTATCATCCAGGCTTTGTTGTTCCACTTACAGAGCACAGGCTCAGTAGATTTAGCATAATTCTTAAGGTCTCTAAGATTTTCAGAATGGTAAATGAGCATCGGATTTAACTTAAAGTCACCAGCTAGCTGCATTAGCCTCTAACAAGAGAGTCAGCCTGGTCTTTGAAGCTTTGAAGCCAGGCATTGACTTCTATAGCTATGAAAGACCTAGATGGCGTCTTCTTCCAGTATAACGCTGCTTCGTCTACATTGAAAATCTGTTGTTTAATGTAGCCACTTTCCTTAATGATCTTAGCTAGATCTTCTGGATAACTTGCTGCAGCTTCTACATCAGCACCTGATGCTTCACCGTGTACTTGTATGTTATGGAGAAGGCTTCTTTCCTTAAATTTCATGAACAAACCTCTGCTAGCTCAAATCTTTTCTCCTGCAGCCTCTTCCCCCGTCTCAGCCTTCACAGAATTGAAGAGAGTTAGGGCCTTTGTCTGGATGAGGCTTTGCCTTAAGGGAATGTTATGGCTGGTTTCATCTTCTATCCAGACCATTCAAACTTTCTCCATGGGGTCGGCCCCGAGTCCGAGTGCTTAAGTTTGCACACTCTGCTTTGGCGGCCCAGTGTTTCACCAGTTTGGATCCTGGGCACAGACCTGGCACCACTCATCAGGCCACGCTGAGGCAGCATCCCACATGCCACAGCTAGAAGAACCCACAACTAAAATATACAACTATGTACTTGGGGGATTTGGGGAGAAGAAGTAGAAAAAAGAAAAAGATTGGCAACAGTTGTTAGCTCAGGTGGCAATCTTTTAAAAGATTTTTTTTAAAAAACAAAACAACAACTTTCTCCATATCAGCAACAAGGGCGTTTTGCTTTCTAATCATTCACATGCTCCCTGAAGTAGCAGTTTTAATTTCCTTCAAGAGCTTTTCCTGAGCCAGCCCTGATGGCCTAGGGGTTAAAGTTCAGCACTCACCACTTCTGCAACACGGGTTCGTTTCACAGTTGCAGAACCACACCACTCATCTGTCAGTTGCCATGCTGTGGCAGTGGCTCACACAGAAGAACTAGAATGACTTGCAACTAGGATATACAACCATGCACTGGGGCTTTAGGGAGGAAAAAGAAAAAGAGGAAGATTTTGGCAAGAGATGTTAGAGCAGGGCGAATCTTTCCCTGGAAAAAAAAAAAGAAAGAAAGAATAATAATTATAGTTTATATTTATCAAGTACTTACCACATGTCAAGTTTTCTTCTAAGTGCTTTAACTCTAAGTTATTTAATATTCATAACAATCCTATCATTTTCCCAATTTCACAAATGAAGAAACTGAGGCACCATGTTGAGGAAAACACATATGATCACACACCTGGTAATGGATGAGTTAGGGTTAAACTCAGACCCTCGGCTCCGAAGCTCTCACTCTCAGACTACACACCTGCCTTGACACAAGGAGAGATTTGAGACGGTCAGATCAGCTATGTTCTGATTTTTAAATCCCGATGTGACTTCATCTTCAACGCCCAGCCATGAAGTACAACAACTTGAAGCATGAAGCCCATGGACCAAATGCCAGGCGGACAATGTTCCTATTTTTAACCCAACCTTCTTTCGAGCCTTAACCTCTCTCCTTTTGTAGCTTCTCTTCACAAACAACACCTGAACCCTCATGCTCTCTCTGCCCTCCCTCCATCGACACTTACAAATGGGAAAGGACCTTTCCAACTTGATCATTCAGAAGTATATAAAATGACTGATGTGACATTGTCACCTGCTCCAAGGAATGTGGATTTTTAACAAGAAACAGATTCTTAAATCAAAAGACCAACTCTCTAACAGCAAGGGTTTCGAGGATAGACAAGGCCGTGAAGGAGATGGTGTGGGTATAGAGAATTTCTGGTACCACTAAAATTATATCCACACAAGAGCCAGTCTGGGCTTCTGAAAACAGCAGGAGCTTTGGAGTCTGCCATTTTCTAGCTGTGTGAACATAGAAAATGTAGTTAATTGGGCCTCTTTTTTTTTTTTAATTTTTAAAGAAGAACATGGTACCTACTTTTCAGGGATGTGAGAATATTTAGTGATAATGTACACAAATTAGCACCTGCAGTCTCTGGCATAGGGTTCATTCTCCATAAATTATGGATACTGGTATTTAGTATTCATTCTGGCATTAGTATAAGTATTAACATTAGTGACATTAATATTAACATTAATTAGCATTAATGAAAAAGTACTGAAGCTGGAACCTGGATTTGAGCTTTAGCTCCACCTGACTGTGTTGGGAGAGGCGATGCCCATGGGCCCTGTACCCTCCTGCACGATCGTTCTGGCTATGCCAAGACTGTAAGGCCCTGTGGGCTCTTTATCAGGGCCATCTCTCAGATTGTTTTCTCAGCAAGCAAACTTGCAGGATCAGATAATGTCTCCAGGCAGACAAGGAGCAGGTTTGCTTAGCACTTACTATAAAAACAGCAAATTCCTCTCCTGTAACAAAACCCACTGCATGTGCAGCATCCGTCTGGGTCCCTCTGTGTCACCCCGTGGGTGGAGGGCAAGGGGAAATGGAGCCGACATCATGCTCCTGCCGTTTGTTGTGCTGCCTTCGTCTCCGACCTAGGAGTTTTATGTCTTCTGCCAGCATCCAGAGAACAGTCATAGGCTAGCTTGTCAGTTCACACGTAGGGTAAAATCTCGGAGCCTTCACAGGTCATGACAGACTCTTGATTTTCTCATTTACTCTAGCAAGAATAGTACCGCTGCCCCAATCTCCCTCACAAAACTATTGGAAATGCAGAATAAAATATATATCCATGCAGATTGTCAACTTTTATATAAGATGAGAGACTCATATAACACCAGTGACTGCAGACCGTAAGGAGAGCCTCGTGTGGTGGCAATGAGCGACTCTCAAAATAGAGGAACACTTTATTGTCAATTACAAGTCAGCAAGTGTCTGTATTTTTTAGGCTCTATCTTAAAAGCATTCCATGTGGTTTTGGTATCAAGAGATACCGGACACAGAGGATAATGGCATGTGAGTGATGTACTGCTATGCATGCATGCAAATGAACCTTCTGGTAACTCATAAACTGAAATGAAGACAAAAGTCCACAAAACATTGACTTTCCTCTGCTGAGATAACATTGTCCCTTTTTACTGTAGTTTTGAGGTAATGGCTTACATATTCATTTTCCAATTCCTTAAATGAGCTTTTCACTGTGGGAATTCTACACTACTTTCCATAAGAACCTTTTCTTTTTCTCCTGCACTAAAGACCGTGGAGATTGATATGGAAAGCGAGATTCACCCTGCTCCTCCTACCTCATGTGCATCAAGGCCAAAGGAAAAACATCTGTTCTGAGAGTTACTCCAACTAAACAACTAATGGGAAACCAGGACCTTTGAGTGGTGCAAATACTAGTTAAAGTTTGAATCTATCAAGCGATTGCTGGATATGCAACAACCCGATGCTGAAATCTTCAAATGGCCAGATGGGTCCTGCCCAAATTCGGAGAACCATTGAGAGTCATCCAAAATCACTATAACTAGTACCCTAGACATTTACCAAACCATAAACCAATCCTGGCCCAAGTGAAAAGTGATTAAGCTAAAAGTCATTACCCAGCTTTAATATTTCACAAGAAGCTTCTAATTCAGAGGCAGCCTTTTGATTCAACAGTAAACCAAAATGATCAGAAATCCATATGCATGTGAGCATGATGAAAGCTTTATTATCAACAAACAGGCCCACATCGAGATCCAAACACCTCCATCTGCAATTATCTGGGGAAACAGTGGGCGGCCAAAGCAAGTAATTTGCCTGAATCTTTTTGCAAGGGATTTTTTTGTTTTGTTTTGACTGATGAAGGAAGGTTTTGTGTGGCACCTGAAAAATCTGAGAAATGGACAAGAGAGTAATATCACGCATGTGCCTCCTATTTGCTGCTAGCCTGGCTCCGGGGAATATCAGAGCATAAGGACTGAAGCTTTGATTCTGAGCGACAGAATGAAACCTGGAAGCATAGTCTCCCTGGCAATCAGATGGCGTTCGTTGCTGTTACACTAACGCTTTAACCAGGTGTCGGGTCTATTTGATCTGGTTCAGGGATCCTAGACAATAGACTTAATATGAAAAACAGGTAAACAGCTCAGTATTACGAACTGAACACTACAGTAATTTCTTCAATGTTTACACAGAGTCTTTGCAGCCTGCATTTTCTCGTAATAATAGCCAATCAAGAAAGGAGAGAGAGGGAGAGAGACAGAGACAGAGACAGAGAGACAGAGAGAGAGAAGTAGCTAAGAAATTAAATTCTTAGAAGTATTGTTTTCCAGTTAGTCTTCATAAAAAGAGCCTTATTTTTCATTCTTTTTGTTTGCCTTTAATTTTTAAAATATTGATACTATCCTACATGATTTTCTTTTTATATAATTAACCTCTTCATAACGGTAACAGTATACGTGCTGCATGTGGATCACTACTCCTCAGAGAAATGCAGTCACTGCCTTCTCTTCACCTTTTCAGGCCTCTGGCACCGACCTGGGACCCGCTCCCGACCAGGAGATGTTCAGATACCCAGTAGACAAACTGCTCAAAAGTGAGGGGAGCGAGGTCACATCACTCAGCCTCCTGGGCCCTCGGAGGATGGGACCCTGTACTGCAGCCTGCAATGTGATCAGGCTGCTTAGCCCCTCCAACGCAGGAGCCAGGGGCTCCTGGAGATGACTGCTCAATTCCATAGGAGGTAAGCCGGGAATAAAGAGGTCAAAGACTTTTAACCACAAACTGCAGAGAGGAAGGAGACAACACAACATCACTAGGCAGGTACCAATTTGTTTTCCAGTGGAGCTTTCTGTATAATGTCTGTATGTGGCACTTACGTCCATTTGTGAAACTTGCAGCACGGCTGCCTTCGAGAGTCATCAGAACGTTGTAGTCATGGACTTGTTTCTTTAGTTATACTTTGTCATTTATATCACATACCAAACTGTACTCTAAACCATCACTCCCGGGCCACATCAACCTGGACATTCAATTCGGACTCCGAGATCTGGTAAGAAAGTCCCAGGGTCAGCCTCTACCAGCAGAACCCCTTCCAGGCCAGTGCCACTCATCCCTTCTTCGTGAGGGAGTCTGTCGGTGTCTCCCACGTGTTCCTGAATTGTGCTCCTCCTGACACCTCCCTGAATCCTCTCCTCTGCTGCCTTTGGTGCTCAGGGAGTATGATGCTTGATGCCAAGCATGGAATGTCTTTTCCACCAAAATTAAATAAAAATGACCAATGTTCTCCATACCTCATCCCTGCCATGACTCATTGTGTTCGGATTCATCTACTTTAGTACCAGCCTCTCGTAAATCTAAATATGACAGCCTTCATTCTAAGGAAGATTGGCCCTGAGCCTACTACATACGTTGCCAATCCTCCTCTTTCTGCTTGAGGAGGATTCTCAGTAAGCTAACATCTGTGCCAATCTTCCTCTATTTTGTATGTGAGACACTGCCACAGCATGGCTTGATGAATGGTGTGTAGCTGCACGCCCAGGATCCCAACCTGCGAACCCTGGGCCACCGAAGCGGAGTGCATGAACTTAACCACTTTGCCACTGGGCTGGCCTCTATATCTTTTTTTAATATAGTGCCCCTCCTGCCCCCCATATTTGAGTATTCCAGTTCCCTTGAGCAGCAGATTCAAGTCTGGGCCCTGTCAATTTCCAAGTGAGTGACACTGGGCAAAAATTTCTCTCCATCACCAGTATAAGGTAATCATCCTACCTCAAAGGTAGCTGTAAGATTAATCTCTGTTGCATTATGAAATTCCCCCAGACCCTGTAGAGGTCCTCTTGTCCAATGCAGTTGGGACCAGAAGTTCATGGGTTAATCAAAAAACCTGGAAATATGGAGAAATCTTAAGAATTAATAATACATACTGTAGTGAGCAAAGCAGTGGCCTTCCAAAGATGTGCACATCCTGATTCCCAGAACTTGTGAATAAGTTTATCACATTAGCAAAGAGGAATTAAGACTGCAGGTGGAATTAAGGCTGTTAATCAGATGATCTTAACATAGGAAGATCCATTGATAATCTATTGATTATCCTAGAGGGCTCACTGTAACTCTGAGGGTCCTTAAAGGTCAAAGAGGGAGGCAAAAGAGAAGCTCATGACAGCATGAGAAGGATACAGCCTGATGTTGCTGTCTTTGAAGATGGAGGAGTGGAGCCACAAGCCATGGGGGTATAGGAATGCTCTAAAAGATGGAAAAGGCAAGGAAATGGATTCTCTCCCAGAGACTCCAGAAGGACAGTGCCCCTGTGACACTGATTCTAGCCTAGTGAGACCCAGTATACACCTGTGACCTACGGACCTTGTAAGGTAATAAATTGGGGCTGTTTCAAGCCGCTATGTTGTGGTAATCTGTCACAGCAGCAACAGGAAATTAATATAGCTCTATTAAACATTTCAGATTAAAACACATAATTGTTCATGCACCTGCCAATCTGTTCACATGGTATCAAAACGCTTTATTTAAATTTATATCACAGAGTGGAGATACATAAAGTCCTTTTTAATGAAATGACACCCATACATTCGGCTACAATTTCCAGTTCAATTCCTTAAAGTGAAGCAGATATCTGCTAAAAGACTGTATCCAAATATAGAAGTAACTCTTAAAGAGTTAAGGAAGAAAAACAAGCAACCAAATTTTGGGCAAAAAAGTTCACACAAGAAGTTATAGGAATGTCCAGTGAGCATATGAAAAGATGCTCAACATCATTAGTTGTCAGAAAAACACCAACTAAAATCACAATGAGATACCACTATGTACCAATTAGAATGGCTAAAATTTAAAATACTGACAATACCAAGTGTTGACAAGGATTAGATTTTTCATTATGTGGCATTTGAAATAATATATTTTGTTCTCTTTTCTTGGAAATTTCATCAATAGTTCAACTGACTTTACAATTTATTCAAGAAGCAGGCTGATGGATTTTCCAAGAGAGTTTTTACATATTTTGTAAGATTAAATTATTTTTAAGATGTACATTCAAAGAAAAAAAATGCCAGATTAGCATGAGACTTCTTTCTCAAAACAGCATTTCAGAAGACAAAGCAGCAACATGAACAGAGCTTCAAGGAAAGAACATTGTGACCCAGAATTACTGTTCATGTGAAGGGAAAAATAATAAAGCATTAAAGAAATGCTGGTGGGCTGTGTAACAAAAAGGAAGAGGAGGAGGAACACACATTGCTTTGAATATTTTTAATGAAACAGGGCATATATCAAAAACAGTCCTTCGGAGCTGGCCCCGTGGCCAAGTGGGTAAGTTCACCTACTCTGCTTCAGCGGCCCAGGGTTTCACTGGTTCGGATCCTGGGTGAGGACATGCACCACTCATCAGGCCACGCTGAGGCTGCATCCCATATGCCACAACTAGAAGGACCCACAACTAAAATATACAACTATGTACCGAGGGGCTTTGGGGAGAAAAAGGAAAAAAATAAAATCTTAAAAAAAAACAGTCCTTGAAAAAAGGCAATACGACATAAAAAAATAAGTACCAATAATGTGTGTCTAAAATACTATATTATGTCTTAGGATGTAATTAATGCTGTGAGAGGAAGAAAGTTAAACCACACCAAGTTGCTCAGCTTTTACCCTCTGCCATAAGTGAGATGTTTTAAATTTCGAAACATTAAAGACTTTCACGCAACTAAATGTAATATAGTCATTAAAAATATGCACTTCTAGTTAAAAATAGCACAATAAATCCATTTCCTCTCAAGTGACACTGACCAGACTTGGTTCCCAAGCCCATCCCTGAACTGAACATCTGCAAAGCCCTGTCATGAGTCATCCCGGGTTGGGAGTGAGGCCGCCCTCCCTGGAGAACAAGAGGGTTCCACTGGCCACAACATCATGGTTCTGTTTTCAGGAAAGAAGAGATGGAAGGATTGGCAGTTGAGAAACTAGTGAATAGCGTCAATGTCCTCCAGGTGAGCTCACCAGCACACCGACACCTGGAGGATTTGGCTGTATCACTCATTGCAGTAAGGAAGAATGCACACCACGGGGACCGTGGGGCATCTCAGGAAAGAAGGGAGAGAAAGGATTTATTATAGAGCTGGGCACGGGCTAGGTGATTTTGGGGAGGGTAAAAGGAAGCAGGACTTTGCAAGGGATTGGATGCTATCAGGAAGGGAGGGCTGTCCTAGACTGAGTATCTCAACAGATCTTGTCCATTAGGCTAGAGCTACGACTTGAGGCTAGAGCTGTGATAGTCACTCATTATGAGCCATAATAGGAGGATGTTTGGGACTTTTGTGGGTTGTTTTTATCTGTGTTTAGACAAAATTACCAAGTTCTCTCATTTGTTTGTTCTCTCCCTTCACTGCAGTCACAGAATGCCCGCCTCTGATGTGATATTCGGGGGACTGTTTCTGTCCGCCTAGGTGTCATTGCCCTGCCAGTTCCAGAATGCCAGGAGCTGCTTTTCTCCTTTTCCATAGTTTTATCCAGATGGTGGGGACGAGGTGAGAGCTAATCTTAATGCTGTTATTTGCACCTCATATTCTTGATGCTTTGTATACCTAGTAAGAGGCGCAAATTTGGCAAGATTTCAGTAACAACTCTTTTTAAAGAAAAATGTGTTCGTGTCTAAACTAATGAAACAGTTCATATATCTGTGCAGGAAACGATGCCCCTCTCCCACTCCTCAATTACCCTTGGGAACCTCAGGAGTGCTCCTGTTTGCAATGAATATGTCAGGCTTTGTCTGTTTACTTGGTCTTCCCTAATACTCACAAATATTGATTCTATCAGTGGATTTATTTAAACGGCAAACAAAAAAGAGCTTCCCCATAGGAGCGCTTCTAAGCCAAGTTTCTGGCCAGCGGGAATTTGTTCCCCTTTCAGTCATAATTCTCTCCAAACAAGGTACTATCAGGGGAGGCCTGAGAAGCAGCATGTGCGACTCCGCTCACTGCGGCTTTATGTCAAGTTTCAGCTGCAGTCGGAGCCGAGCCGCACAACACAGAAACCAAGAGAAACAAGAGGTTCCTCTCCCACTGGGAGGAGTGGCTTCCGGGTCTCCGTGGGCAACATAGAGAAAAGCAAACCTCTCAGAAACAGAAAATGAGGCTTTTTCTATCCCCGGTCTACCTTCAGAGTGTTGCCATTCTGAGCTTTCTCACCATCTTAACACTCTCAGGTCAAGGAAACCAAAAGAAGAAGAAAGTGGCAATTGTTAAGTCAGCTAGAGAAATAAATCCCAAAAATCACCTGTTTGGTAACTATCTTCTACACTCTCCCGACTGAGTTGGAGGCAGGGACAGCCAGGGACACAGTCAGGCTAGTGCGACTCTGAGGGCCCAGGATTCGGGAGGAGCTGGACCTCAGCTGTGCCAGTCTGTGCAAAAACACAGACACAGCCAGTGGGCAAAGCTTGCCTGTCTGAGGATGTGTCCTGTAGGATGACAGCTGGGTAGCCTGGAGAAGTCACTCTCTGCAGTTTCCATCTCCCCATCCCCTGCTGCCTGTACTATCATAGGCATCTTCTCTAATCCATGATAAGCCAGTGGGTCAGAGCAGCCCTTCATCCTGGTTTCTAGGACACTGTTCCATGACAGTCTTTCAGGAGAAACTTCATAAGAGGTCAGCCCCTGCCTTATTTCTCTGATTTCACCTTCCCCATCCCCTCCCAGCAGGAATATCTGAGGACCCAGTTACAGCCCTGGGTCCAATGTGGCAGAGACAGGGAGCAGAGCAGCAGCTTCAGATTTCAAGGTGGTGGTGCCTGGAACTGACCCTGTCACTCGTCGACTTGGGATCTGCCCTGGGCCAGCTGGTAGACCCCTAGGCACAGCTCTCCTTTCTATCCACCCCCTCGCCCACCCGCTGCTCTGCAGTGTTGATCCAGATTCTGGGATATGACTTCCTCCTTGATTTTCCCAACTTCGACTCTCACATGAGCTCAAGGAAGCCTGATTAGGGCACAAAGATCATGCCAACCTCTTCTGGGAGATTGGGTACCATTTCATCTCCCTGCCTCTGGCTGAGGATCTAGTTTAAATTGAATTGTTTTTACCCTTTCCAAAGTCAAGCCTTTCAGCATTTATTCTGACCTGAACCAGAGGTCTCCAACCCTCTATTCTCCTTCAGAATATGCTGCACTGACTGGGAAACAATAAAAATCAGATTCACAGCCTCTACTCCACAAACCGCAAGCCAATGACATGTAGTAATCATGTCACCACTAAAGGAGGGTACAGAGTACATATAATGAAGGGGAAACCGGTTTGCTCTGAATGAAGAGTCTGAGCCAAGTTTCTACCCAATGTTGGTGGTGTAGATGGCCCTCCATAAACAGGGAACACATATACATGAACTCGAATGCCTGCCTGGAAAATATTCACATGGCAATCATGTGATTAATCAGCTCCACACAATGGTCACATTGCAAACACCATTATATGCATTGAAGTTCAAAGAACAGAGTCCCTTCTAATGTGGAGACTCTCACGTCCTCTGCTGAGTGGTGAATTATGGTCCCAAGGAGCTTGCTCTTCCTCCCCGTCCCCCTCTTCCCAGGATGTTTTGAGGGTTACGTTTCCCCTTCAGCAGTGATGAATGGAGCGTTGTGCTAATGCTGGGCACCACCATTACTCACGTCCCTATCCTCTGGCCAGGGCTTTAATTGCAGCATCCTGGAAGTAAAAGCAAAAACTGTATTACAGAGGAAACGTTCATCTTCCTGATTATAATACCTGACAAAAGGCAGCCTTTTCTATTAATCTTGGGTACCTTCCACCGGAGGGGCAACCATTCACTCACCATACATATGCAGGGCCCACATCCGGGAAGCATCACACAGAAATGGAATATGTGGCTCTTGGGGTCTATAACTTCAGCCTGAAGAAGCTGAGCTGATAATAATGTCACTCCAATGCCACATCCTTAATCAGCCTACAATGGGTACAAGGTAAGAATTTTACTGGAGAGAATCTGCGTCCAGAATTCCTGACTGCCAGGACCCAGATGAGCTCTGTTGAATATAAAGTATTCCAGCATATTCTAGCTCTCTCATTGCAGCCTATTATAATCCAATTCACGCTTACTCAGAAATGCCCCGGATTTCTCAGAGTCATCTCTTTCCTCCTTTTCAGTTCTTAAAGGGATATTCAAAAGAGGGTATTCAGTTAACACAAATTATATCTAAAGGATATTGGCCAAAGACTTATTGCTCAATATTTATAATTATAGTGATTTTCATCATAATTAACAAAGAAGCAGAACAAGTGACAAGCCCATCAGTTCACAATAAAAGCATCAATTTGGGTTACAAGACAGTCCATTACTGTAGTCGATCGTGGTCTCTAGTAAGACTTAGAGCTACAAAGGTTGTCACTTTGCCATCTGCTACTCCATCAAATGGTTTATAGGAAAGCTTCTGGCCTGGAGGAAAACTGTAATGCAGCTGCAGGCTGCTTGCACTCCTCTTTTTAAATTAAAACTTTTCAGAAAATCTAGGATCCAATCCAAACTGCAGGAAAAAGGTCACCGACTTTACGTAGTGTAGGGCCCGCGAGCCCTGCAACTCACAATGGTAAAAGTTCGGCCATGATTTCTTTTGAATTTGCTGTATATTGGGCACATCCCAGCCCCCGGGGGTACCTAGACACAGGACATACAGTGAGACCTGGCGCATCGGCCAACTGAGAGTGCTTCCCAATTGTCCTCTCTCCAGATCAACACAACAAACCTCCCTCCAGGTTGTCAACACCAGAAGCCACTACTCAACCTCTTCATAGCTGCGGAGACATTATGAGAGGGTTGAGGCAGAGTCTCTGCTCCTCCATCTGCCTGGCTTTCCTTGGACCCTCCTTTCCTGAGTCCACAGCAGGGTCCTCTCTAGTCCAAGACTGACTCTTAGAGCACAGTCAGATGGAAGAGAGTCATGGGTCTGTCCCTGGATTATATACAGACTGTGTCCCTCGACAGGCACCTTCAAGGTTTCCTTAAGTGGCTTGGGTTTTAGTAAATAAAGTGTCTTTGTAGCTCTAAGATTGAGGAGAAACTACAATCAACCATAGCTTCAACTGATCCATTTAAAAGAGAGTCAGGGTCAATAGAACAAACAGGGAATTACTCAAATATAGTGCCAAGAACTCACCATTTTCTGACAACAGGCCACATGGTTCCCTTCTGTCCTTTAATAAACAGTCTGAGTTATTTCAGGGAAAGCAGACTTGCTTGGCAGAGTGCCCAGTGGAGGAGACAAGGCTGTAGATTCTGGCTATGACCTGAAGCACATGTGCGGTTCCATCTCACTCTACATTATCAGGCATCAGAAGATGCTCTGACAAGGGAGTCATTTAGAGGAAACCTGGAAACCAACAGCTGTACTATTTGAGTGGCTGTACAGCATATTTTAAACAGCATCCCTGTCTTTCAAGAATTTCACACATTATGAGGTCTACCTTCCCAAAGGAGATGTGAGGTCAAACTCTCCAGCATCTTTTGCAAGGATGTGACGGTAAATGTTCCACAGTCAGCTTTCTAGGGGGCAAAAAAGCCCTGATTTGTAGCATTTGCCAATTTCCATGGTGTAAATACTCTCATTCCTATTTTTAAAAACTGGCCCATAAAATCCCTGAAACTTGACAGTCACTTCTCACGAGCTGGTTTGAGACAGCTTAACACACCACTTGACAGGCATGTGACTTAGATCCCATAATTAGATATACCTGATTACATCTGAGAAGAGGGAGACTCCACATGGAACCCATCTTCTTGCAGTGTGGCAGAAGAAGTGTCCTGTTTTGGAGTATCAGACACAGTGGGGCTAGTGCCCAGTCCTGGCACCAGCAGCGGGTTGCCCTGTCTGTTCTCACAACAACGGCAATAGGGTCGTCGCTGGAACAGACTCAAGGTGCATTTGAGCATTGCTCCTGACTTCAGGACCTCCTGGCCCATCCACCTGGAGGTTCTGTGAACTTCCTTATATTCTTTAATAATTCTCTTCTGTACTTTGACTGAATAGAGTGGATTCTCTTATGGGGAAATAAAGGTCCTAGCTGAGTATAGTGAGGATCCTGCTATTTCAGGCAGAGATAGAGACTTGTAAGCAGCATTAAATATTACTTCCATTAAATCTGTCCTTAGAGTTTATGACTTTCCCCATGGGGGTGAATTCAAGGAGTGGTGGACAGAAACAACCTCAAACTTAGATTGCTCTGCAGTGCAAGCCGTAGGAAGGGTGCAGCTTAACTGTGTAACGAAGCATCTATTAAGAGTTCCAGAAAGACGTGGGGAGGGTAAGGAGTAATTCCCTCCACCTTAGCAGTGCCAGCCATCACATTCACCAAAGGAACTGTGAAAAATTCCTCTGAGTTTTTCAGAAACCATGCAGGGCATCCATCATGTACATTTTGATAACTTCTCCCAAATTATTCATTCCTCAGATTTTACCTTAGATATTGCTCTAGTGCTTTCTGGACCACCTTTCTCCAAGGTAACCCAAATGCTTGTTAAAAAATTTCCTGCCTTTCCAAAGAAGATATACAGGTGACCAACAGGCACATGAAAAGATATTCAACATCACTAATTATTAGGGAAATGCAAATAAAAACTACAATGAGGGGCCCACCCAGTGGCGCAGTGGTTTAAGTTCGCGCATTCCTGTTCAGAAGCCCGGGGTTCACCATTCGGATCCCAGGTGCTGACATGGCACCATTTGACAAGCCACGCCGTGGTAGGCATCCCACGTATAAAGTAGAGGAAGATAGGCACGGATGTTAGCTCAGGGCCAGTCTTCATCAGCAAAAAGAGGAGGATTGGCAGCAGTTAGCTCAAGGCTAATTTTCCTCAAAAAAAAAAAAAAAACCCTACAATGACATATCACCTCACTCCCGCCAGAATGGCTATAATTAACAAGACAGGAAATAACAAATATTGGAGAGGATGTGGAGAAAAGGGAGCCTCATACACTATTGGTGGGAATGCAAACTAGTGCAGCAACTATGGAGAACAGTAAGGAGATTTCTCATAAAATTAAAAATAGAAATACCATATGATCCAGCTATCCCACTACTGGGTATTTATCCAAAGAACTTGAAATCAACAATTCAAAGAGATTTATGCACCCCTATGTTCTTTGCAGCATTATTCACAGTAGCCAAGACATGGAAGAAACCCAAGTGCCCATCAACTGATGAATGGATAAAGAAGACATGGTGTATATATATATACAATGGAATACTACTCAGCCATAAAAAAGGGCAAAATCGTGCCACTTGTGACGATATGGATGGATCTTGAGGGTATTACATGAAGTGAAATAAGTCAGACAGAGAACAACAAATATCATATTATTTCATTCATATGTGGAAGATAAACACATACATAAGGAGAACAGATTAGTGGTTACAGAGGTGAAGGAGGAGGGGGGAGGCATAAGGAGTAAACGGGCACATATGTATGGTGACAGATAAAAACTACACTACTGGTGGTGAGCACGATGCAGTCTATACAGAAACTGAAATATAATAATGTACACCTGAAATTTACACAATGGTATAAGCCAATATGATGTCAATAAAATTTAAAATTTTTTTTAAAGTTATTTCTGCCTTGCCAGGTCTCCAAGATCAGAATCTCTCGGGGTGAAGACAAGGAATTTACATTTTTAACTTGTGCTTAAAATTTTTGAGAACCAAAATTTTTAAGATCAACATCACAGAAAAAGGGCATCTCCCCCAGAAAAAATATATTAAAAAGTTTAACAGAAAACCCTAGGTATATAACGCAAATTACATGTTTGGACATGCAAGCATAATATTTCCATGAAATGTTTAATAAAAATTCGTAAGCTATAGTTGCAGGCCAGTAAAACTCTCCACAATGCCCAGGGGCTATGAAGAGAAGTTGAGAGGAACCAGTCCATTTTGCTGGAAGTCACGCTCTTCCCCCATCTTTCTCTCCATATCCAGAAACTTCCTGCCTCTACAGGGATCTGTCTCCAGAAAGTTCTCTGAAGAGGGCTCTACCCACACAGGTTTCAAACACTGCTTCTTCTTATCAGGCCTGGAAGATACAGTGGAGTTCAAACAATAATTGCTAACCTTGAAGGAGTTCTATTTGCAAAACAGCATGCTAAGCACTTTGAATGGATTATTTCACTTAATCTTTACAACTTTGTGAGGTCAGCACAATCATTCTCACTTTATAGAGGAGGAAAGTTCCCAGGGAGTTAGTGGCAGAGGTAGGATGGGAACTGTGGGGGTCTGAATCTAGAGTCTGTCCTTAGGGACTGCACCCCACCGATAGCACCTGACAGTGGTCAGACCAAAGACAGCGGAGGGAAACGAAGGCTGCTGGAAGGAAGCTGCCTGATGGATGCATAGGAACCTGCCAGAAGCTCAGAGACTTCTAGAAAATCTTGGAGATTTTACAGGGCACTGGGTTTCATCATTAGCTGCTGGGGACCAGTGTGCGACACAAGGATGGTAGCAGTGATTGTGACTCCACCCCCGGTGTGGGTCATAAACCACATGTGTACAGTAAAGTGGCTGCGGTTCTTGTTACAGAGGATGGACTCTGCCAACGCCATCTGATGCTGTTTTGTCTCCATTAAAACCCAGGTAGAAGGACATCTTCTGGGGCTTCCGTTGAACAGGGTGGACCCTGGGTGCTGGCTGAAGCTGACTGAATGCCACCTCCTGCACTGTCTTGTTTTTGCAGGCTTCACAGACACTAAAGCCGTTCCCGTGAAGCAGCGCAGCACAGGCCTGGGCTCAAATTCCAACCCTACCACACAAGCTCTGCAACCTTACGCAAGTTAGCTGACCTCTCTGAACCTCAGTTTTTTCAACCGTAAAAAGAAGAGGATCATTCTTAACTTGCAGGAATGGTATGAGGATTAAATGAAAACAGCATTTAAGAAAGGTTCTGGCAAGAGCAAACCCTCAACAAATAATAACTACCTGGATCATTACAAAAGCCAACATCTGTTCCTATATCATTTATTCGCTAATTCCTTCACACATAAGTCCCTTCAGCAGACACTGGGGAGTCCCGTGCTTGTGCTGTGTGTACACACGTATCCCAACAGGACACTGAGAGACAGAGGATGAGTTCTCAGGCCTGTGCTCACTTTCTCTGAAGAAGCAGTGTCTTGAGACGCAGCGCCACCGCGGCCGTGCGCTGTCACTGAGGCCTCCGCTGCACAGCGAGGCCCCGGGATCTGGGCAGGCAGCTGTCTCTTCTTCCATGCTCTTCATCTTTTCCCTCCAAACAGGAAGGGCACAGTTTCTTTTCACATGGGAATAAATAGGACGCAGAAATTTTCTCTTGCATTTACAGTTTCCCTCCCACCCCTTTGCCATCTGTGCCTCGCCCACCCAGCTCTCTGTGTCTCCCCGTATTTGTGCCACCTTGAGGCTCTGTCCACAACAGACAGCAGTAAATCAAGATCACGTCCAGAAGCCACACTGAGGAGTAAAACACTTGGATGAAAGACCGCGCCTCTTCTGATGAATAAGTGCCAGCCCCACAGCCCAGGCGAGACAGAGGAGGCCTCTCTGAAGAGACCTTACCTGGGTCTCATTTTCCTGCTTGCCCCTGGTCCCCTCAGGTTGTCTTTTTCATGAATTTTTGACGTTTATTCATATGAATAAATGAATTGTTTGATCTTTCTGGATTTCCTTTTCAGTGACTAACCAAGAAAAGAGAAATTTAAATATATAATTTCAAGCCCTCAAATTACTGGTTGCAACTGCAAAGAATCATAAGAAATGAATAGACTTTTCACTCTGTTCTTTAACCAACAGATATGTTTACTATTTACTATGTCTTATCCGCCTGGCTGCACGCGCCTGCCCTCACATCCCATGGAGTAGAGCAGCGTTTCTCAGCGCCACTGACATTTGGGGACGGATGACTCTTTGCCGTGGAGAGCTGTCCTGTGCACGGTAGGATTTCGGTAATCTCCACGGCCTCTACCCACTGGATGCCAGCAGCACTCCCCACGCCACTTGTGCCAACCAAAAATATTTCCAATCTTTGCCAAACGCCCCGTGGGGAACAAAACTGACCCTGATTGAGAACCACTGGACTAGACAGACATGTAAATGAATACCTATAACACAACAAGAAGGTGGTGGATGGCAGAAATGCGCCAGGTGCTACAGAAGGACAAACTCAGACCCGGGGAAAATGGGGAACACAGAGGAGATGACAACTGAGCCTGATTTAGAGCTGCTGTTGTCAGAAGTAACTCCCTATGTTGAACTTCTCACACAACTACCATCTTTTGGTCTCGACTCTTTCGTTTGATTCTTGGAAGTTAATAGATGCAAAAACTAGTTGTCTATTCAGGTATTTCCCAGCTCACGTGACACTGTCTGAGCTCACCACTGCCAACTCTGGTCTTGAAGGAGAGAAAAGTGGGGAAAAGATGAGCGCTTCAGCCTCAGCCACGGTCTGTGAAGAAGAGGCCAAGGAGGGAGCAGGTCCTGGGAGGAAACTTGAGGAAGCAAAAGGTATCGTCCAGCACTGAGCATGGGCACCCCAGTCTACCCTTACAACTAAAGTCTGAACAAGAACTTTACCAATCTATCATTTTCTGCTGTGAAATGAAACGAAAGTGAGCTGTAGCAATGGGGTTTTTCAAAACGTCATGAGTTTGAGCTCCTGCATTCAGTGCTTACTCAGAGCCCCACACACGCAACCACTGCTCTTGGCTGGTGGTGTTTCCTTTGCCCTCCAAGTTATAACTGTTTGCACTCTCCAATTTAAGAAAAGTCCCAGCTGAAATAGCAGGTGCTCAGACACTGCTGCAGGCCATCATGCCAGGCAGCCGCACAGTGTCCCCGTTCCACGCACACGGAGTCGTGTGGGTACACAGGAGCCCGTGTAATCTCACTGACTTTTAATGGCTATACACGTACAAAGTAAAAATGAAGGGACTGGAGGGAAATACTTCCAGAATGGTGGAGTAAGAACCTCCAAAGTTCCACTCCTCCATGAAAGCAACAAGAACACTGGAAAAAAAAAAAAAAGGCAAATTAACTTTTTCAGAACTCTATGAATTAACTAGTCTTGCTATGATCCAAGGAGTATTTGTTCAAGAAAAGTGATTGAATGTCAGTAAAAAGGGCAAGCTTTGGGGCTGGTCCCGTGGCACAGCAATTAAATTCACGTGCTCCACTTCAGTGGCCCGGGGTTCACCGGTTCAGATCCCAGGTGCAGACCTACGCACCGCTTGCCAAGCCATGCTGTGGCAGGCGTCCCACATATAAAGTAGAGGAAGATGGGCACAGATGTTAGCTCAGGGCTAATCTTCCTCAAAAAAAAAAAAAAACAAACAAAGGGGCAAGCCTTGTGGTGTTTGCACTTGTCCTATTACCCTCCCGTTTTGAATCAGAAAGTTTGCACCATCACTTGTTGAACAAATGGATGCCATTCGCTCTGGTTAATTAAGCATTAATTGGTTTATAATATGGCTGAGAATACACATTAATGGCAAAGCAGCAATTTCATCACCCCTACATTTTCACCACCCAGCTTTGGCAGCTAAATTTTTTACCAATAAGTGAATTGACACAGTAATTTTTCTTGAGGCCTAATAGAGTTCGTGTAGATGCTAAGAGATGCCTTTAACAAGGAGAGAGTCTGAGAGCTAAGATACGTGGCACATATTGAGTTCTTTGTAAGTTTTTGATATGCTGTCATGATCACTACCATCAATGTAAATCGTGCCCATGGGCTTCTGACTGGGCCCCTGGCACTGAGCTTAGAATCCTAAGAGTTGCAGGGGGAGGCAGCAAATAACCCGTCTGCTGGGAGGAAACTCCTCCACCAGGAAGACAGACAAGCTCCATCCCCCAGAACTGTGAGTGCGGGTTGCAGGACTCCCACGCCTTTGTCTGCAATTCATTTTTGCCAAGAGTACAAGTCCCTTTCACATTGTCCCTGACTACATCGGTTGCCATGGTTTTCTAGCTTCCACTACTCCTGCAAATAAACAACCCATTAGGTTCATGTCATTGTTAATCTGTCTCTTTGCACAACACAGATAGGTGATTTGTAAGTGGAAATCGGCACTCGGGGTCCCAAGTCTCCCTTAGTGAAAAGCTGTCGCCAGAATATTTTAACAAGATGTATAATAGCAGAACTTCTATTTAGAGGACCTGTCCTCATGAAAGTGTAAGTATTATTTTTAATTAGTATGTCAATTTTGCATGATTCTAGAGTTGCTAAAGACAGTTTATTTTATTAATCTTTTGTATATTTTCAGTACTATCTTGGATCCAGGCCCTTTTTTTCATAGATAATGTGAAAATAAAAATTAGCCTAAATTTTCAAAAAAATCACAAGTTCCAAAGTGATAGACTCCAAATGAATGAGATCTTTTTAAAACATATTTACTTGAAAGTATTACGGAATTATCTGGATGCTCTTTTAGGAGGTTCTGAACTGTTTTTACTCACAACACTTCTGACACCAAATGGGGGAGGCGGGCGTGGGTTTCCTACACCGACCCATTCTCCCACTCTCCAGACACCGACTGGGTGTCCACAATTCACTTTAGTTCTGACGGTAACTACCCAGAGTGAGCACAGACCCCTGGTTAAGAGCTCAGTCCCACAAGGCTGCCCCCAATTCAGATGTCAATCACAAGTCTGGGCCCTCAAGTACCTTTGCCTGACCATCTATAAATCCGGGGTTCCCATGACCCCCTTCTCAGGTTTGATGATTTGCTAGAATGACTCACAGAACTCAGGAAAACAGTTTACTTACTATTACTGGTTTATTATAAAAAATACAACTCAGAAACAGCCAAATGGAGGAGATGCATAGGGCAAGGCATAAGGTGGGGAGCACAGAGCTTCCATGCCCTCTCCAGGCCTGCCACCCTCCCGGCGCCTCAATCTGTGCACCAACCCAGAAGCTCTCCAAGCTCTGTCTTTTAGAGGTTTTTATGAATATTTCATTAAGTAGTCATGATTGATTAAATCACTGGCCAATGGCGACTAACTCGATCTCCAGCCCCTCCCAGAGGTCAGGGGATGAGGATGAAAGTTCCAACCCTCTAATCAAGCGTTGGTCTTTCTGGCAACCAGGCCCCATCCTGAAGCTATCTTGGGTTCCCCAGCCACCAGTCATCTCATTAGCATACAAAAAGACGCTCATCACTCCAGAAATTACAAGGGTCTTAGAAACTCTCCTGTGAGGAATTAGGGACTAAGACCAAATATTATTACAAAAGATGACCTTATCATCCCCATTACCCCGGAAATTACAAGAGTTTTAGGAGCTCTGTACCAGGAACTGAGGACAAAGACCAAATATATATTTATTATATCACACAAGCACATCAATTCTTTCAAGCTGCTGAGAGCCCCAGACTACCATCTGGTGGGTGTGAGTCTCCCAAACGGACTGGTCCACCCAATCCAAGACCCAAAGAGAACTCGGTCCGAAAGAATATAAACAGCGTCATACCCACTAGTGAGAAAGGAAGTGGGAAAAAGTTTATCATCTCCCAAGGGACCAGGTCCCATTTCCTGTTGAAATTATCTTAAAAGTTCCTGAATCAAACCCATATTCCCTTTCAGTCTCATGGAGAACTGCTGCCCAAAATCTTGATGCCAGGATTTCCCATCCACTCACCCCACCCCAACCACATCATCTCTAGCTCTGTGGGACCCTAGGCATGTAATACTTGCTAGTAACTTGAAGGCAGATGTGCTGTGTTATTCTTCCTTGTATTGTCGGCACCTGCCACAGAGCCTGGGGCATAGGAAGCTCTCAGTTGGGTTGAAATAAATGGAATGAAAATATTTGTTGAATGAGCTATCTATGCACAGGCCTGCAATCATAACAACTTGAATGTAGCTAAAGTGAGACATTGGAGGGAAGAGGTCAATGTGCCCATCCCAGGCTAAGTCCAGTCAATCTGATGGAAAGAAGGATAGCAGATCTGAGGAGAGTGGCCAAGAACCAGAACCTTCAGGAAGTCAGATACACCTTACCTAGGCCACTGGTCAATCCAGGTAGCAATGAAGAGCCAAGATCACACATCTAGATTAATTGCCTTCCCTACTGGCTCCGGGACACAGACTTTCCCCGAGCCGTGAATCAGTTTATTCTTTGGTTTAACATTCAACAAGCCCACGGGCAGAACCCCTATTTGAGACATACAAGGAGAACTAAGGCCTTCCGGAGCCTGCAGAGAGCCTTGGGTGATGCACATAAGTGGCCACAATACAAAGTCGAATGGGCATGTGTCGTAAGAGGGAGATAGAACGAAGTTCTACTTGATAAGAGATCTGTTAATAATCATTTGCCAAGTTGGTTGTTATCAGAGAAGTTCTTTCTCACTTATGACTTTCTAAATATGCATGCACAGTAGAAAGGAGTTATGACATGTTGCTGAGACTGGGCCCTCTGCTTAGAACACTGGTCTCTCCCCACCCCTTCTCCTTGTCGATTCCAGTCATCTTCAGCTCTCAACTGAGAAGTCAGTTCCCCCAGAACATCTTCTTTCATCCTCCTAGGGTCCCTGCTAGGTGCTATGTGACAAATAGGATTTCCCTGATCAGAGCACTTACTACGCTGTATCCTAACTATTTGCTTAATTTTCTGTCCCTCTAATTAGATTAAATTCCATGAAGACAAAACCACTCTTGTCTGGGTCACCCTGTATCTCTGCTCAGAGTTTGGCACATTGTAGCATGCAGTGAATGTTTCATGTGGATTTATCAATCAATCAACATAGAGCACATTTGAAAAGCCTCAGCAAAAATCAAAATGGAATAACATTGAGGGGCCAAACTGCTCATCAATCTAATTGGGCATGAAAATGGATTAATGCAAATTTTCCACACCAAATATATAATTCAAGGCTATAGGTCCTGCCTCTCTTGTATGGAAAGAGATTCGCTGGTACCAGTAAGTCATAGAGGAAATGGAAATAGAGAGATCCTTTGAAACTCAAAATTATCCAACATTTGTTTATTCCTACCAGTAGTTTCTGCACCACCACAATATATTTTAATAGAACCACTAATAAAGGAGGAAGAGAAACCAGGCCCTGACTTTCCTCTCCTCCCTTGTCTGCCTTCTGCCTTCTGGGAGCCACGAGAGCGAGCTGCCCATAGCCAGAAGAAGAAAGAGGAATAAAGGAGTGAGTAATCCCTGCGCTTCAGCTTTCAGTTGCCATGCACTGTCAGTTTCTGACAAAGGATCAGAGTCGTGCCCAAGGCTTAAACAACCTGGAGTGCCAGTATTCGGGGTTCTGTATCCCCAGTCCTGGACCCCCTGCTCGGGAAGCTTCCCCATACAGGCTGTCTCTCCATGTAAGCAGCAGGCTACCGTGGAATGTTGGGTGCCATACCCATCAGCATCACTGAGTGTCATGCACACCTGGACAGCTGCTGAACATGACCCTGAGCTGCCACATTACCGCTGGGATGCAAAAAACAAGTCATACTGCACTTTTCAATGGAAGTGCTCCCATTTGATCTGTATCAGTGCAGATTGCTTTTTCTACAAGCCTGTCACTGCATGTGACGCCTCTATTACACACGCAGCCTCTGGCAACCTGGACCAGACTGAATCCCTGACCAAAATCAAAACGTGCCAAAGCAGATCAGAACATGAAGCAGTGCTTAAGTTGAGGTGGAGAGCAATTCACGGGCACAGACATCTAACTCTCAACTCTTTTTTTTGCTTCTTTTGTTAATTTCCAATTGGACTGTGGCAACCTAACTGGATGCCACACTACCACCCTCCTCCCTGCTTGTCAGAACCATTATCCCCACCAAAGTCACTGCGATTCCACTGCCTCATACAATGCTATCCATTGGCTTCTAGCAGAGAGGCAATGGAAACTCAACACGACATCTTCCATTTCTAAACAGAGCCCAGGGAAAGCATCGCTCCATTGACAAATCCTTGCTTGGGGCACACCCAGCTTTCCCCAGGTGGTTCATTTGCACACCCAGTTGGAGAGTGGCACTTTCCAGTCTGGAGCAGCTGCTCCACTGAAGCACCCTCAGAAGGTTGTCTCAGCTAAAAGCCAATTTTTTATGGCAATACCCACAGATTAATAAAGCATGTGCAAAGAGACAGCCCTCTCAGTAACCAGCTTTCCTATTGCAGATCTTGGGAAGTCCTGCTTGATCCGAGCCTGCTGCAACTCTGGCTCCTTAACCAGCACAGTTGTAAGCAGATAAGGTCTTTTGTTATAAACTTCAGGTGACTTTCCCAAAGCACGGATGAGAAGTGCAGGACAGAGTAACTTCTCCCAGCTCTTCCTGGATGCAAATGTGCTTCTCTCTGAGCTGGAAGGCACCAGTGCAATGGCCATAACGCTCCCAACTGAAATGAATCCACACTTGGGGAGAGAACAAGGACCAATGTTAGACCTTCTTGAACCCATATTTGAGGAGGCGTGAGAAAAAGGATTGATAATGGGCCTTGCTGGGAATGATTCTTGCAGCTACTTAACGAATAATGTCTTTCTTACTACAAAAGTAATTAGCGTTCACTGTAGAAATACAGACAAGCGTGGGAAGAAAAATAAATTAGCAATAATCTACTTTCCAAAAGTAATCACTGGTAAGATTTTAATGCAGTCCCGCCTTCCCATGCGCGTGTGTGTGTATTCTTTGTTGTGAGTACTATTTTGTAACTAGCGTTTTACCTTAATAAAAACTGCCATATTAATAATATTTTCATACATTTTTTAAAGATCACATGTATGGATACTAAAAATAGCTAACATTTATTGAGCCAGAAACGCTGTTGTATTCTCTCTTGTTAGCAGATAAACTGAGGCATATTAAAATTTCTAAGAGTTTGAGCAAAAATGGAATCACATCAGGCAGTGCCAAGCCGGAAGTGGTTGGGAATGCTCCACTGATAGGAGCTCCAGGAGACACTTTACACAGAAAAGGTGGAGGCGACGTGAGGAATGATTGACAGGCTATAGCTTAAAGCCTAGTTGGCTGTTTGTGATTGATTGTCCTTAGTGTTTTGATTTTGTAACCTTGAGGCATTTACAGGCTTCGATTTTGGCTTGCTTATGTAGGCTTCCACCACATTAGAGAGACATCAGTCTAACAGCCTCCTTGTTTAATAAATTTAACTCTCTAATCTTCACAAGGACTCTCTGAGTTAGATACTGTTACATTTTACCCTTTTATAAATGAGGAAACAGAGATGCAGAGATAAGCCAGGTGACGTCTCTCTTCTGCTCCTCCTCCCCTTACCCCATCCTCGTACCTCGAGACAGAAGACAGCTTCTGCTGCCTTCTCATATCTCTACAACTAGACTCGGCCCCGTGAAAAGCAGACCACCAGGCAAACGGCAGGATCTTCCAGGACCATCTCTGCCAGGGCGGAGCAGGTGTACCTGCAAAGCAGAGCTCAGGTTCCCAACCACCACCTCCTCACACTTTTTTGCCCTGCCTACACCCAGTGCTGGGCCTGGACTCAGCATTCATATTAATGTGGAAGTTTTCTGCCCGACACATATAGAAGCCAATAATATGGCACCAGCTTTTGAGAAAAGAAAAAGCTTTGTTGCACAGTCAACCAGCAAGGAGACAGAAGGCATGGTTCTCAACTCTGCCTTCCCAAGGGATTAGGGAGGGCAGGCTGGTATGTGGAAATGCTGGCAGGACAGGTGTTGACTGGAAGAACTTTAAATAAGACCATTTACAGGAAGTTATGGAAAGAGGCTTTAATACTGAATCTTCCTAGACAATGGACCCCTCGCTTCTGAAAAGGGTCCAGCTTTCAGCTCCGGTCGTGTTCCCGTCCTTCAGTTCCATGGGGTCAAGGGAGGTAGGGGGTGGACTTTGGTTCTGGATGTTATTTTAGGTCAAAACTTTCTCCTCTGTGCATGCTTCAGTTACACAACTTGCAGTTTTGGCTCTCTGCCCCTGCAAGATAACCTTGACATCCTGTTATTGATATGATGGGGCCAGTTTGAACTGGTCCTGTGCTTACAACATAACACCATTCTCTGGGCAGTGTTCCCTGTGTGTCACTTTTAAGTCAGTTCATGGCCTCTGCTTCAGTCATGCCAGGACCAGAAATCACATTCACTGTATTTTCTCTTGTTTGTATCACCTCTTATTAAACAAGGTGCTGAATCTTGTTCTCTCTGTTTTTTTATCTCCTGTTTTGAATTATTTTTCTTCCACTTCTCTTCCACTCTATTTGCATCACTGCTTGTCTTTGTAAGACAATACTTGATGTCGTTTCTTCTTTTGTTCCCTTTGTTCACCTGTGAACGCCGTGTACCTAGCCCCCATCTCACCCACCCTCTCCACCAATTCATGATTTCCCGACTCCATTTTTAGTAGATATCACTCTGGATAGGAGGTCTCCTTCCTTTTTCTCTGAGTCTACATGCTTATTCCAGGCTGTTCCAGGCAGTTGGAGGAGACAAGGACACTGAAATTGACAAATCCCTGCTCCACATAATAAAGACGTGGTGGGAAATTACCCCATCTAGAAGAAGCTGCTAGCTGTTGCCACGCATAAGCACACGTATCCCTGACCACATGGAAGCTGTCTCCCTGACTTCCCATTTGTCTGCATTCTTCCTTGGTGACATCCAGCTCTCATTTGTCCCCCGTACAACCAAGACCAATGTGATGCTGTTATGCTAAAGGGTCTCTCCTAGAGCCTCTCAGTCAGCATTTTGCCTCACCGTGGTTATATCTCACCAATGCAAATACAAGTAATGTGTGCAGAAAGATTACAATGCACCCTACAGGTACCATCTGGCATCAGCTCTGCTTAGCTTCCTGACAAAGGCTGAGGTATTCCCGCAACATTTCACTGCAATCCAACCTGCTACCTGGAAACCAGGCGGCCTGATTTCACTTGTCACCAATAACTCAGGTTTAGGAGTCAGAACATTGCAGGCAGTTTAGAGTGAGGTGGGGGGCAGTCTGAAACACAATTCATTTTGCTGCCTGGGCTGACTCTCCAGCAAGGCTTCTGGGAGGACTTGTTTCTCAGTTTGATTATATTCCCTCACCACTCCAGTGTCACCAGTTCCTCCTGTCTCTTCTCTGTGTCATGCCTGCTTCCTAATTTTCACACATGCACACATGTATACACATAACACACAAATATACACCCAAGATACAAGGCTTTTCAAAACATACTCATTGATAGGAACTGTGGGGGATAAGAATTTGCTACCCCAAAATGTGTCTCTCTGGCTTGATTATTTTTAAGAACAAAAGACTCAGGAAGAAACGTTGACCTTCCCCCTACCAGCCTAAAAGAATTTAGGATAGAAGGTCTGTTCCAGGAAGGAGCTATCACCATAGATAAGCCTAGTATGAACCAGGTGGAATAGACAGGGAGGAACCTAGCAAGGCTCATTTAACCAAAGTCCTCTCCATGTACCCTTGTCTTCACAAGGCGTGGTCAATATTTGTTTACCAAACATTTGCTTTTCCATCTCCATGTGAATTGCCTTCCTTCCCTTTGAAGTTCCAAACCATAACCGCCAACATCCTCTTTTGTCTTTAACTAAAGATGATGTTTAAGGTGGTGGCTTTGACCATTTTAGCGAGCTACTCAGTTTTCCTGGGTTTCTCCCATGTATGTACGCTATTAAACTTCAATTTCCTCCTGTTATTCTGTCTCGTGTCAATTTAATTCTTAGACCAGCCAGAAGAACCTAGAGGGTAAAGAAATAGCCTTCCTTCCCTACAGAATGAAGCATTGTTTATAACAGGTATCTTTTTGTTTTTAATTTTTACCATAATGGAAAATAAAGAAGAGAATTAAAGACAGGTAGAGCTTGTAATGAGGACAAATCTCTACATATCTGCTGAGACCTGACCACTGACAATCTCCTCCGAGGACTAGGCAGTCCCCATAAGACTGTTCTCCACAGGCTTGTTGCTTTAGGGTCCCGAGTGGTTGGCAGCATCACCTGAAAATCATGAATGGCCCAAGATGCATGTTGCGGCTACCCACTGGGTTTGCTTTCTAGAAGTCTGTCCAGTCCTGACCTGTCCTCTGATGGTAACACTGGGGAGCTATTTCACAGACATCAACGTTGCAGTTAACCATTAAGAGGCTCCCATTTGAATAATATAAGTTCAAAATCCTGTTGCTGCTTCACCTCCACACACAGTCCGTACCTCAAGGCAAGATGATAGTGGCATAACTCTACTTTGCACTGAACTAGGAAAGACGTTGCATGATTTTCTCAAGGATGACAGAAACATGCAAAATGTGCCAGGATATGAATATTTCACTTAAGATCAAGTGCACAGAATTAAGACAAAGTCTACGGAGAAGTTGGAAGAACCATTGATTTGGGAAGATCTCAAGCAGGTAGAAGTGAGAGGCAAGGTTTTAAATAGCTACTGCCAGCTATAAAAATGAGTGAATTGTAAATTCTTCTGACTGTAGGTTTCCTAAAACAGCAGAGATAGAAGTATTCCTAAAATCCTAATACGGAGAAAGTCACTCAAATAAATCCTTCTTAAGGGAATCGATGCATTAAGAGGAAGCATTTGCAGACTAAAAGCCTCATGATACACAGAGGTTGCATCCTGACAGGATACTTGTTAAAAGAATCCATTTGCGGCTCCAATATTCAGGGTCAGTAATTTCTCAGAAAAAGGTTAATGGAAACAAAACAGAATTCAGGGCATATTCTCCCAACCAGTGTGCAGAAATATAAGCAAAAATACATCCTTAGTATATCCTCAGGCTATAGAATGCAAAATTATTGTAACATTCTATTCAGTAGAATTTGCAATCAATACAACGGAGAACAAGGGGAGGCTAGATGTAGGGGGCATTTGTGTGTGTGACTGGGCAGTGGGAATAAATGACATCTGGTCACTTCTGGCCTGAGGTTGCAATGATTCCATGTTTGAAGGCAGAGAGTATGGTGTGGATAAACCAAGTGGTGACCGGATGGAGCTGGAGAAACTTCCAGCCCCAGAAGCTACTCTGAAAATTTTGTAAATGTGTCACAGACTCACAGAAAGTAGGGAAAGTTGATTGAGAATGAAGCCATAACACCTAATGGCTGTGGTCTAACCTTCCCGAGGAAAACTGGATCTGGGCAGCCGTATTCTAGAAAGGTTGGGACAGTGGGACTCTGCCTTGGGTTTCAGGGCCTAGAGCAGCAATATTCACTGGAATATCACCAACAGTGAAGGTTCCAACAGAGAAGGATCAAGCAAGAGAGGATGTCAAGAGTGAGTCTAGACACACCAACAGGACATAGGAGTCTTGTGGATAAAGGTTTGGAACAGGAGAAACGAGCAAACATGAGGCTGGAAGGAATCCTTTCAGAAGGGATGTCAAGGCTATCCCAGTTCAAATGACTTTTGAAAAATACACCATTGCATTTAACAGGCCCCAGAGATATCCACATGAGTCAGCCACAGCAGGGATGTGGGGCCTTTGGCTGAGAGCGGTGGGTGGTCCAGCCTGGTCACAGATGGCTCTCAGCGAGGCCTCGTTACCTGCCAGGCTCAGGGCTAAGTGTTCTGCATGCAGCATGTTATTTAGTCTTCACTGCAACCTCCATCCTGATCAAACCCTTCAGTTAGAGAAAGAATATTCATGGAGGATTGATGGATTCTAAGCCATATCCTTCAACTAAACTAGACCATCAGAAAGCTACACTAAAAGGAATGTGTTGGGGTACGTGGCGCTCACCCTCAAATTCCTTTAACTGAATAGCTCTGTGATATTACCAACCAGCTGACACTGTAAGAAGCAGTCATGTGAAAAGTATCATTGTGCTTAACGTTAAGACATTATCTATTGCATTACACAGTATCCTCTTCATGAGTCCCCAAGGGACATAATTTTTTTTTTTTAAGATTTTATTTTTTCCTTTTTCTCCCCAAAGCCCCCCAGTACATAGTTGTATATTCTTCGTTGTGGGTCCTTCTAGTTGTAGCATGTGGGACGCTGCCTCAGCGTGGTTTGATGAGCAGTGCCATGCCAAGGGACATAATTTTTGAGGTTAGTATTAAGAATTATTTTAGTTCTCCTAGCACATGGCATGTTTTTATGTTACAGACACTGAATCATGCAACTGATCCTGTTTCCCTATTTGCATTGGCTGCTAGGAAACTCTAGACCAGGTTTGTGGCCCAATTCAAGGAATGCTCTTACCTTAACTTCATTCCACTCTTTCCTGCTCCACATTTTTTATTTAGTTACGTTTTATTTTTTTATCCTAAAAATTTTGTACATTGTTTAAAACCCTTTTTGTACAAGATCAGGTACACATACATACATATACTCATTCATATGTATAGATTATAAGTGCTATGGCCAAATTGCAAAAACAGTGCAGGTACTAAGGGTTTCGTGTACATATAATTGAAATTAGTGAAATCCCTGTCTCCTGTTAAAATTATTTCTTATTAAAATTTATAAGTAACCCAGTTTTCCTGCTTCACATTTTTATTGAGGAAATCCATCTTCAGCTTGCCAGAAACGTGAATTTCTTTATTTCTCATAGAGGAGCCAAGCCTTCTGATTTATATGGAACAACTTCTCCATCTATTGGCACAATTTAATATTGCAAATAATATCTTGAAATCAAATGTTCCCTTGTTACTCTATGGAGGTTTTTTCACCCATTAAATCTCTCAAAAACTTTCCGCTGTCAATAATTAAACACACCTCCCCTGCATTAAGCTCTTTGCCTTCAGGAGTCAATAAACCTACAGAAATTAAATCCATGGCATTATCACCAGGCTGAGGGTCTTCCTGGATCACAATCTCTACCTCCAAAAGGGAGTCAAGCCAAAGTTTCCAAAATAAGATACAAAGGAATGCAGAAGTATTACGTATAGACTTCATCTAAACCAACTTAGGATGTGACAATCATTTTAAAATCATATTTAAGGGCTGAGTGAAATATTGGACATGCCAGCATTTCAACTCTCATTTGGAATAGTTTATAAGCAACAAAATCCATGGGCATCCAAGAGGGCCAGTCAACTTTATAAGTCTGTATCACAGACTAATACTGAGTATGGAGACAAGACCGGTCTCACCGTTCCTCATCCACCAACAAATCTCTACTACAAGCAAGTCATTGCCTTCATCTGACAAGGCAATCTCACTTTCTCGTAAACAAAATACATCACCCCTGAAATTTTTTTAAAGCATAAAATGTTCTGAAAATCTCTGTGATGTTGCCATCTCTATACGACTCTGCATATCTTCAGTGAATGTGTTTATATGTACATCTTTTATATTATCACCCTACAGGTCTGAGCTTAAAACCCAGCTCTTCCACTTCGACAAGGTGTGCAGCCTTGAGCAAGTTACTTTCACCTTCACAACCTTCTTTTCTAATGTGTACATCAAAAAATACTAATTACCTTGCAGGACTGCTGTGAAGATTAAATAAGATAATACTTTTAAAAACATCTTGCACTTAGTAGACACTCAATAAGTGGAAGATTTTAGTAGTTGTGGTTGTAGAAAGAAGGCTTTTTCGTGTTTTTCCCATACGTTCCTTGACCTCTCAATCCTTCTCATATTGAATCTCTGGCCTGAAGAAACAGCTTAAGAGGAGCTGAAAGCAGGGAGCATCACAAATAGCAAGAAATAGGGGACTTGATGAAAACTATGAAGTTTTAGAGAAGCAGCAGCAAATGGGAGCAGAATAAAAAAATAAGAAGAATTAGAGCAGAAACCAGTGAAACTGGAAATAGAAAATCAATAGAGAAAATCAACAAAACCACAAGTTAGCTCTTTGAAAAAAATCAGTAAAATCAATAGGCCTTTAGCCAGGCTAACTAAGCAAAAAAAAGAGAAGACACAAATTACTAGCTTTAGAAATGAAAGCAGGGACATCACTATAGTTCTCACAGACATTAAAAAGATAAAAAAGGCATACTATGAACACCTCTATGCCCACAAATTTGATAACCTAAATGAAATTGACCAATTCTTTGAATGACACAATCTGCCAAAACTCATTTAAAAAGAAATAGCTTATCTGAATAGGTCTACAGCTATCAAAGAAATTAAATAAAAAATTAATAACCTTCCAAACAGAAAGTACTAGGCTCAGATGGGTTCACTGGTGAATTCTACTAAACATTCAAGAAAGAAATTTTACTAATTGTCTACAATCTCTTTCAGAAGATAGAAGCAGAGGGAACACTTTTTAACTCATTCTATGACTCACTCTAATATCAAAACCAGACAAAGACATTACAAGAAAAGAAAACTAGAGACCAATATCTCTCATGAACATAGAACATAGATGCAAAAATCTTCAACGAAATACTAGTAAGTCAAATCCAACAATGTATAAAGAGAATTATATTCCATGACAAAGTGAGATTTATCCCAGGTATGCAAGGCTGGTTCAACATTCAAAAATTGATTAATGTAATCCATCGCATCAACAGGCTAAAAATGAAAAATCACATGATCACATCAATAGATACAAACTCAGCATTTGACAACATCCAACACCATTTATGATAAAAACTCTCAGCAAATTAGGAATAGAGGGGAATTCCTCAACTCGAAAAAGAACATCTACAGAAAAACCTATAGCTAACATCATACTTACTAACAAAAAACTCGAAGCTTTCCTGCAAAGATTAGGAACAAAGCAAGGAAGTCCCCTCTCAGCACTGCTTTTAAAATCTTACTGGAAGTTCTAGCTAATTTAATAAGACAAGAAAAAGACATAAAATGTATACAGATTGGGAAGGAAGAAATAAAACTGTCTTTGTTTGCAGATGACATGATTGTCCATGCAGAAAATCTGAAATAATCAACAAACTCCTGGAACTAATAAGCCATTATAGCACAGTTACAGGATACAAAGTTAATATATGAAAGTCAATCACTTCCCTATATACCAGCAATAAACAAGTGGAATTTGAAATTAAAAACACACTATCGTTTACATTAGGACTCGAAAAATAAATCTATATAAATCTAATTTATAAATACAATAAAATCTTATATGTAAATCTAAAAAAATATGTACAAGGGATATATGAGGAAAACTACAAAACTCTGAAGAAAGAAATCAAAGAACTAAATAAATGGAGAGAGATTCCATGTTCATGGATAGTAAGACTTGACACTGTCAAGGTGTCAGTTCTTCCCAATTTGATCTACAGATTCAACACAATCCCAGTCAAAATCCCAGAAAGTTATTTTGTGGATATCAACAAGTTGATTTTAAAGTTTATATGGAGAAGCAAAAGATCTAGAACAGCCAATTCAATATTGAAGCAGAAAAATAAAGTCAGAGGACTGACTACCCAACTCCAGGGCTTACTATAAAGCTACAGTAATCAAGACAGTGTGGTATTAGTGAAAGGATAGACAAATACATCAATGAAACACAATAGAGAGCCAAGAAATGTGCTCCCATAAATACAGTCAACTGATGTTTGACAAAGGAGCAAAGACAATACAATGGAGCAAAGGCAGTCCTTTCAACAAATGGTTCTGAAACAATTGGACATCCACATGCAAAGAAATGAATCTAGACACAGACGTTACACCCTTCACAAAAATTAACTCAAAATGGATCACAGACCTAAATGTAAAATCAAAAATATAAAACTCTAGAAGATAACATAGAAGAAAACCTAGATGACTTTGGGTGTGGCAATGACTTTTTAGATACAACACCAAAGGCCTGATCCATGAAGGAAAAAATTGATAAGCTGGACTTCATTAGAATTAAAAACTGCTCTGTAAAAGACAACGTCAAGAGAATGAGAAGACAATCCACAAACTAAGAGAAAATATTTGCAAAGGACACATCTGATAAAGGACTGTCATCCAAAATATACAAAGAACACTTAAAACTTAACAATAAGAAAGTGAACAATCTGATTAAAAATGAGCAAAAGATCTGAACAGACACCTCACCAAAGAAGACCTACAAATGACAAATAAGCACATGAAAAGATCTTCAACAGCATAGGTCACTGGGGAGTTGCAAATTTACACAACAATAAGAAACCACTACCCACCTGTAAAAATGGCTAAAATCCAGAACACTGACAATACTAAATGTTGGAGAGGATGTGGAGCAAGAGGAACTCTCATTGATTGCTGGTGGGAATGCAAAATGGTCCAGTCACTTTGGAAGACTGTTGGCAACTTCTTACAAAACTAAACATATTCTTATCACACAATCCAGCAATTGTACTCCTTGGTATCCACCCAAATGAGCTGAAAACTTATGTCCACACAAACACCTGCACATGGATGTTTAAAGCGGCTTTATTCATAACTGCCAAAACTTAGAAGCAACCAAGTTGTCCTTCAATAGGTGGTTAATTAAATTAACTGTGGTACAGCCAGACGATGGAATGTTATTCAACACTAAAAAGAAATGAGCTATCAAGCCATGAAAAGACATGGAGGACACTTAAAGACATGTTACTTAGAGAAAGAAGCCAATTTGAAAAGGCTGCATACTGTGTGATTCCAACTATATGACATACTGGGAAAGGCAAAACTAGAGACAGTAAAGCGATCAGAGGTTGCCAGGGGTTAGGAGAGAGGAAAGGATGAACAGGGAGAGCACAGAGGATTTTTAGAGCAGTGAAATTACTCTGTATGATACTACAACGGTGGATATATGTCATTATACAGTTGCCAAAACCAATAGAATGTACAACACCAAGAGTGAACCCTAATGTAAACTGTGGACTTTGAGTGATAATGACGTGTCCATGTAGGTTCATCGATTATAACAAACAAACCACTGTGGTGCAGGGTGGCAATAGTGGGGGAGGTTGTGTGTGTGTTTAAGGGTACAGAGGGTATATGGGAACTCTCTGTACTTCCCACTCAGTTTTACTGTGACCCTAAAATGGCTCTAAATAATAAAGTATATTAATTTTTTTAAAGTTCCTGTTGGTTTCTCTGACAGGCAATAATCAATGAAACATATATGATCTATTTTGAGTAATTTTTGACTGTGATATGAGGTATGGATTGAAGTCAATTTTCCCACACATGGATATCTAATTATTGCTACCTTTTTTCCATTGAATTGCATTTGCACCTTTGCTGAAAATCAACTCTCTTCGAGAAAGGACACACATATATATGCACGTCTATTTCCAGACTCTCTGTACTCTTGCAAGATCTACGTGTCTGTTCTTTTGCCAATATCAGAGGTCTTGATTGACAGTTCTACAGTAAGTCTTGAAATCAGGTAGAGCGAATGCTTCTGCTTGGTTCTTCTTTTTCAAAATTGCTCTCACTATTCTACTTCATTTGCCTTTCTATACAAATGTCAGAATCAGCTTATCAATTTCTACACAAAAAACCCTGCTGGATTATGTTAGTATTGCTTTGAAGCTACAGTTCAGTTTGGAAAGAACTGACATCTAAGCGATATTGAGACTTCAAATCCATGAACACTCTATAGCTCCCCATTTATTTAGCTCTTCTTTGATTTCATTCATCAGCGGTTTGTAAGTTTTCAGCTTACAGATCTCACACATACTTTTGTAAGATTTATACCTAAGTATTGTGTCATTTTTGTGCTATTGTAAATGAATTGGTCTTTAATTTCAATGTTAAATTGTTCATTGCTAATATATAAAAATATAGTTCAATTTTATATACTGATTTTGGATCCTAAAATCCTGCTAGACTTACTTTTTAGTTCTAGTAATATTTTGGTAAACTTACTGGGATTTCCTACATAGTTTTTCATGTCACCTGCAAATAGAATACAGTTTTCTTTCTTTCTTTCCAATTTATGTGCCTTTCATCTTTTTTCCCGGCTCATTTCACTGACTTGGACCTAGGGCAAGGTTGAATAGAAGTGATGACCGTGGACATCTTTGCCTTGTTTCTGCTCTCACGGGGAAAGCGTTCAGCCTTTCACCATTAAGTATGATGTTAGCAGTAAGTTTATCACAGGTGCCCTTTATCAGGTGGAGAACGTTCCCTCCTGTTCCTAGTTTGCTAAAGTTTTTATTATGAATGGACATTGGATTTTGTCAGATGCTTTTTCTCCATCTATTGAGGTGATTATAGTTTTTCTTAGTCTGTGAATTACACTGGTTATTTTCAAATGTTGAGTCAGCCTTGCTTTCCTGAGATAAATCTCTTTGTTCATAATATACTCTCCTTTGTATATATTGATAAATTAGGTTGACTAACATTTTGTTGAGGATTTGCCTGCTCTGGACATTTCATATAAATGAAATCATACAATATGTGGGCTTTTGTTACTGGCTTCTTTCACTTAACATAATGTTTTCAAGATCCCTCCACGGTGTAGCATGTTTCAGTACTTCATTCCTTTTTTATTGCCAGTTAATATTCCATTATAAGGATACACCACTTTTTATCCATTCATCAGCTGATGGACATTGAGTTGTTCCTACTTTTGGCCATTTTAAGTAACGCTGCTGTGTACATTCACATACAAATTTTTATAAGGACATATGTCTTCGTTGCTCTTGGGTATATACCTAGAAGTAGAGTTGCTACATCACATGGTAACTCTATATCTAATACTCTGAAGAACTTCCAAAGTGGCTGCACTATTTTACATTCCCGCCAGCAATCTATGAAGGTTCCAATTTCTCCACATCCTTGTCAATACTTGTTACTGTATTTTTTTTATTGTGTTTGGCTTTTAAATGTTTCTGCTTAAACACAATGTATTTCTACTGTACAGCCCATGTATGTCCAATAGAATCTTTTATGTGGCCTGTTTAATTATAACAAGGTCAATAAAGCCTTAATCAGTTAGTGAAATATTATAAAATTTAAATATAAATTGTCTATAACCTATGTTAAATAAGTAAAATTATCCACTTCAAAGTAGTTTTTAAAAGTAGTCAAGGTTAAAGATCTGTGTGTCACTAGAGAACATCTTGCTGATGAATTAGCCAGATCCAAATTCATGATAAAAAAAAAAAAAAAACCTATATAACAAAAAATTTGACAAGAACTTTATTTTCCAGCCTGGGTAATATTTACACTTTTTTTCCAAAGGATTAAATCATTTTTTCCTCAGCTTTGTTGAGGTATAACTGACAAACAAAAATTGTGTTTATTTAAGGTGTACAATGTGATGATTTGATACATTGTGAACCGCTTACCATGATCAAGCTAATTAACCCATCCATCACCTCACACAGTTACACATAGTTACCTCAAAATAATGACAATAGTTACTTTTTTGTGTATGGTGAAAACACTTAAGATCTATTCTCTTAGCAAATAAAACTATAAAACATTGATGAAAGGAATTGAAGAAGACACAAATAAATGGAAAGATATCCTGTGTTCATGGATTGGAAGAATTAACGTTTTTAAAATGTCCATACTACTCAAAGCAGCTTACAGATTCAATGTAATTCTTATCAAAATTCCAATGGCATTTTTCACAGAACTAGAAAAAGCAATCCTAAAATTTATATAGAACTACAAAAGACCCCGAATAGCCAAAGCAACCTTGAGAAAGAACAACAAAGCTAGAGGCAACACACTTCCTGATTTCGAATTGTATTACAAAGTTAGAGTAATCAAAATAGTATGGTACTGGCTAATATTTACACTCTTAAAACTTCAAGTTTTCAGCTTTCACCCTCATCTCCTTAATAATGTATAATGACTCTCTCAGTGCTTTATATTTTCAAACCACCCAGGCCAACAATTATTTTTCTTCTCAAGATTCCTGCTATCGAAATGTGTAGCTTTGGTGTCAACTATAATTTCAATCAAGGCTAAATCAAGAATAGATTGGTCATGATTTTATTTACAAATTAAATACTCAAGAAATATAAATTTTTTAAGACTATCAATTATTCATCTCTCCCATCAAATTAACAAAAAAAATGATGCCAATATCCAGCATTGTGAAAGATCCTAATAGACAGCACTCTGCCTTGGCCAGCGGAAGTTTAAAACTAATACAAATTTTCTGACGGACAATTTGGAAACATATCTCAAAAGTTTTAAGAATGCACAAACCCTTTGACCCAGCAATTCTTCTTCTAGGAATTTGTGCTAAGGAAGTAATTAGAAATATGGTCAAAGTTTTATGCATAAAGATGTTCATCCTTATAATGGAAAAATGAGGAAATTTCAAAATAGCTAGAAATGAGGAATGGTCAGTGGCCCAACAAAACACAATTTATTTGATTGACTCAATATTATGCAACAACACAAAACTCATGTTTTCAATTAACTTTCAATGGCCCGAGAAAAGTTTTTGATGTTATGTTTTGAAGAAAATGCAACATATAAAACTACCTACTGTGTGCTTCCCACTTCCTGAGATAGAATAGAGACTGAACTAAGTATATTAGCAGTAATAAGTCATCCATGAGCGGTAGGATTAAGGGCAGTTTGTAATAGCATGTGTGTGTGTGTGCACACGTGTATATTTTCAAAGCTTTTTTGCAGGGAACATGTTTTACTTCTAAAATGATAATGAAAGTGATGGACAGAAATGTTCTTAATTTCACCTCTGATTAAAACCACCTTTTTATTCTACTGCACAGCAATAAATGTCTGCTTCAAGAATACCTCATTTTGCTTTCTCTAAAAGTTGCAGAATCAACTTAGATAATGAGCAGTTTATTTGCAGTAATAATGTATTGGTTCTACTCAGGGAGCCAGCTCACAGAAACTTCTCCCTATGGCAAAACAAAAATGTCATACACAGAGGCATTACAGTGTTTATGCTAACTCTGGCATTTTACACGCTTGAGCTCATTATTATTCTCATTAATTTTGTGATTGTTAATAGCACTGCTATTTATATGATGACTTAACCTTTAGAGATTTCAATCAAAGATTTCAAAACTCAATGGAGAATGTGTCTAGAATGTAAGAGGATGTATCTGAGTGGTTTTCCCCAGTGGGGAGCATATTTTGATCCTCAATATATTTAAATGACTGGGATGCCTAGCTAGAGAAAAGTTTAGAAACAATTATTTTATCAGTAAAGATATAAAAATTATAAATGATTAGTTGGCTTTCATAAAAATATGTACGAATGTCAAAAATATGTATGAAATGGAAACAACCTTCAGGGGTATTTGCCAGATGTTCTCTTTTATGTAGGTAATCTTAAAATAAGTAAGGAATAAGAACTTTTTAATAAAGAGCCTTGTTTTAAAGCAAAAGCTGTTCTAGGCTTGCATCTGAGCAGGACAAACCAAAACTCAAAGAGATAAGAATACAGGAGATTCTTTATTTTGCTTATTAGGAACACAGCGAGGACCCCACTGTTCTCTTTTGCCAACAGACGGTTTAGGCTGTCTGGCACAGTCAGTTCATCCTTGGCCATGGAGTTGTTCGTTAGTCTGTGTCAGCTGTGTTTCTGTATAGTTGTAGTGTTTTACAAGCATCATTAAAGCTATTACATATGATAAGCATAAAAGCAGTAAGAACGATTGTCTCTTCCATCTTTTTCTATGCTTTAGAACAGTTTATAAAGGATGATAATGACCCAGTGTTTACAAGAACCATCTGACAGCAAAAATCTAAAAGTTTGACAAAGTAATCTATTGCCAAAGCCGTGGTGAACCACCTGGTGGCAGAGATTTGTAACAGCTCTCCCACACCTGCGCCTATGGAGGTGATTACATTGTTGCCTCTCGGCTCCAAATCCATCCTCCTATACTCTGCTTTTTGATGCTGGGGCCAGGACCTGTTTTGTCAGGTGGCTCTAAGCTAGGATGTGTCAACAGGGGCACCAGAGGGAGCCTGAGAGGCCAGAGGAGGACGGAGGGACCTGCTCCTTCCCGTCTGCTGGGGCTTCCTGTCTGCCTGCAGTTCCCAGGAGTCAGCCCTGCCGTGCTTGTCGCCCTGCTGGCAGCACCTTCGCATAGCAGCGGCCAAGTTCAGTTTTCAGTTTTCCCCAGACTTGCAAAACCCTGTCCCCCACCAGAATCAGCTGGCCACCTCCTTCTTCAAGGTCTGGGTCCCAGGCCCACAGGGCTCCCCACTTCAAACTCAGAACCACCAGCCGCGGTCCAGCGGTACCGTCTCCTCAGAGGTCTGAGCTGCAGTGTCATGGGCCCTCCTGGAAGTTTCCTCAGCTGAGGGCTGGTGCCGGCTTCCTACACTTGCTGCCTTTTTGATACCTCCAAGTCCTCTTTCTACCCGTCCAGCAATTAATAACACTACCTAGCAAACAATTCTTTACATTCAATTGTTTTGGTTCAGATAACTGATGTGGTTTCTGTTTCCAAGTCCGACCTTGCCTTAGTTTGGGCTGCTATCACAAGTAACCCTGGACAGGGTGGCTTAAACCACAAACTCTGTTTTCTAACAGCTCTGGAGGCTGGAAGTCCACGATGAAGGTGCCAGCATGGTTGCGTTCTGGCCAGAGTCCTCTTCCAGACTGCGGACTGCTAATGTTGTATCTTTACACAGCAGAAAGAGACGAACGAGCTGGAGAATCTCTTCTTAGAAGGTCACTGATCTCGCTCACGAGGGCTCCACCATCATGACCTAATCCTTCCCAAAGTCTACACCCCCAAGATGTCAGTAATTCAACATATGAATGGGGGGGGCGGGGCACATTCAGTCCACTGCAGACCCTAACTAATACAAAAAGGAATTTGGTGATATCTACCAAAAATGACATGGATTTACCCTTTGACCCAACAATACCACAGCTAGTACCCTATGCAAAAAGATACACCATCTAGGATTTTCTTTGAAGCACTATTTATAATATCAAAGATAACACTATTTATAATAGCAAAGATTGAAAATGAAAATGTCTATCAATGGTACATGCACATAATAGAGTATTACAAAGTCATAAAAAGGGATGGGAAAAGGCTCTATATGCTGCTATGGAGTGATTTCCATGATATATGGTTAGGCAAAAAAACAAGGGGGAGAAAACGTATGTAGGATGCTGCTGCATGTCTAAGAAAATGAAGAATAAAAGCATATTCACATATCTGATTTCATTAAATTGAATTGAAAGATAAACCAAAAATAAGATACCTACTGGAGGTAGGAAAGAATAGGTTGAAGATTAGGATGCAAGCTAGACTTCTCTGAATATACCCTGTTTTACAGATTAAATTTTTAAAGGTCTGGCCACCAATTCCAACATGTGGGTGGGGAGGGTTCCCACCACCAACAAGCAATTCTCCGACACCAGCTGGGTGTCCTACAATTTAACTCAATTCTGACACTATCTACCTGGAGGCTAAGGGCTCAGTCCTACAAGACTGCCCCCCCACACACACACACTTCAGACACCAATCCAAAGTCCAAGTTATCAACTCTGCTTCTGACCAACTGGCTAGAAACTGGAGGTTCCAGCAACTCCCTCCTTGCATTCAATTAATTTACTAGAGTGGCTCAGAGAATTCAGAGAAACATTTTACTTACTAGATTACCAGTTTATTATAAAAAGACATAACTCAGGAACAGCCCAGAAGGAAGAAATGCACAAGGCAAGGGACGGGGGGAGGGTGTGGAGCTTCCATGCCCTCTTCAGGTGCACTACTCTCCCTAAATCTCCACATCTTCACCAACCTGGAAGCTCTCTGAGCCCTGTCCTTTTGGGTTTTTTGTTTTGCTTTGTTTTTGTTTTTTTTAAAGATTTTATTTTTCTCCTTTTTCTCCCCAAAGCCCCCTGGTACATAGTTGTATATTTCGTTGTGGGTCCTTCTAGTTGTGGCATGTGGGACGCTGCCTCAGCGTGGTCTGATGAGCAGTGCCATGTCCGTGCCCAGGATTCGAACCAACAAAACACTGGGCCACCTGCAGCGGAGCGAGCAAACTTAACCACTCGGCCACAGGGCCAGCCCCCCTTTTGGGGTTTTATAGAGACTTCATTACATAGCCCTGACTGATTAAATCTTTGGCTATTGACGATTCAACCTCCAGCCCCTCTGAAATTTCCAACCCTAATCACATGGTTAGCTCCTCTGGCAACCAGCCCCATCCTTAGGCACTTTCCAAAAGTCACCTCATTAACAGAACAAAAGACACTCTTACCCCTCTTATCACTCAGGAAATTCCAAGAGTTTTAGGAGCTCTGTGCCAGAAACAGGATGAAGACCAACTATATATTTCTTATTACAAATCACAATATCACAACTTTGAAACCATAAATATAATTTACACAATCATAGATAAAATTAAATTTTTTAAAATGATGTCTTTCATAAACAAACAAAAACTCTATCCACTGAAAGGGCATTGTTTCTTCAAAGGTCAACCCAATAGCAATGAGCACCCCTAGTGCCTAGATTATGGTCTCAAATACCATTTCCTACCAAGAGGAACCAGGCTTCCTTGAGAAATGACAGGTTCTCAGTCCAGAGCAGAAAATGAACAAAGTGAGTGAATAAGGAAAGCCTGAAAGCTATCCGGGACAGCTGGGTTATATCAAAAGGACTCAGGAGCCAACTTGAAGAGATTCCATGAGAATATCTTCATTTGCAATCCCTAAGGATGAATGAGTCTAGGCAATGATTCTCAATGCCCACTCACATCACACAAAAAAGAGACAACCAGATATTATGTACCTCCTGATAAAAGTACACAACAACATCTATGAAGTATTCCCGTGCAAAACATGGAACTATAGTCTAGTCAAGGTTCAAGATACATGTACTGATTTGCAGGGGACAGAAGAACATATTAAATGACATCATGGAGATGCAATTAGCAAAATTCAGGCGACAGAACACTACAGGATGAACAATTATTTCGTCAACAAGTAAACTGCAAGGAAAAAAGAGAGTGTGTAAATCAGTAAATTAACAGAGAAAAGGTTATGGGTTTGATTTAGACAAGCTAATTGTTTAAAATTTTTTATGAGACAATTGGGGAAATTTGAACACAGATGGGATAGTTTAAGATATTTTGGAAATAGTTGACCAACACAGGCTCTGGTGTCTTGCTGTGGTTTGAGTGGTTTCCATATGGAAAATGGAAAAGGGGCAGGTTGACCCATCTTTGACATTGCTGGGAAAATAAGGACAGCCTGCATGGATGCAGGAGTGTGGATGCTTAGAAAAATATGGAGAAATCATAAAATCTCAGAGCATGAGAGGGTCTTTGGATTGTCACAAGCAAATAGCAGTAACATTTGAACCAAAATCAGCCAAATCTCTAAGGTGTGGAAGCTAAACTGATATAAGTTTCATATACATATGTCAGAAATTTCTGTCTCTTTATGGGTTTCAAAATTATTCGCATAGAGTATTTCACTGTATTAAATTATTTTAACATCCATATTTATAGTTACATATCTCAATGAATGTTTGCATGTTTTGCCTCATTTTTAATTTGTCAGAGATTCACATGTTTTATTTATATTTTTTCAAAGTTCTCAGAATTAGTCAATACATATTTTATAATTCATTAATATTTTCTGTTTACTAATTTATATTTTCTTTAGTTTATTTTCTAACTTTTCCATTTTTTAAAAAATAACAACAGAACTTAAGGCTACACATTTGCAACTTTGTACAGCTTTGTTTGCCTCCAAAATATTTCTGGGGTAGAGGAAAGGGAGAATTGCAATGCTTTTTTAAAAAATATTATTAATGGAGCAATTTATCCTATGTTCACAAACTAGCTCTTGAGAAATACGAATACACACTATAAAACAAAGCAAGGTCGAGGCAATGATTCTAAAATAGAACACATTACAAATGAAATTATAAAATTTTATAAATGTGCTTCAAAGTAATCAAGGAAGGGAGGCAAACAGAAATGACAAGATTAGCCATGAGTTGATAACTGAAACTGAGTGGTGTCTATATGGGAGCTCAGTATACTAATCTGTCTACTTTTGTAAATGACTAAGATTGTTCATAACTTAAAAATTTTTAAATAAAGCTTAAGAAGTGACTAAATAGAAAAGTTTTACATTTCCAGCCTGGCAAAATTTGGTTAAGTTACAAGACAAGTTCAATAAACTGAATTTTTTCCTCAATGTAAAAACAAAATTACACAACTAAATTTGTGCCTGGTGACTTCAACCAAACACCATGGCACCCCCCACCCTCCAGCCCCCAAAATCAACACAGGTATCTCTCAGGGTTTGGGATTTTACCCTTCTTACAAGCTAATAAGAGCCTGTTATTGTTTTATCAGTATTGGCAGAAGACACAAGACTCCTGGTCACAGAAAAAGACTTTATTACTCATGGCACAGCAAGCAGCATGCGCATTAAGTCCTTGCCCCAGGTCCCATGGCGGTGATGTGCAGGGGCCCAAAAGAATGTAATAACATGGATTTGAGTCGTAGATGAGGAATGCTGAGCTCGGAAATTCACCACTTTTCTACCATGACCCAGATTCAACAATTATAAATTCTTAGACAATACTGTACCATCTATACCTTCAAATGCCCGACTTTAGATAATTTCAACCCTCAAGTTTGTTCACTGTAAACATAACCCTGAGGAGTGGCGTCAGTAAAGAGCAGGCAGGACCTTGCATTCTTGGCATATGCAGCAAAAATGTGCAGCCATGCTCAGGGCCCAGGGAAGACTGCCTTCCCCACCAATCCACCCATTGTCCCCACAGGTCTTGGCTTCTGGCCGACTTTCACAAAAGTATGTCACTCTGTTGGCTGCTTTGATTAATTCAACCAACAGAGTCTAGAACTGAATCTGTCTAAACTTGTCTCATACAGCATTTAATTAAGGCTACTATCAACAGGACTCCAAACAACAAGATGAAGTTAACCTGCAGGATTGACCTCAAATACACCTTTCAGGGTTCTGGACTCAGACACCTGTCCCAGGGGAGACCAAGGGACTTTATTTCAGACAATCAGGATGTAGTCTAGTCTAAGGCTGGTCCATTATCCATTACAACCCATACAAGGGAGTTTACACTGACCTGCTGATCTTTAGTGTCATTGCTAATAATTACAGGAGGCAACAGGTGGACCAAAAAACAAACTGCATCCCCAGTGGAGAGACATTCCATGACCCATTTCCAGCCATACACAAACATAGAACCCAAGCAGGTAACTTCTATCACGATTTGTCATTAAATTTGATTTGGATCAGCATTATATCGGTTTGGCTATGTCCCACAGGCAGTGTCACTGAGTGGTTGCAGCCTCCTTTTCCATACATGGCATAACCCAAGACTTCTCAACCATCAAAGAAGCAAGTGAATTTGTAACAGACAGAGTGAAACGAGGTTGTGCCAGTCCCTGTGTTTGTACCTGTTTAAAGGAGCTCCATGTCGAGAGCTGCTATTGTTGGCGTCAGCACTGGAGAATAATTCAGGGTCAGCCATGTTCACAGATTGTCAGCTGCAGTTGCTGTTTGACTCAAGTGGCAGTGTTCAATCTAGACAACAAAGAGATTATTAACTGCCCGCACCCTTGTACATCTGGGGTCTAAGGTGTTCCCATCACATGTGCCAGGATGGTTTAATCTATGAGTCTATAGTCTTCCGAGTGGCAGACCAGATAGCGGACCACACAGCTAAGTCATTGGCCCAAGAGGCAGTAAAAAGTATGTTTCACCATAGGATGTATTGGCCAGGGTCATGAGAATGACCTTGAGTTCTGCCCAGTGAGTTCTGAGTGGACAACCACACCAATTTTCAGTTGAACGGCTGCAGCAGCCCCATGGACAGGAACAGGTTTCAACTCAGCCAGACCATCAGTAAGCCCGGCCCAGGCATTAAGGCGAACCTCTGGAAGTGAGGGCCCCACTGAGCCAGTGGCTTTACTTCAGGCAGTATAATGCCAATAAAGTTTCCCCAAGGCAGTAGCTGCCACTTTTTCATATAACCTGAGATGCTGCTGGAGCCAGGCCACTGCGTCCTTGAATATCCAATCTTCCATTTGACAAGCGAGGTATATTGGGCCTTTTCCTTATTAGTTGTCAAGTCTGAGTTGACCCACCCCAAAATGAGGACATCAGACTACAGAGTCACAAGGCCTCCATGGGTCAGGCCAACAAAAGCTGGTCAACAGGTCAATAGCCACCCCCCCATTTTAAAAGAGGTGTACTTGATGCCCGCATCAGGCAGGTGGCGATGTTGTACCAGGAAACTGCCTCTGCATTCTGCAACCAGTAAGTCTTTAACTAAAGCCATGATTTCCATTTCTTCTCAGATTTTATATTCCTTTTCTAGACCCCCAGGAAGAGGACAGAGATTACCTCTCCACCCGCCACAGTCGCCGAGTGGAAGAATCCGTCCTGGACGTCACGGGCATTCACGATACCAGCACGTACAACATAAACATCAACGCACGTTCAACAATGAAAGACCCAATAGTAACTGAATCTGCCCAAAAGGTCCTCCCTACAAGGTCACTTTAATTTTCCTTCTTCACAGAAAATGTTGCCCAAACCCTTTCAGTTGAATTTTGGATGCTTTTCCTCCCTGCAGCAGGGCTTCTCAACCTTGGCATTAGTGACATTTTGGGCTGGATAGCTGTTTGTCTGGGGAGGCGTCCTGTGTGCTGTAAGACGTTTAGCAGCATCCTTGCTTCTACTCCTACTATCTAGCAGTTCTACTGTTTCTAGTCGCAAGGAGAACACTCCACCTTCCTCCAGTCATGACAATCAAAGTTGTCTCCAGACATTGTCAAATGCTCCGTGGGGGCCCGGGGGGGGGGGGGGGAGGCGGTGCTAAATCACTTTAGTTGAGAACCACACTCTATGGGAACATGGACCAGTGGACCAAGAAGTCTAACAGGGGCTACAGCTGATGGAAGTCCAGAAAAGTGAGAGGGATGCAGATGGAGGGAGAGGAGACAGGCTGTGAAGGATGGCTTTTTTATCCTTTATCTCTTCAAGCCAGGCTCAAAACCAGTTCCTCTGCACCCATTACTGCAGCTTCCCCCACAATCCTCACTGCCTTTATTCACCTGTGCATCCAGCACCCCCAACTAGCTGGGCGGGATTGTGACCTGGGCACCTATATACAACAACGCTAAAAATATCTGAGTTTCTCCCCTCCGTGAAGTTCCCCAAGCATACTCAGCTTTTTCCATAAAGCAGCTGAAGTTGGAGTGTGGGGGAAGGGAGGAGTCAAGAGGTATAGACGGACAGAGCAATTCCACTCCAGTAAGCAAGGCTTTGCATCAACTTTCAGTTTCAGGCAGCTACCAGCAGCTTGGGCTCATCCAAATGAACATCTATTTTTGGTCCACCTGAAGCTCTGTCTCCTTATTGCTGATGTCATTTATTTAAGCTTTGGGGATCCCTTGACTCAGCAGCTACAAACACTTTTGGCTACCCTATTTTCACTGCCCCAGTGCCATGCAACATCCCTTTTACCTCCTGTTCTTGAAGACAGTGAGCCCAACCAAAACATCATTTGGGTGGATTGTTTCAATCCTGCCTCTTGCCACTTAGCCTCTAAACACTCATTAACAGGGGGACCCTCACTCTGCCCCTTGCTCACGACTTGGGTGAGAGCATTCGCTACTGGATCCTGGAGAGTCTTCTCATATCCACTAACACAGCCCAGGGGATCTCCCAAAAAGACATGTCTCTGCCAGCATCCCATCTTGTCACCAAAACTGTCAGGCTCTGAGATTTTACCCTACACAAGCTAATAATTTAGCCTATTACTGTTCCATGGACGTTGGAAGAAGATACAAGATTCTTGGGTTAGAGATAAAGTACTCTATTACTCACATACAGCAAGTAGCATGAAAATAATGTTGCATCGGTTCCCCTTGGGGACACCAGGTAGAGGCCCAGTCGGATGCTACGCATTTAGTGAGTTTGCTCTGAAGCTGAGGAAAAGTGAGCTTGGGGAATCCACTGCTTTTATAGTAACCAGAAGACAGGTCTGAAAGAAGTATCCAGAATGAAGGACAAAGAGACCAAAGGATGGAAAAGAGCATAAGAGACACAGAGGCTACAGTAAGATTTCTAAAAAGTCGTTAAATTAATATGTGAAAGCAGTCTCTTCATAAACTGGACATGGAAGTGAGTCCAATCAATGACAACTTTGCTATTTTTTAACTGTTATTTTTCAATATTTTCAAAGCATATTCTGGGGGAAAATATTAAATAAGTGAGTAGCAGCAGCCTCCAAACAACGACATTATTGCTCCTGATTTCCAACACCTCCATCTCCCAGGATGAGGAGCATCTTTACCTGTGTGCACCTGCATTACAGGGCTGCAGCAGGGACCCCTGTGCTATCATCAGGGACAAGAAGCCCTGAAAAGAAGTGACTAAGGAACTCGAGACTATACGGTGATGGACCAAACTCCCCTCCTAGAACATTTAAGTTTTTCTCGTTTTCTGCAAAGAATAATTTATAAACTCAGAGTACTCAATAATTTTCATTCAAGTAAAATGATAGTTGATTACATAGAGGTTGAAAGCACAAACGCTGGAGCTAGATCAGCCTTTGCTTGAACCCCAGCATCGCCATCTATGAGCGATGTGACCTGAGCAAGTGACGTCACCACCCTGAATCTCTGTTTCCTCATGGGAAATGGCAACAATGTCACCAGCCTCAAGATTCATTGGGACATTTATCACATTTGGCTTTTATTCTTAGCTATGTTGAGGGGAAGAGTGCCGAAATGTAAAACAGGTGGCCAGGGGTTCCTGGTTCCCTGGAAGGCCGCTCAGGGATTCAGGCACTCAGGAGGTAAGAAAGAGAGCACAAAAATTAAGAATATGACAGGTGTGGAGGGAGTGGCAGTTGGACATTTGTGGGGGGCCAAGATGAGCCTAAGAATTGCCTTTCTTTATTATGAATATAACTTTTTTAAAAAGAAGAACAGAAAACATTTATTTCCAATTTCCTCTGGTATGAGGAAGACCCACAGTCAGTGAGGAACTGAGGTATTCTAGAGTTCCTCCAACAAGAATTCCTGGAAGGACCTCCTTATATGTCACTCATTGCCATACAGGTATCTCCCGCCTGGGCCACACTAGAGAAGGCTGAACAGCACCCAGGCCAAGAGGAAACAATAGAGCAGGGGGCAGAAAGAAACCAACAGTCAGTCAGTCAACAAACTGGTACTGTGCACCTACTGTGTGCCAGGCTTTGTGTTAGGGGTGATGAACAAGCTGGCATGGTCCTACCCTCATGGAGTGTGTATTTCCAGGCAGCAGCTCCCTGGTGCCAACCTGCGGACATGCTAGAGTAGAATCACCCTTAGTATTTCGATTCCTCAGACTCTGAGCACAGATCCCACCCCTGACCTAATGAATCAGACATTCTAGGAGGTGGGGGACACAGGAGGCTGGATTCTTAGTAAGTGCTCTCTGGTGATTCTAAGAAACACCCCGTTTGGGAACCACCATTGGTGTTCCTGCAAGGGTGGTCAGACCCTCAAGCTCAGTATCTCCAAGAGTACTGCATAGGACTGTGTTTCAGTGCACCTCGAGGTTTGAGAACCATTGTGTAAGACTGCCTTTCTCTTACACCACTTCCTTTCTATTAAATAATACATGTGAAAGTGCACAGTGATTACAAAGCATGACACAGAGTTAATGGGACCTTGTATTTAGGACCTTTCTATAAACCGAGAAAGTCCAGTCTACACAAGTAACTGAAGTCAGTGTAGAAGATAATAAGGCATTCCTCGGAGCTTAACACTTTGTTTGTTTCTTTGCTGTTGAGATGTATGAGTACTTTATATACTTTGGACATTAACCCCTTATCAGACATAAAGTTTGCAAATATCTTCTCCCAATTGTTAGGTTGTCTTTTCGTTTTGTTGATGATTTCCTTTGCTGTGCAGAAGTTTTTTAGTTTGATGTAGTCCTATTTTATTTTTTCTTTTGTTTCCCTGACCTGGTGAGACATGGTATTTGAAAAGATGTTGCTAAGACTGATGTCAAAGATGGTACTGCCTACATTTTCTTCTAGAATTTTTATGGTTTCAGGTCTTATGTCAAGTCTTTGATTCATTTTGAGTTAATTTTTGTGTATGGTGTAATATAGGTGTCCAGTTTCAGTCTTTTGGATGTGGATATCTACTTTTCCCAGCACCATTTGTTTAAGAGACTCTCCTTGCCCCATTGTCTATTCTTTGCTCCCTTGTTGACAACCATGCCTGAACAGGAGGAAGCCAGAGGAAAACCTGGTGGAGGTCCTGTCCCATATTGGAAATATAGTAAATATTCCCTCTTTTGAAATTAAGCATAACCCTTTATATTTAAAAATTAAATATAAGTAGGGGAAAGCTGTACCCTATAGTGCAGCATAATGAGAAAACTGTGGGCTTGGGAGTCAGCCAGGCCTGAGGACTGAATCCCAGCTCTGGCACATTTCATATCTGCAAAATAGAGTAATATTCCTCATTTCACAGGGCCGCTGGAAGAGTCAAAGTGAATAACATACGTAAGGATCCAATCACGGGCCCCGCAGAGTGGGAGCGGGGTAATTCGTCCCAGTCGCTATTCGTATTAGCTATTGGTTGTTCAGCCCGTAAGCTGTTTTTCAGAAACTCAAGATAGCAAACTACAGTAACTTTCCATACAAGTTGAGCATGAAAACCTCACCCATCACCTTTCATCTAGAAAGATCTAATCACTTCTTTGGACGCACCTTGCCTGAGAGGGCGCAACTCCAACCAACCCAGGGAAAGCAGGTCCTGTGAGGAAGGCCCCCTCAGGGTAAACTCGCAGCATTTCTCTGACTCCGACCGCTGACAGCCTGCGTGGTAAAGTGCTGCTACACGGTGAAAAAAAAAAAAGGACAAGAAAAGAAAAACAGAATTACACATAGAAGCTTTGCATTCGTAACCGTGGACCCGGTGACGTCCTCGCAGGTCTGCGTGACCCCAGGCGCACTTGGCACGCTGTGCAAGCAGCGAAGGCGGGGCGGGGAGCAGGAAGCAGGGCGCGGGGGCGCGGGGACGCGGGGGGCCTCGGGTACCGGAGCCGCCAGATCCCCGAGCCTCTGCTGCCCTGAGGGCCGGTTATTTGCAAACGCCGCGCGTCCTCCCACCCTTCGGTCTCTGTCCAGCGCGAGCCGGCAGTGCCCCTCCCCCCCCGGGCCCAGGCGGGGGCCCGCCGACGTGGGCGCGGGAGGCTTCGCCCGCTTCCTGCCGCTGACCGCCTAGCGACCGTCCCCTCAGGCCCAGGGCGAAGTCCCTCCAGCGGGCGGGGGTGGGGGCCCGCGCAGACGCCGGCCGGTCCCTGCTCCGCCCCTCGGCCGATGGCCCCAGGGACAGAGGGCGGAGCGCGGAGGCGGCGGCTGGCCCGCGCCGCGCACGGGAGCGCGCCCCGCAGCCCGCCGGCCGCCGTCGGAGCCCCGCCGTGCGCCCGCGGTGAGTCCCCCCTGTCCCCCCGGCGGGCTGAGCGCGGTGACTCCTTCCAGTCCCCGCGGCGGGCTGAGCGCGGCGCCCTGCCCGGAGCGGCGCGGCGTCCTCCGCGGGGCCGAGGCGCGGGCGGGCCGGGGCTGGGGGTCCGACAAGGCCGAGGCGACGCGGGCCCCAGTTCCTGAGGCCTGACCGCTCCGCCCCGGCCCAGCCCGGGCCGCGCTGGAGAGTCCCTGCCCCAGGAGGGTGTGCGGGCCGCGCTGGAGAGTCCCTGCCCCAGGAGGGTGTGCGGGCCGCGCTGGAGAGTCCCTGCCCCAGGAGGGTGTGCGGGCCACGCGGGGGAATCCCTGCCCCAGGAGGGTGTGCGGGCCGCGCGGGGGAGTCCTCACGCCAAGCCATGGTTGGCCACAGGGAAATCCTCACTGAGGAGCAGGCACGTGGGAGAATGCACACCAAGTGAGGAAGGGAAAATGCGTGAGGGGAAAGAGACGCCTCGGGGGAAAGGTTGGGCGCAGAGCCCACCCTGATTGATTCAGAGATCCAGGGGGAGCATGGGCCTCCGTTCCTGGTTCAGCCAGCACGTCAGAAGGGCGCATCTTCCTTCTTGTATCATACATGACCCTCCGCACGGCATGCGTGTTGCATGGCGGGCAGAGACAGCCTCTAGGACAGCAGTTTTCAAACTTTTGGGTGCTCAGAAAACCCCTTTACACTCTTAAAAGTTAGTATAGTAAGGAGCTTTTGTTTGTGTGGGTTACATCGTTTGATGTTTATGATATATAAGTAAAATTGAGAAATTTTTACTCTAATAATTAATTTAAAATAATAGTAGACCTCACAGAACATATATTTATGAAAATAATCATATTTTCCAAAACAGGATGTTACTGAGAAAAGTGGCATTGTGTTATGTTTTTGCAAATCTCTTTAATGTCAGGTTTAATGGAAGGCAGCTGGATTCTTATATCTCCTTCTGCATTCAGTCTGCTGCAATATCGCATGTCAAGTAGCCTCTGGAAAACTCCACTGTGTACTCCTGGGCACGTGAGGGTGAAAAGGCAGAGGGCATCTCGGTATGACTATGAAAGTGGTTTGACCCTGTGGCTCCCTGGGGTCCCTTTCACCACACTGAGAACTGCTGGTATAAGAAATGCTTTGGAGGCTCCACTCAGTGGGCCTGTTCCTTGTTCGTGATCCTTCTCTGAGTAGAAACATACAGCACCCTATGGCGTACCTCTGGTATTTGGGATCAAGCTTGACCTCATTTGGAAACCAAGTACTAGGTCCTCACATAAGCGAACGTGAGCCTTGCTGGCCTCCTGAAAACTCGGCAGGGTGCACAGGTGGCTTGCCTTGTTTCTGTGCCTGCAGAGCTCACTTGTCTGTGCATGCAGGTAGCAGCAGTGATGTTGCACACAGGGCCTGCGGGCTCTGAGAAGAACCTGTGAGGATCCCGTGCCAGGTGTGTAGGGGTTCAGGTGACAGTTACCAAGTGGTCAAGAAGTTATTTCCAAAAGAATGAGGAGGCATGCTTTTGCCTTCCTTTCCTCAGGTTCATTTGTAGTTGTGTAACCTTGAGTTTATTGGAATATGATTCCCCAGTCTTGGTGCTCTTTCACTTTCCACTTTCAGAGGTTTGTTGCTGTGAGGGGTCCTTCCTCAGCCCTTACTAGAAGGCAATGTCCTGCATTGTGGTGTGTGGTAGGTGGGATCCCTCTCTGGATTATTTCCTTGGCTTCATGCTCTGTCGGCACACAAGTTCCAGATAGAAATTACATCCATATATACCCCAAAGGAAAATGATTCTCTAACTCTGTGCTCCCTTTTGTTCATCCATCCACAGAGCCTCTGGTGCTCTGATGAAGCAGCTTGAACCACACTGATACTTTGCATGTTGCATCTGTTGTTGCGCTGTCCACAGGTGGGAGAAGGGGAGAACCCTAACCTCTGAGCACCGGCTGTGTTCTTTGTGTAAAACTCCACTTTGATGGTAGGTCTCGTTCCTTCCTCCCTGCGGTGGACATTACTGACCACCCGCTTACCACACGCCCAGGTCTGTCCTGGGCGCTGCAGAAGGTAGCGGGCACAGGGTAGTGAGACGCAGTCCCTGTCTTTCTGGAGCTCACAGTCTGGGAGCTGAGGTAACTGCTGGTGGATCGAGACAGAGTGCTGTCAGCATGTTCACATGCAACATGGCCCTGTGTGAAGAACAGTGCCCCGACCAGACGGGGGCCTCAGAGCACGTGCTAAGGGAGTCAGAGTTCCAAACTGTGAAGGGGATGATAAAGTGCACATTTATTACCATGTGCCTGGCAAAGAGCTTCATTTGCCATCCTTCCTTCGCTCCTCCTTGTATGAAGGAAGTAACTCCCAGCCAGACTCCAAGCAGGGAAACATGCTCCAGCCTGGTCCCAGTCACTGGGCCAGTCTTGGGCAAGACACTTTCTCTCTCTGAGCCTCGGTGTCTTCGTCTTTAAACTGAAAGATTGGGCCATTGATGTCCCAATGGGGACATTGCAGATGTCCCAAGGAGCCAGTGGTTTGCTGGAGCTGGTTGGTATTAGCGTTTGTGCGCATCTCTTCCCAATTCTTTGTTCAGTGGCATCGCATTTTTTAGCTTGAAATAAGCCATTATGGGAATATTTATACCATGAAATAGGCAAATGCTGTAAATCAGGGCTTCCCCCACCTCCCTGGAGAGCAGGTTGTTAAACATTTGTCAGCACATCATTGCTATTGTCTGAGCCACAGTGCTTTCTTTTTGTCTGTGTTTTAGTAGAAAATAAACTCTGGACAGAAACGCTGGATACGGGGTGTGTGATTCAAGTCCTCCAAAACTTTTGATAGAAAAAAACTGTGTTTGGCACCCGCTGGAGCATGGGTCAGCACACTTTTCTGTAAAGGGGCAGGAGTCAGTATATCAGGCTTTGTGGGCTGTACGGGCTCTGTTAAAACACTAAGCTCTGCTGTCGCAGTGTGAAAGCAGCCACAGACAGGATGCAAATGAATGAGCACAGCTGGGGTCCAATAAAACTTTATTTGCACAAGAGGTGCTAGGTGGTAGTTTGCAGACCCTTGTCCTAGAATGTCAGAACAGGACCTGGGCTTCAAGGAGGTAGTTTCATGGAAAAGGAGATTCTTCAGGACTTTATGCATGAATACCAACCAGGGGCTTGATGCTCCAAGATAGCTGGAAATAGCAACTGCCAAGGATTTGGAATCAAATCAAGAAGAATCCATAGGAGGTTGTTTAAAGGAAGGCCAGGTATGTTGAAGTTTTGAGGACACAACCACGGATGTGAAGTGGGGGTCTTTATTCCCAGCTGCCTCTCTGGAGCCGTCTCAGACATTCTGCCGGGATGGATGGACCTGCAGGCTAACCAAGGGTGTGAATTTGGGGCGTTCTTATGCAAAAATAAGTAGTGTCTCTAATAGCTATTCCAATTCCAGGGACAGAGACAAAGGAAATGCTTAAAAAGGAAGGAAAATCCTCATTATATGTGTAAATATTATAAACTGTATATGTACATCGTGAGTATGTATGCAGATGGGTACAGGTTTCCCTCGCTCTCTGAAATTTCGCTTTACGGAAGACTTACGTTAGTAGTACCTGCTTCCGCTAACTGAAAGAAATCCAAAGGTGATTTTCGTTTTTACGAAAAAAGGCAAAAGGTGAAAATAGTGTTCAGCATTTGTTTTGCAGTGAGCTGTTATAGAAGCTAAGCCGTCACGCATAGGAGCAGTGAGGTCTTTCAAGCATTCCACATCAGCGGATGAGGAAATCGACCTTCCGCATCAAGGCAGGCAGACGGAGAAGGGGGTGGAGACATGAGTGACATGCCTGCCCTGGTGGATTCAGGTGACGATGAGATGTTGATAGATGACCCTCTTCCTCTCTCTCCTCCACCCCAGTCTCCTGTGTCTCCCATCACTCCAGCCTCCGGCGACTCAGCCTAACGCACCATCATCACCATCATCACCACCTCTCTGCCGTCCAGTGTGCTCACTGTCTTCTCCATTCTGGTAAGTGGCGCTACACTGTACAGACGTGATTCCTACTTCATATAGGCTTTGTATTTCTCATATTGTTCCTGCTTTCACCATATGCCAGTGTTAGCTTAGGTTTTATGTGTTATTTGGTAGGTTATTTTTTGGGTCTGGGAACACTCAAAAATTTTTCCCATGTAATTTCATGGTAATTTCTTCTTTGCTTTGCACCATTTCAGCTTATGAAGTGTTTCATAACGCTCTACTGTCAAATAGCAGGGAAACCAGTATATGCCTATTTGTGTATCTATATATGTACCTAAGTTGTGTGGGAGTGCGATGACGTGTATTTAAAATAGCCTTGTAAATGTTTGGAAGACAGACATACCAAGCTATTGACAGTAGCCAGTTCTGGGCGGTGGAATGGGGTGGAAGGAAGGCAGGCAAGTTTCACTTGTTACTTTTTGTTAACACCATAGTCTGCCTGCCCTGCAACATTCATGTTTTGCTTTTACAACCTGAAAACAAAGAAAACAACTCAAACCTCAACAACCTATACTTTTTAAAGAAAGATAGGATTATTTCTCTGGTTAGAATGTTACCAGCCCCTGCTCCCCCAATAAAACAAATTACTTTAATGGTCACATCACACTTCTGAATTAGTATAGATGAACTCAAAATCATATTGAGAAAGAGCCCTCTGAGATCACAACGTTTTATTAAACATTATTATTTGACTCAAGACCATGTCCGGGATTAAAAGTACCAGATCAAAATGTTCCTTAATGGACTATTATGCAGCCCTTAAACGGCTGTAAAAGGTTGTTTCATGAAGTGTCATAAAGTACAGTTTTTAAGTTTAAAAGCATGTTACCCAAGAACACTTCCCTGTGACCCTATTTTTATGGGGAAAGGAAGCGTGTGCATGTCTGTATGGGTGTGCGTGTGCATGGACAGAGGCAACAGATATGCCAGAAGCTGAGGGCTTTTCTCTTGGTGGGGGGGTCCAGTTGATTTTTAACTTTCTTCACTTTGCTTATCAATATTTTCTAGCAAGTATTTAACAAGTATTACGTTTGATATGACAGGTATTAAATTTGACATGACCAAAAGTAGCCCCTGCAGTCACTTGTACATGGGGACAACACAGCCGCCTTCCTTTTTCTGAGACTGACACACCACCCATTTGCCTAGTAGCCGACCTCTGCTGCTCCGTCCTCCCAGTGGGAAGTGGAGACACAAGGGCAGAGTGAGAGGCAGGGGGAAGCGAAAACGGGCCCAGTGACAGACCTTTGTCACACTGTGCGTATCTACTTCCCCTGTGGAGTCGGCTCCAACCTCGACCCCGCCTCCCCCTGCATATGAGCCCGAGGTTAGACAGTTCTTCACGGGATTAGTACCATCAGCTGACAAGCCATCAGCTGACCATCTCGCCAGATGGACTGGCCTGCATTTCTTTTTTAGCTGATGTTTTTGGAAAGTTTCAGACAGGCAAAGAAACGGGAGTATAACCCCCAGCTTCAGCAATAATGAACATTAACATTTGGCCAATCTGGTTTCATCCACACCTTTCTTCACTCACTTCTTTCTCCCGCTTCCAGGAGTTAGCATCTTCATCTCCAACTGTATAAATTAACAAAGAATTGTTCTCTGTTGTGTGTTTTTAGTGGCAAGCATGTACTGCCTGCTGCAGCAAACGTCTACAAACTAGTCTTCCCCAGTGTCCACCCAGCTGAACCACTGAATGGTCCTTGGACGCTTGCTCTGTCGTCTGCTTCTCTGCTCCTGTGTTTGCTTTTCTCCCTGCCTTTGAGTCTGAATCAGTCTTCCCGCTCTCCTCCTCCTGGTTCTCCTCCTCTGGAAAACCTTTCTGGATCCCCTAGTTACAGCTATCTCTTTCCCGTGACCTTTCTTACGACCTTATTATTATAGTCATTTGTGTGCTCATCTTAGTCTCCCGGACAGATTGTCTCTTGCTAGGAAACAAGGAGTGTTTTCCTAATCTCCCTGTCTCCTGTGGTACTTAGCAATGCGTGCTGCAAAGATGCTCAAGAAAGAGATGCTAAGTTAATCTCAATTAAGTTCATTGGAGGAAAATTTTTCTTATAAAAGAAATGCATCACATTAAAAGAAAAAATTTCAGATATTGCCTAGGACCAAGAACATTTCATCTCACCTGCAAGATTTGAAAAGATTTGAAAGAATTGTGACGACAAAAATCTTCAACTTGAGCCAACGTAAAAAGGCAACTTCTTTTTTGAGGAAAACATTTTTCTTTATGGTCTGTTATCATTTTTTCATGTATGTCTGGAGCCTTTAGGTCGTCTCTGATTTTAGAATGCTTTTTTCCACCAGTAGATAAGAGTGACCGCGACTGCATTTTAGAATATCCGTTGAGTTTTAAAATGTATATTTAAATCTTTAGTAAAAGAAATAGGCTACATTTAGGTCCTGATGCACATGAAGTACGTTGATATCAATCTCATGAATAGTGGTAGCTCACAGGTGCATGTAGAGTTCCCAGCGTGCACTGCGCTTTCATCTGTTACTAATTATCACAGCAGCCCTTGGGAGCTGGGCAGAGCAGTGAGGTGTAGCCACTGTTCCCTTATGTCTGGAAGCGAGTGAACTGAGGTGTAGGGAGAGAGAACGAATCTTGTCTACTGCAGTGAGAGGCAGAGTGTGATTGTAAATGTTGCTTGGAAACTAAAGGGCTTTGGGATTAGAGGCTGCGAACATGCAAAGACGGGAAACCAGCTCTCTAAGCTACGTTTTCCGTCTTTGGGAGACAGACCAGGTTCTTGAGGTAAGTATGTATCCCTTAATACATAGAATCACTAAAATAACGTCACACTCTCTGAACTAATCGGTTCTTGGATTCCTCATGCTCTGCTTTGGTCTTTGCTGTGCAAGGTAATCCACCTGATGGATTGGCAAGACTCCCTGTGCACGCGTGCTGGTGTGGTTCTCGCTTAATCTGTTCTCTTGACCTAAGGAAAGCTCTGGGCAAGCCCATCTTTGGATAGGATGACTTGCCTGGGCAGTTGCTCAAACTGAAGTGTATGAAGCACTTAATTATTCCTTATCCCCATCATCCTTTATGACCACTATTGTAAAATTACAATGCAAAGTATGCGCTGGGGCATGGTTCATGAAGAATTTGCATCAGTCTGAGAAAGTGTCCTCCTTGTGATCACCAGGTCGGAATTTAGGGTTGAGAAGAGGAGAGGTAAATAAATCATGGTGGACAGTTGTTATATGCAAGAGCTATGCCGAGGCAGACATGCTAAAAGTCTGGTTCTATAATCGTGCTGGGATCAAGACCAGCCTCAGGATTGGTTTTAAGGATGCATGTTTCATAAAACCCTTATTTGCTCAGATAAGGAATCAGTTGCATTTTAAGTGCTGGCGATGTTGGTATCATCATTTGGTGATACCAAACACTGGTATGGGGTGATTATTAACATCAACCCATTCTTTAAAAGTTATCTATCAGACAAATTTTGCAAAAATCTGGGATATTTTAGGGGAAGTAGAGGTTGAGTATCTAGTCCTCACCTATATACCTTAGAGTGTGAAGACTGTTTTAAAATGAGATTTAATCCATTTGGTTAATCTAGGTCTTTGTATGAGTGTAAAATACTGTCACACGTGCTGCCTACTGGGAGGCAGCAGGGTGCAAGAGATTGGGCCCTGGTGTCAAATGGGATGGTGATGCCTTTCTCACAGAGTTGCTGCGGGACCCTATTAGACAACATGGGCAAGGTGGCTGGCACCCACAGGCACTCAGCACGTGTCACCAGGCTGCAGTGCCCGTGGAGTGATGGAGCTCTCCAGGCGTAATGCACACCACTGCCCTTCTTCTGAACTTCCGTCTCTGCTCAGACCTCCTGAGCTCCAGGCCCACCTGTGCTGCTGCCTGCTGGGCATCTTCATCCCAGATTCACCGTATCTAAAGCCAACATCCTATTCCCGTTCCGGTCATTGGCTCTGCCAGTTTGCCCAGATGAGGAACACAGGAGCTATCCTAGACCTCTCCATCCTCCCCAGCCACCCTCAGTCCCTTCTACTTTCCTAACACTCCCTGGGGTTTACTGCCTCCACCCTCTTTTTCTGACCTGTAATAGCACCATAACCTGCCTCCCTGACACCAGTCTAGCATCCTTCCCCTGAGTCAGCCTCCACCCCGACCTGAGTGATCTCTGAAAATCAAATGAGGTCTTGAAGATTCCAGCTTAGAATCCTTTCATGGTGCCAAGTGGTTCAAGGTGGATCTATCCTTGTCTTCAGGATAGATCGGAACCTTTCTGTGGACCACGTTGAGGCAGCGTCCCACATGCCACAACTAGAAGGACCCACCACGAAGAATATACAACTATGTACTTGGGGGCTTTGGGGAGAAAAAGGAAAAAAATAAAATCTTAAAAAAAAAAAAAAAGAGCTACAAGTGCCCGCCCCCTCCACTCCTCCTGCTCCCGAGACCTAGATGCAGTTGGATTGGCTGAGGTCTCCGCAGGTGTCATTTTTGAAGCTCCACCAGAGACAGTGGGTTGCGGCAGGGCGGGGGACCCCCATTCCCAGAAAAGGCTGAGGACTGACCTCGATGAGGAGAGGCTGAGGTTGGGAGAAGGGGCCGGGCAGGATGCCTGGTTGTGAGGAGCTCTGCCCGGCGTCTTTACTTTCCAGCCAACGTTTCGTGGCCCCACGATGGCTTTCTTTTCTCAGTGGCTCTCTGGAATTACAGTTCTGAAGTTCACCTAGACTTTTCTGTGAAACTCCACTTAGATTAGCCCACGTTGAGACCAAAAAATAAAAATGACTATGACAGTGCTTTTGAGTTTGTGCTACTGCAGTTAATTTAAAATGAGCTTAAAGGATGTGTCGCGTGAGCCTTTCTCCTTTGGGAATTGCATGTGACATTGTGCCATCTTGGACAGCGAGGCTAGAACTGGAGCCTTAAAGAATCAGGGCTTTACTTCCTGGCCAGAAAGTAAAGAGCAGGGCCTGTCAGTCAGACCATGCAGGGGCCAGGGCCTCATCCCCAATCCTTTGGCAGTGACTGTGTGCATCAGCCGAGTGAGTCATGGTGATTTTTGTGATACATCCTGGAAATGCCCAGGGTTACTTAATAATGAAGTTCAGGGAAAGAATAGGGTTCGTTTTCAGGCAGTAGCCACTTTTTAGAAGCAATCTAATATTTCCACATTACGAGTTAATTTCTTACCAAACTGACAAATTCTGATGTTGGAAGTCTATGACTTAGACCCAGTGGGAAGCTAAGAGAGTACTTTGTAGTTTGTCTGTAGTCCAAATTCCTACAGGGGCTGACTCTGCTATCTCCCCACCTCGTCTCCTCCTTTTTTGTCCTCACTCACTCTGCTGTGCCTCCTTGCCTTCCTCAGACCCACCTCAGGGCCTTTGCACATGACTTTACCCCTCCTCCAGATTGTAAGCAACTTATCTCCTCACTTCCTCCAAGGCTCTGCTCAAGTGGCTCCAGATCAATGAGGGCTTCTTTGACCTACCGACACCCTTCATGGTTCCAACACTCCCTACTGCCCCCATCCTGCTTTATCCACAGAGCTGGTCACTGTCTGATGTTCTGTTTCTATATTTATTTATTGTTTAATCTGTCTCCCTCCACTATTTCCCTCCATCCTCATGGAAGCACCATGAAGGCAGGGACTTTGTCAGTTTTGTTCCTGGTGTATCCCCAGGACTTCCTGTTTTAGGACCATGTAGACGGTTAACGTGAGCATGTGTTGAATAAATGAACGAATGAATCATAGAATTTTTTCACTCAGAAGGGACGTTTTAGACCATCGACTAACCTGATGTTACAGATTAGGAAACTGAGGCACAGGAAGGTTATGTAGCTTGTTCAAAATGAAATCAAATCACTTGAAAACTGTTACATCTCTTTTAAAAAATCTAGGAATATACGTGGAGCATTCTGGTCAGTTGTCCCGGACAAAACAGATGAATAAGTGAAAACACACTGATAATATAAAAATTTAGCAAAAAGAGACAAGTTTTGTGTGACAGCATAGCTTTTCATTTTATAGCATAAAGTGCACCTCTCATATAATTAGTACTGTAGGGGAGAAAGACATTTCCTCTCCCCAAATGGGGGTTCGCCTGGCCGGAGAACGAATTAAATTCACATGAGACAGAATAGCAAGAGAAAATTAAACAAAGCTTTATGAGGAACCATGGCCCGGGGCCTTTCTTCCCGAAGGAAGAAAGGGCACCAAAGAAGTGGGGTGCACAGAGTGGTTATATACCCCCAAACGGGGTTTTTCACATGTGATTGAAATGTCCCTCCCACAAGAGTCACAAGATTGCCCTGTCAGCACAGTGCTTGATGGACACAGCAGGTAATGGTCTGCTATCTCGGTGGGTGTAGCAGGAGGCAAGTCTATCATCTGGAGCTGAGTGGTCACAGGTGAGCGCAGCAATCAGTTCCTAGCCTAAGGAAAGATGCTTAATCCTTAAAGAAATGCCAAAGTTGGGAGGGGGAGGGAAGTCAGTTACAGGAGGTTACCAGACAAGCACAATAAAATGCAGATTTAAGTCCTTGCCTTTGGGATTGATTAAGAGTTTTTGGAGAGAAGGTCATCTCCTTTCTTCTTCCTGGTACAGAGAGGGAGGCACCTTTTACAGATAGAGATTTATCTTGCAAATGTAAACGTGTCCTAACAAAGGGCAAGTTCCATTCCTCAGAGCCTCCTTCCCTGTCCCAGTTTATCAAAAGCAATCAGCCTCAAATAATCCTGATGCCAAAGAGACATATCTTGGGGTGGCCATTTCCAGGTCCCCGCAGTACTCAAGGAAAATGTGTTGATGGATTTGGTTAAATTGTTATAAAGCCACTCTTTTCTCCAAGACTCTCCTGCACTACTCTTTTTCTTTTTCATTCTCTCCCAAAATAAACAATTGCTCTTATGGCCTCTCCTACAAAATTCTTTTGGTTACAAATATTGCATTTAAGAGATTTTTGTGTTGTTTTAAATTACTTTTATGAAACAGCTTAGAGGATCAAAGAGGTGACGTGGTCTCTGGGAAAATTCAGAAATATTTAATTATTCCAGATTCCCAGATGCATCTGCATCAAATAAAGCAGAGAACTGATATTTCTGGCTCCCTGTTTTGTGCAAGAACCAAGTGGAGAAGCCATGGCGGTTTGCTGGCCTGGACGGTCCTGACCTCGGTCTTGTTTATGCTTACATAGACATCTCTGGAATCTCATTTTTGAGAAAAAGTTGTTTACAAGTAGCATGCAGAATAGATACACAACGGTCAGTTTGGGAGTGGGACCCATTACTTTCTCTTTAAACAGAAAAAAGGTGACATGTAGCTGATCTAACCAGGTGAACTCTAGAGATGTGCTGACATTGCTTTGACTAGGGAGCTGGAAGCGACGAAAATTCAGGACAGGTGTATTTAGGAAAGTGAGAGAAGAGAGGAAGAGAGCTGGATAAACCACAGGAAATACAGAAGAAACCTCTTTCTGTTGTTGGTATAGATTTAAACAATCCACTCTTGTGTGTTTTTAGCTCTCCTAAATACATAGTTGGGAGCATGTGTTGTCTGTACTTCAGACCGTAGAGCGGCAGTTCTCAAGTTGTCACCTGAAAGCTCCTTCAGACTCTACAGGCTCTCCTGGAAACTGACAGGCACACTCCCCACCCCGCCCCACCCCCCACAAACCACTTCTGTCCTCCCCACCCCATCGCCAGTGGGAGTTCTGTGGCTCAGGGTTACTCCTCTCCTCTGCTCCTTCCTACTGGAGCGGGGAAATCCTGTGGTTGGTTTTAAGGTCCATTCATTTCTATGCCTCTTTCTCTATCCTAAGACAACCTAAGAGGATTCAATTCTGACAGCAGAAGGAGCTAAATCTTGGTCTATATGCTCCAAAGGCTAGAGGGAGACCTGAAGAGGTGACTCTTATTTTATCTGACCATTGGCATTTAGCTAAAGTCATTGGACAACTCCCAACAGCTCTACCAGTCAGGCTGTGCCAAATAAGCATCTTCGTGTGGCATTGCCTGTCAGCTGAGAGTACAGGCCGAGACAGTCTTCCAGCAGCAGTGATGGGTTAGCGGTGTCCTGCCCTACCCTGTACACGGTCACCTTCACAAAGCTCATCTGCAAGATTGCTGCCTGGGCTTGCAGGTTCCCTCCAGGTTACAGATAGCAAAGCTCACTGACCCTAGTGGGGATTTGCTCAGGAGTTAAGCTCATCGGTCACTTACCTGCAATCAAACTAGATTTGCAATGCGCCCAAGCATGGGTTCTGATTGCAGAGCAGGTTGTAGGGCTGACTTCATGTGAAAAGGAGGCTTGCAGACTGCAAATCTCAGGATGAGACAGAGGCCAGGGCAGTCCTTGCCTCTGCGGGGTTACAGAGCTGAGTCTCAGCCACATTAATAGCACAGTCAAGTCCTTCGGAGATGAGAACATTTGGTCACCAGAGGCCATCTTAGTGTCACTCAGTTTGGCCTCTCTGGCAGGCAGACAATTTACAAAAGAAGAAATTGAGGTGTCTAACAGACAGATGGAAAAGTATTTACCTTCACTAGCAATTAAAGAGATGCCCAAGATTAGCTTTTTAATCTCTCGATTGAGCAAATGGTAAAACAAATTATGTTGCCTGGTGTAGGCACCTCCATTCGCCGCTTCAGAAAAGGGTCATAAAACCGGTTCAGCCTGTCCCGGGCGGTCTGGTGATGGGAAACGAAATGGAGATATGCAAATTCTTCCACCCAGCTGTCCTCCTTCTAGGAACTGAAAGCTAAGAATTTATTTTAAGGAAATGGATTAAGGATCTACTCAAAGAAGTGTGTACAAAAGATTGCAGCGTTGTCTGAATGTTAATACTTGGAAACAACCCAAGTATTTTAATAGTAAGAGATTTAAGTAAATTATTATGTATCTCAATGATAGATTTTTTATGGTTAGGTAAAAGTGATATAAAATATCACGGTGGCCCTATAAAGATGTTTGTGGTCTATTGCTGACTGAAGAAAGCGATTTGCAAAACAATGTGAGATCTAATCCATTTTTTTTAAGAAATCCAAATACGTTTAAAAGCCACGTTACAGGCAGCTGCAAACCATGCTATTTCAGATGACTGGTGTTTTCTTCCTTTTGTTCGCCTGCGTTTTCTAAGGCTCCTACACTGAGCACCTGCTTCTTAGTGTAATATTCTCACCGCCGAAGATGTGGTTCAGCTATAAGTTTGGTATCCTGCTGGGACTGCGGGGGGTGTGGGGGAGAAGTGTGAGCAAAGACTCACAGGAAGTGGGGTGAGTGAGGAAGAAGGCTGGAGGGTGGTGAGAAGGAGCGGGTCCAGCTTGAATTGACGTGTTTGGTTGGTGTAAGCTACGGAGCTGTCCGTCTAAAGTTAAATATGAACCATCTCTTCAGAACCATCTCACGTCATTGGTGGATAATGAAGGACGTATTTTGGGAGCAAAGTGGGTTTATCTAAAGAGTAATAGTCACAAATTTACTTTTAAATAAATCCTCATCAGATATTATTAAAGAAAGAACTGTGCATTGTAGTTCCAGGAAGGTCTTTCAAAAGACTTTGCCAAAAATGTCAAGTTCTCGTTTTATAGAGACACTGTTGCTTCCCATAGGGAATATCCTCTATCGATACTTATGTACGAATTGAAAATGATTTCTCCAACTTTTTAAAAAGTAAGTAATAAATGAATGTGTGCTTACAGAAAATAGAATATGGATTCAATTCAGAGGTATGTAACATAAAAAGTTAAAGCCCCCTCTTTATGCAATGTTTTCTTCTACTTAGGGACAATCATCGTTAACTTTATAGCATTCTTTTTTGTATTCATTTGCGTATACAGTGGGGTGTGTGTGTATGAATGAATTTACACTAATAGTCTTGAAGTTTTTTGACTTAGATTCTAGTATATATATTATTCTGCAACTTTTTCTATTTCACTTATATCACTGAATGTGAGTCTTTGCTCACATTTCTTATGTTAGATCTGAGTAAAGAATTGTATGTTTGATATTTATAGTGATAAAATTGATTTAGCTTTACTCCTCTGCCTCTCTTGGAATAAACTAGTCACCCAGGGCAGATTGTTAAAACTTAACCGTAAGTTGTTTTCCCAAAGTTTAGCTGTTACTCAGTTCTCTGGAATTCTGAACTACCTGGAAGTTTCAGTAAATGATTATAGAACTAACTCACAAAAACACTAAAAGTGTTTTCATATTCTTTGCATAAATACCCAGAAATGGAATAGCTGGATCATATGGTTTTTTTTATTTTTAATGTTTTGATAAATCTACGTACTGTTTTCCGTAGTGGCTGCATCAGTTTGCATTCCCACCAGCAGTGTATGAGGGTTCCCTTTTCTCTACATCCTCTCCAACACTTGCTATTTTTTGTCTTTTTATTAATAGCCATTCTGACAGGCATGAGGTGATATCTGATTGTAGTTTTGATTCGTATTTCCCTGATAGTTAATGATGTTGAAATCTTTTCATATGCCTGTTGGCCATCTGTATATCTTCTTTGGAAAAAATGTCTGTTCAGATCCTTTAGCCATTTTTTGATCTGGTTGTTCATTTTTATGTTGTCAAGTTGTATGAGTTCTTTGTATATTTTGGAAATTAACCCCTAATCTGATAGATGATTTGCAAATATTTTCTCCCAGTTGGTGGGTTGTCTTTTTCTTTTGTTGATGGTTTCCTTTGCTGTGCAGATGCTTTTCAGTTTAATGTAGTCCCCCTTGTTTATTTTTTCTTTTGTTTTACTTGCCTGAGGAGACGTGGTATTCAGAAAGATGCTGCTAAGACTGATGTCAAAGAGCATACTGCCTTTGTTTTCTTCTAGGAGTTTTGTGGTTTCAGGTCTTACATTCAAGTCTTTAATCCATTTTAAGTTAATTTTATGTATGGTGTAAGATAGTGGTCTACTTTTTTTTGCACATGGCTGTCCAGCTTTCCCAACACTATTTATTGAAGAGACTTTTCTTTCTCCCTTGTATGTTCTTGGCTCACTTGTCAAAGATTAGCTGTTCACAGATGTGTGGTTTTACAATGCAGTCTATACGGAGGCAAAAATGATATTTATATGATATTTAAATATTTAAAATATAATGATGTAACACCTGAAATTGATACAATGTTATAAAACCAATGTGACCTCAGTAAAATAATTGAGTCAAAAAATAAAAAAAGAAGTGCCAGAAGACGGTGATATGCTTAAGTGGGACTTTTTCAACTCTACTTTTGAAGGATTTTAAGCATTTTTTTTTCCCCTTGCTGGAAATTTTACTTTTCATTGGAGGGAGAATCAGCTGTATTTTCTTCCTGGTTCACCACCAACACGTCCTGTGACCCCAAGCAGTCAGTCACTTTCTTTTTCAGGGCCTCTGTTTCCTCAGCCGGGAATGCTACATGATCTCTAAGTTTTTGCAGAAGGCTCAACACTCTCTGATTCTGGCTCATTGCTGCCTTAGCATCGAAGGTCAAGGTGTCCCGAGGGCGTGGTGATGGGGTAATGCCGCGTGCAGTGTATGTACACGTGAAGGTGCCTCTCCACGTCTCCTGTAGAGCTCCTCAATTGAGGCCAAAGGTCACTTGGCAGCAAGACTGTTTGTGGTTGCGGGAGAACCCCAGCTCTGAACTCCTCCACCTTTTCGCTGGGAGCATGGTTCATTTGTTAAATCTGATCTGCCTGCCTGTCCCTAATAGTTGGTATTTTTAGTGATTTATTTTAAAAATCTAGTGTTCAGCACTCCTTCCCCACCCCCTCTCTTCCATGCACAAAGTGTACCTATGGGGATCATGACATTATACAAGTCACCCAGCTGGTATTTCAGGACGGGTTAGCTTTGAAAGACACTGTTTCTCTACCAAATAACTCTCTTGACTTTCAGAATGTGAATTAGGTGCGGTGAAGGGTTCCAGATACAGTACAAGTGTCTCTATTTGGATTCCTTTTGTGCAAGAGCTGTTCACATGTCCTACTGGATGAAGAAGGGGACACAGAGAAGGGTCCACGGAGAAGGGTCCACAGTGCTAACATTCTGAAAGCAAGCATGCGGGAAGGACAGGTTCTGGGTGAGCTCCAACCGTGCTGCTCAGAGGATATCACTTCCCCTTCTTTCCTTCCTTTCTTTTTTTTTAAATTTCTTTTCCTTTTTCCTTTTCCTTTGCCTCCATGTAGAACTATCTTATTCTGTGGAACAGAAAAGGCAGCACGTGGACATATTTCCGTGTATACTAACTCTTCCCCCTTCCAGAAAAGAAAAAACTAGGATAATACTCCACCCTCTCATAAAAAGCCCACACTGACTCTCTCTGCTTGTTGCTCTCTTTTATTAGTATTGAATGGGGGTAGATAAAAGAGAAAAAAGGCAGGAACGAAGCAGCGGGAAGGGAGCATGGGGGTCAAGACAGGGAATTGAAACAGTGGGGTCTGGGGGAGTAGGCAGGGCTCCCTGGGCCGTTGGTGGGGTTCCCAGACAAAACCCAGGTCTTGGGATGATTTTGGAGTCTGCAGGACCCATGGTGATACTCAAGGTTTGGCAATGGGGTAGGATTCTGGCCAGAGTAGGGCAGACCTGGGAAGCATTCACAATGCCTCAATTCTGCTTTGCATCTGGACTGTTCTGAAGCACCCTCCTTGGGACGCAGTTGTTTTTGGCTTTCTCTTGAGAAGACCAAAGCACTGGTAACTCCTGAAAGGGAGTTTGAGACAAGAGCGACAGTCCGAGTGAACCTTGGAGTGGCTCAATTTCCAGAGCCTTCCAGGCTTTCTATGGAGGGGCTGTTTCCCAACTCCCAAGCAAAACCAGTACTGATTGCCAAAACACAGCTGCTGTTGCTTTCCAGTGACCTGTGGTTCAGTAACAAGTGGCAGGGGACATGTGACAGTCAATGCCTGGCTCCCACCCAGGTGCAGAGTGACCCATGGAGAGAAGTAACAGCAACTCCAGTATTCAGAGCTGAGTCTTACACAAGGATTTCTCATATGCCTGAGTCTCCTCCAGCTTTTACTATCTCTGGGGGTCGGTGGTGACCTCCAGCCAGCATCATCTTCAGAAAGACGTTGCTGCACATGGAGAGACGGGCGTGGGGCAGGTGGAAAGAGCTAGAATTCAACATCCAGCTGCACCTCTTACCAGCTGTATGCCCTTAGGCAAGTTTTCCCATCCCTCTGAGCTGCAGTTTCCTTAGATGTCAGATGGGAATAATGATAGGCTTTGCCTTGGGGCGAGAGTTGCCAGAGTTAGGAGAAGATGGTATCGAGCTCTTGGCATGGTCTGGTACTCAGTAATTAGTAACTGGTTCCTCTTTCCTCTGACTTCTACAAGTAGAATTTGCTTCATTATCTAGTGACATTAGACAGTTACCTGGTCCCCAAGGGCAGGGGAGGCACACAGTAGAGCTTTCCATCAGCATTTTCTACGGGAGCCACATTGGTCACTAGATCCATCCTGAAATACCAGCTGGATTTGTAGGGTGGTGGGCATTGTGGGAGGCTTCCGAAATGATGCCCAGGGCATTTGTGAGCTATGGAGAAGTAAACTGACACATTTCCTGCTCCCCGCATAACGGCAAATATGGGTACAAGTTGCAAGTGGCTTAGCCATAGAATTTTGGCAAACTTGGGGCACCTAGCTGCTTTAGGGCCTGACACAGAGATCGGGATGATTCAGAGACTGAAGACTTTCTTTTGGGGGGGCGAGAGGGGTAAGGAAGATTAGCCTTGAGCTAACATCTGTGCCAGTGCCAATCTTCCCCTATTTTGTACGTGGGATGCCTGCACAGCATGGCTGATGAGTGGAGTAGGTCCACACCCAGGATCCGCACCCATGAACCCCGGGCCACCGAAGCAGAGCGTGCAGAACTTTAAGCACTCGACCACAGGCCAGCCCTGACTTAAGACTTTTTAAAGATGTCAATGAGCCGCCTTGCCCCGTTCTGCAAAGGCGTCCCACCACCTCCCCTGGCTGCAGAGAATCTGAACTGTCCTACAGCCTGTTAGGAGCCACTTCAGCTGATCCATTTTCCAGGCAGGCTGAACAGCCGTTTTCCTGTTGAGTTGCTACGGTTGGGGTTGGAAAAGTGAATTGTAGGGGCAGTGGCATCGGTGACAAACCAAAGGGAGAGTAACATTGTTGCCTTTTAAATTTACATCCTCTTCAGAATTCCAGGCAGTGGGATTGTTAGTCTCATCTTCTGAGCCACAGGTCTGTAAACTTCTCCTTCTGCAGGCAGGCGGGCATGTTTCTTACTAGACGGTGTGTTTCTAGGTTTCTCCTCCTGACTGGCCCCTTCTTGAGTAGAGATGAATGACAGGTCTCTTGGATTTGTGTGGCACTCCATCATATGTGCAGTCTCCCCTCAAAAACTAAAGCTACAGTCTCCAACCCCCTCCCCCCGCAGCAGTCCTGACGTCCTTCAACCCTCCGCACCTGGAGTTCAGTTGGGCTCCTTCTCCCCTTTCACGATCCCCTGTTCACTCAGCAGCCATTTGCTCTACATTTCGTCTCCTCAGCCTGTAAGCCGTCTACCTCTTCTTTTCTGTTTCAGCTTCCTCCATCCCATTGCCCTCTCTGGTTCCCTCTCCGCTGCTCCCTTTCCGTGCTTTCCTACCTGAGTTTTCTCTCTCTGGTTACCCTGCCGTTCCTCCAGTTCGAAGCATCCGCCAGGCGAGGTTGGACACAAATGGGAAGCTGGTGGTCCACCGGTCAGATAGGGCCCCCCGGCGTGTTCAGCTTGGCCATCATGCTGCAGACCCACACAGTGGTTTAGAAAAATTTAGTTAGCAACATTTATAAATCACCCAGACGTTCATATAGAAATCCAGACGACCAGCCTCGCCTGAAAAGCCAGATGACCTATTTGCACCGCTGGGTGGGCATTCCCGCGTGCAGCCCACGGCTGGAGCCAGTGGCCCTGCCCCTTAGACAGCAAACGCTGCTCAGGCCGCTGCTCCCTGTGCAGCCTGCTTACCTTGTCTGGTCCCTTCCTGACCCGCGGAGGCATTTTGGTTGTGATTCCCTCCCCTTTCAGACGTGCACCTTCCAGAGTGATGCGGGGTCGGTGAGCCGAAGAGTCGAAAGAAAGATTTCTTGGACTCTCAAGGTCTGGCAGTAGTGCTCTTTTATTTAGAGAATAGTATGGAATAGCATGGGGACAGGACCCATGGGCAGTCAGAGCTGCTGCTGCAATGTGTTGAGGGTCAGGGCTAAATTTATAAGGCATGGGTACGTGATTTATTTTTACTGGAAAAAGAAAAGATGATGTAAAAAGTCATTAAATGGTTTCAGTGCAGATGGGGTCTGGTTATTGTGTGGTCATATAACTTGAGATATGAATCTGGTCATATAGATCGGCATGTAGGCCAGGATGCCGTGGGCTTCTCTACCTAGGGCAGCCTTGATCCACATCACAGAGTACCTCACTGCCCCCTGAATTAGGAGGCATGAGTTCCTCACCCAGCGCTCCACAGTGTCCAGCAATAATTCTCAAACCGGACAAGCGTTAGAAACCCCTGGGAGATTACAGACTGTGATCCCTGCCACCTCCCCAGTCGATTCTGCCTCAGCAGCTCAGGGGTGAGGCTCAGGAATCTGTATTTTTAACGAGAGATCCCGAGTAATTCTAGTGCAAGTGGTCTAGAGCACGTGCTTTTGTAAACACAGTTACGGTGTGTTCCCCTGCCCCTTGCTAGCCTTTTTTCAGTTTCAGTTCCAGAATTTCTAGAGAAGGAAGTCGATTGGCCCAGATTGGGTCAGATTCCTTCCCTCTCCACCACCAGTCCCCGAGCGACTCGGGGAAAAGCAGGTCCCAGCAGCAAGGGCGGCGGGCAGACAGCCTCACCTGCCTCTGTGTTCTCCTGTGCCCCTTACAGGTGTCTGGCTTGTCCTGCTGCCTGCCACATGGGTCACTCCAGGAAGGCGGGGGCTGCTTCTGAATCGACGCCTCTCCCCAGAGCCACCCAGCACTGCAGAGCGGATGTACAAATATCTATTTCTTTTAAACTTTTAACCAGCTTTCAAAAGGTTATATGTGTACGTGTTTAAAAATGCAAACAACATGGAAGGATGCACAATGAGATCTGAGTCTTCCTCCCAGTCTTGACTTCGAGTCCCCTTTCTGTCCCTCTTTAAGGAACCAGTCCTTTTTGTGTCTTGGTGAAGATAAGATACTGGCCATCTGTGGAGACAAGGCCCACTGTAACTTTTTATCCCACAAACCCCCAAAATATGTTGAATATTTAAATATTTACTCAGAAATGCCCTGGATGAAGTAGAGAGAAGTTGTTATTCTTACCTAAAAGTTAAGACTTTGGGGGAAGGATTGATTAATGGATTTTTGCTCAAGGGGTCGGACTTGAGAGCTGGTCTTCTGACCCCACTGCACTGTGTTTTTCTCTCAGTTGTGGTAGTGAAGTTGTTTGAAATCGCTGTTTATCTGTGTGGTGCAGGCCAGGAACAGTGTTCTGCCTGTTCACCGCTTGTAATTTATGAAAAGATTCACAAGAAGTCCTGCCCAGAGCTGTGGGAGAGGGTCCCCTCCAGACTTATCTGGGGAGTTTGGGCCTTTATGCCGACACAAGGTACCTGAAAGATGTGAACACACCATTGCTACCATGTGCGAAAGTGAATCAGGAAGACTTCTCACTCACACAGTTATTTAAAATGGTGCACAGACTGTTACAACAGAAAACAGCTGCTTTCAGGTCCCCCTTCCAGAGTCCACGTTTTACACAATTTCCTAATGTCGCCTGCTATGGACCTCCTACCTCCCATCAAGCAAGATGTGAGTCCAGCTCACAGGTCTGTTCCTATATTCAGGATTTACCATGACACACATCCTTCCTTTCCCTTCTTCCTACATCTCATCAGTAGAAGAATGCTGGAAAGTTGTCAGAAATAAGACAAAAGAAATTTGAGATTTTATGCTTTCTTGAGAGGTAAATTCTCACTTTCACAGTGGCTTCACAGGAGCCCATTTTATTCGCTAAGAATATCATTCTTGTATTCAAGATATTTGAATCCCCTACTTTGAAATTGGAGGAGTGCCATAATTGTGAAAGAGGGAAAACGCTTACCAGAATAAATGAGGTCCAGGTTTGAGAGTAGAAATTAAATGTTCTCTTTCCTTTTCAGAGACACGAGGCCAGCGGGAATCATGAGCAACCCATTTGCACACCTTGCTGAACCCTTGGATCCTGCACAACCAGAAAAGAAATTCTTCAACTTGAATAAATTGAAGGATTCAAGATATGGTAGGCACATGGCTCTATGCTGTACTGGCTCTGACAGCAACTGGCATCTCACTTGCTTGATAATTAAGCCATGTAATTAACTAGCCTGTAGGAGAGTTGGAAGAGGAAGTGGTCGAGAAGGGCTGAATGGTCTTGGATTAAGCACACAAACACACCAACTCACACACACCCACCTTTCTTACACTGCTCATTTTTAAGTAGATAATAATGATCATATTCGTGTAACATTCGTATAACACTTTATAGTATAGAGAGTGTTTGTACATATGTATTATATCATTTAATCTACATAACAACCATATGAGGTCATGTTTATAAAATGTAAGAAGTCAGGAGGAAGCAGAGGTCCACAGAGGAGCAAAGACATGAGAAAATAATGACCACGTGGGAGGCAGAAGAGGATGAAAACACATCTTTTTATTCCAAATCCTATGCTTTTCTACTTTTGTACTCTTATCTTTTCCAGATAATATTGGTGAATAATTTTCAAATTTCAGGATGGAACATTTCTTTTATAAATAAACAAAATACTTTTTATGAATTACCATTGTTTTACCCTAGAAACCCCAGTTACCAGTGGCCATACTAGATGGAACTTTGGTTTTTATTTCCTTTGGAAGATGTACATGACTTTGATCTTCATTACAATAATTATAAAGGAGTTACTTTCTCATTTCTCAAACACTAGTTTTTGTATAAAGTAGTGTGTGTGTGTATGTTACTTGGTAACACATAATACAGCAGCTATCTGGACTGATTTCTTTCATGATGTCTTAAGGAAAGCTCTGCAACAGGAATCCAAGGCAAGGCACCCATTCGTTATGAAAGCATTAACTGTGGTATTTTACTTTTGCCCAGTCTGTGGGTACTTTCTAGAACTGAATGTCTCTAAACCCATTCAGTATCCTTATATTTTAAACTGTTGAGATCAGTTTAAGTTTACCCTCTTTCCCTGTTGGAAGACTAGTCTCATGCCTAGTATCAAGTTCACGTAGACTGGCTTTAAAGAGCTCTTATAATCAAGTGCCTTATGGTTTTTGTTTGTCTTGTTACGCTTTCTCCTTTACTCCTAGGACGCTTACCGTTTTCTATCAGAGTTCTCCTGGAGGCAGCCGTTCGGAACTGTGATCAATTTTTGGTCAAGAAAAATGACATTGAAAATATCCTAGATTGGAATGTCACGCAGCACAAGAACATAGAAGTACCATTCAAGCCTGCCCGCGTCATCCTGCAGGACTTTACGTGAGCCTGACATCACTTCACTCTCCTTTTCACTGCCTCCCCTCTCAGCCTTTAAAGAAAGCACAACACACACCATGACTGTATCGTTTATCACCCAATATCCAGACACTTTTGAAAACAAAAGAGAGCTCGTATCCTTGGCAGCAAGAGATTGCCTCAGACAAATCCACATTTTCCAATGGCAAAGGCCATTGTCTTTGGTCTTGAAGATCCTGGTTCTGAGTACCCTAGCTCAAGCTGAAAGAAACAGCACAGAGTGGAGCTATCACAGAATCTTTTCTCCCCAAGTCCTATCACCCAAGGAGCCAGATTTCAAACAGCTGTCGTCAGAAGGTAGCTGTGTTGTCCCCTGCGGGGAGAAGATGCGTAGTTCACAAGGCCTGACCTGTCACCATTAAGCCTCAGCTTACATCCTGCTCTTCCCAGGAATCTTTGCTCCATCACAGCCTCTTTTTTTGAGACACAAACTTTCCGCTTTAAAATGTAATTTTATTCCTTCTAGAGACCAAACTTCATTTTTCTTGAGGAAGATCACCTAATTTTATCCTCTAATATAATGAAAAGGAAGTCTTCACTTAATATGAATTTGATTCACAGCCTACTTTTCTAAGTTATATCATAAAAAACTAACTTAAATTTTCTCTGAAGTTGAAGGTGTCACCCATCTGTCACCTGCAGGTCTTTGTCACCTCACTCTGTGGTGGGAAATAGTCATAGCAAGAAAATGCTCCAGAGTTTTTAAGTGCCAGCTTTCCCACAGTATCTCTATTTAGACCCTATTCATTATTAAGTTTTGGGTTTTGGGGGGGGTTTTTTTTCTTGGTTTTTGGTTTTTTTCGTGAGGGAGATTTCCTCTGAGCTAACATCTGTTGCCAATCTTCCTCTTTTTTGCTTGAGGAAGATTGTCTCTGAGCTAACATCTGTGCTCTGTTTTATATGTGGGACACAGCATGGCTTGATGAGCAGTGTGTAGGTCCATGCCCAGCATCTGAACCAGTGAACCTTGGGCCACAGAAGTAGGGTGCGCAAACTTAACCACTATGCCACCAGGCCGGCCTCTTGTTAACTTTAATGCAGTGATGAAGATGCGTACAAAGAAACCACTCAGTCATGGCACTTACTGCCTACATGATGTCTGCTCAGGGAAATGTGCTTAGAAACATTCACTTGTCTAAGTCATCCATTCTTAGCTCCACTGATGAGACAGTCCCATTGCCAATATCAGCAATGGAGGCAAAAGCTAAACATTTCAGTTACACATGTTTAACAGATTTGTTTTCTGCTCAATTCTCTCTTTTCTTAGGGGTGTGCCAGCTGTGGTAGACTTTGCTGCCATGCGTGATGCTGTGAAAAAGTTAGGAGGAGACCCAGAGAAAATAAACCCTGTCTGTCCTGCTGATCTTGTGATTGATCATTCCATCCAGGTTGATTTCAACAGAAGGTGAGAGATTAAGATGAATACCTGGCTTTTTTGCTTTGTGCAAAATCTTGGAGTACAAGTCTTTTGTGTGTGTGTGTACGTAGCTAAATAAAAGAGGAAAATCTTTAAAAGCTATATTCAGGAAAACTCAAACTTAATATATATTTTCCAGTGAAGACTTTTTTGGGTCGGGGCGGTGAACTTTTAAAACAGTTTTTTTTTATTTTTTTTTTTACTTCTTGGGCGGGAGCAACCTGTGTTTAAATCTCGCTTGAAGTCTGGGTGAAAAACACATAAATTTTTGCCATGAGAGCTTGTCAAGACAAATATGTGTTTGACTTTGAAAGAGTTTGGGGTTTTTTTAACTCCTGGAGCCTTATTCCTTTTTTGATCCCCAGTAACCATTTCATGTCTAGCTAACTCTTCGTCTCCATGTGGGTTTCCATATTGCCTATCCCTTTTTTTCCCTTGCTCCTTCTTCTGTTGTTTACAGTATCTGCTTCTCTTTTCCTGCCAAAATCCTACCAATAACTCTAAAATCTTAGAGACAGTCGACAATAAAAATTTATCTCTTACACATCTACAAGTTGGTTGGGAGGTCGACTGATCTAGACTGAGGGCAGTCAGTGCCACAGTGGCTGGGGTAACTGTTTACACTGCCCTGCTCATCCACTGGGCAGCTGGCACACCTCCGGTCCAGGTGTGTTTCTTTTGGGGCTCAGGCTGAAGGAGAAAGCAGCTATCTAGTGATTACAGAGGCCCAAGAGGGCAAGAGGGCCATCTCTCTTGAGGCCTAGAACAGGACTGGCATAGGATCACTTCCGTTCACAATGATATTAATCAAAGCAAAGTCACACAGTCAAACAAACTGTCAGGGGACAGGGAGGGCACTCCGTCTCTTATAGAAGTGACTGCAAGGTTACACACAGGGTTTGGATACAGGGAGGGTAACAAGGTCCTGCTAGGAGGCTGGAGTCTTAATCTAGAAGCATAACTAAGTAAAGTTATCATCAACTATCAGTGGAGAAACAAATAACTGTTCTGCACACAGTGCTGGGGAAATTAATTGTTTGGTGGAGGGAGCAGTTCATATGAATTGAAGCATTCATATTATACAAATTGAATCATCAAAAAATTTAGAAGAGGGCCCAGCCTGGTGGCATAATGATCAAGTTCGTGCACTCCGCTTTGGTGGTTCACGGTTTGCAGGTTCAACTCCCAGGCACAGACCTATCACCACTTGTCAAGCCATGCTATGGTGGCATCCCACGTAATATAGAGGAAGATTGGCACAGATGTTAGCTCAGCTACAATCTTCCTCAAGCAAAAAGATGAAGATTGGCAACAGATGTTAGCTCAGGGCCAATCTTCCTCACACACACACAAAAAAATTTAGAAGAAAATTTAAGTATATTTGTGTCAAATGTCTTGATGAGAAAGACCTTGCTAAATTCAGAAGCAATGAATGAAGCAAAAAGGAAAAAAAAAAATCGATAGATTTAATGACTTCAAAATTGACAGGAAATAACTTGAAAAGTATTTGCAATAAATATGGCAAAGGGTTAATATCCTTAAGATATAAAGAGTGTGTATAATCTATTTAGAAATATAGTGAGACCCAGCAGATAAATGGACAGAGGAAGTGGGCATTTCACAATAAACAGAAATACAAATAGTAAACAATATATAAAGCCTTTTCAGCCTCACAAGTAATGAAAAAGTGAATTAAATCCTTGAGATGCCATTTTCTCTTATCAAGAGAGTTAAGATTAGAAAGTAAACATTACTAATGCTAGAGGTGTTGTGAGGGGGACACTTTTGCACACTGCTGATTGCACTGCAAATTAGAAATGGTGAAAGCAGTAGATATTAAGAACTTTAGGGGGCTGGCTCCGTGGCCGAGTGGTTAAGTTCACGTGCTCCGCTGCGGAGGCCCAGGGTTCAGATCCTGGGCGCGGACATGGCACCGCTTGTCAGGCCACGTTGAGGCAGCGTCCCACATCCCACAACTAGAAGGACCTGCAACTAAGATATACAACTATGTACCAGTGGGGGGGGCGGGGGGGGGGGGTTGGGAAATAAAGCAGAAAAAGAAAAAGAAAAAAAAAAGATTGGCAACAGATGTTAGCCCAGGTGCCAATCTTTAAAAAAAAAAAAAAAAGAACTTTAGAAAGTGCTGTAGCCTTTGTCCCGGAATTTCCACTTGTAAGTACACCCTTTAATAGATATCTATAGATATCTGAGATTCAGAAAAGCTTAATGACTAAAGAGTGTTCTTTAAAGTATTATTTATAATAATGAAAACTTAGAAGCATTCTAAATGTCCAAGAAAGGAGAATGATTTATTAAATTATGGTACATCCTTAAAGGGCATTATTAGGAACCTTTACAGTTATATTGTTGATGTCCTTAGTAACCCTTGGAGCACGCTCGTGTCATAGCTCGGTGAGTGGCTCTAAGTTACATAGACCGAGTGACCTCAGCAGGTGAAAAGTCAGGCAGAGACTGAAGGATTGGAAAGAGAGGCACCAGACTGCCAAGTGATCGTCTCTGGGATTGTAACTGTCCTTTATTTTTAGAAGAAGAAGCTATTGTTTTTATAATAAGTCATTTAGGAATATGAAACAAACCATTCAAAGGGGAAAAATCCTTTATTTGCTTCCTTGGGGATTTAAATGGGTTCCATACAGCCTCAAGGGAAATGTAGAAACTAGTCTTTCTCAAATTAATGTCACCAGTATCCAAACCGGGTAAATTCAGGGTAACAAGAAGTCGGCTTTGTCCCCTGAGTTGACGGTTCTTGGACAAACAGACCGGATATTTGCCGGCTCTTCCCTTTCCTTGGGACTCTAAACCTTTCCTTAGGCAACGTGTCTGTTTTTTCCTCCTTAAATCACATGAGCTCAATTTAACATTTTGGTTTCAAAGAGAAGAGTTAAAAATATATACACAAAATGTTATCCTGTTTGAGAATAAGGATAGTTCCTAAAGTTGCACTTCAGAAGTAAGAAAAGCAGCCTCGCAAAATCATGGGCGACTTTATCTTTCTTGGACACGCTCGTTGTCGTTGATAATTTGCCTCCATTTCTCTGGCCCGGGAGGCGGAAGTATTGGTGGAGACAGAATTGTAATTGTTTCAATGTCGAAAGTCTTTTGAGTCAAAATTCAAAGACCTCCTAACAATTAAGCAGTTAAATGAATCTAGGTCATCACCAAGTTCACTGTGATTTTTTTTCCCCTCTTTAAACCTTGACATCCGTCAACTCTGGTTTCAGTTTTTTATGGACCTTTTTCATTACACTGTAGCACTGAAAATATTGTTATGAAAATAGCAAAGTCCAGAGGTGAACTTTCATCCAAGTTGATATCCAGATCTCGCAGGCACTTTTTTTCTCTTTTTTGTAATTAAAGAGAACACTTTTGTTAGAAGTGTTTTCGTTGGTGGTGTTTTGTTTTTATTTCTTGAGTTTCGTTTCACAATTTGACCTCCCAGTCTCTTTCCTCATTTTTGTAAGGAATTACATGTGATATGTCTCAACTTTTGTGAAACTCTGTGCGGTAGGCTTATTTCCAGCTGTTTCCAGAAATGAACTGGGAAAATTGGGGAAGGAGTGGTGGGATGATAAATTGTCTCAGTTAAAGTATTCCCAAGCTCTTTGTCTGGTGTGAATAATATTAATTGGCCTCGCACCATCTCTAGGAAATGAGGATATAACTAATGCATTATTGTAATGTTTACAAAGTTATCTCAGAAATAACCTTTTCTTTTTATCCCAACAAGAATATCATAATGATTTTTGACCAGGTTTCATGAGTGTGAAAACTATCTCCTCTGTAAATACCGTTTGTAACTTTCTGGAGTACCATTAAATGTAACACTCAGAAACTTTGAACTATGTCCAAATCTGAATTCAAATTATGTAACTAAGGAGAAATTTCCTCTTTAGTCTGTGAGGCCATTCGCATTCAGAGACCTTATTAAAAGCTCACCAGATTGGGTCAATTTAGGAAAGTTCTAAGTGGTGGAAAAATCCAAATTCTAAGTCTGTTTATTCATTCCAATATCTAGAACTAAGTCAGTTGAGCCCAGGTTGGCATAAAGGATGTTTTGTTTTAATGAGTAAATAGATTTTTACTCGAAATATAGGTATCTTAAAACAGACTACGCATTCCTGGCGTTTGCTTGTCCTGTGAATATGTTGTTTACATCAAACTGATGTTCCAGGGTTCTCTGGGGTAAATGTTCGCCTTCCAACCCTGCTTCTGCTCTGAGAAGCTCTGACATCTTCTGGTGCTGGAGGCAAGAGAACAAGGGGTAATGACTGGGAGTCCACAAATGCCCAGAGGAGAGGAGAAGAGATGGGGGCAACAGAGGCAGGGCTGCACATGATTAAGAATAGTATTCCAAGACACCTTCCTTTTCTTTTAAAATTAAATCCATTTAACAGATCTATTGTGTACCGGTATTTAAGAAACAGATTAGTTTCGAAGCCCAGAGAGTTAATGAACACAGCTTTCATGCGGTTGGTAAGTGGAGCACCCACAGAGAAAGAGGCACGTCATCCCGACTTGGAGCGCTGGAGGGTCCTTCGAGGAGAATCACTGGATCTCGGTCCTAAAGGGTGTTTACCAAAGAGAGAAGCGCTGGAAGAGGCATTCTACGTGGAGAGAATCGAGTGGGCAGAGGCTTGGGGAAAGTGGGGCTTGCGGACAGTCCGAGGGCAACAGTTTGGCTGAAGCCGACAGTTTGGACTGGAGGAGAAAAGAGGGCTTTATAGAGGAAGTTTGAGGTCAGAGTGAAGGACCTTGTTTTCTAAGACAAGGGATTTGTACTTTGTTTAGAAAATGGGAAGCCCTTGGTGGACTCAAGATGGGTCACGATGATCTGTATTGAAGAAAACTGATTCTGGTGACAGCACGAAAGACATGTTGAATAGACTGACAGAGAAACCAGCTACGAGGCTGTCTCTGGAATAGGTGCTTCGAGAGCTGTCGGTGCTGAGTGGCAGGAGAGGAGGTCATTAGGTGAGATATGGACAGACGGCGGTGAGGAAGAGATTTAGGAAGGAAAGTCACGCCTTAGGGTTTGACCTGTTGAGTTTGTGGTGCCGGAGGTGTTTCTGATGCAGAGGCCCAGGATCCGTTGGGAGTATGGATCTGGACCGGAAGAGGCAGGTGGGAACGGGAGGGAGGAGCCCTCAGTGTCTTGGTGAGAAGGCGGAGACGAGTACCTTGAGGAAGAGCTGCCTGGGTCCGGAGGCTCTCCTCATGCGGGTCAGCCCTGCTCCACCAGAGGAGGCTCTCTCCTTTCTCTTTCTTCCTTTTGCTTTTCTCTAACACATAGACACATTCACAGACGTTCATTCTCCGCATCAGGGATGGGCAAATTTTCACTGTAAAGGGCCAATGGTAAATATTTTAGGCTTTGCTGGCCATGTACTGTCTCTGTTCACGTACTCTTCTTTTTGTAAACTGTAAAAATTATCCTTTGCTCAAGGACCAGACATATACAGTTGTTGGGCCGGACGTGGTCCCTGAGCTCTAGGTTGTGCTTCCTGCTCTAAGGCACTCTCGGGAACCGATTCCACTAAAGCAGCTGACACTTGTCTTGGAGAATATTCACATCAAGAGGAAAAGGAAGAACGCAGCTTGGTGACTGACGGTGGTTTGTGTAGAGTAAATGGTCAATGCCTCTAGTCCTTTTCTGCCCAAGGATTGCCTACCCCTTTTTGTCTGGCAGACTCTCCCTCACCCTTCAGACTACGTTGCTGTCGTTTCCTTCTGGACAGTATCCCTGACTCCCTGGTCTGAGTTTGTGGCCCTTTGGTACCTCTTCTTCCCGTATCATGACATTCTTAGCATCACATGCTTGCTCCTCTGTCCTCTCCCCGGGCTCTGGGCTCCAGGTGGGAGGGCACACGCTGTTGCTCTTGTACCGTTGTGTTCCCGGCAGGTGGCCCCAGGTGGTCTCTGTAGATCAAGGTAGAGGCTCCAGGCCCAGACAGACCTGGGTTCAGGTGACAAGCATCTGACCTTGGACAAGTTATCTCATCTTTCTGTGCCTCCACTTCCTCTTCTTTACATTGGGGTGACAGTAGTCCCTACGCGAGGGGTTGTTGTGGTGATTGAATGAGATTGTGTGTGTAAAGCTTAGAGTCTGTGACGTGATCTTGCACTTTAGCTCCTGCTGTTATTATTATCGCAGAAGTGGCAGTTACTACCACAGCCCTCATTACTCCTACAGTTTCTGTCACTCCTGCTTCAGGGAGGCAGTATCTGTAGGGATTCGGAGCATCAACTCTGGAGTCAGACTGCCTGGGTTTCAGTTCCACTTCCACCATTTACAGCTGTGTGGTGCTGAGCAGGCTTCTCACCCTCTCTGGGTCTCAGCTTTCTCTTTTGAAAAATATGGATATTAGCTGCACCTAACTCGAAGGGTTGTTATGGAGACTAAATGAAAAAATAAATGTAAAGCCTTTAAAATAGTGTCTGGTTCCTAGTAACCTCAATGAGTGTTTAGTGTCAACTAATGAAGTCTACCTGGGTCTTAGCTGTTCATTTTACTATCTTTTCCTATGTTCACTCTGTCTGTGATACAGTTTGTAAGCACCTTCTGTGTGCTGAGCTGGCAGAGCTGTGACTATGACCTATTCCACCTAGCCTCAAAATAATGTAGTTCCATAATAAAAACTCTGGGAAAGCTTCTTTGTGCCCTGCATTGCCTGTGTCATTCCTGGTGGACTGAATGACCTGGAGTAAACCTCAGCATGTAATCTGGGCTTTGCAGTTATTCTTGGGTGGCACCATCCGCCTCATGAACCTCTGTCTGAAAGATAGGAGATTGTGGTTCTATAAATGCCCGTCCCTCTGGGCATCGCTGCTTCCCCATCTGCAACAGAAACAGATGAAAATGCCAGCCCAGACACGGCTGTGCTCAGAGGGGTGTTATGACAAGGTGTGGACGAGAAAGAAGAGCAGAATCAAGGGTTCTTTAAATGTCTCAGCTGCCGTCGCCGTCGGAAATGTCTTGAGTCTGTTCCTAAGAGTCAGACTTTACAATCAGTTTCGTTTTAACTTGAGTTCACTTAATGTTTTCTACCCACCATGTTTAAAGGCACTGTAGGAGTCACTTGATCCAAATAATCATTATTCTTTTTACTTTCACTAATTACCTCTCCCTTCCCGTGTGACGAATGCATAATACCACCCAGCAACCCTGCGGATGAAATTGCCATTTTGTTTACTCATCACCAATAAGTCTGACCAGTGACATTTTAAGCCTTAAAATTTATACATTTAGTTTTTCTCTCTGACAGGACAGACAGTTTACAGAAGAATCAAGACTTGGAATTTGAGAGAAATAGAGAACGATTTGAATTTTTAAAGGTATGGGCGGGGTTTGCTTCCCTTGGCTGGTTCTTTGCGGATGTGGAGTACGAGGGAGAGGTGCCAAGGAGATGGGCTGCGGACTGGTGTGCCAGGCATTCATAATGTTCTTCCCATTTCTCGATCCTAGTGGGGTTCTCAGGCTTTTCACAACATGCGGATTATTCCCCCTGGCTCAGGAATCATCCACCAGGTGAATCTGGAGTATTTGGCAAGAGTGGTATTTGACCAGGATGGCTATTATTACCCAGACAGCCTTGTGGGCACGGATTCACACACAACCATGATTGACGGTTTGGGCGTTCTCGGTTGGGGTGAGTGTTCTGCCAGGTTCCTATCGCATTTGCTGTCCTATGGCACGTACCTCAGTTTACTTTGATACCATTACGTCCCAGAAGCATGAACATGCGTGACCTCAAGTGTCGGAGGGCTATTTTTGTCTGTTACTGCTGTATTTGCGGTGCCCAGAAAAGTGCCTCATGCCTAGTAGGCGCTCAGTAATAATTTTTGAAAGAATGAACTGGAATAAGGGGTTAGGGACATTTAGAATAAATGAAAATCACCTGAGGTGTTTGTTAAAAATGGAGACTCCTGAACCGCACTCTCCATTTTGGTGTGGAATCGAGGGGATTTTGATACAGGTGTTTGGGGACCCACGCTTTGAGAAACACTTGTTAAAAACTCTGTAGAGGGCAATAGAGAAAAGGTAACTGCTCTTTCTAGAAACATAACTCTGTCCTAATGAAACATGGTAACTGGTTTGATCACCCATTAATGACACTGAATCATGCCTGAGGACACACTGAGTAATAATGCAAGCGTTATTCTGTTGCACCATTGCTTGCAGGTGTGGGTGGTATCGAAGCAGAGGCTGTCATGCTGGGTCAGCCCATCAGCATGGTGCTTCCCCAGGTGATTGGCTACAGGCTGATGGGAAATCCCCACCCTCTGGTAACCTCCACGGACATCGTGCTCACCATTACCAAGGTAACGATGCGCAGCCTCCTCTGCGGTCTTGGAGAGTCACAGTGACAAACGGGGAGGAAATACATGAGGGAGTCCAGAAAAACATGATGATTTCCATGTGTTCTAGAAATGCTAGGAAACAGGATGTTGGTGACTTAAAAAGAGATAAGGGGACAGTTCTGTGGTTAAGTTTCAGATAATCATGTTCATTTGACTCTTCTGTGGCTGCATGTATCTTTTTCTTTAAAAAAAACTTTTGAAATTGTGAAATAGTTCAGATACGAAGACATTAAAATGATATTCACATGCCCACCACCTAGGCTTAACGGATGGTAACATTTTGCCATATTTGCTTCAGAGCTCTCTCTGTATGTGTATTTTTTAAGAAATAAAATGTAGTATTTATGGCTAAAGCCATCCTCTCCATTCCTGGAAGTAATCACTCTCTCGAGGTTATAAGAATCATTCCCATGCGTGTGTTTATACTTTTTCTACATTTTTTCCACATGGTTCTTCTTGTTTGTAAATAGCAAACTCCTTCTATGAAGAATGTTTGACTTTTTTAATTCCCTTCTCTAAGTTACATTATTGTAACAGATGTTTCTCCAGGCTGAAAAATATTACTTTTGTTCTTTTTCTTTAGCTTTTGTAAGAAATGATCTTTTTTTGTAATGTGCTTGCTTTGCAAAAAGAAGGCAGCTTCATTTTGAAAGAATATCAGAGGGGCCAGCCCTGTGGGGTAGTGGTTAAGTTCGCACAGTCTGCTTTGGCAGCCTGGGGTTCGTGGGTTTGGATCCCAGGCACAGACCTACACACCACTCATCAAGCCATGCTGTGGCAGTGTCCCACATACAGAATAGAGGAAGATTGGCACAGATGTTAGCTCAGCAACAATCTTCCTCAAGCAAAAAGAGGAGGATTGGCAACAGATGTTAGCTCAGAGCCACTCTTCCTCACCAACATAAAAAACGAAAAGAATGTTAGAAAAGTGATGGTTTTTATTATCACAAACAATTTTTTCTGATTGTCTAGTTTGGAGGCTTGGGGTGTTTGGGATGGATACTATACCGTTAAAGACCAAAAATGTTTCTCTTTGATTTAATCTTCATGGAATTTGAAATTGGATTTATTTGAACACTATTAGCTTATCGTAGATATCTGTGCATTGTTCTTCAAATGTAGAATAACATAAAGCTTGCTCACAAGATTTGGCAGAATCCCACGTAACCAAAAGAGCCTACTCATGAGATTGTCATAAAAGCCGTTTCATGAAAGTGGCTTTGTTTGGGGCCAAGTCAGTCATGGAAGCCCCTGCCCTGGCCAGGGGCTTGCATGGAAAAGGTACGGGAGTCAGACTGTCTGGATCATTTGGTTACATCTGACTTGTACCTGTGTCCAGGAAATTTGCTCATTATACCTTGAAAACCAGCCGTTTTCTTACTCAGCTCGTGCAAGTCATAATTTATTTGGGTTGAAAGAATTTATTTAATTTTTAGCATTTCTAGGCACTTCCAACAATCTCATTAGAGAGAGTGTTTCTCATTTTGAAAAACTTTTCTTAATGTTGTTATTTGTATTTTTGGTGTTTTGACATAGTTTTAGATTTACAGGAGGATTCCTGTAAAGATAATACAGAGCATTCCTGTTGCTTTTCTTTTAGCTTCCCCAAATGTCAACATCTTACCTCACTATCGAAATGAAGACGTTAATGTTGTTATGACACTATTAACTAAACTAGAAACTTCACCAGTTTTTTTCAGTAAGGTCCCTTTTCTGTTCCAGGATCCAGTTGTACTTAGTTGGCATTATTTTTTAAGTTTTATTTTTAAAGTAATCAAAAATATGTTGAGCTAATTTTTTGTGTTTACTCACAAAGCTGATTTATAAGAATTGCTAGGTGACAGTTCTGCATTTTAAATATGGGCTTTAAGTCTCAGACTTTGCTGTCATTATGCTGCACAGCACCTCCGCCAGGTCGGGGTCGTGGGCAAATTTGTCGAGTTCTTCGGGCCAGGAGTAGCCCAGTTGTCCATTGCTGACCGAGCAACGATTGCCAACATGTGTCCAGAGTACGGAGCAACTGCTGCCTTTTTCCCAGTTGATGAAGTTAGCATCAAGTACCTTGTGCAGACAGGTAAGTGCAGACCTGTCAGAGCGGAGGCCCTGGGTACCGTCCACAGAACCCTGAGAATCAGAGCTCGCCCTTCTGCCTCTGCCCCGAGCGCGCTGGGTCAGCGTTACAGTTCTTTTCTTCTCTGTGTGGAGTCAAAAGGGTTGCTGGGATTTCAGAAGACATGAGGTAGACGTGGTCTGGCCAATAGAAAGAGTGCCAGTACCCTGGAAGCCTAGATATGTGTACTGGTCTACTACTGGTTATTCGACATGAAACAAGGGATCTGGGTAATGGGAGCTGCTGTCTGTGGGGTATCTGCTGAGTGCCAGACACTTGGCATGCATTTGTCTTCATCCTCTTCACAGATCTAGTCATGCATGGCCTAATGACAGGATTACGTTCTGAGAAATATGTCACTAGGCAATTTCATCATTGTGCAAATATCACAGAGTGCACTTACACAAACCTAGGTGGTATAGCCCGCTACACACATAGGCCGTGTGGTGCTAATCTTATGGGACCACCAGCGTATATGTGGTCTGTCATTGACCAAAACGTCGTTATGCGGCACATGACTGTTTAGGGTAGATTGACTAGTTAATTAGCTAATAGAGAAAACTGAGGATCAGAGAAGCAGGGTAAATATCCAAAGCTAATAAATAGTGGAGCTAGAATCCAAACCTGAGGCTGCCTGGCTCCAGACAGGGACCGCGTTCCGTGACACCCTCGCAGGGCTGTCTGAAAGGTGAGATGAAAGACTGCATCTGAAGGCATTTTGAAACATCAATGGTTCTTTAACTCTGCATAGATTTATTTAGAGATTTGACTTTTACTTTGAGAAAGGTTTTTTTTTTAAATTTCTCAAGTGTGTCTCTTAAAATCCTTCAGCCATTCATTTAACACATTATCAGCATCTGGTTGAGGTCCAAGAGATACAGCAGTGAGCAAGGTAAGGTCTCTGCACTCATGGGGCTTACATTGCAGTGAGGGAGACGGACAGTGAACAAGTAAACAAATAAATACCAAAGTATTTGTATGGCATTATGTTTATGTTTATGAGATAATGAGAAAGAAATCAGAGAGGTGGTTGCAGTAGCCTGAAGGTGCTACTTCATGTGTAGGGGGGTCAGTGAGGGGTTCTTGGAGGTGGAGTCTGAGGAGGTGTCTGCATGACGTGGGGGACAAGCCAGGGAAGTGGTGGAGAAGGTGTTTTCCAGGCAGAAGAAACCACAACTGCAAAGGCCCAGGACAGAGATGGGCTCGGTGTGTCAGAGGACAGCAGAGGGGCCTAGGTGGCTGGAGCCCAAAGTTGAGGCCATGGGAAGTGAGGTCAGGGGGTGGGTGGGCAGGGGCCAGAGCCACACAGGGGCTCAGAGACCATGGTAGGAAGTTAAGTTTTGTGGGGTTTTTTTGCTGAGGAAGATTGACCCTAAGCTAACATCTGTTGTCAATCTTCCTCTTTTTTTACTTGAGGAAGACTAGCCCTGAGGTAACATCTGTGCCACTCTTCCTCTGTTTTGTCTGTAGGATGCTTCCACAGCCTGGTAGGTCCGCATCTGGGATCTGAACCTGCAAACCCAGCTCTGCCAAAGTGGAGTGCACTGAGCTTAACCACTACGCCACTGGGCCAGCCCCTAGGATTTTATTCTAAATGTGCTAGGAAGCCAATGGGGTCATTTTAAGCAAGAAGGAAACATGAAATAATTTTATTTTTAATACCTCATTCTGTTTGAAAAAGATAGAGGACACCTTTTATTTTCCAAACGACTTTTAAAATTACAACTAAGTTATTAAGGAGACAAGAATGGGGTCTTCTCATCCATATCCAGTGTTTAGTAGTGAAGGATTCCAAAGACTGGTGTTTTTTTTGAAATGGCAGGAGTAGCAGGCGTTCACGCTAAGAGCTGGGCCAAGCTGTGTTGGCATGTGCACATCTCTTCATAAGGTTTCATGAGAATCTTACCTTCTCCAACTAAATCCAAGTCTTATCCCCAATTTTCCTGAGTAAAATCCTCTGGAAGTAGTTAAGATTGTGATGAAAAAAATTATTTTAAAAAAATATTTTTGTTAAACATATCCTTGTTGAAATTGGTTAATTGATATCTTCCTTGATCCCCAAAGGATTTGAAGTAAGGAAAAGTTGTGGGAATAAAAGAACAGAATAAATAGTTGCGGGAATGAATCTTAAGAAGAGAAGGGAAGTGATGGTGAGGAGGAAGAAGGAGGAAGAAGCACAAAATACATCCAAACCTGAGAAGAGTGTCTCTAGGGGTGGCCTCTACCCTTCTCAGCGACCGGGCACCACGTTTGTAGCGTCTGTTAAATTGAAACAAACATACTGCTTCAGAGAAATAGAACCCTTTCTCCTACTGAAACCTAAGAGGAGTTTCTCCTGTGCATCTGCATCAAGAATTGGCATGGGATGTAAGGAACTTAGGGTCCAAGAACAGGTCGTGATAAATACGTCGATGAAGCTCAGACTGTCATCTTTTATGAGATCCGTGCTGAAAGCTGGTGACCTTTCCAATTCAGTTAAACAGGCGGATAAAAAATGCTGATCTGGGGCCGGCCCCGTGGCCAAGTGGTTGAGTTCACACCCTCCGCTTCGGCAGCCCAGAGTTTCACCGGTTTGGATCCCAGTTGGGGACATGGGCAGCGCTTGTCAGGCCACGCTGAGGAAGCATCTCACATGTCTCAACCAGAAGGACCTACAACTAGAATATACAACTATGTACTGGGGGGCTTTGGAGAGAAGAAGAAGAAGGGAAAAAAAGGAAGATTGGCAACAGATGTTAGCTCAGGTGCCCATCTTTAAAAACAAAAGAAAGAAAAAAATACTATCTACTGTGAGTCCAAGAATCCAGGTCTCAAGGAGGCATATTCAGGCGGCAGGGGTTCGGGTGCACTGCCTGTCCGTGGGCGTACTTCACAAGCGTTATCTTCTACGCCCAAGGTCTTGATAAGAATTAAACAGCAGAGCATTCAGGGTCATATTCCTGGTGATCCAGGTTTATGAGTTAAGACTTTGGACTTTCGAGTCAAACTCAGGTTTGGATCCTGGTTCTGTCGTTTACTGGCTGTGTTCCGTGGGAAAGTTACTTAATCTTGAGCCACCATTTCCTGATCTATAAATGAGAATAACAACAGTACATGTCTCATAAGGTCATGATGGAGGGTCAGAGATTGAGATAAAGCATTCAAAACGTTTAGCACACAGTGTGGGGCACACAGGAAGTGCTTATAGCTGGTGGTTTGTGGAGGGAGTTAATGGATTATTATTGTAACAGTAATAGTGTGGAATGCTGAGAGTCTGTGGCCAGCTGAAGGCAGAGGTATTGACGTGCTCTGACCGTTAGCTAAGGCTTAGGGTCCTCCTAATTAAGGACATAAGCAAAGCGACGGAGAGTGCTTATAGGTAGGACCAGAGTCTTCTTCAGAAAATAGTCACTTTGGGAAGAATGGCAGATCAGTCAATGGCCCCTAATAAACAGCAGCATCAGCTGGGGAGTCAGACTGCAGCCTGAACGCGGAAGCATCAGCAGAGCCGATGGTGCGTGTCTAAGAGAAATGCACATCACTTGTATAATAGCTGGTGGAGGCGTTAGTTTATGGTCTTTAACCAGGAAATATTAACATCCGTTACTTGTTGCCTCTTAAAATGCCCATTTAGGTCGTGATGAAGACAAGGTGAAGCAAATTAAAAAGTACCTTCAGGCTGTAGGGATGTTCCGGGATTTCAGTGACCCCTCTCAAGACCCAGACTTTGCCCAGGTACGAGAGCGCCTTCCGCCGAACGTGTGTCTGCTCTTCTTCGAGGCTGTGGTGGTAGTTGTGTTTGGTTTTTCTCCGGGCGTGTCCTTGAGGGAACTGGTCCCTGCCAAATCATTGCAGAAGAACAGGGTGTTAAAAGACTGAAAACAAAAAGATAAGGAATTGTAAACATATCCAAATAATATAACTTCTTCCATCCCTCCTGGCCGTTGGTTTGAGTTGGGTGTGCTCTCCCTTTTTGAACTACTTACTCCTCCGATGTGGAAGACCTTCAAAGAATGACTTGAGCTATTTAAAGGCTAAGCTCGTCATTATTACAGATGAGGAAAGAAATGGATGTGTGAACATCTCTATTAGTTCCTATTAATCCAACCACTCACCTTCATTCATTGTCTAGAGTGCAAACCAAATCCACATTGTTCTCAGCAGCCAAGCTCAGAGGGTCGGCTAGATGTGGGACGCTTGTTTCCTTTCCTGTTAGATGGAGGGAAGGAAATATTCACTTAGACTAAGGCCCATTTCCTGGCGTTGATGACTTCATGGCTGCATTCCTCCCAGTCATCTCAGAAAAAGCGCAGTCATGTGTGTGTATCATTTCAGTAGGAAATTCACCTCAGACTAACGTAAGCAATAACATGGATGGATGAGCTGCTTTACAAAGATGGACAAGTGGAAGACACTGGGCAGCAGCTACAGTGCCCACCGTGGGCTTCCTGAGAGGTGGCAAGGGGGCCCATCCCACGTTACTTAGATGCCCACCTCGACCTTTGGAAATTCGTCCCTTAAGTGTTAAAATGAACATTGACTTCCTTCTTGTTGAGTGTGGTGGTTTCGTTGTTTGCGTTGTGGTGGTGGTTTACATTCTCAGGCATGGATGTGGTTTTTCTCCGTGGATATAACGTGAGTTCTGCACTTCCTTTTCTTTTCGGTGCCCAGACTGTGGAATTAGATCTGAAAACAGTAGTGCCATGCTGCAGTGGACCCAAAAGGCCTCAGGACAAAGTCGCCGTGTCCGACATGAAAAAGGACTTTGAGAGCTGCCTTGGAGCCAAGGTAGGCCCGCAAGAGGCAGGTGAAAGTCCCCCAGCCTTGCTCCCGGCCCAGTTTCTTGGTGCCCAGGCTTCTTCTCAGCGCCCTCGATGATGAATCTTCCTGGAGCCCGGCGCTGAGGGTGTTTCTTTTCCGTCCTCTTCTCCTTAATGCCCACCATTACCTAAGAGCCAGGCAGCTTCCTTAGGGCACTTGATCACCTGCAAACACAGCTCAGCCCACCTTTTATCAAAGCATATTTGCTTTTCATGTGACTCTAACTGCACTGTCCACTCTCCTTGCTCAAGCTTTTCTGGTGATGGTACTTTCGTCCATGCCATTCCCTGCCTGCATGTCTCCTCCCTTCCACGTGTCCTAATCTCTCCGCTCCTCCACAACGTGGCCTCAGATCTCAGAGCAGAAGGTCATCTTTACCTCCGTTGAATCTTCATGGCACTTGGTCTGAAGCCCTGCGATGGCTTTCCATGTTCTTTAACTTACATTATTGGTACTTTATAGTACTTGCGTGTCTGATTTCCCTACTGGACTATGTGTTTGAGGATCAGATTTTTGTCAGAATCACCTTTGAATCCTGCAGAGTACCCAGCATAACATCTTGTAGGCAGTAGATTTTTGACGTGCAGTTCCCAAACAAATGAGTAGGATGGGCGATGGCTGTTCTTTTTGTGGCTCCAGCATTATACCAGAGGCCCAGCTGTACTGTGTGCACCTTGTTGGACAGGATTAGTTCAATCTGGCCAAAATGACACCTATTTCTAGATTTCCGTCAGGTTAGGATCAGTGGCCTCAGTCCATATCCATTTTCATTTTTGAGGTGGGAAGGAAGTAATTGTTAATAATTTCAAAGCGGAGTAAGATTCAGAAGTTGTGACTGCCTTTTGTAAAGATGTAAAAAGAATAAAGAGAACTTTGATTTTTTGGTAGCATTTCAGAGTTTGCTGGCCAAGGTATTTATGGTTTGTTAAGAATTGGCCTTTAAAGTTATAGTTACCGAAGTATTTCTTCTTCCAAAGTGAGAACTTTTGACCATATATATATTTTTTCTTCCTACAGCAAGGGTTTAAAGGATTCCAGGTTGCTCTGGACCATCATAACGACCATAAGACATTTATCTATAATAATAGCGAATTCAGCCTCGCTCACGGTTCTGTGGTCATCGCTGCCATCACCAGCTGCACAAACACCAGTAATCCATCTGTGATGTTAGGAGCAGGTAAGCGCACTTGCATCCCTCCCCATGGTCATGGGACATGTCGGGGAAATCTCCCAGGGCATTACCCTGGGGCTTGACTGGGCTCCACGTGTAGTACCCTGAGCCTTGTCTTTTCCAGATACAGAGATTTATTGGCCCAGAAATGTTTACACAATAACTAACATCTAAAGCAAAGTGTTTAAAGTAGAATGCATAATAGTCTTTAGAAGTAACACAGAAAATAAGTAAAAGAAAGCAAAAAAAGGTGAATTTCTGGTAAAGCCTAGAATCTTGTAACACATTTTAGAAGGAAAAACTGTTTTCATGTCACAGAATGTTCTCTGGAAAGCCCCCGATAGGCCTGTTGTACAGTGAATTTAGTCTATCTTAGAAGTGTTATCAGGTACATCTGAATTAGCGCACAGGGCCCTGATTGATAAAACTCACCTGCCTCTCATGTAATTCTGGTTAAGCAGTTAATATTTACATGCAGAGTGTCATTGATATAAGGTCTCCTTAGTTTCCAAATTTTTGATCATCCCTAAGAGTTCCTCTTATGTCCACAGACCAAAGAGTATCAGCAGTTCTGTCTTTCTTTCTTTCTTTTTTTGCTGAGGAAGATTGGCGCTGAGCTAAGATCTTTGACCATCTTCCTCTATTTTGTATGTGGTTCACCGCCACAGCATGGCTGCTGACGAGTGGTGTAGGTCTGCACCTTGGATATGAACCTGGGCCGCCAAAGCAGAGCACACTGAACTTAATTAACCACTAGGCCATCGGGCTGGCCCCCTGCAGTTCTTTCTTTATGAAGTGAACAAGTGCCTAAGGAAAATCTTCTTTGTCCGAGAATTCATCTGTTGCCATCTCAGCTTTTTTGTTTTGTTTTGTTTTTTTGAGGAAGATCAGCCCTGAGCTAACATCTGCTGCCAATCCTCTGCTTTTTGCTGGGGAAGACTGGCCCTGAGCTATCATCTGTGCCCATCTTCCTCTCCTTTATATGTGGGACGCCTGCCACAGCATGGCTTGACAAGCAGTGCCATGTCCGTACCCAGGATCTGAACCGGAGAACCCTGGGCCACTGAAGCAGAATGTGCACACTTAACCACTGTGCCACTGGGCCGGCCCAGCCTTCTCAGCTTTCCTTGTCTGGAGCAACCCAGTTTCCCCAAGACAAGTCACCAGCATGTCTGTAGCTTTGTGTCTCTTTGTGCCCTCGTTCCTCGTTTCTTTCCTGCTCCTGTTGTTGGTCCTAGGACAGCACACCTGGCATCCTGTCACGGTCTCTGTATTTGCCGAAAGACCGATGGACCAGGAGCTCTTCATCTTCCACTTCAAGAAATATCCGAAGGCTAGATTTTTACTTCTAGACTGACAGTATTCCTCACCAACCAGTACACAATTCATGTGCTTTAAAAAGGGCCCTTCCAATTATAATTTTCATCCAAAGAAAATGTAATTAGAAAGATCGCCTTCCCACCAAAAATTAAAAACTCATTCTGTAATATATTCCTAAACAGTTTTAGGTTTATCTCTAAAAAAAAAAAAATGCACATCTCTTTCTCCGTTTCCAGGACTAATTTCGAATTTACTGCAGATACATAAATGACTTGGGGCCAGTGAGCTTTTGATCTCTGGCAGGCAGCAGAGATAGCAGACAGTGCCACCATGAAGAGAGTCAGGCTCTTTCCCAAACTGTCCGTGAGCCTCGAGTAGGCAGCCGCCCACACCGCGTCTGTGTTTACCTTTCACAGGGCTGTTAGCAAAGAAAGCTGTGGATGCTGGCCTGACCGTGAAGCCGTACATCAAAACCAGCCTGTCTCCTGGGAGCGGGGTGGTCACCTACTACCTGCGAGAAAGCGGAGTCATGCCTTACCTGTCTCAGCTTGGGTGAGGGGGAATTTGCATTTCCACCACTGCTTTTGTTGTGTTTTATTCCACACGTCTCTTGGTGTGTCCCCTTGTAACAGATGTAAGCTCATGTGAGGTCTCTAGTGACGTAGTCTCGTCTGATGGTAAGTAGACTGAAGCTGTTACACTCCAGCAGAGTGGGGCCCTCCCGTGGACAGCTGTGCTGGCTGTGCATCATACGAGGGTGCCCCCAAAGGGCAGAGCAGGGGCTGACGTCAAGCCTGTGCTTTGGCATGGTGCTGCACGCTCCTGGAGGAGGGGGCGCCTTTGCTCAGTTACACAAAACTATGCTAGAGGCGAGCACTGGCCCTGCACCTGCGAGTCTGCCCTTCGGTGTGAAAGTAATTATTTACCATGGCTAAAAATGTTCTAATTTCTTGAAGTAAATTAGTTATTTGTTGCCAAATACAGTGTTTCCAATTTCCCCATTTTCCTAATTTGGATGACATAGATTTTATTCATATTCGTTTATTCATAGATCTTATTAATATGTCATTTTCAAAAGTCAAAAGTCCTTGGGATTATATAATAGAAGTAGTGAATAGAGATATTAAATTAAATAGAAGTAGTGAATAGAGATATTACATGTCATATGTGATTTCAACTTTTAAAAAGCCTAGATCGGGGCCAGCCTGGTGGCGTAGTGGTTAAGTGCGCACTTTCCACTTCTTGGTGGCCAAGGGTTCGCCGGTTCATATCCGGGTGTGGACATGGCACCGCTTGGCAAAAGCCATGCTGTGGTAGGCATCCCACATATAAAGTAGAAGAAGATGGGCACGGATGTTAGCTCAGGGCCAGTCTTCCTCAGCAAAAAGAAGAGGATTGGCAGCAGATGTTAGCTCAGTGCTAATCTTCCTCAAAAAAATAAATAAGTAAAAAATAAATAAAATCCTGAATAAAGTAAGTGGAAAGAAAAAGAAAGTCTAGGTCTTTAATTAGACTCCTTTTTGTAAGTTACTCAGAAAGTAGTGTAATTGAATTGTCTAGAAAGGATGAATTCTAGAAAGAATGCTCCCAAGAATGAAAGCGATGTAGAAACAGCCGTGCCCTGAGCTTATGTCATGCGCTGTATTCTCTCTAAATCAGTGGTCTCTAGGGACTGTTGCCTGCAGAGGGGCTCACTGAGCCTTAGTCTCCGTCTTGTGCTTCTCTTCTGGCACCAGGTTTGATGTGGTGGGCTATGGCTGCATGACCTGCATTGGCAACAGCGGTCCCTTACCCGAGCCCGTGGTAGAAGCCATCACGCAGGTGAGTGAGAGGAGCCTGGGGGTCTTCAGAGCTGTTGTCTCTTTTCATATGACGTGGGACCAAAATGCTGGTAAGAACAGCTGGGAGGCGGAGATGTGGTTAGATGTATGGTCTTTGGAGTGAAGCTAAACTTACCAGCTATTTGACCTTGGGCAAGTTCATTGACCTCTTTGTGCCTCAGTTGTCACCACTGTAAGTTGGAGATGATATTAGAGCTTGTTTCATAGCGTTGGGAGCATTGAGATGATAAGGGACACAAAAGACGTACTGCGAACCCTGGCACACAAGTGCTCAATAAATGCTGGTTTTGACTACAGGGGACTCTAGAATTGTGTGTTCCTGGTAATCTGAAAACTGGTTCCAAGTCAGACAAGCCTCCACACAAATGAATCTAAACTAAATTGCATTGGCTTGATTTGTGTCCCATAAATTCCGTAGCGTTGTGAAACACTATTTGGTTTGCTTTGCATGAATTATAGAACCCATGTGAGTCGCTGTGGCTTCCTTTAGGTTCCAACTTTTAGTCTTTCCCACCTGTTCTTAGGCCCCAGGCAGCAAAATAACCAGGATGTTGCCTTTTGACCTACCTGGTATTTTCTCATGAGCAGAAACCACTGAGCATGTCTCTCTGTGTCTTTTGACCCAGAGTGTCTCCCAGAGGGACACCTGGGGGCTCCCCCGCAGAGCAGAGAACCAGGTGAGAGGGAGCAGAAAGAGCCACGGCCACTTTGGCAGTTGGTCTAAGACAAGAAGCCCAGGGAATCTCTTCTCTCTGTGACCTGAGTTTTCTCTCCTGACTCAGGGGGACCTTGTCGCTGTGGGAGTTCTATCTGGGAACAGGAATTTTGAAGGTCGAGTCCACCCCAATACCCGCGCCAACTATTTAGCCTCTCCGCCTTTAGTAATAGCGTATGCGATTGCCGGGACCATCAGGATCGACTTTGAGAAAGAACCGTTGGGTAAGATTTTGTTCATGAGGCTACAGTCTTTTTTCCAATGAATTCAAAAATGTTACCGGAAGAAAGTTACTGCTCTTTGTAATAAACAATGAGGAGAGAACTTCCAGAGATGAGATGAGAGGAGAGTCTTTTCTTTATGCCCCAATACACAGCTAAGACATAACTGAAATAAATAAGAACTTACTAAAAGGCAAAGGATAAGAAAAGGAAAATACAGCAATAAAGAAATAAAGTAATGGAGAGCTTGCCGTTCTGGCTTCTTGCCTGGTTCCTCTCCCGAGCTCCTGCTCCAACCCGTTGATAGGCGTTGTTCTAATGTCTCCTCCATAGGGACCCATCCCAGACAGTTCACCTTCTCGAAATTCAGGGAGATGGTGTTTTATCTCCTTTCCGCTGGTCTTCTTGCTATGGCCTCCTCAATCCATTCTAAGCCTACTAGACAATATGAAAACAATGCCCCTTAAATTTACTTTCAGGAAATCATACCTTCAGAGGTACAGTTGATTCTCATTATATGTGGATTCTGTATTTGCGAATTTGCCTAGTCACTAAAATGTGTTTTAACCCCAAAATCAATACTCCTGCTTCTGCGGTCATTCACAGACATGAACAGAGAGGAGAAGTCTTTGAGTCACTCAACGCACATGTTCTCAGCTGAGGTCAAACAAGGCGATGCTCTGCCTTCTTGTTTCAGCTCATACTGTAAACGTGTCCTGTTTGTGGTCTATTCAGTGCCATGTTTTTCACATTTTTGTGCTTTTTTTTGGTCGTTTCACTATTTAAAGTGGCCCCTAAGCACCATGCTGAAGTGCTGTCTAGTGCTCTAAGTCCAGTAAGCCTGGGATGTGGCTGGAGTTAGATGGGCTCCATCCAGGCAGGAGTCACAGTGCTGCTGGCCGTGAGTTTAAGGTCAATGCACCGAAAATATATATTCAATAAGGTGTCTGTGAACAGAAACACACATACAGTGAAGTCATGTATTGGTCGGTTGACAAAAATGGTGTAACCAGAGGCTCACAGGAACCTACCCCCGTATTTCCCCTATGGGCAGTGATTGGGTATTCACTAATTCAGTGTTTACCCAGACTCTACAGGACGGAACGACTATGAAGAATGAGACTTGACTGTATGCAATAATGAAAATGGGGTCTGAAATGAAGTTTTTCTCATTAGTAAACATTTTTTCCTCAGGGGTAAATGCAAAGGGACAACAGGTATTTCTGAAAGATATCTGGCCAACTAGAGACGAGATCCAGGCGGTGGAGCGGCAGTTTGTCATCCCTGGGATGTTTAAGGAGGTCTATCAGAAAATAGAGGTGAGGTGCCCCCCCATCTGCCCTCAGGGACCTAAGGGGAAGCCCCACCCTTTTGTCATCTCTGCAGACCTGCAGGCCAGTGCGGGTGTAAACTATCGAAAATAACGTTTATTTCTTCAGAGAACCAGCCACGTGGTTCTCAGTCATTTCTCCCCTGTGACTCACATTTTTACAAACCCCACACTCCCCAAATGTTCCCAGATTTGGACAAGTGGGTGGCAGCCTCAAGAAGAAAGACCTCAGGTGGTGCGTCCTTCCTGACCAGCTCTCCGTAACTCTCCCCCTTTTCTCAGACACCCTGGGGTGTTGTGTCACCTGTGGTTGAGGACCCCCGATGTCACTATCATGTGTCAGTGAGATAGAATCAATTGGTTGAATGCACCTCTCAGAATTATTTGGATGCTTAAAAAATAAAAATAAAAAAGGCCACTAGTAGGAAGCACCAAACTACCAAACTGCTAAAATAAATAAAACCTTCTGTGCATGTTACAAATGGAGAGAAAAGGGGCCCACTGTTATTTTCTGAGACCCTTGGGTGTTATTTCCCCACCTGCTTTCTGTGTTAGGCTGCCCCAAGGGCTGCCGACTGGGGCTTGGGTTTGAAATATGAGAGCAGACTGTCTGGGGAGAGGGGTCAAACGGGAGTCGTATTTGCATGCTGTGCCCTCCCACAGGTGGCGCATTGGGAAATGGTATGAGGGAGTCTGGCTGACATTGGATTACATGCATTTCTCCAAAGGCTGAGTTAATGGACCTTTGGAGCGAATTCAAGCTGATTTTAATTTATAGCAGCTGTCATTTGCATCCAATGTCCATATGACCTGGCAGTCTACTTCCCCAAATCTTCAGAGAGTAAACAATTTCCCCTTTGGTACAATCTGCATTATTATTTCATAAATTATATTTGTAAGTATATGGATTAGTTATCTATCGCTGTACGACAAATTACCCCAAAACTTAGTGGGTTAAAACAGCAAGCATTTATTATCTCACAGTTCCTGTGGATCGGAAATCCATGTGCAGCTTAACTGGGTGCCTCTGCCTCCATGAGGCTCCCATCATGGTGTCACCTGGGGCTGCAGCTCACCTGAGGGCTCAGCTGGGGCAGGATCCACTCCTAAGGGCTCTCAAGTGGTTGTTGGCAGGATAAAGTTCCTCAGAGGCTATTGGTTCCTTGCTGACAGTTAGCTAGAGGCCTCCGCCAGTGCCTTGCTCCATGAGTCTCTTCACAGCTCACAGCAGAGTACTGGCTTCCATCAGAGCAAGCAAGCAAGAGAGCAAGAAAGGCTGAGAGAGACAGAAGGCAGAGTCTGTTTATAACCTAATCGTGGAAATGAGTCACTAGGTTCAACTCATATTCAGCAGGAGGGGATCACTTAACGGTGTGAATCCCAGGAGTTGAGGGGGCAGGGGGGTCCTTGAGGGCCATCTTGGAGGCTGCCTATTACGGTGCACATGCTTTTAAGTGACTTAGCATGGCATTGTCTAGAATAAGGAACTCTTTTGTGTGATGAGAATAAGAATAGTTTTTATTGTATTCTTACCTTGAATATACCTTTTGTGTTTGCACGTTAAATTTTCCTTAGAATGGAATGTGATTCAATCTGCCTTTCTTTTCTTTTTTTTTCTTAAGACCGTGAATGAGAGCTGGAACGCCTTAGCAGCCCCGTCAGATAAGCTGTATTACTGGAATCCCAAATCTACATACATTAAATCACCTCCATTTTTTGAAAACCTGGTATGACGTTTATTTTTCAACATAATGAATTCTTCAAAAGGTTTCTTTCCTTATAATATCTACTTTATTATCCCAGACCCTTGATTTGACTGCCTATTTCCTTAAAACATTTACCAGCCCCAGCACTTAATACTGGGGAGAGTTTGGGAAGCTGGGATATTTGGCTTACAGTTTCTTTGTCTGGGGGTTCTGTGTGACGGTGTAGGGACACTCTGGTGTTCAAGTACCCCCAGGACATAGACTCAATAATGTCTGAGGGACTGTTCCAGGAGACCATCCCCAGGGCCTGCCATATTTAAACCTTATGCCCATAAAAACAAGGGAATTCTTCCCTGAAACTGATGATCACAGAGTCCGTTCTCCCTGGGAGGGTCCCTGTGGGAAGGGGGTGGGAGTGGAAGCCAGGATTCCAGTTGTCCACAGCATCTGAGGAGTTCTGTGATGTGGAGGGAGAGATGTCACTTGCACTTGCATCCGTGTTGCTTTTGAGGGAATAGTGCCAATACTTGGCCTTTCCTTCAAGGCTGAGATACAACTGTTTTGGGTAAATTCACCTTAATTTTCTAAGCACCCCTGATAAAATGAAAAACTAGAATTTTCTATGTGTTGATGTAGGGCTGTCATCTGGTTTAGCCTTGGACCACGACTATTGAGAGTCCCTGGTGACTTGTGGGAGAAAACTGGGCGAACACTGACTTGTTGTGTTCTCTGCTAGACTTTGGATCTTCAGCCCCCTAAGTCTATAGTGGATGCCTATGTGCTATTAAATTTGGGAGATTCAGTAACAACCGACCACATCTCTCCAGCTGGAAATATTGCTCGAAACAGCCCTGCCGCTCGCTACTTAACCAACAGAGGGTAAGTGTGAGTGACACAGTGAGGAGAGACGCAGGTGGAAATAGAGTGAATGAGGCCAGTAACTCTCTTTTCACATGGTCCCTTTGGAATCATATTCTGGTTTATCGCTGAACCCTGGGGCTTGGAAACCAATCGCTGTTTCTGTTTGAGGCTTCAGAGCTTCCGTGGGCGACGCCACCAGCACAGGAACCCAAGAGTGGAAGGGGGAGGGTGACCTTCATTTTGAGCAGGTGCAGTCGCTGGCTCAGCTGTCATCCCTGCCCCCAGCTTGGCTCGTTGTTAAAGTCCAAGGCTTTGCTCTTAACCGTGGCAGAGCCTGGGGACACTGAGGCACTGGGCAGGTATGTGACCTGAAGTCATTGCCATTGCTGGTCGAGAGACGTAGTCCTCACAGACAGCCGCTGCAGGGATTTCAGTTCACTCCTCCTTCCGTCGGTCCTTCAGTCATATCCCGATCCGAACAGGTGCTATACCAGTGTTATCTCCTGTTATCTAATATACCCGCATTAATTGAAGACAGTCTCACCGACTTTCCATCTGACTCTCTATGAGAACCATCTGGGGAGATAAAAATTCCTGGTTCCCACCACCGCCTCCTGAATCAGCTTCTTCAGGGATGGGCCCTGAGCCAACATGAGGAACAAAATCTAACACCCTTCTTTGGTTGGTGAAAGTTGACCTCTTTGAGACAGGGACTCTTCAGGGAATTGAATGAGAGCAAATATAACACGTTCCCAGAAAAATGCACATATCCACAACACTGTGGGTATAATTTCAGGGGTCCGTGGACGCGCTCACCTGCTCCTGAAGCCCACTCAGACTCTCACAGTCCTCAAGTGAGATCTCCCCACTCCATCGTATTAACACGCACACAGGCTCCCGAGCATCTAACCAAGAGCCCAGTGGGCTGGTCACTGTGTCCGCTGTGAGATGCTCTTCCTGACCTCACAAAGTTTCCTTTCACTGGGGCCCACATACAGGATTCTTCTCTGATTTCAGGACCAGGAGTAGCTGTTCTGCCCCTTTGGCGCTGCTTTGATTTCTGTCTTATGAAAATTGTGAATCATGTTGCCACTTGTGTCCTCCTTTGCGCTGAGTCCCTGATAATTAGTTCTTGGAACCTAGTTTAGGTTTGCCCCGTTCTTGGCTCCATCTGACTGGCCTGCCCTCGTGGTTCTCTCTGCTCCCTCACTCCTAGCCATTTTTAGTATTTGACCTTTTATGAAGCTTCATAGGCTATCCTAGTGAATAAACTAAGTCAAGACCCTTCTCCTGATTTGTCTACCCGTATTTATGTGACTATAAGTTGACCCGGGAAAATATGGGTTCCCACCCTTCACCCCCCACTTCTCACCTCTCACTCTGCCCTCCGTGGAATCTACGGGAATAGCTTTTCTGCCTTGGAAAACAATGGTTAGTAGAGTTAGAGAAACAGCCAGCTTATGGGTTTTTTCTTTTTTTGGTGTAAGTTTAATCTTCGTTCGGTTCACTAAACCAGCTCCTCTCCTGCTTTCCTTATTAGCCTGACTCCACGAGAATTCAACTCCTACGGCTCCCGCCGGGGTAATGATGCCATCATGGCACGGGGGACATTTGCCAACATTCGCTTGTTAAACAAGTTTTTGAACAAGCAGGCGCCGCAGACTATACATCTGCCTTCTGGAGAAATTGTGAGTATTGTCAAGGAGCCAGCATGTGTCCGGCTCTGGGTGGTTGGCTGTTTACGCGGTCACTTTCCTTTTGGTCTTATTTTTTCTTCGCAGCTCCATGCTACTCTGGCTTCCTGTAGCCCCTCTTGCCAGGGGTCCATCTATGTAGAGTTTGTCACTGACGGAGTTTATCCCTTTAAACTGTAAAACCTCCTCTTCCTGCTTAGAGACTCTGCTTCATGGTTTAACTAATTCTAGTTCCCCTGGGAGTTGAGCAGATAAAACCTCTGAGTGAAATTTCATCAGTTGAGAGTATTTGAGGGAAATTCCAGGTTAAAGCAGAGGATCTGTGTCCAGAGTGCTATTAAAAGACTTCATTAGCATTTAATTTAGTTCACCATGCCACTAGGAAAAGAAGGGATGGAGAGGCCTGCTGAGGCCCGCCGGGTCCTGACGGGAACCACTGGAGTTGGCCTGTTCCGGCTGGAGCTGTTCACAGAGGTGGGGAAGGCCTGCGCCTGCGGTCGGACAGGCCTGGGTTCAAGTCCCAGCTCCACCTCATACCAGCTGTGCAGCCTTCACAAGTTATTATCCTCTCTGAGCCTCGTTTTTCTTACCTGTGAGGTAGAAATAATATCTACCTTGTAAGGCTGTCAGGCTTAAACTTCAGTGGAAGGACAAGTGAGACTCCTCGCATAGTATTTGGCGCATGTGATGACTTCCCGGTGTCACGTCCCTTCCCCGTGCATGCTGCGAAATGGCTTGAAAACTGTTTAAGCTACTTGAGAAACAATCCTCCCAACCTATTTAATAATAAGAAGAACAGCTAATGTTTCTGTGGAACCTAACTACATCCCAGGTACCGTTTTAAGCTCATCACATATGTTGACTTATCTAATCCTCGTAACAACCATTGAGGTAGGTACCATAATTATCCATGTTTTAAATTGGGAACTTGAAGCTCAACGAGCTCATGTAATTCCCTGAGGTCACACAGTGGAGAAGCTGAGATTAAAACCCATGGAATCTGGCCCCGAAGCCAATGCCGTTTACACCGCGCATGCTGCCTCACTCGTGACTGGTCATATTCTTGTGCAGCAAACTCTGTCTTCTTAGATGGTCATTGATTACCAGGACCCAGCACAAAGTCAATGCTGGGTAGTTTATTCTACCAGGGATGATCAACAAACCATTAAATGAAAAAGGTACAGCTAAATGGTAGAATGCCCAGGAGACCGAGGGGAAGGGCTTGCAGTCCTGGAGACGGAGGGCCTCCAGAAATGGTCACAGCGAACTTCACTGATGTACAAGCCTTGCCCTGACACACAACTTCTAGTCATTTGTTTAGCACCTCATCTTAAATAAGGAGACAGCATCAGAGATGAGCAGACATTTGAGCCAAGCCTTGAACTTCAAAGGCAGACCTAAACAAAGAACAGTGGACTAAAAGGAAACAAAACGGAGATAATGCGAAGAGTAGAAGAAAACTTCAAGAAAGAAAATTGTCTCTTCACAATGATAAGAGGTGATTTTCTGTTGCTATAACATCATCAGAGGACAAGAAAGAGCTTTAAATTAAAAAAAAAATCTGCTAATAAAATTCACGGGAAAAGTTGAGAAAATCTCCCAGAATCTAGAACAGAAAGACAAAGGGAAAATTAGAGAGACAATTTAAGAAAATAAAGGAATGAACTGAGGTGGCCCAATATCTAACTGAATAGAGATGCTAAAAAGAGGACAGACAGGGGCTGACCCAGTGGTATAGTGGTTAGGTTCACATGCTCCGTTTCAGCGGCCTGGGTTCATGGGTTCACATCCCAGGGGCAGACCTATACACCGTTCATCAAACCGCACTGTGGCAGCGTTCCACATGCAAAAGAATAGAGGAAGATTGGCACAGATGTTAGCTCAGGGCCAATCTTCCTCACCAAAAATAAATAAATAAATAAAAAGAGAACAGACAAAATGGAAGAGAAGAAATGAGCAAAGAAGTGACACGAGGCGGTTCCCCAACTGCAAGACCTGCGACTCCAGATTGAAAGGCCCACTGCAGGCCCAGCCGACTGATTAAAGCAGATCCACTGCAGGTCTCCATGTCACTGTGAAGTTGAGAACCCCAGAGAGAAGGAGAAGGTCTAGAAACTTCCAGAGACAGAAAAACAGCTTATACACAGTGACTGGGGATCAGAAGTGCTCAAAGTAACACTGGAAACTTAGACCGAGGAAAATGATTTGCACCCTAAGATTCTATGTCCCTCATACTACCAGTCAAGGGAAATTAACGTATTAACGCATTCAGATGTTCAAAAGCCCTAAAAGTATCCCCCAATCCCTGTCTCAGGAAGCCACTTTGTGAATGTGTTCCAGCAAAACGAGGGAATAAACCAAAAAGGGGAAGATGTAGGATCCAGGAAGAAGAAATGCAGGGAACCCCAAGATGTCCGCGAAGGAAGATTGCGCAATCCCGGCATGCACCCCAGGCAGTCCCGACAGGAACAGGACCGAGGGCTCCAGGAGTCATATTTCCATGTGGGAGATTTTAAATGACAGATTGCCTGATATGGTTGAATGTCTTTAGAGAGGATTTGTACTTGAAGCAGAGCGTTTGGGGATTAATTAGTGGGTAGGGACATAGAAACAGGTGAGCACACACAAAAATGACAATTATTAATTCCAGTGGAAATGTTTTTTAAATTGCCAAGAAAGGAAATCATAGTACATTACATGACTCAGGTGTAAGTAGCATTGACATAATCATCATAATGCAAACACCAAATACTGACTTACCAAAACATGTGACATAATTCTATTGGGCGGCTGGGGAGAGGGGAGGTTGGAGAGGGGAACTGGGGAGCGGTGGTTAAAACCAAATCCTCATCAAAGGAGAAAATTGATGGATGATAAAAATGGAGCAATGAAGAACTACGCCTAGAAGATATAGAGGCACAATAACAGAGGAAACAACTAAAGTTTATGTTCTCTTCTTTGCAAGAGGGAGAGTGCAAGGGGCTGTTGCTTTGTAAGCTGTTGAGTACTCTCCGCAAGGCGTATGTCATAGAAGAATCAGGAGACAGAATCCTAGACCTGCTCAGTCCCCCTGATCTTGGGTCACGTGACCTGCTCTGCCATGGGGTTGACAGCTTTGCAGTAGTTTTGAAAGCACTTTAAAACACAAAGCTAGTAATAGATATCTGAAAATATCAGGTAGGTTGTTTCTTTCTGGTTTTTGAAAGGGTCCAGACTATTTGGTTGGACAGGGAAAGCTTTCACTGTTTTTGTAACAGTTTCTGTCTGTATTCATGAGTTCGGTCCAGCTGAAGACACAGAATCCTACCCGGCTTGGCCTAATGCCGTGTGAAGTTATAGCCACAGGCTCCAGCAGTCCTCCAAAATCGTACTGTGTGAATGCCTCCCTGAGAGTTTGATTGAACACCTTCTACAGCTCCTTTCAAGTAAAACATTCTCTCTCTTGAGGGATTTTGCTTTCTAACCCACATGGCCAGAGAAAACCATCATTTCAATATTCTATCTCCAGCAATGATATCAGATTTCTTTGTAGAGTCTCAGCACAGAAGAATATTCAGAGTTCCTGTGAGAAACAAATGAATCTATTTGTGTAAGATGTTTCCCATAGATGCTAAAATACTAGTTATCTGTCCCATCTGTTACTGATTGGTGCTTCCGTCTCTGTTTCCATTCTCCACCCTTGACCTCTGTGTAGAAGGGTGACTGATAGAAGTTTGCATTTTATGTAATTTCAGAACAATTTACCTTCTTTGTGTTTGGCCACCCTTCAGGACTGACCATCCCTGAGTCTCTGATACTAAAAGTCGAAACCCAGGTTTTGGTGGAATTCTCTGTTTTTTAAGCTTTAAAATAGTTTAATCAATGGAAGAGGGAAAAAAATCTGATTTAGTTTCCCTGACACCCTAGGATTTGAATGTTTTTCTAAAACCAGGACAACAGTCAGGCATTTCAGCTAAAAGAACATACAATTCAATTTGGTGGGGGTAAATGGATGGGGTTAATTGGGAATCTGTAGATCAGGCGGCTGCTTAGTTGAGTTTTCCATTGGCTTTGCATTGACTTGGCCAACTGCAGACCCTCTGACCCTGACCCTGTCACCGGGGCTCACTGGCCTGTGTCCACACTCTGTGCCTTTACTGCATCTGTGATACCTTCCTCTTCTCTCCCTCAGCTTGATGTGTTCGATGCCTCTGAGCGGTACCAGCAGGCAGGTCTGCCTCTCATCATTCTGGCTGGCAAAGAGTACGGCTCGGGCAGCTCCCGGGACTGGGCAGCCAAGGGGCCGTTCCTCCTGGTGAGTATGACGCAGAGACCTCCCAGCAGGCAGCTGCCCCTCTGAACCGGAAGAGAAGCTGGGAGGGGGCCAGGTAACTCCAAGAAGATGCGGTGGAAGAGCATGCTCAGAAAAGCATGTGATGGTTGTTCTCCTGCTTCTGGGTAGATCTGGATTTACTTCCCTCGGTGAAGGGTATCTAGAGTCAAGCTGGTTCCCTTAGATCAGACATTCACATCCTGGGAACCATGGATCTTTGGGAGCGTCTATAGAACAGATGGAGGAGGGTCTGTGAAGTCTCTGAAATTATACCCAAAAGCGTGTATGTCTTTTTTTTAATGGAGAAAGGTTTCATGGTTTTCATAACGTTCTCAAAGGTTGAGGACCCAAAATTTATTTCAGGCCATGGTGCAGGTGAATGCAAGGGATCAGCCAGGGCTGCTGCTACTGTGGTGTGTGTCAGGTTCACACAAGGAAAATAGTGAGGAGCCGGGCTTTTGGATACGCTCGGGGAAGGCACCCTTTACAGTTGCTTTTCATGGCCTGTGAAAATTTGCTTGTAGACACCATAGAAAAGGAAGCTCTGTCCATCCGTAGACAGACAGCTCTTTAGAACCTTCAGCCATTTCAGGGCTTGACCTGCTGGCGCTGTCCCCATGGGAGGGGCCATGCAGGGAGCAGAGAGCTTCACCTCTGGAGCCTTTGCTTGCCCTGAAAGATGGCAGAATCCTGAGGGCAGACTCCTGCTGCCCAGCTTTGATCCTCAGGGTAGGGTACAATGGCTTAGCTGATATCAATTTCAATGATTTATGGCTCAGGCAAATTCATGCACTTGGGAAACACTGAAAAAGTTGATATTCACAAGTGGAGTGAAAAAATGTGTCTGGCTGGCAGGCAGCCCTCCAGACCTCCAGGCTTCTAAAAAACATCTTTGAAGCTCATGCCTAGGTATGCTATGCTCAGACCAATCACTTTGGTCTGTGGAGAAGAGAGATGCTCTCAGATTAGTTGGTAGTATGTCAAAGGCCTGCCTTTTCTAGAAACTGCTGAAAAGAACTGGGGAAATTACAGAAGAAGGAAAGGATTTCAGGAAGGGGGATGGGAGCTAATAGTAGAAATGAGACCCAGGCCGGGAGCAGTTAGATGGGGCTCTGTAAGGTCCAACGGAGAAGAAGAGAGCCGGCACCCGAGGGGCCTCCGGAGCTGAGACTTCTCTGCAGAACTTCGAGTTCAGCTGCCAGGCGGCCGCAGACACTTCCATCTGTAGCTGCCCCCCTGGGCCACTCGGCTGTGCTGGGCTGTTTTCGCACTGACGGGGATAGACAGCTGTGAGCTACCCGGTCTGCAGCACCACACAGCCCTTTACACTGAGCCAGCGACGTGCACAGTGTGTGTTTACAAAGATTTTCACCTTCTCCAAAATAAATACATACTGTAGAGGAGGAAGACATTTCCTCTATCCAATGTGGGTTCGTCTGGCCAGAGAATGAATTAAATTCACATGAGACAGAATAGCAAGAGAAAATTAAACAAAGCTTTATGAGGAGCACGGCTCAGGGCCTTTCTTCCCGAAGGAAGAAAGGGCACAGAAGAAGTAGGGTGCACAGAGTGGTTATATACTCCCAAACAGGGTGTTTCACATATGATTGAAATTTCCCTCCCACAATGGTCACAAGATTGCCCTGTCGGCACAGTGCTTGATGGACACAGCAGGTAGTGGGTCTGCTACCTCGGAGGGTGTAGCAGGAGGCAAGTTTATTGTCTTTGAGCTGGGTGGTCACAGGTGAGCGCAGCAATCAGTTCCTAGCCTAAGGAAAGATGCTTAATCCTTAAAGAAATGCCAACATTGGGAGGGGGAGGGAAGTCAGTTACAGGAGGTTACCAGAGAAGCACAATAAAATGCAGATTTAAGTCCTTGCCTTCCCCATTGATTAAGAGTTTCTAGAGATAAGGTCATCTCCTTTCTTCTTCCTGGTACAGAGAGGGAGATATCTTTTCAGATGGAGAGTTCCTTTACAATGTAAATGTCTCCTAACAAAGGGCAAGCAAGTTCCACCCCTCAGAGCCTCCTTCCCTGTCCCAGTTTATCAAAAGCAATCAGCCTCAAATAATCCTCATGCCAAAGAGACATATCTGGGGGGCGCCAAATCCAGGTCCCCACAATACAAAATGTCTATACACAAATCCATACAGAACATCTACTGTCCTGAAGAATCTGCCTTCCTCTATATTTGTTTTTAAATTTGGAAACACCTGTGGGATTTTGAAAACCACCTGTGCCCAGATCTCATCCCCAGAGATTCTGGTTTAATTGGTCAGGAGAAAGGCCTGGACCTGGGGGCTTTGAAAGCCCCTCCGGGTGATTCTAACACACAGCGAGGTTGAGAACCCCTGCCCTGTTGCCACAGTCCCCGGACCTCACAAGACCTCCCGCCTTCCTCTCACACTCCCTGCGAGAGATTGTGGTGCAGTCAGTCTGGGGTGGTGCCCAGGAATCTGCATTTTAACAAGCTCCCCAAGTGCCCCTAATGCAAGGAGTCTTAGAAGTGTGCGCTGGATGTCAGGAGGCCTCTCAGGGGTATCTTCATATTACACTACAGTTAACTGATATTTGAGAATGAGGTGGTCTAGTTGATCAAGTATCCTAGCTTGTTGAGCATTGCTATATATTGCCAGTTACAGACAGACTTAAAGGAAGCTTAATATCAAGACTAGTCAATGCAGTTTATTCTTGAAACAGGAAGTGTAAAAGCAGCACACAGCAGGTAATCATTTACTTTGTGATATGCTCTGAAAGTTGCTTTTCTGATTAAATCTTCTGTGTCTGCCGATGCATCTACAATAATAGCAGATTTTAAGGGAAGGGAAAAAATTTTCTTTGTGTTGTTTTGTGTGTGGATTCCACATACAGAGGAAGTTTGTAACAGATGCTCTCTCACAAAGGGCTGAGTGCGTGGTCAGACCGCACGGGTGCAGATACCAGATCCTACCACTGACTACCTGGTCCAGGGGCCAGCGGGGCAGCAGCCCCACCTCCCGGGGTTGGCGAGGGTGGAATGAGAGAATTCATTTACCAGCTCACGTTGTGCATTGTAGGTCCTTAGTTCAGACTAGCAGCTGTGTTGCTTATAACTAGAGGGTAGCATTTTCTGTAGACGATTAATTGGTTCTTACAAAGAATTTAGGCGCGAGAAGAGTTTTGACTTCAGAAGGCTTCTGTAAAGTTTCTGAGTATCTAGAGAAAACTCAGAACTGTGTCCACCCTGCTCTCTTGGCCCATCAGGGAATCAAAGCTGTGCTGGCCGAGAGCTACGAGCGCATTCACCGCAGTAACTTGGTCGGAATGGGTGTGATCCCGCTCGAGTATCTCCCTGGGGAGAACGCAGACACCCTGGGCCTCACGGGGCGGGAACGATACACTGTCAGCATTCCAGAAAACCTCAAACCACGAATGAAAGTCCAGGTCAAGGTAAGCCGGAGCGCCTGCACGCCACACCCAGCTGAGAGGGACCCTGTGTTTGAAACCAGTCTTGTGAGAAGGAAATCAGTGGGATTTGGAAGGGAAAACTATCACTCGTTAGGGCTGCGTTAGACCCAGGAGTTCTTTCCGCACCTTTTCCACCCGCCTGCACAACACAGTGAAGAAGACATGCCTGCTGGTTTGCTGTTCATTTCTGTTTATTCATAGAGTTATCCTCAGTTCCGTTCTTACCCACCAGCCCCACTAGCTCCTGTTTCTCCTGATCTCAGGCAGCCCCAGGGAATAGTGATGAAGGCTCAGGGATAGGACATTACCTTAAAAACACCTTTTTATTATAAGAATGTGAACAGCAGACACACTCGCTCCGTCTCTGAGCCTCACCCCAGGCCCCAGACTTGGATCAGCCCAGAGGCAGAAATGACAGCTCCCTAGGCCAAGGAAGGATGGGGCACCCAGCACCAAGGTCCCGGGTGATTAGACACCCGGGGGTGAGGGGGTGGGGGGAGCGGCTGAGGTCCGTGTCCCAGGGCGAGCAGCAGGGTCAGCCGCCTGAGGGACAAGCTAGATGAGACCTCTGCTGCCCAATATGACACTTGAATCCTCAGGGAGCTCCCAGAGAGGGTTCGGAAAACAGCATCCCAAAGGGCACTGGTAGCAGCTCCCTGAGAGGCTATTTCGAATCCTCGGGTGTCTTGGGCTGCTGTCACTTTGTCCTCCGCAGACCAGTCTGCTGGGGACTGCGCTGAAGTGCTGCTTCGGGCTCGGCGGCTCTGACGGGCAGGCCGCACCCTCCGCCGCACACCTCGGGGGGCAGGCCCGGGGGTTGGCGGGGTGGGGTGGGGGGGCCGGTGCTGGGGCCGCCCTCTCGCAGTGTCCCGCCTCCTCCCTCAGGAGTTCTCTTCTGCTTTGTCGTCACAGCTGGACACCGGCAAGACTTTCCAGGCTGTCATGAGGTTTGACACCGACGTGGAGCTCACGTACTTCCACAACGGGGGCATCCTCAACTACATGATCCGAAAGATGGCCAAGTAGGGCTCGCTCCTTGGGAGCCTGCGCCCCTCCGGCCGTGCCCGGGGCCGCCTCGCGGGGGCGTGCCTGAGCCCGGGGTCCGGGGCCAGGCCTCCAGGCGCAAAAACAGCCATTTCTGCATCCTCCATTTCTGCTCAGCTTTGTATCTTTTTCTAGAATTTGGAAGCCAGAATGGTGGGAATGTCAGTAGTGCCAGAGAGAGAGAACTGCGCTCGTCTTTGATGTTACTGATCACAGAATGATGATTTTTCACTCTTACCTGCTAATGTTCAGTCTTCTCGGAAGGTGTCTCCCGCCCTTTTTTTTGTTCCCCTCAGTTATCCTCTGCTCCGGGAAACCCTTCCCTGGGGCTCCTTGGCCTTGCCCATTGCACCAGCGTTAACTGACAGGTGGTAGATAAGAACTTTCTGCACTTCAAATCAGAGCGTGACAACGCCCCCTTCAGAGTGGATAATCCCGCCCCTCGTGGACAGGTCAAATGCTGACAGTTTTTGATTATGTACCTTTTGATAGATCAACAGTAAAGAAATGTGAAGTTTTCTTTTACTACCTTCAGAAATTTTCCTAGGAAATTCATTGGTCAAGAGGAGGACTTTGGAGGCGGTTTTAGAGAGAGACAGAACATTTCTAATTTGAATAAGATTAAATCTATTTTCAAGGAAAACGTTTGACTTTGGGATTGAATTCTGCTGTGTGTGTGGCTATAGTCTGGGGGTACTTGGAGCAGCGCCGACCTCAGAGGGCAGCACCCTGAAGCCCAGAGGACCTTCCAGTTCTGTTTTCACAGCCACATCTCTGCAAGTAAAATGGAAGTCCAGGAGCCAGGCTGTTCTCCGCCCTGTTTGGGGCCAGACGGGAGGGTCGCAGGAGCGCTAAGGTAGTATAGCGAGCAGATCGTAATTCTTTCGATTTTCATACATGTTGACCTGTTCATTTTCATCACTGACGTCATTGTAGGCACCTGTCTAGTCTACTCCAGCTGCCATATCAAAGCGTCACAGCCTGGGTGGCTCGAACAGCAACAGTTTATTTTCTCACAGACCCGGAGGCTGGAAGTCCAAGATTAAGGTTGCAGCCACTGCATTTCCTGGTGAGAGCTCTCTTCCTGCCTTGGATGGCCACCTTCTCTTGTGTCCTCAGGTGGCCTTTCCTTAGTGCCCATGCGTGGAGAGAGAGAACAGCTCTTGGGTGTCTCTTCCTGTCAGGGCCCCACTCTGCGACCTCCTTTAACCTGAATTCCTTCCTTAGAGGTCCCATCTCCAAAGAGTCACAGTGTGGGGCACGGCTTCAACATACGAATTTGGGGGTCACACAAACATTCAGTCCGTGACAGGGCACCTTGTAGCCTGCATGTTAGTCTCTTTGTAATGAGTCTTAAATCCCAGCGTTAACGCTCAGGGGATGTGGCTTGGCCATCGGAACCCCCAGGATCAAGAACTGCCTGCACCTCTTCCTGAGGAGGGACAGCTTGGGCTCCTGAGCATCCTTGCCTCTAGGTCCTGGCGTCTAAATTGTGCTCATGAACAGAAATTACCAACAGACCGTGTTATACAAAAAAGCCTGTGACCCTGAAATCAGGATCAATCCCAGCGTAAAACCACCGAGAAGGCTGAGAGCAGACCTCCACCCCCTTTGCTCCCTGTTACTGAGTGTCCGGGGAGCGGTCTAGCTCCCCTCATTCAGCGGTTATGGGGAGCCAGGTTCCTGGTTATGACTTGCGGAATGGGGTCCCTTCACTCTGGATCCCCCTCCTGTACCTCCAAACACACCCTCTATCCTTTTCTTTAATAAAGTGTCTTGGCCAGTGTCACATCCTTGCCCACAACAAGGCTCAACAATAAGTCCCTTTTACCTGGTTTCTCAAAAAGGCACTGGTCCTCTTGCTCTCCAGATTGAAGGATGCTGCTGTTGCTGGAGCCGCTCCTCCTTCCTCTCTATGGGATCCCATCTCCTCGTTCTTGCGTTTTTCTAAACCCATTATTGCCTGATCCCTCCTAGGGAAACAGGCATTCCTTGGTCTGCTCAGTGGGTTCACTCACAAACTTATTGAATGCAGCAAATAAGCACATGTGTCCTTGGCTGTGGCACAGCCTTCATGTAGGAGTGTACACACATCCCGTCTTTATGGTGCAGGGAGAGTAATCTAGGGGAAGGATATTAGTCATAACTCTCTTAGTTATGCTGTTAGAAGCACAACTCAAACTGGCTTAAGCAAAAACCACTAATAATTGGTTCCTAGAACTTGAAGAACAGGCATGGCCAAGGCCACACGCTTGATTGGATCCAGTGACTCGAACTCAGCCCCCTCCCACCTTTTTCCCTCTCATCTTACCTTCCATTTGCAATTGCCTCATTCTTCTGGGCCATTCCATGAGCCGGGGGTATGGCCACCGGCAGCTCTGGGTAACAGTTAGTAATTGTGATCTTAGCAAGTTGGCTCCCAGTGGTCCCCAGGCTAAAAATATTGGGAGTTTCCTAGTCACCTAAATGAAGAACCTTCTTTGGGGCACAGTTTCCCTTTCAGGGTTATGTTAGGACAGTGTGGCGTGGCCCACAAGGTTATGTAGGAGCAATGTAGAGTTCTGTTCTGAAGTTACTGCTGGTAACCGTTACCAAGTAACCAAGCTTCCACTGGCTGCCTTCTTGGGAAGTTGTCAAGTGTCACGGCCACAACAGAATTTAACACCCACGTGGCTTTTATTCACCCAGACAGCCTAATTATCATGAACAAAGATTATATAATTATAGCTGAAATTTTAATAGTTTTAATAATTTGCATCCCAAGAACTGAGGCCTACATATTCAATATAGATTTATTGAGTGACATTTATAGTTTTATTTGATAGTATAATAAAACATAGTTACTGGTAAGATCCTGTAATTAATTCTCCAGTTTGGTTCTGGCTGTCTAGTCTGCACCAGGGCAGACACCTGCTACTGTGCTCCTATAGGACATTAACAACGTCCCATAAGTAAGAGGGTTTCAGGGTCAGTGTATTTGGGATATCGGGTTAACTAGGTCTTATTGCGGCAGAACTGACAGAATGACACACGACAATGAAGGCTGTAAGTCTCTCATTTGAGGGGAGGGGGCAGCATGCACCACAGAAACACATTGGACCACAGAGCACTTTCTTCAGAGCATCTCATAGCACTTCGGGTCCACAAGACGTGCTTGAGGAAACGCCGACCTGATGGCTTGCGTGTTTTTTAAATTTGAATAATAATATCAACTGTAAAGACAGGAATCAGAGTTTACTGCCCTTGTTACGCCATCACATTTGATTGAAGGCGACCTTTCATTTTCAGGTGAAAACATCACAGTGTCAGCACCAGCAGGGATCACAGAGATAACCAGATCCTGTGGTTGTATAAGGGATTGTATCTGAACCACCGAGGAACTTCAAAAACTACACATGGCTGGACACCCTGCCAGGATGTTCTAACGGGGCTGGGCATGTGCTCATGAAAAAGACTCTGCAGTTGGTTCCAAAAGGCAGCCTTTGATCTAGAAATCCAATGACCAGCATTTGGGTGTCAGTCAAGAGTTTGCAATTTTTAAACCCTACCCACCAGTGTCTTTCCTTCAGTAAACATTAACCAAGTGCCTACCCTCTTCCAGGCTCCAGGCCTGGCAATGGCTTGACTCCAAGCTAAAGCCCAACAAGGAAATTCTGAGTTTGCTTGCTTCAGCTTTAGTCTGCCGCCGTCTATTGGCTGAAGAGAGGACCATTCACCTTCCTCCAAACTGAGCCATTTAGACACTCGAGAGAACTTCTCTCAAACAGATTTCCAGTAGATGTTTTACACATCCTATTGGAGTTCTGAAACAACAGCATCCAAAAAAGGCAATCGCATTTAAACAGAGACGCCTGTGAGACTGTGACTTGTAATAAGAAAAACAGGCCTACATATTTGTTCTTCATCCCCATTTCTGGCACAGAGCTTCTAAAACTCTTGGAATTTCCTAAGTGATGACAGCAGCAAAGGTGTCTTTTGTTATGTTAATGAGGTGACTTTTGGAACACACCTAAGGATGGGGTCTGCTTGCCAGGAGAATCAACCGTGTGATTAGAGGGTTGGAACTTGCAGTCCCACCCCCTGACCTCTGGGGAGTGGAGAGGAGTTGGAGGTTGAATCAGCCACCAACGGCCAGTGATTTAATCCATCATGCCTACGTAATGAAGCCTCCATAAAAACCCAAAAGGACAGGGTTCAGAGAGCTTCCGAGTTGGTGAAAGCGTGGAGATTTGAGGAGAGTGGTGCACCCAGAGAGAGCTTGGAAACTCCACGCCCTTTCCCCGTACCTCACCCTATGCATCTCTTCCGTCTGGCTGTTCCTGAGTTACATCCTTTTATAATAAACAGGTGATCTAGCAAGTAAAACGTTTCTCTGAGCTCCTTGAGATGCTCTAGCCAATCAATAGAACCCAAGGAGGAGGCCGTAAGAACCTCCAATCTAGAGCCACTTGTTCCAGAAGCACAGGTGACAACCTGGACTTGTGATCGGCATCTGAAGTGGGGGGCGGGGGACAGTCTTGTAGGATGGAGCCCTTAACCTGTGAGATCTGATGCTATGTCCAGGTAGTGTCAGAACTGAGCCAGAGAACTGCTCAGTGGTGTGGGGAAACCCCCCACGTTGGAATTGGTGACCAGAACCTTAATACGCTAATGAAATATAAATGGAAAATGAATAAAAATCAGCAAGGAAATTGGCTTAAATAACCCATTTTAATTGTGACTTACTAAGACTACCTCTAGTAATAACAATTATCAAGCAACTACTGTGTATATCATGTACTTTTCATACATTATTTCAGTTAAAAACCCTCCACTAACCCTTGTTTTACAGATGTAGAAAATTAAGCCAAGGAGAAGTTATGTACCTGGTAGGTTCTCTGATTCTCAGCCAGATGAAATGGAGAGTGAGGGAGCTGTAGCATGTCACCCCACTGATCTCCAGGCTTGATTTGGGGTATATGGGTGGTCTCTTGGACACCAAAGATGTAAACAGGTGCCACTTGAAAAGAGTTATGCAATCACATATGTTGAACATATTATTAACATTTTATGATGTTTGGAGGTTTGTTTAAGCCATTGATGGTCCTGCTGAATTACAAACAACTAATCTGAGTCTGTTTTAAGAAGCTGCTTCAATTACTGTAGAGCCTACCCTGAACCGAACACAAAATATCTTGGCCTGGATGGAAACAGCAAAATTCAGGCAGCTGTCTTCATGTCTAGAAAATCCAAAACTAAGCTATGGAGCATCAGCAAACCTTGTTAAGTGACACAGGAATGGCATCTGGATATGTATTCTGATTTTGTAAACAGCAAGAACAGAAAATTAAACTGCCTCATCAGTATCACCCAAGGGACCTAACCGAGAACACAGTCCGAATGTTGACCATCCACTATTGTTGGAAAATGGCCTGAGATGACCATTCAAAGGGAATGATGGTACAGGTTAAGAAAGCAAATTAATAGGGCAAGAGGTACAATCAACTAAAAGAACAGATATCAGCTTCTCAAGCACTACCGTATCATTTACATGCCCCCATTACTAAACGTCATCCACCCGAGTTTTAAGATTACGTGCCACATGTTGCTACACAGAGAACATGAGCATATGTAACTATGATACATATGTATATGTACATATATTGAAGCCTTGGAATTATCAACATTTAAGGGATCGCAAAGAGGAACCAATAGAAAAGACTGGGATAGAGCTGCAAGGGAAGAAGCCAAGAGGGAGTTCCAAGAAAGGAGTGCTCAACAGGACCAAACGCAGCAAAGAGGTCGAAAGAGAAGGACTAAGAAGTGCCCAACGGATCTGGCGACCAGAGTCACTGGTGACCTTGACAAGAACAATTTCACTAGATTGTTAAGAGCAAAAGCCAGTTTACAGTGGGTTAAGGAAAGAAACGGAAGTATGGAAAACTTTTTCAACCTTCATTCATTCATTTATTCCAATGTGCGCTGAGTGGCTACTGGGGACACACTGGCAGTTAGTTCTGAAGGGAAGGATAGAAAGGAAAGTTCAGCTTTTTAATTTTTCCCAAGTACTTAGAGCTCTATTGGTCTACAAAGCATTCCATGCTGTGATTCGCTCCCATGTGCTTTACACGTACGACAGAGTACAAACTGTTGAAAACAATGAACAGAAGGCAAAGGTCAGTGACAAATATTCAGCGCAGTACAAGTCTTGGTAAAACATCTTTATGGTGGTACAGGCGATCCATGGTTTGCTCGCTGGGGCTCACTTCTTCTTTGCTCAAGGTCACCCATTCCCTGTAGCTGAAGACTGAAGTCCTCAGGTCAGTTGGACATTTCTGCAGCATCAAATGGTATCTTCTCAAAATTAAAGTCCCTCCACTTTGCATACAGTGTCTGAACTCTGGTTGCGATATCCTCCACCACAAAACTTTCAATTTTGATAACTGGAATCTCAAATGTCTTATACTTCACACAGATTCCCCAGTCATGGCTGCAGTCCTCTCTGGCACAGTATATCTTTGCTTTCTTCTCAAAACTCCCAAAGATCTTTGGTTTGGGGTGTGATCTACACACAAAGCATTCCCTGAAAGCATTTCCAACCACAGTGTAATGGCATTCCTACACAGGAAGGGCGTGGATGACACAAAACAGAACATTAGGACCAGCACATAACCGCGATTACAAAAAGAAGACTCCACAACAAGCTGAGGGAGAGCAGGTGGGATCCCACTTGTTCTGTGGATGGGGGAGGAAGGAAATATGGATTCACCTGAAGGCCAGAGTGGAATCCATGCAGCCTGACTCCCAATTCATGGTGGGGGGTAGGGACGGATGACGGGACGTGGAGGGACATAGGGGACATCTCATGAAGAGGAGGACTAAGTTTCCAGGCAACCTAGCTTCTATAAGAAGAACCTCTTTCTTAATTCAGAAACAAAAGGGGCACTTGTTGAAGATCTGTGAAGCCTGAGTCCACCAGTGGCCCTGCCAGGCATAATCCAAAGGGTACAGAGAAGAACAAGAAGAGGGTCAATGTGGACCTGAAGATGATCAGGGACTTCTGTGTCCACAGGCCCCGCCTGCAGTCAACCTCAGAGTAAGTGAGAAAAGGCTACACCGCACAGACCAAGGCAGGAGAATGTACAGTCTAAAAGAGCCATTTCAATAGAAAAATCACCAGCCCTGGAGCTGGAAGGACCTTTCGAAGCTAGAGAAGTGGGCTCAGAAAGGCATGGGAATCTGCCAGTGTCACCCGTAACAGGCTGCTTGCTCCAACGGTTGCACTGATTGCAGACTTCCGCCCTCGGGACCAAACAGAACCCTCGAGTAATAGCTCATAGTCTGAGCTGGCCCGGGCCTGCACCCTCCCTCCATCGGCAGCAAGGGGGACAGCCAATTTTTGTCTTTAGAGATTTTTCTAGTCCTTTATCTAAAAGTTTAGAAATACATACATAGAGAGAAAGCTAATCTGCAGGTGTCATGTTTTTAAAATAAGGAGATATTTTGTTTTCATTATAAAAGTGATCCATATCCCCAAAAGTTTAGAAAATATAAAATAGTAGAAAAACAAAAAAAGCATGGAGTCACTGCAAAATATTAATACATTTTCGTATATTTCCTCTAGGCTTTTTTCTGTACAAAAGTAAATTTTTTGCTTTTTCAGTTTTTGGTACTGATGGTGGTGTTGCTGCTATTATTTCACACCGAGATAACTATAGCATATTCATAATTTTGTATCCTGGTTATTTTTCCCACTTTACCGTTAGTCTGTAAGGAGTTTTTCATTATACTACATAAGCTTCATAATCATTTTGTTTAATAAACTTTACTTTGGAATAATCTGAGGTTTACAGAAAAGTTGCAAAGACAGTCTCAAGAATTCCTGTACCCCTCCTCCCAGCTTCCCTGAAGGCTAACATCTTACATACTGCAGCACATTTGTCAAAACTAAGAAATTAATGTCGGCACATTACTATTAAGTAAACTACAGATTTTACCAGTCTTTCTAATAATATCCTTTAACTGTTCTAGGATCTAATCCAGGATACCACACTGCATTTAGCATAATTATTATTTTTAATGGCTACATAATATCTAATTAAGTGGCTGTGCAGTAATTTTTTTAACTATTTCTTTATTGCTGAACATTAAGGATTCCTTCTTAACTTTTTAGCCTTTTGAAAATACGTGGACCAGGGCCATGATAACAACAGAAACAATGGTATTCTTACTATAAATAGCTCACCAATACACAGTAAGGTTTAATTAGTGCTAAAAAATGACCCAGTGCGCTTTGTTAAAAAGGCTGCTTACCTCCACGACTCTTATGTCAGCCGTATAACATGCAAAGGCTTTGCACTTTCTGCAGAGCAGTTTTTTATTTTTCTTATCAAGTACAGGTTTTGCTTTTCCTTGACTATCTCTGATGGATTTTTCATGAATTTGTATCTGGCAAACCTATACGCAAAGAAAAACTCATAAATGTAATCTGAGTATAACGAGGATATATATGCATATATATACACACACACACACATATTTATGTGTATAATCATTCATTCACATACAACTTCCATGAACATACAGTGCCTGGCTTTGTTTATAAAAATCCCATATAATTTTATTGGTTCTCCTAACTCTGTGTTAGTCAATGTTTAACTGTGCCCTCCAATTAGTCCTTTAATTTCTTCATCAAAGATGCCCATAAAAGCATTAACAATAGCCATAAAATAGGCATGTGAACCATGCTTTCTACTTCAGTAGTTGGCAAAACTCTAAAAATCTTTCACAAATAGACATACGATATGCATTGATTGTTTCAGGCATAATTACACCCACTTCCAGGACATAAACCCACCGAATGGAACAGCAGGCAGAGGAGCCCCCACCATCGAAAATCTTTTGTCTCTCCCCTTCCAACCACAGAGAGTGCTGTGAATTGCAGCAAAGTTAAATGCGTGTACAGGATGACTGCATTCTCTTCCAAACGTTAGGCCGTGGCTCAGTGCAACTAAGAACTCTGGACATTTACATATACGACAAACATAGAAAGATTCTGAAGGGCGAAGAGAGGAAAGCAGACTAGCGAGGGCACTTGAGACCCTAGGAACAACATGGTGGTGAGTTCCCTGGGGTCTTTTTCACCTCATATACCCCAGACTTGGAGCTGAAGAAGCTGGCAACCAGAGACGCCTAAGGGCACAGATAAAAAAGTCTCAGCACAAGCCTACCCTCTCCAGCCAAAGGCCCGGGACGGGGGCAGCCCAGCAAGACAGAGAACCTCTAGGCAACAGCTGCTCTACTCCCGCCAAACACCACAGAAAACAACAACAACTGTGAAGTAACCCCACCCACACCAGCAAAGGCTGAGAGGGGAACCTAGAATTCTGCATTGCAGGGCGATAACGAAGCACCCCAACACGCCCACTTGGTGGTGTCAGAGAAGGCCAAGGAGGGAGCCAGGACTTGCAGCCCAGCCCAATGCGTGTCAGTGGAGATCAGGTGGGTAGCTGGGACTCCCACCCAGCAGCGAGGGGAGCCTCCCCCTTGCTGGTATCAACAGAGGCTGGGCAGGGAAGCTAGACTTCTACCTCCACCCAGCAGGGGCGAGACAGTGTCCCTGCCTCCCCTGCCAGAAGGGTGTCAGAAGCAGCCAGCTGACACAGAAGATTCAATAAGATCCTGAGTCTCGCGGCTGGCCCAGCAGCACAGTGGTTAAGTGTGCATGTTCTGCTTTGGTGGCATGGAGTTCACCGGTTCGAATCCCGGTACAGACATGGCACCGCTCATCAAGCCATGCTGTGGCAGGCATCCCATGTATAAAATAGAGGAAGATGGGCACAGATGTTGGCTCAGGGCCAGTCTTCCTCAGCAAAAAGAGGCGGATTGGTGGCAGATGTCAGCTCAGGGCTAATCTTCCTCAAAAATAAATAAATTAATTCAATTAAATTTTGTTTAAAAAGCATCCTGAGTCTCCTAACACAATATGAAAATGCCCAGGTTGTGATTAAAAAATCACTCTTCATACCAAAAACCAGAGCGATCTCAAACTGAATGAAAAAAAGACAATCAAGTGACGCCAACAGTGACATGACAGAGATGTTAGAATTAGCTGACAAAGATTTTAAAGCAGCCATAACAACAATGCTTTCATAAATAATCATAAACACTCTTGAAACATGAACAAATATAAAGGCTCAACAAGGAAATGGAAGATATAAAGAAGCACCAAATAGAAATTTTAGAACCTTTCAGTTCAATATAATACCCAAAATAAAAAGCTCAGTGAACGGGCTCAACAGCAGAATGCACGGGACAAAGGAAAGAATCAGGGAGCTGGAAGACAGAACAGCAAAAATTACCGAATCTGAAAACCAAAAGAAAATAGACTGAAAAAAAAAAAAATGAACAGACCCTCAGGGATGTTTAGGGCTATTTTAAAAAAAAAAGATCTAAGGGACCAGCCCGGTGGCATAGTGGTTAAGGTCGCACTCTCCACTTTGGCGGCCTGGGGTTTGCAGGTTCGGCTCCTGGGCACAAACCTACACACCACTCATCAGCCATGCTGTGGCAGTGACCCACATACAAAATAGAGGAAGACTGGCACAGATGTTAGCTCAGGGTCACTCTTCCTCACCAAAAAAAAAAGATCTAACACTCATGTCACTGGAGTCCTAGAAGGAGAGGAGAAAGAGAGCAGAGCTTAAAAAGTACTGGAAGAAATAATGGCTGAACATGTCCCAAATTTAATATAACGGAACATAAGCCCACAGATTCAAGAAGCAGAATAAATCTCGAAAAGAATAAACCCAAATAAATCCACACCACGACACATTATAATTAAACATGCGAAAACTAAAGACATAGAAAAAAGTCTTGAAAGCAGCCAGAAGAAAACACCACCTTACCTATAGGAGAAAAACAATCTGAATGACAGCAGATTTATCATCAGAGATCACGGAGGCCAGAAGGAAGTGACACAATATTTTTCAAATGCTGAAAGAAAAAACTGTCAACCCAGACTCCTATACCCAGCAATAGATCCTTCCAAAAGACAGTCATGTGCTGCATGATGACGTTTGGGTCAACGACAGACCACATACATGACGGTGGTCCCATAAGATTAGCACCGTACAGCCTAGGTGTGCAGGAGGCTATACTGTCTAGGTTTGCGTAAGTGCGCTCTATGATGCTCACATGATGACAAAATCACCTAACAATGCATTTCTCAGAACACGTCCCCATCAGGAAGCAATGCCTGGCTGTAAAGGGGAAATCAAGACATTCTCAAATGAAGGAGAGCGAAGAGACCTCGGTTCCCCAGCAGGCCTTCCTTCAAAGAACGGCCAAAGGAAGTTCTCTAGACAGAAGGGAATGACAAAAGAAGGAGCCTGGAAACATCACAGAGGAGGAGAGAACACGGTGACTTCCACAACATCGGTGGCAGAAGGAGCTGCCCAGCCCCGTCTGTGGCGCTGCCTCTCTGTGACTAGACTACGTTTTCCAGTGTTCCAGGTGCAACCAGACAGCCTAGATGCAAATCCTGTTTCTACTACTTACCAGCTGTGTGATTTGCAGAAAGTGCCTCTGTTTCCTCAAATACAAAATAGGAACAATAATGGCATTTATTTCATGGGCTATTGGGAGTTAACATGACTTTATAACTGCTCAGAACCTCCTGGCACAGGTTAACTGCTCGTCGACGTTAGCACTGGTCTGTTAGACTAGTCTAGTGCTAAGAACCTGAACATGTCAATATAGCAGTTTGTGCTTTAGTATCCGATAGGGGAATACCATTCATGAGTTATTTTCTCAGAAATATCACAGCTATTTTCATTTATTTATTATCCTATATTAACTCTGGAACCACTTTATCAAGTTAAAAATATCACTCAAACTTCGATTATGAGTTGCGATAAATGATTATGGGGTGAAGGTACATCTTTAAAATATTCAGTCTTTCCATTCGAGAACGTGGCACTGCTTTTCTTTTGTCTTAATTCACCTCCTATCTCTCAGTAAAATTTTTGGAGTTGTCCTTATTGATGCTTCAAACATTTCTGGTTAGGCCAGTAGGTGCAGCAGTTAAACAGATGGCCTCTGCCAGCTCCAGCCCTAACTAGATGTGTGATGCCCTGGCACTGAGGATTTTCATGCCTCGGTCTCCCTCCTATAAAATGACCTAATAAGAGGCTCTACTGCACAGACAGCCACGAGGCCTGCTGACATAAAGAACGCGCTGGCAGGCTCAGTGGAGGGTCTGTGTTCTGCAGGTATGAGCTGTGGTTGCTGCTGTCACTGTGAACGGAAACCTCCCTCTCCCCCTCATATCTTCTACTGGTCACTCATCATCCACACAGAATCCACTGACCTCTCAAGGACTTCAAATTCAAATAAAATCTCATGTATATCAAAAACTTAGGTCTGCAATATAGGTTAGGAAAACAATCAAAATATAATTTTCTCTTCCCATGCTGCCACCTCATCCCATTTGAAATTAGCTTCACTGTTTTTGTAAAAATAAAGGATGTTTATGCCTCCTATTCTCAATTCAATTTCCCACTGCTGTAAAACTGTGACATATATGTACTTATCCATTACTTCCTTTGGATAGATTTCTTTTTTTTTCCCTTTGAAAAGATCGGCACCTGAGCTAACAACTGTTGCCAATCATTTTTTTCTTCTTTTTCTTCTCCCCAAAGCCTCCCAGTACATAGTTGTATATGCTAGTTGTGAGTGCCTCGAGTGCCTCAAGTTGTGCTATGTGAGACGCCACCTCAGCATGGCCTGATGAGCAGTGCCATGTCTGCACCCAGGATCCCAACCAGTAAAACCCTGGGCCGCCACAGTGGAGAGCACGAACTTAACCACTCGGCCACAGGGCTGGCCCCTGGATAAATTTCTAGACATGAAATTCCTAGGTTATTTACATTTCCCTATGAGCAATTTTAATTTCCTTTTTTTTTTTGGCTGAGGAAGATTCGCCCTGAGCTAACATCTGCCACCAATCCTCCTCTTTTTTTGCTTGAGAAAGATTGGCCCTGAACTAACATCTGTGCCAATCTTTCTCTGCTTTATATGTGGGACGTCTCCACAGGAGGGCTGATGAGTGGAGAAGGTCCACGTCCAGGATCTGAATCCACAAACCTGGGCGGCAGAAGCAGAGCGCGGAACTCTAATCACTCAGCCACAGGGTTGCCCACAGTTAATTTCCTTTTTTCAGACATAGTTCTCATCACTCCTTGAGGCACACTGGGGGTAGGGGAATGTGATAGGAAAGAGGGTACACATACACACTTGCCCTTTGGGCAGCCAATTAAAAAAACATTCACATATATCTAATGATATTCAATTATAGACAAAAATTCAATTAAAAACTAACAATCTCAAATATTTAAAATGCTACCGTGGGCAACAGATATAAATCCTAATCAGTTAAAACTAACTACCACTGCTGTACTTAAGACGAACTAAAACTCAGTAACTGGATAAAGAGGCTCAACCAAAGTCACAAATTCGGTAGCCAGCCCACGGCCTCCCTCCCGCACTGGCTGGAGAAGCCACCCAGCTCCCCCCCACTGAGGGGAATCAGGCAGGACCCTGAAGCTCCGTCTGTGCGCAGGCACGGGTACACAGGCTGGAAGCTCTCCTGCCAAAAGGAACTTTCTGTCACCCCGTATCTTGTTCTCTACTCCACGAGGAAAGAAAGCAGGCTGCCTCATTTTGATCCCAGATAATCCTTCACAGCTAGAGCTGTGAGAAATAGCCCTTATACCTTATTCCTCCAGAATGAAATACTACCGAATCCTGGGCTTCCATCATGGAAGGAAGTTCTGGCATACCTCCGGACTGTCTGCATGGTAAGACGGCGGCAGAGTAACCAGAGGTCCCGGGGGCCACAGTGCTCCAGGGAGGGTCGCCACGCGCGGACAGTGGACGATGCAGCTACTCAGAGGCCGCCCTACAGAGCTCCAAACGGCTTTCCCCTCTTCTGCAGTTTCCTCCTCCCACAGAAGCCCAGGCGAAGGGCCATAGCGCTCAGATCCAACGCCCAAGCCTCTAGCAAAACCACAGAAGGGGTCTCCCCTCAGGAACCGTAAGACCTTTTAGTTCCAAGAATATAAGATTTCCCCCACCTTACTATACTTCTACTAAGCCTGTGAAAGCAAAAGCTCCCTCTTCCAAGGGAGCAGCGGGGCCAGGTCACCTATGACAGGCCAGGGATGACACCAAGACGCCAAGCTCCCAGCTGCCCCGGAATTAGCAGCTGCCAGTGACTCCTGGCTGCACCTGTTCCGGGCTCTTTCTCATTCTTTACCATCTCTGCCCGTTTTCCATCTCTGGGTGTTAGAGGAATCCCAAATGCTATTAAATACCTAATTCAACAGACATTTAACCCGTTTTCTCCTCACCCCACTCCTTGACTTGTGCTGGTTACAGGAGATGTCTACGTCTGGCCCGGCCTCCGTCTCCCTCAATAGACTTTTAGTCTGTTGTTTCTGCCACATCTGAGTCTAAGCAGCTTGTCACCCAGTGGAGGAGATAAAAATTATGCCATGGGTGTTAGAGCTAGTGTGGTTTTAAAGCCTTTATTGGCAACATCCCCATATTCTACAAAATAGGGAGGTGGCTCAGTGAAAAAACCCTGTCCTCAGTAAAAGTAAGGAGGAACTAAAGAATTTCCCTGCAATTCCTCTCCCTGGAAATGTGGAAGAGGCGTTTTTAAATATCTTGATCTCCAAACGTTAGGAAGAAATGTTTTAAAATGAGTAACTACCGACATAAAGTTGTAATTTTGTCCTAAAATAAGTGTTGGTTTGCTCTAGATCTCTGCTTCACGATACTTTTTTGAGCACACAGATCGTGACTTTTTAAAGGTATGGACACGACGGAGCCGGTCTGCTGAGCTGCCATGCTCCCCTGCATGGAGTTGCAGGGTGCCTCACACCTCAGGCCAACAACCCCCACGTGTGAGTGTCACTTTATAGCAGGCGCTGTGCGAAACAATGCACACCTCTCATTTTACACCCCCCCGCCCCCGAACCTCGCGTGAGTTAAATACCGTATTCTCCCAACTTTGCAAATGAGGAGGCTGATGATTTCCAAGGGGAACTCCCCGAGGTCACACATCTTGTAAGTGGCAGAACTGGGACTGAAACCACTGGTTCCAATGTTAAACTCCCCCCAAGCCCTGCAGTGTTCAATGCTTCCACGCTGCTGAGGCGGAAATCTCTGCAGAGGGTCCGGAGAACGTGTGTGTGTGTGTGTGTGTGTGTGTGTATGTGTGTGTGTGTGTCTTGACTTTCCCCAACCTGGCTCCATGCTTCTGTGTTATTAAGGAAATTACAATCCAACTAAGGTCACTACAAGAGGCTGAACTGAATCTGTGCCACTCCCAAGTACGCATCATTCTCCATGCCTAAAAACAGGCATTCCGACACCTGCATGGTGCACCGGGAGCTTTTCTCTGAGGACTCCGGACAGGAGAGAGAGAGACGAGGAAAAGACAAAAAGAGCTGTGTCTTGCAGTGTTGGGTGTGGCCCTCGAGATGAGCTGTCAACTTGAGAGCAATTCTAGCTCAGTTTACCTTTTAGATGTAAAAACATAACTTTAGGTATTAGCATTAATAAAATATATTTTAATCACATTGAGACAAAGTAGAATGAATCTGATGTTCACTGCAGGACAGAATTTTAAGCATGGACTGACTCTTCTAAAGCCACACTTGGAGCAATATGGTCAAAGGCACCAGCCATGCGCACAGTCCCTGTCGGTTACCTACAGGCAGATTCTGAACGAGTAACACAGATGCAAAGACTTACCTTTTCTTTAAATATTGCTTCATCCCATGCCTGAAGGCTTAAAATGGAGTCATTCATCATTTTTTCTTTGTACATATTCATTTTTTCTTTTTCAATTACATCAGCATTACTAGTCAGAAGGAAGCACTTGCTACCTTTTGCTCTTCCTCTGCCTATCAGAAAATAAATATTTTATTTAGTGTCTTTGATTTAAAACTCTGATAGCTCTGAGAGTAGGTAAGTAAAGGGAGAGGGGTATTCTCAAAATTCAGCTTTGGTTCACTGAATCCCGCTTTTTAGGGCAGCTGGGCAGTTAGAGGATGGACTCAAATGCAGCGTGCACCCGCACGTCAACCATGCGGATAAACGAGAGCCCCCGCAACCCGGCTTCCTCAGGGTCTCCATGGTGAGGGTGACTGCACTGCACCCTGCCAGGGTCACTGCTTTAAAGACAAGCCAACGTGAACCCTCAGGAGTGACGCTGTGAGCGCTCTGAGACGAATAATAAACAGACTCTCCCCCAAGAGCCTTCTAGGAAACGGAGAGTAAGTTATGTTCACAACCAGCCAAATATAGGTAGAAATGATGAGTGCTGAAAGAAAGACGGATATAAAGGCTTATGGTCATTCCAAAGAGAGACTGCTGCCCGCTGGGAGAATCGGCAACAGCTGATACAGGAGGAGGGGAGAGGCAAAACGGAGCCAGCAGCAGCAGCACGTGAGCAATTCCTTCAACAAGGGAGCAAGTCCAGCTGGCTGAAGTGGATAATAAATAAGGGGAAGAATGAGAAATAAGGTTGGAAAGACGGGTGAGTGCTGGATTTTGAAAACTTTTTAACATCAAGAAAATTGGGGAACCCCTGGAGTTTCTATACAGGGAAGTGACAGGCTCAGAGCTGTTTTTCAGGAAAAGTAATGTGGCAGCTGATGTTACAGAAATTGGAAAAAGGAAGACGGACTAGGCAGGAGACTGTCTAGTTCAAGTGGGACAGAAGAACTCCTTGGAGGATCTCTTCTGTAATCCAGGGGGCCCACCAGCACCTAACACAACCATGAAAGGTGCACACGTTGACTGCCAAAGCCTCAATCAGAGTGGGAATTAATGCTTCCATAATACATATGTCAGTCAGTGTTGGTCAAGTAAAATTCATTGTTTTTGAATCAAACAGGGTATATGTTAGTGGACAAAACTGTAGCCACCCAATCCTGACCAAGTAAGCCACTTTTAGAGCCAAGGATACCAGAGTCTATTGTGCCATTGGTCACACACCCAACTATGACCCGGTAAAGGAGAAAGGCCAGAGTGACAGACACACTCACAAATCAGACAAATTGGCAGCCACTTAGTAATGGCAGCAAAGATTCTCTCACCTCTGGTTTGGATCATTTTGATGACGTTGCCCACATACTCATACAGGATGACCAGATTGCACTGAGCAATGTCGATGCCTTCATCAGCAACTGAGGTGGCGATCAGAATCTTGTTATCTCCATTGGTTCTGAATGCATCTAATGCACACTTCTGTGCTGGGAGGGTCATTCCTACGTCAGAGTCAGAGGGCATTATACAACTCACCAGGTAGGGAACTTTACCCTTGAAAAAATAGCCATTAACTATGGAATGCTTATTACATGCCACGTACTGTTTAAGTGCTTTGTATTCATGATGTCACAACAACCCCAGGCAGTAGGGCCCATTCCTATCCTTGTTTTAGAGAGGACATTTAGGGTGGTGTCTGACAACTTGGACTCTGCCCACAGGGTGGCCTGAGTTCAAATTCTAGCTGCAGCACTTACTAGCCAGGTGGCTTCAGTCATGTTATCTCAAAATAAATATTGATTTTTTTTTTTTGCAAAAATATCAATAGCTAATCATAACACCTTTGCACATGGATAGAAGTTTACAGCTGACAAAATATTTTCACATCTACTTACTTCACAAAGCCCTTTGAGGTTGCTGTGCAAGCATTATGATTCCCCATTATGGACGGACACCTTGAGGTTTGGAGGGATGGTAAACGGCCAGGTTAGCTAGCGACAGAACCCGGCCTTGAACTTGAAAGGACCTTAATAGTGAGCAGCTCTCAGGCGCCGACAGACGGAGAGTACAAAGAATTTCAGTGCTCTCCACCTCAGAGTTAACAGAATTTATAAAAGTTCCAATTTTTTCCTAGCATATTGGCAGCCAAAATCTTGAGATATATTTTGCTAACACCAAAACAATTTCTTTTCACCATCATCTTCTGCTGAGCAATAAGCATGCCCAGGACAGACACCACACTCCATTAATTTCTGAACTTATTCATCCATTTGTTCCTCAAACGCTTATTTAGCAATTACGGTTTGTCAGATAAGGATACAATGGTTAAAAGGTCCATTTTTATCTATAGGGAGTTCAGAGTTTGTGGAAGAAGGATATAAATAAGAAGATATAATTCAATGGGATGAGGAATGAAATGGAGGCAGAACTGGACACTATGGGAACGTGGAGGGACACCTCTACTAGTCTTAGGAGGCTGGAGAAGGCTGCTTGGCAGAAGCACAACGACTGGTACAGAGTATGTTCTAAATAAATGTGGATGGATGGATGAAGAAATGAACAAACAAAATATATTCTGACTGCTTATTTGTGGAGTTGGAAAATCAGATTGGACTCATGTTCGATGGCAGAGAACTTTGAATCCAACCACAATAACATGGTGTTGGATTTCATTTGGTAAGCCAAATCTGAATTTACTTTTTAGACTCATGAGGTTTAAATTTTGCATAGGGGGAAAGTGCAAGGGTGATGGCTGAGGACTGACAGGGTGGGGGCTGTTTGTGATAAACAACACTAAACAGGAGAGACAGAGTGAGGGCCTGTCAGTGCCGGTCACCAAGGCACGGGGAGCAGGGCTGTGAGAGGCAAGGTGAGGGCTGGCGACCTATGACGCTCCTGGAGGATCCCAGAGGCAGCTTCATCCTTTGACACCTGAGCTAGATTTCAGGAATGTCTGCTTGGATATTTTTTTTAATTGTAAAATACATAATAGACACAAAAGCATCTAGAGTTTAAACAATAATGATAAAATAATCACAGAACATTTCTATTTCCAGTTAATCTTAATCTATTGGTTGAGAATTTGAGCAGGAGAGTAACATGCCCAAACAATATCTAAAACAATAACTTTGGTTTTGTCTGCAGGACATGAGGGAGGAGGTAACACATACAAGGTTTTGACATTTGAGCCCTGTGATGGCTTTTGATGTGTCAAATGGGCTATGCTGAACTACAGTCCCCAGTTATTCATCTTGGTGCTCCTGCGAAGGGAATTTGCAGATGTAATTCAAGTTCCTAATCAGTTGACATTACCTTAATCAAAAGGGATTTCATCCTAGGTGGGCCTGACCTAATCAAGTCAGCCCTTTATAAGAGGGCTTAGGCATTCCCTGAGCTCAGAGACTCCAAGGAGCTCCTGCCTGTGGGGTTCCAGCCTGCTCCTGACCACTTCAGACTTGCTCTTCCAGTCCAACTGTATATGCCAATTCCTTGTGATAAACGCCCGTGTGTGTGAACATACACATATAGACAAGAGATATGTGTGTATGTATAAACTCCTACTGGTTTTGCTTCTCTGATTGAGCCCTGACTAATACAAGCATTAAGAAAGAATTTGAGTATATTACCCATATTCTTATATATATACATATATACAGTATACTAAATCCAACTCACAATATATAAATACCTGTGTTATTAGTTGTTTTGCCACGGCCAGTCAATATGCCAGGTTTCAGAAAGCTCAGTTTGGGGTTTTCTTCAATCCATTTCTTTAAGGCCTGAAAATGACAAGCCATCATCAGTTGCACACTATTTGTATACCATCTGGATTAATTCAACATTGAAATATATGCAAGAGGAAAAAAACCCTTTAAGTTAGTATACAGACAGTTTTCAGACTGACAAACCTGAGAAAAAAGCTTCTTGGGATTGAATCCTAACCAATAATTAACTGTAATGGTATAGATCTTTGTGATCCGATGTGGTTTAATCTCTAAGATATTTTTTAAGTGAAAAAAATAAAGTTCAGAATAGTGGATATGTAGAACGAATAAGTGAGTTTGGTGAAGTCTCAGGACACAGAATCAATATACAGAAATCAGTTGTATTTCTATATTCCAGCAACAAACAATTAAAAGTACAAAAGTATTGTAAACAATAGCATTAAAAAATTAATACTTAGGTATTAGCCTAGCAAAATACGTGCAGAATCTGCATACTGAAAATGACGGAACACTGATAAAAGAAACCAGAGAAGATGTGGTAGGTGATCCCCACCCCCTGTGCTCAGGGTCGCGTGTAAGCCCTCCCCTAGAGTGTGAACTGGACTGACTGACTCGCTTCTGAGGAGTAAGATACGACAGACAGGATGGGGTGTCACTTTCCAGTGGAAGGTACACAGTGACTGTGACCTCCCTACTAAGCATTCTCTCTCTGTCTCTCCTGGATCACTCACTCTAGGGGAAGCCAGCTGCCCGGCTGGGGAGAGGCCCCCATGAGTGAGCTTAGAAGCACATCTCCTGAGGCCTGCCAACAGCCACGTAAGTGAGGCTGGAAGTGGATCCTCCCGAGTCAAGCCTTGAGATGACTACAGCCAAGGCCAACACTTTGACTGCAGCCTCATGACAGACCTTGAGCCAGAAACACCCAGTGAAATTATCTCCAGATTCCTGACCCATAGAATGGTAAGAAAATAGATGTTTGTTGTTTCCAGCCTTTAAGTTTTGGGGTAATTTGTGATCTGCCATAGATAACTAATACAGAAGCTCCACATAAATGAAGAGATGTATTATGGTCATGGATTGGAAGATTCAATATTGTTAAGATGTCGTGTCTCCCCAATTTTATTGATTCAATGCAATCCCAAACAAAATCCCAGCAGATTTTTTCATAGGTGTGGACGAGCTGATCCTAAAATATAAATGGAAAGGCAAAGGAAGATAGATAAAACAATTTTGAAAAAAAGAAAACAGTTGAAGGACGCACACTACCTATTTCCAGACTTCCTATAAAGCTACAGTGATCAAGACAGTGAGGGATGGCTGAAAGGACAGATATATAGACAAACGGAACAGGACAGAGAGTCCAGAAATAGATCCACAGAAATACAGTCAACTGATTTTTGAAGAAGTTACGATGGCAATTCAAAAGAGAAAGGATAGTCTTTTCAATACACAGTACTGCAACAATTAGATGTCCACATACAAAAAGAAAAAAACGCATCTCAACCCATAACCAAAATGGATTGTAGACCTAAATTTCAAATGTAAAACTATAAAACTTCTAGAAAGTAACATAGAGAAAATCTTTATGATCTTGGGTAAGCAAAGGGTTCTTAGAGGCAATTTCAAAAGTACAATCCACAAGAGGCTGGCCCAGTGGCATGGTTAAGTTCATGCGCTCTGCTTTGGTGGTCCGGGGTTCACAGGTTTGGATCCTGGGCACGGACCTAGCACTGCTCATCGAGCCATGCTGTGGTGGCATCCCACATAAAATAAGGGAAGATTGGCACAGATGTTAGCTCAGTGACAATCTTCCTCAAGCAAAAAGAGGAAGGTTGGCAACAGATGTTAGCTCAGGGCCATTCTTCCTCAAAAAAAAATAAACGAAAGAAAAGCACAATCCACAAAAAGAAAAAAATTGATAAACTGAACTTTGTCAAAAGTTAAAACTTTCAATATGTAAAGGATACTGTTGTGAGAATGAAAAGACTAGAAGAAAATATGTGCAAATCACATTTCTGACAGAGAACTTTTTGTCAGAACATAGAAAGAACTCTCAAAAACTCAACAATTACATGACAAACAACCCAGTTAAACCCAGTTTTAAAATGGGTACCAGGTGTGTGAACAGACACTTCACCAAAGAAGATATAGGAATGGCTCATCAGTATATGAAAAGATGCTCAACCGTGTCAGCCATTAGTGAAATGCAAATTAAAACCCTAGTGGGATGCCACTACCGAGCCCATAGAATAGCTACAATTTTTTAAATTGATGAAAAGAATAAAAAATAGGAAGTGCTTGGTTTATAGGTGTCAAAACATTATAAACTAGAGAGGTTAAGACAGTGAGGCATAAAGGATAAACAGTGTAAGGATAAACAGACACATCATCAGAAAAGAACAGGCTGCCCAGAGACAGGCCCCACATATAGGGATGCTTGAGCGCAAAGCAGTGGGGAGAGGACAGTGTTCTCAATAAAGTGGTCCTGGATCAATCTGTCATCCACGAGGGGGAGGAAGCTTACATCCACAAGTGCCCTGGTTTTCACAAAGAGAATGGTTCTCGTCTCTGGGTTTAAGTGGTACTCCTCTTGCAAGATGAAGCAGAGGTCTTTGAGCTTAGGGTTCTCGTTGCTGGGATCCATGGAAACACTTTCTAGTTCTGGTAGCTTTTCTGCAAAAGGGGAACCTTTTATAAATGGCTTATAAATTCTAGAAATCTAGAACATACTGTGACCTTTAGCTATAGTTCAAACAGTTAATCTCTCAATCTTTGACCAGAATTTTATGAGTAATAACCACTGATTTAATGCATATATTAAATACATTGATAAATGCATACATTTTTTCCCCAAAGAGCTGGTTGTTCACTGTTTAGCAGCACACCACTGGGTTGCATATATGTATAGTAAATACTTTGGTATAGGCCAAAAATTATTAATAGTAATTACCTTTGAGAAAAAGAATCTGACAGAGGGAAAAGAAAGACTTGCTTTTCATTTAATATCTTCCTATATTTTTCATAATATGAGGGCAGTGGGATTATAGGCCATTTTGGTTTTCTTCTTTATATAGGATATATAAATTATAGTCTTTTAATATCATTAAATCACTTTTTTGTACTTTCTAAGCCTGTATAAAATTACTAAAAATTAAACCAAAAAATGCTATCCATTTACTAGTTCTAAGGGATATATCCCTTGCAAATCCTACTATTTTTCCTTCTTCAAAATAGGAAATGGTGTAAGCAGTATATGTTTTCCATAAGTACCAGATTTCACTGAAGCTTAATTAATAGTCCTGCCATCAATAATATCTTCTTAAGCCCAGGACAGCTCCCTCAGCATCACTGTATGCTAAGTATAATACAATGTAAGTGTGCTGTCGCCAGGTGCCCATGCCTTCCTCCTCTAGAAACAACACCCACCTTCGAATCTTCGAGTGAGATCTTGCTCGGTCTCATCAAATCCCGCTGCTCGGACATTATTGAAGAAGTCCTTCAAGTAATCCAGAGCATCTTTCATTCGTGCATGCTCACTGATAATGAGGGCGTCATTGTATTTCTGTTTAAAATGAAAACTGAGTTTCAATGTGTTTCTAACGTCTAACACATTCACTGTACATAAGTTCAATCAGCTGTACTTAGCACAGAATTAATTTTAAGAATAAACTTTTCTCAAATCTATTCCAACTTGCTTTTTTAAGATGAATGGTCCCTAACAAAATACTGTAAAACAAAATCTCAATTAGCTAGAATCATTGATTAATTAGGATCGCTTTGGATTCTAGAATTATACCTAGGAAGACAAAGAGAAAATTACAAGAACAAGTACATGTCAAAGATTAAAAAACGAAAGCAAATCAACTTCCACATCAGCCTGCCTCATAACTCAGACTTCCACTTCATCACTATTCATCCAAAGCACTCGCTGAATTGTAATTGCACCTGTTCAGAATCATGGCCCCCACCACCTACACCAAATATTCAATCAGGTTCATGAAAATTCTATCAACGAACACTGATGGAGCACATTTTAAATATTTTCCATGGCACGATAAGCAGAGTTGTTGGTGGTTGTTTCTTAACTTCTTAGTGACGCAGAAGGCAACCGGAGAGCCTGGATTTCTGAGCACGTGGCTTTGCCAAAGGTAAGAACACACATGCTTCAGGATATGGCAACAGGAGCCACTCATTGAACTTCAAAGACGGCTGCCATGGGTCACATATCTACAATAATGTTTGTCATCACCCAACTCTTTCCGGTCACGTCAATCATGGGAATGCTGGAGGCACAGCCCAGATCTCCAGCCTTTGTTTCTGTCCTGTTGCCTCTATTCTTATGTTTCAGAAAGTACACAAAGAGGATGCTGAATGGGATAACTTTTGGAGTTTGCTTCATAAGAACCTCCTGGAAAGTTCCTAATGAGCTCTCGGGGACAAGATGAAACGCTGATGTTCTGTCAGCCGCCACAGCGCAGCTCCCAGTAGCTGCTGCAAGTGAAACAGGCCTTTCCAAAGAAGGAACGTACCCGCAGGTGAGAAGTGTACAGATACAGCGCTTTACAAATCCTGCTCTCTTCGGCTTTGTCAGGCAACTGAAACACTATGCACGCTTTCTGAACTGCAATAATCCATTGTTCATATTTCTGTGTTCCAAAATCCCGATTTTGAAAGCGAGATAAGTTTTCTGGAAAAAAAAAAAGGTTTTCATTGTGCCGTAAGGTCAGCCATTTAAGGTCTGAAGCGTGCCTCGCCCTCTCTTTTTTTCTTACTCTCTGTAAACACAGTAGGCCTTCTAGACGTCTGAGCTTCCAGCAGTGTATGTGTGCATGTGCATGACTGTTGACTGAACAGTTCCTATGCACCAAGAATCGAAGGGCCTACAATCATCATTTCAGCTCATTTTCATAACCCCATCAGGTAAATTTTACATTTTACAGATGAGGAAACTGAAGCTCAGAAAAGTGAAGTAAGGGCCGGCCCAGTGGCACAGCAGTTAAGTTCACATGTTCCACTTCTCTGCAGCCCGGGGTTCACCAGTTTGGATCTGGGGTGCAGACATGGCACTGCTTGGCAAGCCACGCTGTGGTAGGCGTCCCAGAAGTAGAGTAGAGGAAGATGGGCACGGATGTTAGCTCAGGGCCAGTCTTCCTCAGCAACAAAGAGGAGGAGTGGCAATAGTTAGCTCAGGGATAATCTTCCTTAAAAAAAAGAAAAGTGAAGTAATTTACCAAAAGTCACACAGCTAGAACATGGGGGGAACGCAGGAATTCAAATCCATGTGTGTCCCATGCCCCAGCCTTACTGGCTCTATGAGCTGACACCGAAGCAGCCCAGAAGTGAAACAATGGACGTGAAAAAAATCTAACTTAGCCTTTAAAAATGAAAGAGCAGTCAGTAAAAATAATAGATCGTAACAGAGGAGGAGATTTAAAAGCAGGAAAGACAGAACTCAACACAGCCTCTCCTGTTGTGCTGTGAACTTAGGCCGTCTGATCTCCACAGCACCATTCATGGGGCCAAGCAGAGAACAGGTGCTTGAAAGATACTTATCATGGATGCTTCGTACGCATGCATCTCCCGAGCTAAGCCTCTGTTGCTTGGTTCAAGAATTGCGGGCTCTGTGCAGGGTGCTGGGGAGAAAGGGTGAGGAAGACACGGCCCTGTTCTCACGCAATGCAGTCTATGAGTTACTCTAGGCTCAGCTCCCAGGGCCCCTCGGGCAGATCACAGAACAATAAAATTCAGAGGCGAGAGCTACATTTCTGGGTTAAACTTCTCCTCTCACCCACACATTGTCGTAAGATGACAAAGGGGGCTCCCCAAACAAGCAGAACTGACGCGCTTCCCTCCAGCCCAGACTACAAACAAGAGGCCAGCATTGAACCGGATGGATCCACAAGGATTGATTGGACTTGAGGAGGTGTGAAATTAAGCTAAGCAATCTGGAAAGGAGCAGGTGATGGGATTTGGACGTATGAGAAGGTGGAGGTAGGGTACCCGGGTGGGAGGAACAAGAAGGTAGACATTCAGGTCTCCCTACCCTTCTGCCACCTGCCCCATTTGGACCACGTCCTAATGCTCCCAGATAACAGGACAGCCTCCCAACCTCCCTCCCCGCTTCCCGCCTTGCTCCCCGCAACCCACTCCTCGCTCCTCACGCCCCACTCAGCAGCGAGGGGGAGTTGCCAACATCGCAGATGAGAAGCTGTGCTACCCCACTGCTTAAAAGCCCTTGGTGGATTCCTCTGGCCAAAATCCTATCCAGCTCAGAATCCTCCATGGCAGGGTCTCCACCCACTTCTGACTCTCATCTCTAGCTGCTCCCCTTCCTGAATGTTCCAGGGCTTATGGAGGTCCCCAGACTTTCTCAACTCCCTGGCCTTTGTACATGCTGTTCCCTCTGTCTGGAGCACACCTTATCATCACTTATCATCACCACCCACCTAACCCCTCCTCTGTTGCTTTATCATTATTACTTATCTAATTTTGGCTTTACTGTTAGACTGGAAGTGCCACGAGGGCAGGGGCTGCGTCTCAGGGCCCAGGCTATATTCCCATCGCCTGGCATCTTGCCTGGCAGTGAATGAAGGAACAAGGGAATGAACATGTTCAAGGAATTGCTAAGTCAGAGGATTCCAGCAGGGAAGGCGTGGAAGGTAAGACTGGGGAAGTAGGAGCAGATGTGTGTGCAGGGCGCAGACTGTCAGGCAGGATATCGACACGACAAGACCAGCATTTCAGGAAGCCTAACCAGACAATGGGGTGGGGGGGTGGAAAAGAGAGTGGGAGTGTGCACTCCAGCTAGAAGGCCATTAGGGTAAGTCCTAAGTCAAGTTGTGAGAGAAAAGGAAAGAGAAAAGCAAAGTCAGTGTGAGAGAAGGTGAGACTCCATGAGGTGTCTTAGAGATGTCACAGACTCAGCATCTCCAGAAGCCTAAACTCACCTGTACCTGCCAAAGCTGCGCCTAGTTCTGGCACCAGCACCACCAGCTGGCACATGTATAGGTGAGCCAGCCAGAGCCTGGGAGGGAGCCGCCCACTCTCTCCCCTCTCTCCCACCAAATCCAGTCAGTCATTCCATCCTAACGCCTGGTTTCCGCAGCGCCCTGCACAAGCCTGCTCTCTCACCGACCCAGCTCCATGGCCTCTGTGTGGCCCTCTTCATGCACTGATACGCTGACCACATCAATAATCACTTCAACATCTTCAGCTGCTTCCCGCTGCTTTTAGGGTGAGATTCAGACTGAGCGTGGCCGACCCGGCCCTTCCCTGTCTGCCCGCCGCCTCTCCCCTTAGCCTCACTCCTTATACTCCCCACATGTTAGAGCGATCATGCAATGCCTGTACTTCCTAAATCTCACTGTGCTCTCTCCTCCCTCCACGCCTGAGGCCTTTGCGACCTCACTTGATTGTCTCTCCTCCCTAACTTGGCTGACTGCAAGATTTGTCGCAGGCACCCCCCCCCCCCCCCCCCCGCCCAGGAAGCCTTCCCTGCAGCCCAGTCCAGGCCAGAGTCGGCATGTGCTCCCATGGCACCCAGTGTGTAATTCTCTCCCACCCTGCTGCTTGGAAATTGCTCCCATCTGATTCTCATTATTTGACTGTGAGCTCCCCGAGGGTGGGGATGTCTCCGATCTTGTCATTTCTACTCCTAGCACACTGCCTGGTGAATGGATGAACCGATGAATGAATGAATGAATGAATGAAAAGAATAGAACTTGGTGACTTCATGAGAGAGTCTCAAAAAGAATCAAAGACCACGCCCAGATTTGAACCTGAACCATCACGGGCATGGTGGTTTCATTCATATAAGTAAGGAAGTCAGGATGGAAAGCTAATTTGGAAGGTCAAGAGAGCAATGAACTGATCTGAATAGGGTATTTTTCAGCTGTGTGTGTCCAGATGGATTTACTTTGGATTAAAAAAAAAGAAAAAAGCGAGAGAGAATAACAGAGGACTCATAAGGTACCTGAATAACCCATAATCGAGAAGTCAACCTGTGGATGTGGTCTGCACATTGTCTGAACTGAGAATGCAAACAGACCCTGGTGAACGAGAGGTGACCATTCCTAGATGCAGAGGACACAAAATGAGCTTTATCTCACCAGGAGTGACAGCACCAAGTTCGTCAAAGATGCTCTTTGCCAGACTCTCTGTCTCCCTCATCAGCTGAGATATGATGCACTTAAAACCGTCGGTGGTTCGTGACTCCACTTTCCTGAAATCTAGAGGCATCAAAGGAAAATGAGCATTTTTCAGGAAAAACGTTTCACAGTTCTAAGTAGACATCCCCACACCTTTCCTGCCTTTGTCACTTCTCCATGAGACCTGAGACCCCCAGCTCACAAGCAGGTCAGCTAAACAAAATAAGAAATGCCCTAACAAAGCCCCAACAGCTTGCAACAGCTCTCATGTGCTTCAGGCGCTGATTCTAACATCTCTGGGTCTAATCCAGTTTATCACTCTGTGCTGTCACTCAGCACAGAGCCTCTGCTCTTACGAGGCTGATATCCTTCTTGTCTCTGCAGGGGCCACATTTTTAACCCTGTCTCTGTTCTCTGTTCTTCTCCCTCCCGACCACCCCCGATTCCCAAGGAGTGTTCGCGATGTTCCTAACATTCATTATTGTGATGTTTCAGCAGAAACTTATTAATCACCTGCCGTGTGCCACGTTCTGGTTAGAGACAGCTGAAAACAACACACTCCTGCTCCAGAGAAGACTGTGTTCTTAGGGGAGAGAAAGACACTTAGCCAATCACCACGACTGAGTGCTGTCCCCTAAGTGTGTGCAAGGGGTCATGGAGCACAGGGAAAGGACGCTCCAGTTCTTCCAGGGGAGGCAGTGTTGTGGGATAAATGGGGGAAGAGGTGAGGAGGAAGTGAGCGCAGACACGTACAAAGAACAGAACGTACGAAGGTGGAGAGAAAGCGCGTGACTGACTTGCAGAGTGCAGAGGAATGCAACATGGCTGGGTTCATGGGAAGAGGGAGGAGATGCAGCTCAGAGGGCGGGGGGGACCAGATTATAAAGAAATTTGTACGTGATATTAAAAAGTGTAGACTGGATACCTTCTCTAAACTCCTTAGAGGCAGCTCCCATGAAGGACCTCAGCTGACCCCTCCCTGACTAGTGGAGGTGTGTTGTTCTGCCTCATACCCATGCGGTCATATGCTATTCAGACAGCAAGGATAAAGTTATACATATCTTCTGTACCCCTCTCTCCCTTGCTGGGTTAGAAGAGCATTGGTATTCCATAAACATTTATTAGTCAATCTTATTTTTAAAAATCATATTCTGATCTTTTGAGGAAAGATATGATGATTTGAGATAATTTCACGTCAACCAAAATTATCAGACACATATTCAAATAATGAATGTCTACACAGTCTCTCCCTCAGGCCTGGACCCAGGGAAGGATGGAGGCATCCCCGTGCTTGGTTTCTCATGATCTCTCTCAGTGCTGGGCCCTGTCTGAGTTGAGAGAACTGAAGAGCAGGGACATTTGCTTTCCAGAGGCCACACCATCACTCGGGGAGAGCGCTTAGTTGGGGAGAGAGGCTAGAAATGTGCTTATTTCCCAAGTTTGGGGTTAAATGTTTTCTATTAAACAGAGAAAGGGTTAAAATTCAGTGCTCATCTAAATGGCTCTGAACCAGGAATCACAGAGGCTAACAAAGTCCCAAAGGCTTGTTACTGAATCCCACTCACTCTTCTCGGGTTTATAAACCACTTCCGTCAGTTCCTGCAAGTTGTCTTTCACGGTCGAGATCACTGACGCGTCAAGAGAAGCACACAGTTTGCAGATATGTTCCATGGCCTCATCTCTGTTTTTGGCGTCCCCAACACCAACGGAGGCAGTCAGCCCAACGACCTTTGAGGAGCATCCCAAAGCATTAGATGTCTGGAAATAGCATGACGTTGCCACAAGCCCTCGTGTAACCCTTTCCTGCTAAAGTTGATTTCCTTACTAACTTCAGATAAAGAGCAAAAACACCTTTTTTTTTTTCCCTGACATTCTCTATGATATTGCCAGTGGAAAGGTCCCCATTAGGCAAAGCACTGAATAAATGCAGGTATCACAACTCATCAGCTGGACACAAATCAGCATAGAAACCCAAAGAGGAAACCCTTCCAAGGCGGGACTTCTCTCCTCTCTACCCTTGTGACCCCCCATGATACACAGAACAACAGACTGAAAATGAAAAGGGCTGAAATCAGACATACTCCCATCCAACCTCAGCCACATCACCCTGGCTGTGTGTCCCTGGACAAGTCTCTTCAGCTCCCCATAGAGCTGGGGAACAGCTATTGAAAATGGTAGCTGTGCGAGTTCAGTAAGATAACATTTGTAAAGAATTTAGTTGAATGGTCACCTAATAAATACTTATTTCTTCCTCTAGTAGCCGCTCAATAAATATTGAATGAATGACTCATCAGCAAGGTATCTAGTTAACTATCAATTTTATTCTAGAAGAAAAAGTTGTAAGAAATGTTACTGCTACTGAATTTTGTCTCTGGGCACCATACTGAAGCTCTTCTAACCTGGGCTTCCTCAACAGGTAACTGTTAGGGCTAGAGAACCTTACACAAACGTGAGACTGGTATACTATAAATTCCTGGTTTCCAACCTCAGTTGGGCCCCAGTATGACCAACCCATTCTTCTGTATATTCCTCTCAGCTCTCCCTCCCCTTTCGAATCCTCTCCACACACCCTGAGCCCCCTCCCCCATTCCCATCTTGATTATTCTCAGCAAATCATCTATCTACCTCTCCTACATTCAAGAGAAAAGAGGGGTTCTATGCCAGGGATCCCCTACCCTTCCTGCCCCATCTATGAGCTACTCTGTCTTGACTCTTCTCATCCCCTCCCCGTGATGACACAAAAATGGTGTTCCATCTGCTCTCCCATACTGATCCGTCTAGCCCTTGCCTACTTATCTCACACCCTCTGGTCTCTCCTGGCACCTCGTTCTACCAGTCATTGCCTCTCTCCCATCCTGCTTCACTGCTTCACACTCTGCAGCCAGGTGATACCGAAAAGCTTCAAGATCTCTGAGTACACGATAGCCCTGCGCCTCTGGACACACATTCGCCTTTACTGAAAACCATCCAGCTATCCGCCTTGTAAACTCTTGTTAGTTTTTGTGTAATCTGACGTTCTGTTAGGTCTGGCCTCACTTTTCCAGCACACTTAGGAGCTCTTTCATTTCTATTCCAACTGCACCTCGTACCCATCATGACAAATTATGACATAATTCTTACATATCTGGCTCCCTATGAGACTTAAGCTGTTTGAGGGCAAAGACTATGTCTTTTCATATTTGTATCCCTCGTGCCTAGCACAGTGCACAACACATGGAGGTCCCTAATACATGTTTCTTAAGTGAATAAATGAATGAATCAATCAAAATTAATCAAGGAGTTGTACAATATAGATTTACGACCTGAGAAGGACATCTTCAACATGGCCACAAGGGTAAGTACATAGGATTTAGGAAGGTGACAGTTCTGAGGAATCTCTCTGACTTTGGAGTTACCTGGGGCAGTGGGTCTGAAGAGCCTCCAAGTTTCTGATCTAGATAATTAAACATGATCATATTGTAAGGATGGTGTTTACTGGTGTTGTGGCATTCATCAAACATCATCAAAGTAAAGACAGAGAGTGATGGAATAGTCCCATCCTTAAGGCTGTTCACGAGGATCTGTGGAGTCAAAATGATGATGTCATTGTTCTCAACAATCTGGTCCACTACGACGTTCTCAGATGTTGCTCCAGAAATGCCTGCAACTTTGTACCTGGAAAATGACAGAACGTCCCTATGACCAACCACGATGTGAATGAGGAACCACAAAGATATGAAAGATCCACAAAGAACCACAAAGATCATTAAATTCTCCCTAAGTTCAAAAGGAATACATCTGGAGACAAGTTAAGTGCTTAGCACAGAGCCCGACACATGGTAAGTGATCAATAAATGCAAGCTAGTTTCAATAGTCAATAGTAGATATTAATTCTTTCAAACCACCCAGAAAGACAAATAGTACTTAAATAAGGGGGTAATATTAAATAAATTATAAAATCATTAAAAAATTAAATGTGCCATTGACCTGTAAAACTAATCTCAAGTCATTTACTCACTCTAAAGCAGTTTAGGATTTCAGGCATCTCTAATAAAAAATATTTAAATCCATGAAGGAATTACATCTAGATTATATAAAAGCTGAATCTATTATAAATTTTTTGAATCATGGTTTTCCAAAAACAAATCAAAGCAGAAAACACACCAATGACACAAAGCTAGAGAAAAAGAAGGTGGACTGACTGTTATACCTACCCACGTCTTTCAAAATATTGCGAGAATACGGATTTCTGCTGCTCGTACAGTGGGAGATGAATAGCAAAAAAGACCACCTTCCCCTTTCGTCCTTGTGGAAATTTCTTAAGATGATGTTCACATATAAGAAGCGAAACCAAGGTTTTTCCACAACCTTTTAATATATAAAAAAAGAAGACACGTAACTGATACTATACTAAAATATTTCTGCAGAAAGGTAATTATTTTTGGCTCCCCTAAAACCACTGCGCTCACTAGCAAATTGGTAAGGTGGATGGGTTAACAACTGCAGAACTTACACTATGACTCAGAAATATCAAGCTGCTTCCTGGGTGACACGCACTCAGACAGTGGGGCTCGAGGGCATGAGGGCATCTGTCTTTCCCTCCTCACGTTCCTTAAAATACCTTGTGACTACATTACTAGGACGGTTTTCGCAAAAGACAAATGGAACAACGAAAAAACTAAAACTTGCCCATTTCGACCCATATTCAATAAATGAAAAAAAGCAGCAGCAAACAGAGAAACAGACTACGTAACGGCAATCGGCTTACCAGTAGGAGCACATATTATTGTGTTTTTTCCTTCCTTGGCAGGCAAAGCGAGCTCCAGTTGGTAATTTCTTATCTTCAATGGGGCCACTTCTGTAACACAAAAGGAACAACCAAATAGTTGCTGCCCTGAGGAATCCAGGCAATAGCTACCATCAAACAGACAGGAATTCTGACTCCAGCAAGAAAGGCCTCACTTCTGGAAGTCAGGAATGCTTGTCTCTATTAACCCTTCCAGCTTCTCCACTGATCTGAAGCACAGGATTCTCCCCCGGTGACAAAGCACCAGTGGTAAGACAGGAAAAAAAAATCCCACACAGATTTCTTTCTTAAACAACCATGGGAGCCTACTAAGGAGAAACGAAAGCAGGAATAGCCTAACTCAGGGCAGGAGAGGGCCACCAGTTATAGGAAAAGCTATGCAAGACGAAACAACAACGAATCCCTCTGAGAGGTATGAAAAACACCAAATTGTAAATCCTGAACTCCCAAAGCAATCTCTTCTTGATGAGCACCCACGCTGTGTAATTCTGCAGGCTCTCACGCAGCATTTCCCAGCAACAGAACCGAAGTTTTCAAAAACAGTCAGAGGCTTTATCTCACTAGCAGATAAGCATATAGGATGTTAAGAGTTGGACAAGACCTTGGAAATCAACACTGAGTCCAACCTATCCATTTTAGAGAAAAGGAGAATTTCTGAAAGGTTAACTGAGTTCACTAAGGATCTCTACATGTCAGGAAAATTCAAAGCAACTTAACATTCATTGATTTTATTCCAGAATGAAAAGAATCTTGTATTATTCAGTTGCAGAAGTAACCTGTAAATTTTCTTCTGATGGTGTTATCCTAAAATCACACCATCCTTCTAACACTACTCATTATTAATCCTAAGTTCCTCCCCGATGCCCTTTTATCAATAACTTTTTACTACAGCTTACTATGCAACTTTCTGGTGCCTTCATGAAAATAAGCTTCTAGAAACCTAAGGCAGGCCTTATAGGACCCCAGCTAACTGATGCAGTGCCGTCGTGTGAATTAGAAAAAGAAGACTCTCTCAGAGGACACAGCTCCTCTGCGCACTGTGGAGCACACGGCACAGGCTGGATCTCAGCGCCCACTCAACCTCTCAGCCAAGCACAGTTGTGCAGTGCACAAACCTAATCAACTGACAGTGCAGCCCCAGGATCTTAAAAGGAAATGGAGCAAGTGACTCACAAATAGCAGAAGCAGTTCTTTAGAAAGCTGGGCTGATTTGGGATCTCACAGATGCTGAGCAGCTGGGAGGACTCTCTTTGCACACATTTGCACATACAGTCATGCACATACTTTCTTAGTGATAAAAGCAGACAAAAGAAGACGACGAAAGAGAAAGAAGAAGCTGACAATAGCTATGGAAGGGAGAGAATGACATTTCTAATTATAGAAAAAGTCTCTATTTTAATATAAATTCTCTTTTCTTTCTTAATTTTCCTTAAAAATCTGTTCAGAAGGCTGTGACTTTTGGCATTGCAAAACGCATCCCCACACAAAATAAGTGAAGGGCATCATTATGGAAAAGAACAGGGCTGGGTACCTGAAGGCGGACTTGAATTCTGACTCAGATTCTGGTATTCTGGTTCTTCCTTGTAGAAAATCTGTATCTCAGAAGTTTCTATTTCCTCATCCCCAAGATCTTTAGTTTCAACTCCTTTTGCACCTTTATGAGACCAAAAATCATGTTAGTATCTTTACATATTGTAATTATAGTCTTGATGATGAAAGCCCCACAAAGAGGTCCTAATACTAAATTTTTAAGCTTCCATTAACATTTCTCACAACCACTACCCTCACCTCCTAAAACAATTTTATGAATCTTTTTGAGTTTGAAATATCAGTTTGGAGTTTGAACCCCAATGTCATTTAGGGCTTTATTATTCAAAGTGTGGAACACAGACCAGCAACTTCCAGAACTCGTTAGAAGTGCAGACTTTGGAGCCTCCACTGAATTAGCATCTGCATTTTAACAAGCTCTCCAGGTGACTGACATGTACACTAAAGAAGAGAAGCAGCGGTCAGCAGACCTTGATGTCTTCCATTCTTGATCTGACCCAAGAAATCAGAGGTGTATTTATACAATTTCTGGAACAACTTTGTGATCTAAAGAAGCCTAGGAAAAGCTAACTTTACCACTCAGCCTGCAACAACGCTCGGAGAAGGCGTTAGCTTCAGGAAGCCAAACGATGGCTCAGATGCTTCTCACAACCGATTCTTCACAGTTCTGTTCTGGTTCAGATGGCTTCCAGGCCAGAGAACCAGGCAATGTCTACCATTAGTCTATTCTGAAAAGGGGGCGGGTCCTGGAGTTTGAAGCTTTAACTGTAGTACTTTCAAGCTATGTCTCTGATAATCTAAACTCATACAGCAAGCTCAGACCCTACCTTCCCCAAGTCCTTTTGGCCAGATGGGCTAATTTCGGATGAGAGCCGTTTGCCCTGGTCCATTTTTAGGGGTTATATACAACCAAACTACTTCTGTAGGCAAGTAGGCACTCGCCTCCCAGAGATTTCCTGCTGGTCTCTCACCAGAGATGTACCATGGGGAAAACCCCTCTGGCTGTGAGCAAAATCAGATAGGAATGAAGGAGGCCCTGAGGCGAATTCTCAGGAAGGCAGAGCACAGGTTCAGCCCCTCCCACCCTGCAGAGCTCTCTCCTGGAACATCCCACCTTGCTCTACAGTCCACAGCTCACTGAACACGCTTTCTTCTTTCTCCAAAGCAAGTTTCAAAGTTTTGGGCCAGTTCTCCTTGTCTGATCTGAGAAGGCATTCGACCATTTTCTCTGCACCTGCCATCAGCCCCTTGTTGGAACAAACCTAAGCAACACAACCACAGTTGATTGACCAATTACTTCAAAAGGTTTCCTTTTATGAGTTTTTACTGAAGAAATATCAGTTCAATCACTACCTGATTTAAAGTCATCATATACTATGGTTCGAAAGGTCTTTTTCATGACCATTTTTGCCCCATCCAGTACAGTCTTTTAAGATACCTTTCCTTCATCCTTGTCCTCCACACATGATATCACTACGTTAAGCCAGGCCTTCTCACCTCCTCTGAGATCTTATATTTGTCATCAGCACCAATATGAGGAAAACAATCCATCTGACAACCATTCAAAATATGAGCATATGAGCAGAGAGAGATTTGGAAGGATATAACAAAAGATTAACAAATGGTTTTTTCAGGGTAGTGGGACATACATTACTTAATAACTAAAATTTATCAAGCACTTATGTGCCAGGAATGTGTAAGTACTTTACATATATTATCTCATTTAATTCCTATAAAAATACGACATTAGTAAGGTACTATTACTCCCACTTTACACACGAAGAAGCAGAGGCTTAGAGAAACAAGGTAACTTGCCCAAGATCACTCGTAAGTGGGTAAGCTAGGATTCTGACAGAATTCATTTGTGTCCAGAGCCGGAATGCTTAACCACTAGAGTCTAGAGCCTTTTTTCTTTTTATTTGCTAAACTGTTTGATTTCATTTAGATTTGCATAAAACATTATTCACAAAAATAATAAAACAATTTTAACTGAAAGTAGGGCAAACCTGAAAAAAAGTTGTGACATAAAAATTACTCGGATCACAATTAAAAGTACAGTTCTAGGTAATTATGCTTTAGATTTGAGGAATTCTGTGGATTTCGATGATCTTTCTCAGGGCTAAAGCAGAAGACATTTCCCATGTGCAAATCATTTCCCCCAAATTCAGTGCTTTATATTAATTAAATTACCTGGATAATTTCTTCACATTCCTGATCAATTAAACATTCAGATATATCAGGAAGGATATCTTTCGGATTAACTCTGGTTTTAAACACTGGTTGTAAACGCCTTAAAAGTGCTCTGTGCTCCTCCAACTTTTCAATTTTTTGGAAATCCCAACTTTCAATGGCTTCATAAAGTCCAGAATAACCTGAAAAGAAAGAAGGAAATGGGGGCTTTTATGAGACCAACTAAAAACTACTTCGAGATTAATAACATAGGAATCATGTTTGAATGGAGAGTGAAAGAACTCAAAAAATATCTGTAAATCACCTCAATTATTAGTGACCTTTCAAAAAGAAAAGTCAGTCCTCATCTTAGGCACCTAACATTTGAGATCCTCTAACAGCATGTATCGTCTCTTAGGAGAGAGTACTACAGCTAAATATGAAGTCTTACATTAGCTCTCAGTACAAAGTCTTCCTTCCAAAGCGCTCCCTGGAGTTCACCCCCAACTCCGATTTGTCTTTCAATGAGTCAAACCATCCTGTTACTAAGTAGCTTCTCAGTGCAAAGTAGTAAAGAGAGCAAAAAGAAATAGAAATCTTAATTCCTGCCCCTCAGGAGCTCACCTTCTACATTATTCCAAGAAAAGAATATTAAGTATAATGGGAAATTTGAGGAGGAAAAAAATTATTTCCAACTGTAATAATCCAAGAATGCTTCACTCTAAGTTTCTCTAACAAAACCTTGTCTGACTTTAAGGCCACACTCGCTTCATGAGGCTCTAAAGAGCACCAGCAACAGAATGAACGCCTATGAACCACCACCCAACTTAGGAATTAGAATATTCCAATACTCTTGTGGGTGGGTGTCTCCTGTCTCCCGGGCTTCAACCTCCCTGCAAGGATGCCACTGTCCTGTATTTGATGTGTCACTTCCTTGATTTGTTGGAATAGCTGTATGGCCCATGTCTGATTCCCTAAACAATACACATTTGGTTTAGCTTGTTTGGAACTTTATAAGCATAACTTACTAAATGTAACTTTCTCTGACTCTTTAGAAAGTTTAATATTACATTTCTAAGCTTCACCTGTATTGTCGTCTGTAGCTGAGTTCATACATTTTCACTGCAGGATAATGGACCATCATGTGCATATTATAAAATGTACGCGGGGCCAGCCCCATGGCCAAGTGGTTGAGTTCATGCACTCCGCTTCGGCGGTCCAGGGTTTCACCAGTTTGCATCCTGGCGTGGACCTAGCACCACTCATCAGGCCATGCTGAGGCAGTGTCCCACATAGCACAACTAGAAGGACCTGCAACTAGAATATACAACTATATACCAGGGGGACTTTGGGGACAAGAATCAAAAAAAAAAAATGATTGGCAACAGATATCAGCTCAGGTGCCAAACTTTAAAAAAAATTAAATAAAACAAAATGTACATATCCATCCTCCTCTTGAAGGATGCTGGGGTTGCTTCCAGTTTCATTTGTTTGCTTGGCTTGTTTTTGTTTTTATGAACGTTCTTGTACGCGTATTCTGCAACATGTGTGTAAGAGTTTTTCTCGGGCACATTCTTAAGACTGAAACCGTTGGATAGAAGGATACATGGAGTGTTGAACTACACAAGATGATACCAAATTGTTTTTCAAAATAGTAGTATCAATTTACACTCTGTTTAGCGATATTTAAGATTTCCCATTATTCAATATTCTTTTCACGCCTTAACACCGTTTGACTTCTTAAGTTTTGCTATCTAAGTTAAGAAGTTGGTGCTCTACTGGGTAATATTCGGCCTTCTCACCACTGCAGCTCGGGCTCGTTTCCCAGGGTCAGGGAACCATACCACCCTTCTGTCAGTTGTCATGCTGTGGTGGCTGTGTGTTGCTGTGATACTGAAAGCTGTGCCACCGGTATTTCAAATACTAGCAGGTTCACGCGCGGTGGACAGCGTCAGCGGAGCTTACAAACTAGGAAGAAGGACCTGGCCACCCACTTCTGAAAAAATTGGCCATGAAAGCCCCATGAATAGCAGGGGAGCATTGTCTGCTGTAGCGCCAGAAGATGAGAGGATGGCACAAAAAGACCAGGCAGGGTTCCGCTCTGCTGTCCACAAGGTCTCTAGGAGTTGGAATCTGCAGGATGGCACTAAGGACGATTTATAAAATGCTATCTCATGTTCCTAATTTACATTTCCCTAATTGCTAATTGGGCCGCGGATCTATTCACATGTTTATTAACCTTTCCTGCTGTCTATTCTTTGAAGTGTTAGCTCACATCTTTTGCCCTGTGGATGTTTTCTGTCTTATTCTAATCAATTTTAAAAACTTTGTAATGTATTCTGGATACTAATTATTTGGTGATTTTATATTTTGCATATATCCTCGCCAGGTTGGGACTTGTTTTTTCACTTTCTTTATAGTGTGTTTTGATAAACAGATATTCTTAATTTAATGTCATCAAATTTATCAAACTTTCTTTTATGGTTAATGCTTTAAGGTCTTGTTTCCTAAATCCTGCCATCCCCAAGGTCATAAAAATATTATTCTTTATTCTTTCCTAAAATTGTTAAAATTTTGCCTTTTAGAATTGTCTTTAATTCTTTTGAATTCATTTTGTGTGAATGGAATGAGGTAAGAAATACAAATTTATTTGTATCCACATGGATATGAAAGTCAGGGTCTGTTTGGTTTTTAACATTATCCTGTTTAGGTTATTCTGTTTATAATGCCCCATTTTTCATGGGAATTCAATGGCAATTTCTCAAAAAGCCCCTCCTTGCCTAATGACCCTCCTTTCCAGTGATCTCTAGTATATTAGGTTTCCATGAATACATGAGTCTAATTGAAGGCTCTCCATTCTATTTTATTGGTCAGTTTGTGGATGTCAGACCAACGTTACACTGTCTCCATGCCTATGGCTTTATAATAAATCTTGATATCTAGAAGGGAAAACTCTAATCTACTTAATTCTTCTTCTTTAGGAATGCCTCGACTATTCTTGGGTCATAATTCTTCCATGTACATTTCAGAATCAGCTTGTCAAGCTCGTGAAAAAGCATGCAGGATTTTTGCTAGAATTGTACTGAATACATAGATCACTGTAGGGAGAGCTGACACTCGTATGACATCAAGTCTTCTTCTCCACGTGCACAGGTATATATCTCTACTTAGGACTTCTTTAATATCTTTCAATAACATTTTATCATTTTCTCCGTTCAGCCTTTACACATCCTTTGCTAGGATTATTCCTAAATACATTATAACTTTTGTTACTATTATAAATGGTGTTTCATTTTGGACTACATTTTCTGTTTGCTTGCAATGGGTGGCAATGCTACTAATGTTTGTATACTGATCTTATATCCAATAAACTTGCTCAATTCTCCCCTCAGTTGCAATAATCTCTTGGTAGATTTCTTTGGCTATTTCAGGTAGACAATTATATGATCTGCCTGAAAATAGTCTTTACATTGCGTCAGATTAAGATGAACTACATGTGGATACCTCAAAATTAATAGCATCTCATTTTTATAGCATTCTGAAACAGACAAGTAACATACTCTCCTTTGTGAGTAGGATGAATGAACTAACCTGCTTGGTCAAGGGCATCCAAAAAGCCACGGAACCAGCCTTCCTCCTGGAGCTCCAACAGGTACCTGAGAAAAAGTGAGGCGGCTTCCATCGTGCCTTTATTGTTTTTCTCAGCCTGAACATACTGCACCATGTCTACAAACAGAAGCAAGAGCGACTCATCAAACTGCGGAGCCAACACTCGTCGGAGGAAAAACCTGAAAAGCGCTGTCAGACCTTCTCAAATGGGCGTGGGGATTATAACAAATCACAGCCGTGGAAAGAGCTGCAGGGCGGCAGCAAATTCTCTGCGCAAGCAGATTGTGCCCATTCTTCACCAACCCACCCACCCATCCTCTCTGGAAACTTCTCCTAGTTTGGCATGGAACTCTGGGAACACGCTCTAGGGCAGTCCTTAAGAAAAGAGTTTCTTAAAGATATTTGAAAAAGTCTCCCCGCAACAAGAGTGGATTCATGGAAGCACTGGGTGAGATGGAAGAACAAAGGATTCCTCCAACATTTTGACCAAAATCTTGTTCAAAAGTCTAAATTAACTGCAGGACTAAAAGAGTATGAGCATAGGACCACTCCACGGTATCAGCAACAATTACAGTGAACTCAGCGAGCCGAGTTACAAACAGAGATACTTTCATGGTCCTTTTTCCAGGTTTTTGCTAAAATGGTAGGAAATATGGCAGAAGAGAGACAGGAAGAGGTGCTAAAGAGAGACACAGTGAGGCTAGGTAGCAGAAAACTGCCCATCGCCTACTGGTGGCCATACTGGCTTCGTACTCTCACTCCAGGTCTGGGGTGGTGACCAAACTGCTGCCTTCATGTGACTTAACATTTGGTAATTTTCCGTTTTTTTCCCTAGTGTCAATGGAATGTAAATTCCAAGGGAGTCAACCAGTTGTCTGGCTGGTTAACCACTGTATTCTCAGAGATTAGAAGAGGACACAGCACATGATCGACACTCAACAAAGATATGTTGAATGAACGAAAGAAGAAAGGAAGAAATGCCTTCCTTCTCTGCCAAGGTCTCTATCTTGGCAACAATAAAAGTAACCCTTTTAAACAGTAAAATTCAATGCTTTTTAGAGTGGTGAATCCATCATCACTATCTAATTTTAGTATATTTTCATTACTGTAAGAAGAAATCTTGAGACCAGCCCGGTGGTGCAGTGGTTAAGTTCACGCACTCTGCTTTGGTGGCCTGGGGTTCATGGGTTCAGATCCTTGGCACAGACCTACACACCGCTCATCAAGCTATCCTGTGGCAGCATCCCACACATAAAAACATAGAGGAAGACTGGCACAGATGTTAGCTCAGGGCTAATCTTCCTCAAGCAAAAAGAGGAAGATTGGCAACAGATGTTAACTCAGGGCCAATCTTCCTCACCAAAAGAAAGAAAGAAAGAAATCTTGTACCCATTAGGAGTCACTCCCCATTCTTCCTCCCTTAACCCCAGGCAACCACTAATCTACTTGGGTCTCTATGGATTTGCCTATTTTGGACATTTCATATGAATGGAATCACACAATATGTGGTCTGTATGACTGGGTTCTTTCACTTAGCTTAATGTTTTCAAGGTTCATCCATGAGGTAGCATGTATCATCCATTCCTTTTTTTCTGGTGACTAATATTCCATTGTGTGGATATACACTTTGTCTATCCATTCATTAGTTAACGGGCATTTAGGTTGGCAAATTAATAAACAGAAATCTCATTAAATTAGAGACAGGAGGCCAAAAGGGGGAGCTCTCACACCCTACAACTATTGCAGAGCCCAAAAGAAAGAAGACAGACTTCCTCTTGTTGATGGGCAAGAAGCTCAGCCAATGAGAGACTGTCACAACTCAGCCAATGAAAACCCATTACACCTCCAACTCTTTTTTTTCACAACCGCCCTCCCAACTTCCTCTTGCCCTCTGGAAAAGAGTGTCTGCTCCCTTGCTGCTCCAGGACTTGCACATGTCTCGCCACAATCACAGACCCCAAATTGAAATTCTTTGCCCATCCCAAATAAACCCATTTTTTGCTGGAGAAATAACTGGCTGTGTATTTGTTTGAGGTCAAAAGGTTGTTTCCACATTTGGGCTATTATAAACAGTACATGAACATTCATGTACAAGTTTTTGTGTGGACACGTATTCATTTCTCTTCAGTATACACCTACGGACTGCTGGGTCATATGTAACTCCATGTTTAACACTGTAGGGGACTGCAAACTGTTGTGCAAAAGAGTTGCCCCATTTTACATTCCCACCAGCAATTTATGAGCATTCCAACTTCTACACACCTTTGTCAACACTTCTTACTGTCTGTCTTTTTAACTTTAGCCATCTCTATTAGTTTCCTGTGGCTGCAATAACAAATTACCACAAACTAGGTGGCTTCAAACAATAGAAACTTATTCTCTCACAGTTCTAGAGGCTAGAAGTCTGAAATCAAGGTGTTGGCGGGGCCACACTTCCACCAAAGGCTCTAGGGGACAACACATTCCCTGCTCCTTCCAGCTTCCGGTGCTTGTTGGCATTCCTTGGCTTGTGGCCACATCACTCCAGTCTCTGCCTCTGTCTTCACCTGGCTGTCTTCTTATGAGGACATCCATGACCTTTGATTGGGAACCCACCCTACTCCAGTATAACCTCATCTTAACTAATTACCTCTGTAAAGATCCCATTTCTAAATAATGTCATATTCTGAGGTACTGGGGGTTGGACTTTAACATATTTTTTGAGGGGGAGGACACAATTCAACCCATAACAGCAATCTATCTTGTCACCTGTCCCAGCTTCCCTGGGCACATAACCTACTCTACTCCTTCGAGTCAATCCTGTTCCTAAACCAGTCCTTACAGCTGGGTTCTTGCTCCCAGGCCTCCCTGCTGTGTGTTCTTCCCTCAGACATGCTACCAGCCGCTACTGACACTCGACATGGTGGTCCGCACCAGTCTCAGCTGAGGCCGTCCCAGGTGAACTGCCTTGCAGCATCCTGGCAGTTCAGGTTTACTTTGTACCTGGTTGGGCCTATCCTGCTGCTACCTGGCCCCAGTATCTGCTACCACTAAGCAGTGCAACTTTCCTCAAAAGCCCTGGGAATCCAAAGCAGAGAAAATCTCATTTTTGGGCAGTCAATATTTCCCGAAGCCTTTGCCATCCTGGCCACTCTGTGATGCCATCTTCAGCTCCCAACGTAGAATTTCTTAATCTCCTTTCTGTGCTTCTCAGCCTCTTTACAAGCCTCTGGCTAGAGCACTGACACTGCCTAGTCTATAGCGATTGTCTGAGGGTCTATCCTCTCCCTTAGACTGTGACCACGGACGTGCTGTCTTCGTCTTCATCTTTGTATTCTAATCATCAACAAAGTGCCTGGCTCATGCACGTGTCCAGAAACCACTACTGAAGGAATGGATAAATACTCAGATACTGCTCACCCAGTGCCCCTCCAGGATAAGAGTTAGCCTTTGACTCCGAAGGAATTTTACAAAAAATCTGTAGGCCACACCCACATCTACCTTGAAACGTCCTGGATAATCTGTGAATAACCAAGCCCTTCAGTAGCCCAGTGACCATGCAAGCTCTCAGGAAGAAACACGGCCTTAATGCTCCTTTCCCAAGATGCAACCAGTGCACAAAATCCGCCATGTGGAGAGAAGGGTTACAGTAAAAAACACTGAGTATTGCTAGTGTCATTTACACATATTGGTGTATTCGTGTGTGCGTGCAGGGGGAATGTATGGGCATAAGGAGAGCATGGATAAGCTCCCATTGCCTTCTAATGAGGGCAAAAACTGAGTCCAAAAGTTCATATGCAGCCACAACACTCATTAGCGTCTCTGCTCCCTGACTGCATCCTGACTGATAGAATATACTTGTCACAATTAAGGTTAACCAATAGAATCCAGAGCTTCCAAAGCAGCTAAGGAAAACATAGGGAATAGGGAGACTTTATCAATCTAACAGAAAACAGGAAAAGATAGGGAGAAAGCAAAAAGTTTATGGACACATGTGTAAGTGTTAAAGTATAAAGAAATGAACAGGAAAGATATAAACCAACTAAATGACAACAGTTGCCTCTGGGAGGGGCTTGAAATAAAACTTCTATGGCATCTTTAACGTTCAAAAATAAGATAATGCTATGCATAGCATTCTTCAGCTTGCTTTTTTACTTACCTTTTGGTATTTTTATTGTGATTGCATTCTAACTATAAATTAAAACTAATATATATGCTTCAAACTATCCCACCTATGTGCTCCCATAGCACTAAGGTTTTCCATCAAAGCGCTTACCACACTTTATTATCTACTGTTTATTTAGTGACCTGCCTTCACACAGCACTCCAGTCTCTGCGGGGGCAGGGACCATTTCCATCGCGCTCACCAATGATTCCTCAGTCCCTAACACGATGCCTCCTATTAGATAATGTGTGCAGTAACATGTGTAAATTGCCTCCAAAGCGTCACCATGCCTGACACGAGTGGCTTTTTTATTGAATCAATACACGAGTGCATGAAAGAATGGGACTCACACCAGTTTGCTGGTGTCGCACTCATTCCAAGGATTTCTCAGAGATGTCTTGCACAGGCTTATGTTCTTCAGGGGCCCCAGTTATTTCGTGGCCGCTAGGCAGTTACTCTGGTCCTTCCCTCTGAGCACAGCTGGAAGCTGGGGGTCCACTTCTGTTGGGGGGATTCTTTCACTCCTGGCTGCACAGCCTGTGGTTTGGTTTCACGCAGCAATTAGCATTCAAGTGACCTGTCTGCTTTAATCCAATTTCCAAAAGCTGCTTCACTCAGGAAAGATAGGTAGGTACCTGGAGTCTGAAAAGGAATTTGCCATATCCCGCCTCTCATCTGAACTCCTTCCAGACACCACCTCCCCTCTCTTTCCCCAAAGCCGCGGCTCACCTCCAGCACCAAGCACTTCAGTACAACCGCACAGACTGGCCATTACCCATCATCATGTGTCTCAAAAGCTGGATGGAAAGCCCTGAACTGACCTAAAGCCATTCGGTCCAGGGGGTCTCGCTCCCCTCGAGTTCCCCCTTATTTGGAAGTGCAAATAAGACCCGGCAGAGTAGGCATCAGTTTCCTTGGAGCTCTGACAGCATTTTGTAATCATCTGTGTGTATCTGTCCTGACTCGTCTCCCCCCCGCCAAAACCTTGGGCTGCAAAGTATTTCAAGGAAGGGCCTGTATCTTATTTCTGAATCTCTGATGTCAGCACAAAGTCCAACACACAGTAGACGGAACTATTAGTAGAAATAGGTGAAATGGACAACGATTTGACTCCCCAGCTTTGAACCTACATAGATGGGTACTCCTAAGCAAGTCATCCCACCTCGCTGGGACTCAGTTTCCCCATCTGAGCCGCCAAGGGCTCCTCAAACTCTGGCAAGCTCTAGTCTAAAACGCTGGGGGATCTTGACACAAACTCGCGTTCCTAGCAGGCTACTGGTACTGATTAAAAAAGAGGGAAAAAGCAAAGAGAAAACAAGTCCCGAACTGTTTCCGCCGCGCCATAGGCAGGCGCCTTCGGGGACCACTCACCGTCCCTAAACCAGGGGGCCATGTAGCTCAGGATGTGGGTAGGGTCCAGGGTCTTCCGGACATAGTCCCCGAAGGCGTGCAGATTCCGGCGCTGCTCGGCGGTCATGACGGCGGCTGGGCGTCCCGCGAGTCCCAGCCTCACCCGCACCCCGCTGCCTTTAAAGCCGACGGGGTCCGGCAGGGACTTTCCGAACCCCCGCGCCGAGGGAGGAGCTGCCGGGGAACCGCAACCGGAGAGGGAAAATCGAAACTGCAACCGCGGCGCCGCAGGGGCAGCTCCGCGCCCCACCTCCCCGCCGCTTCCCCCGCGCTGCGGCCGCCGCTGCCCGGCCCTGCGTGCCGCTGGGCCCGAGGGCCCCCAGAGGACTCCTGGGAATTGCTTTGTGATTTTCATTTTCTATTTTCTGTTTTGCTTTTATAGGGGTAAAGTTCACATACAATAAAATGCACAGGTTTCAGATGTACAATTCCATGAGGTTTGAAAAATGGATAGGGGTGTCACCACTTGCCCCAGGAGTGTGGGTCCTATGGGAAGTACGTGTTTCACTTTACAGGAAACCACCTGTTTTCCACAATGGCCATACCAGTTCGCATTGCCCCCCGGGTTTTAAGGGCTCCTGGAGAGGCGCGCCCAGTGAATACACGTTGGTCAGGTTATTTTGTCTGCTTCTTTGTTTGCCGTCTTGGTTGGTGTGAAATGGTGTGTTCTTGTGGTTTTAATTTTAATTCCCCAAATAATTAATGCTGTTGGGCACATTTGCATGTACTTATTGGCCATTCATAGATCTTTTGTGAAACATCTGTGCCTATCTTTTGCCTGCTTGAGTTGGTTCTCTTTGTATTGTGGATTTACCAGTTATTTATTTATTCTGGATACAAGCCCATGGTCAAATATATAAACTCCAAATATCTTCTCTCAATCTGTCACTCACGGCTTCATTTTCTTAAAGGTGTCTTTTGAGCAGTTTATTTTGGTGAAATCTGATTTATCAGTTTTTTCTTTTGTTTTCTGTTTTTTGTGTCCTCTTTAATAAATGTTTGCCTACTCCAAGGCCACGAAGGTATTCTGTGATTTTAGGGTCTTTGGGTTTTTAGCTTTTACGTTATGATCATCTCAATTTTGTTGTGGTGTGAGGTAGAGGTCAAGGTTTCATTATTTCCATACTTACAACTGTCCCAGCACAAATTGTTTCATTTGTTGAAAACTTCCTTCTCCCAGTGAATGGCCTTGGCCCCTTTGTCAAAAAACCTGGGGGCCGCCCGGAGGCGCAGTGGTTAAGTTTGCCGGCTCCGGCTCCGCTGGCAGCCGCGGGGGTTTCCCGGTTTGGCTCCCTGCGCGGACCTGCACAGACCATCACGCCACACTGTGGCAGGCATCCCACATACAACATAGAGGAAAATGGGCACAGATGTTAGCTCAGGGTCAATCTTCCTCAACAAAAGGAGGAGGATTGGCAGCAGATATTAGCTCAGGGCTGGTCTTCCTAGGTTAAAAAAAAAAAAAAAATCAATTGCTTGTATGTGTACAGGTCTCTTTCTCTCTCCACTCTGTTCCATTTATCTGTTTGCTGACACTGCTTTATTCTCCTCTGTAAAGATTGTGTTGGCTATCCCAGGATCTTTGCATTTCACTACAAAATAAGAATCAATTTGTCACTTCCTACAAAAACAAAAGATGTCTATTGGCATTGTGATCAGGATGGCATTGAACCTATAGACGAACTTGGGGAGAACTGACGTCTTGACAATACTGAGTCTTCGAATCCATGAACATGTCTTTTCATTTATTTAGGTTTTTTAAAATTTTTCTCAGCAACGTTTTATAGTTTTAAGAGTACAGGTCCTATACATCTCTGTTAAATTCTTAACTATTTTATGTTCTTCCATGCTACTGTAAATGGCATTGTTTTTAAAGTTTCATTTTCAAATTGTTGCTAATATAAATACAAATGATTTTTGCTTCTTGACCTTGTATTATGCAACGTTGCTAAATTCACTTAGTTCTAGTAATCGTTCTGTAGATTCCTTACATTTCTCTAGTTAAAAAATCGACATTTGTGGAACAGGATTTTTTACTTCTTCCTTTCTAATCTTTGCCTTTTATTTTGTTTCCTTTCCTTATTGCACCACCTGCGGCCTTCAAGAGAAAGTTGAATAAAAGCGCTGAGAGTTGACACCCTTACCTTATTACTAATCTCAGCAGGGAAACAATCAATGTTTCACTTTAACTACAAGGTTGGCTGTAGGGTTTTCTTAGATGCCCTGTATCAGATTGATGTTCTCTTTTATTCCTGGTTTGCTCAGAGTTTTTATCGTGAAGGAGTGTTCTGCATCTGTGGAGGTGACCATATATTCTGTTAATATACTGAATTTCACTGACTGATTTTTGAACATTAAACCAACCTAGAATTCATGGGATAAATCCCATTTGGTCATGATGTAGCATCCTTTTTTCTGGATTCAATTTACTATTATTTTTGTATCTATGTTCATAAGGGATATTGGTCTGTAATTTTCTTTTCTAATAATGTCAGGGTTATTCTGGCCTCATGAAACAAGTTTGTGTAAGGTTGGTATCATTTCTTCCTTAAATATTTAACAGAATCCATCAATGAAACCATTTGGGCTTGGAGTTTTCTTTGTTTGAAGATTCTTTATAATGATTCAATTTCTTTACTAGATATAAGGCTATTCTGATTTTTTATTTCATCTTGAATCAGTTTTAGTAAGTTGTGCTTTTCAAAGAATTTCACCATTTCCTCTAAATTGTTAAATTTATGGACATAAAGTTGTTCACAATATTTCTTGTTATCCTTTTACCTTTTTAAAAAAACTAGTCTTTGGCCAGCCCCGGTGACCTAGTGGTTAAGTTCAGCGCGCTCCACGTTAGCAGCCCAGGTTCAGTGGCCAGGTGTGGACCTACACCACTCAGTATCAGTGGCCGTGCTGTGACAGTGGCTCACATACAGACTAGACGAAGATTGGCACAGCTGTTAGCTCAGAGCGAATCCTCCTCAGTAAACAAAAAACAAAAAAATCAGTCTCACCAAGGATTTACCAATTTTATTTATCTTTTAAAAAAAACAACTTTGGCTTTGATAATTTTTTTGTTGTTATTCTATTTCACTGATTTCTGCTCTAATCATTATCCTTTTCTTTCCTTTGGGTTTAATCTGCTCTTCTTTTGCTAGTTTATTAAGGTAGAAATTTAAATCACTGATTTTATACATTTTTCTTTTCCAATATAAGCATTTGAGGCTATAACTTTCCCTTTTCCCAGCTGGCTTCTAACATCCCATTAATTTTGATATATCGTTTTCAATGCCATTCCATTTGAAATAGTTGCTAATATCCTTGTGATTTTTTCTTTAATCTAAGAGTTATTTAGAGGTGTGCTGTTTATTTTTCAAATATTGGGAATTTCCTAAACATCTTAGTGTAATTGACTTCCCATTTTAATCTCTTATGATCAGAGAGCATATGTTGTAAGATTTCAGTCTTTTGAAATTTATTGAAACTTGTTTTACAGTCCAGATATGACTATCTTGAATATGTTCCAGACACAAGAAGACGGTGTATCCTGCAGTTTTTTGGTGTAATGTTCTATAAATGTCAATTATGTCAGGTTGGTTTATGTTGTGGTTCAAGTCTCCTATCTCCTTACTAATTTTCTGTCTACTTGTTTTGTCAAGTATCGAGAGGGGTGTTAAAACCTACAACTATGATTATGGATTTGTACATTTGTCCCTTTTGTTGTATCAGTTTTTGCTTCATAAATTTTGTAGCTCTGTTATTAGATGCATACATAGTTAGGATTATGTTTTCCTAATTATGTCTTTTATCATTATGAAGTGTTTCTTTTTGCCTCTGTTAATACTTATGTCAAAGTCTACTTCATGTGATATTGCTTTCTTATGCTCATTGTTTGCATGGTGTATCTTTTTCCATCCTATTGCTTTCAACCTCTCTGTTAATATTTAAAGTGCACCTCCAGTCTACAGCTTATAGTTGCGTCTTGCTTTTTTATCCAGTCTGATAATCTCTGCCTTTTAATTAGAGCATTAAATCTATTTACATTTAACTATTGATAAAGGGTTTAAAACTACAATTTTGCTGTTTGTTGTATCCGATTTTCTTCCTTTGCCCCTCTATTCCTTCAATTTGGGTTAATCAAACATATTTTTACTTTGATCTCTTTTAGCTGTAATTCTTTCTATTCTTTTAGCTATATGTCTCTCTCTTGAGATATATATGTAGTGGTTTCTCTATGGATTACAATATGTATCCTTACCTTATAGCAGTCTACTTTAGAATTAGTGTTATATCAATCACATCAGGTAAAATGTAAGATCCCCACAATGACATGCCTCCATCTACCCCAGCCCATCCTTTGTGCTATTGTTGCCATATTTCACTTCTCTGTGTTATAAACCACATACTATAATGTTATCAGCTTTATTGTAAAAAAGTCAGCTGTCTTAAGAAAATTATAGTCTTTTCTATTTTCCCATGCTGTTTACTATTTCTGGTGCCATTCATTCCCATTTGTAGGTACTCGCTTCCAGCTGGTGTCATTTCCCTTCTGGCTTCTCCAATATATTGTTAAGGTTTCCAGTGAATTTTTCATTTCTAATATTGTTTTTAAAAGTTCTAAGAACTCCATTGTCTCTTTTGTTCTACTTTCGATTTCTCAACTCAGAACCTCTATCTGTCCATTCATTATAACTATCTTTTCTTTAAGTTCATGTACATATTTCTAAGTGTCTTTAAAGTACTTGATAATGTGGATTATCTCACAGTATGTTTTTGCAACTGCTTTTTCTCTTGACTTTGGGTTCCTTCACATGTGTAGTCATTTTTATTTTATAGCCTCTTCTGCTAAACTGTGGCCCTTCAGGAGTTTCAATGAAAAGCCCTAGGTTTCCCCTGTCCTTCTAAATTGGTAGGACTCAGACTCCAAATTCTGTCTTCCCTGTGGTGGCAGCTAAGACATCTGTTGAGCTCTTTGAGCCTTCCAGTCATGGCTTTTGCAACTGCTTTTTCTCTTCACTTTGGGTTCCTTCACAACAACCTGGGCTCCTGAGAGTCTCCCCTGCATGTATGCATTTCAAGGTCAGCTAAGGATTTCAGTGAAGGTTATATACAAATTTTAGGGCTCCCATTTTGTGTTTCCTTTCTTTCTGAAATTTCCCTCTCAATATGGTCACTCTGGCAGCCCCAGAGTTCATATTCTAATTCGATGACTGTGACTTTCTGCTTGTGTCCTAACCTCCATGTGGACTGGGGAGGACCCTCAGAAGAAAAGCCAAATAAATGCAGTTATCATGCAGTACAGTTCCCGTCTCTCAATGGTCTAATTCCCTCTAGTTTCTGCCTTTTGATTTTCCTCCAGTGCCTTCAAGTACTTGTCCTTTGTTTTCCATTTTTATAATCGTTCTCTCATACTTGAATTTGAATACTTTACTACTTGAATTTGCATTTTTAACTGAGAAAAAGAAATCAGATCCAAAATTCTGTTAAAAATATAAAGACATGCCTCCTTTTATGCTACCAGTGGGAAATTACATAGCCTTGAATAACAATGGATTTATTAAACATCAACAATTATAAAGTAGACTGAATCTGAAAGAACTGAAGTCCCAGAAATGGATTCATTTGGCAAATTTATACATAAAATTTGACCAAGGCCAGGGAAGAAGGAGAGTACACAGAATGGTGAGAAGAAAGAACTCAGTCTTAGACCCTCTCCTCACCTGGGCATTAATTTATCCAGCACATTTACTGAGTGTCTACTAATACCTACTAATTTGTCAGGTGTTGTGAAAAGCACTGGGAATACAGAGGTAAGTGAAAAAGAATCTTCCCCATAAGCTTAGAGTCTGACTGGGGGAGGAAGAAAACAGACAATAAAGTGGTAAAAACACAAATAATTAAGTAATTGCCAAATGTGAAGTGATACAAAGAAAGCAAATAAGAGTCATGAGACAGCAAATAATGGAAGATGGAAAAAACTGTTTAATACAGTGGTAAGGGAATATCTTTCTGAGTGGGTCACATTTCAGCTGAATTCTTAAGAAGGAGAATCAACTATTCAAAAAAAGCAGAGAGGGGGGATTTCATGCAGGGGGAAGGAAAACACAAAAGGGTCAAAAAGACAAGGTGAAAGACACTTGTAGCTTGAACTTTATGAACGGGGGTAAACGGCATGCAGTGCTGGTGCACAGGTAAACAGGGCCTTGTACGGCAAGGAATGAAGTGCACTGCAGGGTTTTAAGCAGAAGTAACATAATCTGATGACATTTTTAAAAAGACCTCTCTGGCTCCTGTGCAGAATGAGCAGGTTGGTCGGGAGGCGACTCAAGTAAGAGATGATGAGGGCGTAGATAAGGCCAGTGGCAGTGGACAGTGTAAGAAGTGAACCGTTTGAGATATACCGTACACATAGGGTTGAAGTGAACAGCAGTGGAAAGAAAGGGAAAAAAAATCAAGGCTATGTTCCAGGTATCTGGTGTGCACAACTCCAAGAATGGAAGCACCACCACTGACTGGAGAAGACAGGGGCAGAGTTACCACATTGTGGAGTGGCGACGAGCACAGTGAGCAGAAATGAAGCAGGATGAGGGAGTAAGGAATCACGGGCGCTGCTTATGTCAGATGGGTCGATCAAGGAAGACCTCAATGAAGTGAGAGTGCATGCCAATTGGGTGAAGAGCAATCTACTCAAAAGGAACAGACAGTGCCAAGGCCCAGAGGCAGGAGTGAACTGGGCCTGCAGAAGAGAAGGAGGTGAGCAGGGTTGCTAGACTGGAGTGAGCCAGGGACAGAGAGAGGAGTGAGTTGGCCATGGCAGTTCACGTAAGGGCTGAGAGACCACGATAAGGACTTCGATTTTGATCCTAAATATGATGGGAAACCACTGCAGGATTTTGAGAGGGGGAAGAACATGATCTCGTGTTTTTAAATTGTGGTTGACTGGAAGAAAACCAACTGCAGGGGGCAGGGGTGGAAGCACACGGAGCCGGTAAGAAGCTACAGCACCAGTCCAAGCGAGAGGTGATGGCATCTTGGATTAGGATCAAAGTGGTGGGAATGGTGAAGAGCAGGATATGTAATCCTAAAACCCTACACAATTTGCTGATGAATTGGATATAGGATACGTGAGAGAGGAGTCAAGGAGAACTCCACTTTGTTTATCCTGAGCAGCTGCGTGAATGGTGGGAGCATCTGTTACCAGGGGTCACTGGAAGAGGGGCAGGCTTGGAGGAGGAAATCAAGAATGTGGCTGCTTGCTTGCTGATGAGAATGATCTGCAGGCAGTGCTTCTCAAACATGAATGGGCACACAAATCACCCACAGGTCTCGTTAAAGTGCAGACTCTGATCCAGTAGGTCTGAGACTCCGCATTCCTAACAAGCTCCCAGGTGATGGCTGATGTTGCTGGTCCACAGACCTCACTCTGAGTAGCAAAGTCACTAAAACACAAGAGATAAAGAAAAAAGGAGGATAACTAAAAACCAAAATTGTTATTAAACTGAGGGCAAGTGAAATCCAGAGCACAGGGGAGAGATTAGCCTAGAACAGTGGTTCTCAAACTGTGGTTTGCAGCCAGCAGCAACAGAACCACCTGGAAGCTTGTTAGAAAAGCACACTCTTGGTATCTCTGACCTTCTGAATCAGAAACTGAGAGAGTGGGGCCCAGCAAGCTGTGTTTCAACAAACCCTCCAGCTGATTGTGATGCATGTGAAAGCGAGACCCAGACGCCTGGGGGAGGGCTTCATCCACTGAGTGCAGAGAAGACGGATGCTGCATGCTGCGGTAGGTTAACTGCAAAATTACCACAATTCTTCACTCCCCCCAATACTTACACCTTTTACAATGTAACTTTACAGCTCCTCCCATCAACAGTGGAGGGAAGCTCCCCTTGAATCTGCCCAGCCTTAGGACTTTGCGAAAGGCAAGAGAATGTGGAAATGATGGTTTGTCAATTCTGAGCCCAGGCTTCAAGAGACTTAGCGCACTTCCGCTCTTTCTCTCTCGGACCCCTGTAACCACCATGTAAACAAGCTCAGGCTAAACGCTGGAAGATGAGCGACCACATAGAGAGAGCACAGTAATCCCAGCTGAGGCCACCCTAGTTTAGCAGACACATGAGAAAGCCAATCAAGACCAACTGGGCAAGCAGGGTCTCTAACAATATGCTAGAGTTACTGTTTTTGGTAAACAGGCAGGGTTTGTGCTGCCTGAGCTTGGCGCTGACCAGAATGCCCAGCCAATCGGGAAAACGTGTGGTAGAGAGAAGTGGGAGGTTTGAGGGGGAAAAGGTATGAAACAGCCATTCTGTCAATGAGAATACTAAATAAACTTGTTCACTAATGTGTGTCACATGAAGTTGAGGCTGGTGATTGAAGCTGCACAGTTATTGATTTCCCTTAGGAACACCCAGCAGGTTGCATGCAGGCCCAACTGAAGAGTTGGGTTCACCCCAATTGAGGTCTTGCTAGGTAATGGGTTAGCAAGCTATTGCTTGCAGGACAAATCTGGCATGTGGCTTGTTTTTATACAGGCCACAAGCTAAAAACTATTTTAACATTTTTAAAGTGTGGCAGAAAAAAACAAAGATTATACAACAGAGACTGCATAAGGCCCACAGAGCCTAAAATATTTACTTTACAGGAAAAGGCTGCTGACCCCTAGACTGGGTGAACCAGGAGAGAAAGAAGGGCAACGGAGTTGGAAGGTACGGCAAGGGAGTGACTTAACCAACCCAGGAAATCACAGCTGGGCCCAAAAGGAAGGGCAGAGGAGGGTGATTGATAGAGTAGGGTCAAAAGACTGCACTTCCTAGTCCTGTGTGCTGTCCAAAATTCCTATTAGATGTCCTTGGAGGCACCGAGATACAATGATATCTAGGACAGGAGATATCCTGCTCCACCCAGAGCAACATTTCCTGATATAATGATCACAGGAAGGTAACGATGAGGTGCTCCCAAGAATTTAAAGATTAGATTAACCTCTTGGAAAGTCTGCTGATGTCCATGTGCAGGGCACTGTGTTTGGTACAAGACACAAGATAAAACTGGAGGCAAAGAACGTATACGGGACTCAAGGGAACACTTCCTGGTCTCTTTCACCTGCCTCCTTAATGTTGTGTTCCCTAAAATTCTCACTTACGTCTGCTTCTCTTCTTGCTTGACCTCCTCTCTCTAGATCTCATCCAATCCCACAGCCTCATTGCTACCGTATTCTCCAGTAACTCCTCAGTCCTCTCCAGCTCCAATCTCTCCTCCAAGAGTCACACTATGCCCAGCTACCTACTGGAAACCTTCATCTGCCTGGGTATTCTCTATTCCATGCTATCCAGGAGTTTTCTGCAATGATGGAAATGCTCTCCACGTGTACTTACCAATATGGTAGCCGTGAGCCTCACATGGCTATTTAAACTTAATTAAAATTACATAAGATTAAAAATTCAGTTCCTTACAGTTTTACTAGCCACATTTCCAGTGGTCAATATCCACATGTGGCTAGTAGCTACTGTTCTAGACAGCACAGCTCTAGCCAACTCAAGCAGTCTCAAACTGAACTCATTTTCCTCCCCAACGATCCCTATTCCTGTATTTCCTACCTTGAAGATTATCACCATGCCTCTCTCATATGAAAAAAACTGTCTGGTCATGAGACTCTTCCCTCTCCCTCACAGCCCCTCTTCATGTAAATGGTGCCCAAACCTTGTCGAGTCTACCTCAGAAATCTACTGAATCTAGCCTCTCCTCTGGATCCCACTGCCAACGTTCCACAGACCCTTCTGATTTCTGGTTTGAGCTACTGCACGGAACTTCTTAAAGTCTTTTCCTGAGGCTTTCCTACTCCAAACGTTCTTCTACATTATCACCAGCTGTTTCTTAAGAACAAATCTAACCACTCCATTGCCACCTCCTTTAAAATTCCTGTTGGTTCCAGCATTCATCCTTATACCACTAGCATTTAGCAGAGTCTTGGACCGTATGTACTCAGTGTTTGATGAATAAATGAATTTTACAGACAGAAAAGCAGAGATATCCTCTTGCCTAAGAGAGAACTGTCTGCCTATTTAAAGTGCAGATGGTCATGCAGAGCAGAAGCCAGCCTCCTCCAGGCAAATACCAGATGCCTAACTTCGCCCTCGTGTTGATACAAAAGCACATCATCTGATGTTCCAGCAGAGGCCACAGCTGCAGCTCCCACTGGGGTGAATTTAGACTCAGACCGTGGCCTAACTGGAATTCCATTTTCCTTGCCCTTTGCTTTTCTGGGGCCCAGATCCAATGGTGTTTACCACCCCCTAACACCCTTGCAGGTAAAGTACGAAAGAACTCACTAATTTTCATGACACTGTAACACGCAATCTCACTGTACTTTTTCAAATGGCCATATCCCACTATTTTCTGCTACCTAAGTGATTCAGGTCTTGACTAAAAACTCAGAATGAGGAAATAAATCTATTTAGCAAGTTTTGATTATGTTCTCTGAGCATGTACCAGCTGCTGTGGCAGAACACAAGTAGAGTTTAAAGCACAAGATATAACACCCATGACACAACTACCCTTTTCTTCTCCATACTCTACCTCCTGCATCGCCCAGAGCGTCTTCCATGCAGAGGATTTACAGCCTTATTGATCACGATCCTCAATTCCAATCACCTTCACCTCCACCCATTTCCAATCACGCCTAGAATTAGGCGATCTCTAAAATATTCCTTCAGTCTTCTTACTCCTACCCCCACTATACCTACTTGAACCTCATTGGAAAACTAATCCTTTGATATCTCCCAGTTCTCTAAGTATAATGGTCACCTCGTAGTCTCACTTCCTTCCCTACACAGCCCAGACACCAGAACACATCGATTCAACCACAGGCACCACCATCTCCCTCAACTCCCTTGCTCCTTTGAGCAGAACCTCAACCACGGATAAATCCATCCATTCATTCATCTACTGTATAAATACTGAACGCATACTATACGTCCAACACTAGTTTCAGCTTCTGCTCCCAGTGTTGAATGCTACCCAGGACACAATCACAGATCTCAGTCTCTCATAAATTTAAATATCCCTTATCTCAGGTGAGGCCTCAACACTCAGCAATTCTTAGCGAACCCTCCCTCCACGCCCCTCAAGGAGCATTTTTCCACTCCTCTCAAGCCCATTCCTGCTTATGATTCATCTTTCTCAGAAGGCACTGCTTCCTGCTTCATGGAGAAGAGAGGCTTTGGAGCATGAACGACCTCATCTGACTGCATCTACGCACGCATGCCTCTGGGCATTTGTACCTCCTTCTGCCATTTTAGACGAACACTTGCCTCTGCTCCTCTCCACGACTGTTCACCTACCTGTGCTCCGGATCCCCTCTCCCACTGAAGGAACTTGGCTACGTCAGTTATCACTCTCCTTTACTTTAGAATTTTTCAGTTCCAGGGGCTCCTTCCCAAAAAGCTTGTCTTTCCCTCCTATCCTAAATTTAAAAAAACAAAGAAAACTCTCCTTTGATTTTTATACCCACACGAGCTTGCTTCTGGGCGTGGCACCGACAGTACTAACTGTGTACCTCGCACTAATATCCTCAGCTCCACAGGCCCAGCCTCAGAATGGGACCAGAACACCTGTCTGGTGACTTGACTCTTTCTCGCAGAGAGAGGGGCTTTAAGTCACTGCGTGTTTGCCTTTGCGATTTTGTTCCCTTTTGCTGAGTATACACGGCTGACAACTCACTCTGATTGACACATGCTCACATGCAGGCAAACTTGCAGGCCTATACACAGGCACTTTTAACTTTTTGTTTTGAAATTATTTCAAACATACAGAAAAATTACAAGAATAGTACAAAGAATTCCTGTATTTTTACCTTCATTCACTAGTTTTTAACATTTTACAACATGCTTTATCTTTCTCTCTCCACATACATTTGTAGTTTTTCTGAACCATCTGAGAGTAGATTACATACACAATGGTTAAGGTTTGGCTTCCCATGTAGGTTTTCCTAAAGGTGCCAATTACTGGACATGTCTATGCAAATTCTGGTCTCAGTGACATCTACCTATCATACTAATTTAGGCAGTTCATATTTCAATTGTATGTAGGTCTAACGAGCTTAAGGTTAGAAATGGACCCATGCTCTGAACCCTGATGAAACAGTTTTTGAGGAGGAACCCCTCTCCCCTGCCCTCCACTGGTGGGGACAATGGGGCTGGCAACAACCCAAAGCAGGCTATATGTGATTTCCAGCACCCTGAAGCACCTTCTGAAAACCTTTCCAACTCCATCGCTGGCTGGCTCAGGGTGTCCACAGTCTACACTAGCAGCAGACTGCAACTATTCCCCATAATGGAAGAATTCCCGGTTGAGCGTGGGCAGTCAGCACACCTTGCCTAAGTCCTTGCCCCTGTGTACACACGGCTCATGGTCCCTCAGTTAGGTTAGGGAAGTCCTTGGGTCGGCTTCCCCAACAGCTGAGGTCAAACTTGCCTACGTAGCCTAGAAGTAAAAGTAGTGATGACTTGTCCTGCTGGGACTCTGAGGATCAATGAATGAGCAACTGCAAATGCTTGGCTGCTTTTCCTTTACACAAATAAAGTTGCAAAAGTCAAAAACACTGAAAACCTGAGGAAACACAAAACGTCTCATAGATAGTGGAGATCCCTGAAGGCCGAAGGCGGGTCTTAGGCAATTTTTTAACTCTCTAGCACCAGTCCTCCATCCAGCAAGCGCTGCACCCACCTCCCACGTGGGAGGGAGGAATCAGAGAAGGCATACAGCAGCACACATCCAGTGTCAAGGCACTTCCAGGCTGGCGAGAGGCAAGACATGCAGTCATCACCTACAACGTGTGACGTGTGCTCTGGAGGCGGCCAGGGTGGTTAAGAGAGCAAGGAACTGAGGAAAAAGAATTGGGGGGGGCCCCTTTAACAGCAGCCTAGTTTTGCCAGGATGGAATCTGGTTTCCAGCAGAAGAAAAACAACACGTGTGAAGGCTCTGAATTAGGAGGGAGCAGCACTTCCAAAAACCTGAAGCGAGCTAGCGTGGCCAGAGCACATATCACATGAGAGAAAAGCTAAAGATGGACCAGTGCCTGATTGGGCAGAGATTTGTAAGCCATATTAGGCTGGATTTTTGTTTTTAATAAATATCCTAATAATAATAGGAAGCTACTGAAGGATTTTAAGGGAATGAAATGAAAAAAAATTTTTGCAAGATCTTTTGAATGCGCATCAAGAATGCAGCAACAGTGGACACAGGGAGCCCCATTATGGTAGTACAGACAAGCAATCCTGGCTGCCTAGACGGATGATGCTGTGGACACATCAGAAATACCAGGAAAACATTCAGTGGCCAGGATTTGGTGATTGGATGAGGGGGCTGAAGGAGAGGGAAGAATCAGACTTGGAAATTTTGGGCTTCAACAACTAAGAGGATGACGTGATGCTGCCATGTATCGAGATGGGTTTTTACCAAATGTTTAACTTTCTGAAAAGATGTAAAATCAGAATGTGGACTAAAACAGCATTAAGTTTTTAATACTTAAGAAAAACTACAAAGTTAGTTCATCATTTTATAATTTCAAAGTCTATTCCTTGACCAACTATAGTCTTCCTACAATTTCTCACTGTCTGAGCTTAATAAAAATTGCCATCAATTTTATACTGTCACTTTAAATCAGTTTCCTACCGCCCTTAGGATAAACACAACTGTAAAGATGGCCTGCAAAGCTTGGCCTCACACTCTGTCCTTTGGCTAAGCCTGCATTCATTTAGTTCTTGGAACACGCTACGCTCCCCTGCTGCCTTTTGATCTTTACACATCTTTACCTTTGCTAACAGCAACTCTACACCTAGTTAATGTCTACGTGTTTCCTGGATTTCAATTCAACCATCACTTCCACCTGAGATTAGGCCCCACTATAGGCTCTTATAGGAAATCATACTTCCTCTCCAGGGAACTTATAGTTTGTAATGTCTATATAGAGATATATATGTAGAAGAATATGCACCCCGTGAGGGCACAGAGCATATCTGTTTTGTTCTATCACTGAATCCCTAAAAACCTAAAACCTGCCACAGCAGGCATTCCAATTTCGGTTGAATGATGAATGAATACGGTAGCAAGGCAAACTGAAGGCTAAATTTAGATTTAATCCCCATTCTGTTCACTGGCAATCCTAGATCAGGCTACAGACGTAGAGCAATTTTTATCATCTCTAAAACAGGATAGAACATAAACATAGAAACTGTGTAAAAGCAGTCTGGCAAGGGTTTTTGTTTTTAGTAAGCTAAACGCTAAATAACTTCACTTTGCTGAAGATAGAAAGCAAATAAGATACTCTTCATAATCATACTAAGGAACTAAAATAATCATTAAAACTGTGAAAATAAATGCAGATCACCTAAAATTCAGTATTTATGACACAAGTATATCCTCAACTATTTCACGATTTTAGCTCCACTAAAATAGTCTGATTTTTTTTAAAAAATCAATACTGCTTAGTAAAATTTCTGAATTCTTGTTTTAAAGTGTTACTGTTTTATTTTTTCTTTTGTTGAATACACATCTGTTTTACTGGCAGTCCAGATAAACAAGTATATAAAGGAAATATTTAAATTTTTTGGCAGATATAGAGATAAACTGTGCAGATTAAAATGCCTCAATTTAACCTGAAGAAATGGTTTTGAATCATACAAATTTTTAAGAAGAAAAATAAAGACTGTCCAAAGGGATTCTCCTAGCTTATAACACGTTTCCAGAGTAACTCTCAAAAAAAAAAATTCAAAAATACTCATTGACTACTTTAAAAATATGTCAATACCATATGGCTTTATGAAATAACTTCTAAAATTTATATTTTTTTATTTAAAAAGGATTCCAAGTTTTAAATAAACTGCTAGCAATATCATTTTTTTCAAAGTGCAAATCTCTGAGGGTGGGACACATACTTTTTCAACAAATAATGATTTTTACAAATTTTTAACACAAAAAAAATCACTTAAAATATTTTTAAGGGGGAAAAGAGTCTTCACCAAGTCATCTTTAAATAGACTGCAGTAGATGACACTGTTCCATTTTTTTCTTTTTATACCATGAGAATTCTCAATGAGATGCTTTGGCAGTTTTAAGACATGTTGTGGTCTCTACCAAGAGACACTGACATTAATGATGTCCGTGGTGATGGCAATTGCCTTGATGGCTCAGTCTGAATAGAGACATTACTGGGCTGGTTCTGCAAATCAGAGGCAAAGGTGCTCTCCTCTCTCACATCAAGAGTCTGTTCAACTGAAGCTGCCTGGGATGGAATATTATCTACAATTTTGTTGGCACTGTTCAAGTTGTTATTAAGTGTGCTAATATCACACTCCTTGTCCAGGACACCAAATTCATCTTCTATTGTAACTACATCTTTAGTTTCAAATGGTTCCAAGGAAGGAGGCAAAAACTCATTTCGTAGAGAGTCTTGAGGACCACTACTGTTACGTACTACAGCCTCCTTCACTTCGAAATCCTTATCACTATCACTGTCAATGGTAATTACAACCGGGGACCGTGATGCATTATCTCCATGGTGTTTCTTATGCTTCTTCTTATGTTTCTTCTTTTTCTTTTTATGATGTCTCATTGTATCGGTAGCTTTCCCTTCATAAACTATCTCCACACTTAGGCTTCGGGTCCTCCTTTTCCTCCTCTTGTGTTTTGTCTCTCTATCTGATGATCGGCTATCTGAAAAGCTGTCACTCTCATTTTTGTAGTTTCCATCCAATTTTGATGAAGATTTTTGGTAATGGCCTTCCTTTACTTTAGAAGTAAATTCACGAGATGGTTGAGCCACTTCCTTAGTACCCTCCAGATGTCGTGTTTTGTATTTTCGTTTCCCTCCAGGCTTTTCATTTCTGCCCCGGTCAGGCCCTGTAGATGCAGTCTTTGATCTACCACTAGACAGGCTCCTTGACCTGTGCCTTTCGTAGTAGTAATATTTCCTTTCACTGTGATTATTTTTCTTCCTAGCATTTGTTCTTTCCGAAAAGGACTGCATTCTAAATTCTGGACTTGAAGATTGTCTGGAATAATGAGCTCTGGACAGAGTCCTCCTCCTGTAAGATGATTCGTAGCCATCCCTGTCCTTGTTCCTACTGTAGTAAGTATACTCCCACTTGTATCTGCTCCCATAATTATTTCTTAAATAATAACGATCTCTATTTCTGCTCCGTGATCTTCTTTTACCATGATCACTGCTGCGAGATCTTGACCTGCTTGTGCTTTCACTACTTAGAGACAGAGTTTGGCTTTTTCTCGACCAACTGCTATCTCTAGTTCTTGATCTCTTTTTGTCTCTTCTACCTCTGGGTCTGCTACTCTCCCTGCTTCTGGATCGTCTGCTTTTCATTCTTTTCTTCCCATGATGCTTCCTACGATTCTTCTGATCATGCCCACTTCTACTCTGGGAACGTGAATCTGAACTTCTCGATCTTCCTCTCCTTCTGTGTCTATGGTTATACGGGGAATATACTCTGTCTCCTCTGATAGATGAGCTCAGGTCTCTGGGAGAGGACAATGATGTAGACCGTTTCTCTTCCTTCTTTGATTTGACTCTTGTACCAGAATCACAATGACCTTTATTTATTTGCTCCTCCTTCGCAAGGACAGAGCGTGGAGATGAACATCTACTGACATCACTATCTCCAGAACTGTAAGACTGCTCCTGTTCTTGTGTCTTCACTGTCTCCATTTTCTCATAAGAGCCTAACTCCTCAGAATCAGAGGACAGTTCAACAAGTTCTGGGGTCCTCTCAGCTAGTGGTTTAACAAACCCAACAATGACACAATTATCTGAAGAGGAATCGCTATCATTATTTAGGTCCTCATTGGTTTGTACTCCTTGTATCTGAGATGTGGCTCTTCCTGTTACAAGTTCTTCATCGGAACTGTCAGAAGTATTTAAAAGGGAAGAGATGGCAGCGTGCACCTGCTCTGAGCTTGAGTAAGATGGCCCTGGAGTTTCATCATCCCATGGTGCATGACTGACAGTGGCTACATTGATATCCAGCTCGTGGGTCTCAGCTTCATCAGGAGATATTGTTATGACTGAAGAATCAGAATGGCTACCTTCTTCATATGAAGGAGCAGGGCAATCATAATTCGCATGCTGGTCAAAGGCTGCCATGTTAAAAGGAGATCGAGCAAAACTGATAAATTCATGTATAAAATGCTCAGTCCGATTAAGTAAAAATGGCCTTAAATCAGACACAAATGCCTGACTCTCCAAGTCATAGCGAGTAACATTACTCATGATGATGTGCTGGACAATGTTCACTAAAGATCCATGAGCTCCAAAAAGAACCGTAAGTTCGCGTTTCAACCAAGGAACTAATCTGTGAAGGCAGGCCGGATTCCTACGGAAAAATTCCGCCGAAATATCCCTGTAGCGACCGCCATCTTCAATATTTCTAACGCGAGCACCAGCACGGTAGAGAGTCCGCCTAAAGTTAATAATATCCTGTTCTTGAATTTTCCGCAAAGATCTTTCATCTGCAGTAGCTGGCCTCCTTATTGCAAACTGTCTCACAAATTGAGGAATTTCACCATCTCTAGGTCTTGTGGAAATGCCCAACCCTTCAAACAGTACTCCACTGTCGGGGGGGGTTGTTGTTCTTCTACTCATGGTACCACTAGGTGAGTACACAGAAGCACCTCGTTCCCGTGTCATAGTTGTACGATAGCGGAATCGTGGAACATCGGGGGTGGCAAAAGAACCATTATATGAAGGCCTTAGGACGTACTCCTTGAAGTCATCTTCTGCCCTCACAGAATGGAAAATAGAATCAAAGGGCTGTTTACATAGTGGACATTCAGCTTTGTTCTTTGACCACTCCTGTACACAGCGAAAACAGAACTTATGTAAACAGCGATCTAAGTACGACACATTATCAAATCTATCCAAGCATATAGGACACTTAGAATCAGGAGATGCATCAGCTGGGACTGTCTGTTGCAATTTGCTAGTGCCAGCTTTAGGCGAAAAGTTGTCCATTTTAAACTCCTTAGTGGCTGATGCCATTATCTGTAAAAGGGAAAAAAATACATCAGTAACCTGATAAAAGAGGAATGACTAAATCTGAAAAACATGCAAACCATGACTTGCTTTCAGTCCCCTTCCCTTTTCTTTTCCCACAAGGATCTCCAGAGTCTTAAAGATTAGTTTTGTTTTCTTTAAATTTATCACTTTATATTGGCCCATAACTTAACTTACACCGGCCCAAAATAAATTTGCCAGAGCTGAAATCGAGTATGCATTACATTTTGGCCTTATCTTATAAAATCTCTCCTTAGCTGTATTCTATACTAATCATTTTGTATATACTAAATATTAGTTTCTTCCTTAATGTTTTCCTGGGCCTATTACTCATCCTTCTCCACCTTCTCTATGACAGCAAATTCCATCACTAATCAACTACTGTCAAGTTGGTCAAATAACAGAACTGTAATTTTCTTTTTTTTTTCCCCCAAAGATTGGCACCTAGGCTAACAACTGTTGCCAATCTTTTTTTTTTTTTCTGCTTTATTTCACAAACCTCCCCCCGCCCGGTACATAGTTGTATATCTTAGTTCCACGTCCTTCTGGTTGTGGGAGGTGGGACACCACCTCAACGTGGCCTGATGAGTGGTGCCATGTCCGCGCCCAGGATCCGAACCGTGGGCTGCCGCAGTGGAGCGCGCGAACTTAACCATTTGGCCACAGAGCCGGCCCCAGAACTGTAATTTTCTAAACAGTACACTCACTGGCCCTACCAAACTCTAACAAAAACAAACAAAACCCACAACAAAAATCTACAGTTATGAAATAGAAGTATTTCACCATGATTTCTAATTAAACTTGCTCATCTTGGGCATCTTAGCTTTCTCAGAGCCATAACTTAAAACAGGGAATTCACTAATGCTAAACAAGTCTCTTCAGGGTGTCCACAGATTTCTAGTCTTCTATTTTCTAGAGTGGAAACGCAAAAATCACCACTGTCCTTAAGCAACATAGTAAAATTATAAATATACTAATTGCTTTTTTGTTAATATATTTAAACTCTGAAACCTTAATACTGCATAAATTTCTCAGCATTTCCCTCTACTTCTAATATTTTTTATTCTCCTACTTAGCAAAAATAAAATAAAATAAAAACCTTTAGGATAAGAAAGAGTGGGCAAGCATTAGGGGAAGGAGTGAGAGTGGAGAAGGAACTGGAGAGGCTATCAGAAGACCTGGATTGAGGACCAGTTTCACCTAAAACTAGCTGTAAACTGGAGAAACCCACATTAACTCTGCACTTTGGGGTGCCGCTCTATACAGTAAAGGGATTATTAGACTTTGAAAAAAGACTGGTGAATTTGGAGTTAATACATCCTACCTTAACTTGCTTCTTTGGAATATAGAATTTTAGTGTTTACTAAACATTTCCAGTTCTCATAAAAATTACAACCCAAAATGAATTTATTAAAGGAAATTATTAGGTAGTAAACTTGAAATTCAAATAAAATAAAGTCTCAACTAAACATGATTTTTAAAAAATGGAATCTTAGTCTTCCCTTCCCTAGTTTCATAAGCCTATTAACCACTTCGACAGCACAAGTCTAAAGAATGACCAGTAATGTCATCCATAGTAGGTAAAAAGAACAAATTAATTGGAGTTCCGTTTTGTACTTCTACACAGGAATATCTTTAGCTACAAAGAATGATAACAGAAACATCAAACAATGGCAATGAATATAAATCATCAAATGTAGTTCTTCAAAAGCATCACTAAATACTAAAATTAAAATATTTGCTAAGATACAAATAAAGTAGAATTACCATATGACCCAATTCCATACCTAGCTTTTGAAAAGAAATGAAAACATATGTCCACACAAAAACTTGTAAGTTAATAGTCATAGCAATACTTGTCATAATAGCTCAAAAGTGGAAATAACCCAAATGTCCATCAGCTGATGAACGGATAAATAAAATATGGTATACCCATACAATAAAATATTTAGCAGTAAAAAGGAATGAAGTACTGCTTCACGCTACGACACAGATGAATGTTTTCATTATGCTAAATGAAAAAAAATCAATCACAAAAGACCACATGTTCTATGATGTCATTCATACGAAATGTCCAGAAGAGAGAAATCTGTAGATGGAAAGTAGACTGGTGGTTGCCGGGAGAGAGGGGGAGGGATTATAAGGTTTCTTTCTAGGATGATGAAAATGTTCAATTCGATTATAGTTGCACAACTCTATAAATATACTAAAGACCACTACATTATATACTTTAAACAGGTGAACTTTATGGATGGAATGTAAATTACATCTCAACAAATTAAGGTATAAAACAGGGATGGCTAGCAAACAGGTTAAGATTTGCAGGTTAGTTGGAGGGGTTCTGGGTTTAGATAGCAAAAGTGAACCTGATGGTAGATTTCAAGCTTCAGGTGCTAGAAACAGCATGGAACAAAGGTTTCACAACCCCAGCACTCTAGCAATCAGGACTCCAAATTTATTTCCCCATAGAGAAGATTAACCAGTTCTTCTGATCCCATTTCCTTAACTGGCTCCCAAATTCTAAATAGTTTACCACCTTTAGGATAAATGATCAAGCCAAACCTTCCTTTCCCCAAATCTTCAAATCTGTTGGCTTTAACAAGACTAAGAACCCTTTGTGTCACATTTTGGGGGAATTTCAGATAATCAACAAGCATACACATGTAGGGAAAATGGATGGGGGGAGGGAGCAGATAAAGAATCAGGAGGCTGGAATCTAAATTGGACCAGAGACTGGACATTTAAAAAACTGCATAGCGATATAAACAAAAGTAGGAATGCTCTGCAGAATTAAGTATCCTATAAAGCCAAACTTTCTACAAAAGTCACCCTCTATGACATTCCTTAAATTATCACTGCACACAACATTTAATCACCAGCTGACTACATTTGGGGGAGTAGTGTTAATTCTAATACAGAGCCAGGGCTGGGAACGAAAACCACTTATTAGTGGCGTGATCTGGATGAAGTTAATTTCTCAAAACCTTCTATTTCCTCAATTCTAAAATAGGTTACGTAACAGTACCTACCTGAAAAGGTGGTTGTGTGAAAGGACATAGTCCACGTAAACATTTAGCATAGCGTTTGGTGCACAGAACTTAATACTGTTTCCCTATGTTATGTGAAAATGAAGTTAATTTTGGTCTTTTCCATCATCCAGAACTGATTATAAAGGCCCAGAAAGATGACAGTCCACAACAACTAAATAATCTTCATACTTAATATAACTGCTATCTCTAATATATCTAGGTAAAGTTGCTAAAAAGGGTTCACAGGTGGATGAACACCCCCAAGCATTAAAAGTAATCTGGGTCTGACCTTAAAGAAATCACTATAGCTCCCTGAACTGCAATTTAATCACCAGTTCCAAAAGATCACATGGAAAATATCGAATCTACTGACCAGACCCTCTAAAATTTAATTCCAATTCCAGCAATTAAGACAACTGCTTGGGAACCAACCCCCTCTAAAGCCACTCATTCCAGATAAGCACGACTGTTCTGGCTCACTATACAGCTTTAGACGTCACTCGACTAAAAACAAAATAAAAAAACCCAACTCTCATCACTATTAACTTAAATCTCGAGTAGCTCTTTTATCTTAATCTTGAAAATTACCTACCAAAAATCCTTTTCACTCTTCCTCTTAAATCACTATCTGCCTCATCTCAGTACGGCCCTCTTCCAGGCCACGAATCAGCAGCCCACGAGGACAGCTGCGCGGACTCGAGAGACGAAGGAGGCACAGGCAGGAGAGCCCAGCCCACAACGTGTGACACTGCACAGACACCTCCAAGAGTCGCGGCGACAGTCGCCTCCTTTGGCTGAGAACTGCCACCGGCCAGGATCTACGGGGAGCACCACGTGCATTACGTAATCACAGCGAACTACAATACTGTTGTTCCCATTCTGCAGACCGGCTCAGCGAGATCAGTGGACCTGTCCAAGGTCACGGCTCGGACAGTGGCGATGCCACGATTCCGAGGGGAAGGTTTCGTGTTGGGTCTCTCCCCGGAGACCAAGCTCCTTCCAGTACCAGGCCGGGCTCGCGCCCCTCGGAGCGCTCCCTGGACACGCAGCCCTCCCCCACCCGCCGCACAAATCCACAGGTGCGCACCGGAGTCGCCCGCCCGCCGCGCGCCCGGCCCCTGCCCGCCGCGGCCCGCTCGGCGCCCGGCCCAGACCGCAGCTCCCGCGGCCCCGCGCCCCGCAGCAGGGGGAGCTCCGGCCCGCCCGGCCCCGTCGACCCCGCGCCCCATTGTTCCGGATCTCGCTCACCTCGGAGGATGCGGGCGCAGGCCCGGCTGGGGCGCCCGTGGCAAGCTCCCGGCGGCCCAGAAAGCTCGGTCGGTGGCGGCAGGACCCGCGGAGGCGTACCCGGCGACTTCTCCGCCGGCCCTCGGCAGCGGGCGCGGGCGGGGGCGCTTCGCCCTCCTCGCGAGACAGCGGAGACCCCGGCGGCTGCTGCGACCCCTGTGACGTAAAACGCTCATCACCAATGGCAGCTTGGGGGCGGCGGCGGAAAGCGAAACCCGCTCCGGCTCCGGCGCCGCCGCCGCCGCCGCGTCAAAACACAGCCCGGGCCTGCGTGGCGCATGCGCGGAGCGAGGGCGCCCGACCCCGCCCCCCCGAGGGCGGGCCTGCGCGCGGTCGGCCGGAGCCCAGCCCTTCCCCCACCGCCCCCGGGGTTCCTGGCGTGAGAGCTACGAGACCCCCGGGGCAGAAGTCACCAGCCTCGCCAGGACTCGTTATTATTAAACGCTGAGGGGGGAAGACAGGGGCACTAGCTTAATGTTTGCCCCTTACTTACCAAGAAAGCGCGGTAACTAGCTCGGTCTCGTTTAAACCTCACCAAACTCTGCGAAAACTTACTAAAATTGTGTCTAGGGTGTAGAAAAAGGAACTGGGTGACACGGACGTGAGGTGACTCTACCTCCGGTTGCACAGCGAGGACATAACAGCACGAGGATTCGAATGGAATCCAAAGCCAGAGCCCACCCCGCATCCTCGACAGCCTCCAGAGAGTCTGCTCCAAACGTGGGATAAACGGGGACCACCCGAGAGAGCGGCCGCGTGAACTCTCACCAAACCGAGCGGTTTCTCTGCGAGGGCTGCCTCTCCCCTTCCCGCTCCCCGCAATCGGGAGGGAAACCGCGCTCAGACGCCCTCTGAGCTGCGGAGACACAACACCCGAGCCCGAGGCGGCCGGTTGCCCCGTTCCACGCTCGGGCCTCCCCGCGAGCGTCCCTCCGTTCCAGAGCGGAACCTGCGACATCCCCCCGCGCCAAACCGCCGTCCGCAGGCTCTCCTCGGCGGGGCTCTAGGACAGCACAACCGCCCGCAGAGCCTGGCCGACTGGCAGGCACACCGTGCCGAGGGCCCTTCTCAGACCGACCCTTCACAGCCAAGGCTGGCGCGTCCTCGGACTCCAGCGCCCTGAGGAAGGCTCCCGATCGGAGCTCCCCACGACTCGGTACTGTTACACGGACGCGGGTGTGTTCGCGTTCCCTTGTCAAAGACGAACGTGCGGACGTCTGTTTATGTTGTGTGCGATCAGATGCGGGGGATACGGCAATGCATCCAAGTTAGACGCCGGGGAATGTTTAAAACGTGGACTCTTTCCAAATAAACTTGGGCGCACGCAGGACGGCACGTTACCCCGCCTGGACACCGCGCTGCAACTGGACGAAGACCGCCCCTCTCTCTAGGCGGCAAAAAAAGCCACTTTTAACGTATTTTCTCGTTCATCTCGTCGCCTCCCTGAAAGGCGGGCTGGGCCCGATCACGTGACCGCGCCGGCTCCGGGCGGAAGCGGCCGCCGGGCTGCGCTCCGGTGGGCGAGGGGGCGGGCCGCTGCCCGGCTGAAAGATGGCCGCCGCCGCCCGGCCGCCGTCGCCGCCCCGCAGGCTCCTCTAGGGCCCGCCGCCGCCGCGCCCGCCGCCCGCCGCCTGCCGCCGCCTTACCATGAGGCCGCTGAGTCGCCGCACGCTGGACTGGATTTACTCGGCGGTAGGTCCGGATCGGGCGGGGCCCCACGGCGTCCACTCCCCGGGCCCGCGGGCGGGAGGCCCCTATTTCTTCAGCGCCCAGAAATTCTAAAATCCATTCCTGAATTCAGCTTCTCACTCGCTCACCTCCGCTCCGCCTCTTCCTGGAGGACACGCTCTTCCGCTTCTTACGTAAGGGCTGCTCGCGGTCCTCGCTCCGGAGCCCCGTTTCTTCGAGTTTTCGATTCGCACCCTAGCAACGCGCTCGGCAACCTGATGGGGGCGGGAGGGGAGGACCCCTCACGTGACACGAAGTTTTTTGCTTTTACTCCCCCGCTTGCATTTTTCTTAGCTGCTCCTCGCGATTGTGTTGCTGTCCTGGGGGTACGTCATCTATGCATCGACAGTGGCTGCGCGACGACAGCTAAGGAAGGAATACCCACACAAAACCTTCGGATGAATGAAAATTTGTAATTCCTCTGGATATAATTCTCTGCAAATACAGTTCTTTTACCTCATGCTTATCTCACACGTCTCTAGATGTAAAATCCTTAATACAAAGTTGGCAAATTTATTTTCGTATAGTTTTTTATAATAACCACTAATACACCAATCTTTCAAATAGGGATGTCTTTTACACTCTCATATGACAAAACAAAGCAACCTAGATCTGACAGCCTTTGAGGATCACATCATAGATGGAATGACTGGCTTTTCAATCTAGTTTCTAAAATGTTTCTTAAATGCCTCAGAAAGCCTTCTTTAAAAGAAAAGTGTGTGGAGCTTGTTCTTATATTTATTTGTTGCAGCATTTCATTCTGCTGCATCGCTTCACATCAGACTAGATTAATTACTGCGTAAAGAAAAAATCTATCAAATCCTGTTTTCCAAGTCAAGAATGACCAGAAAAAGTAGGTGATTGCTTATATCATTTTTTTAGCATGCCCAGTTTTTACTTATTGTTAAATAATTCAGTCTCAAATTGTACAATGTTTGTGAAGAAATAGACAACATATCTGAGAGTAAACTTTATTAAAGTTACTTTTCCAGAAAATATATTCAGTAAATGTGGTAACGTAGCAACAAACTTGGGCTCATACACCTTTGAAATTTTAAAGTAACCTTCAATGATGTTGATCAGGAAAGTCTCTCATTGGTGGAATTACTTCTCCAGTCTCCAGAATCGTATCACCCTAGAAAAACAAAGATGCGTTAGAAAAATCTTCTCTGCAGAGGTGATAGTTCCACTTGGTCAGACCTCGCATGGAAAATCCAGTTCAGCTCTGGCACTCACACTTTAAAAGGGACTTACACAAAGTAGAGGCTGTGTGAAGATGAGAAACCAGTATTCAAAATCTTAAGGAATATGTAAAAGAATAAGGGAAGTTTCACTCAAACAAAATGACCAGAAAGGACATGAAAGGTGTCTTTACAAAGCAATGAAGGGATAATCTCTCTTTTGCACGGCCCCAAGAAACAGGAGAAGCCCCAGAAAGAAGCTGCAGGGAAATATTTTCAGTTGAATATAAGGAGGTAATGATCCCAGCAACTGAATGTGTTAGGCATCCAGTTTACCATTTGGCTCAGATTTGAGAGACAGAATGCAAACTTTCCCTGGGCAGCTGGTTCAGGTGTCTTTTCAAACATAGACAGAGTGTGTGTAGTAGAAAGGGCACGGGCTTTGTGGACAGAACCAAGTGGTGAGAACCAGAACCTCCAGTGACAAGCTGTATAATTTTAGGCAAATTACTTAGCTTTCATTTCACCTTTGTGTTTAACATAACAGATTCTGTCAGCCTGACGGCCCATGAATGACTGGGTAGAGTGGAATTACCCCCATCCCCACCTCTGCCCTTCCCTGACCTTGTTCCGCTCAGGACTGTGACCTGAGGAAGTAAACTTGTATTATGTTTAAGCCAATATACATGTGGCGCAAAATTTATTAGCACAGCTAGTATCCTAAGACAGAAATGAATAACGTGAAGTGGTACTAATGCTGCTGTAATAAAAAGTGAACCACATGGCAGTGGCTTAGCAGTCTGGCGGCAAGGACACTGGCAATGGAGGCTGAAAGATGGAAACAAAAGGCAGTGATGACTTGGAAGCACACGGTCTAATGAGCCTGAGGTTCTAGGAGAAGTAGCTGAGAAAAAGTATAGCGTGTGTTTAACTACTACTGGCTGCCTTGGGAATGTACTTTAAGAAGCAGGAGCTCAGGCAAGAAGTGGATGATTTCAGAGGAGAAATAAAAATGGAGAGGATCCAAAAATTCAGGACCTTGCAATATTGGAAAATCAGATTGCTTCTGAATCTCCAAAGAGTAAGAGTTAACACTGAAGAGATTCTGAGAAACAGAAGCCCAATAAAACTCAGTAAACAGAGGGATCAGCACTATGGCAAAGATCAGACAGAAGTGAAGGGCGCCTTTGAACCGTCTTTTTCAGATGGCCTCCACACAGCTGCCACTGAGTTGAGAGAGGCAGTCGCATGAGGACAAAGAAATGAGAGAACTTGGTGACTGTGTATAGAAAGCACAGATACTGGCATGCGGGACTGACCAGAGGCAAATAGCTTAGACTCCTACCAAGGATTTTTCTTTCCATACCTACCAAATGTTATGGGAATGAGATGGTCAAAGAAACCAAACATAGACGACAAAAGCCTGTGAATGTTTGAGCTTAACACCAGCTCTGGCACTCAACCTTCTGAGCAGGAGGCAGACTCTGAAGGCTAACCCTAAGGAGGGCATGCTTCCCAAAACTCATTTTAGATGGGGTCCCCCGAGACGTCCAGCCCTCTCTCCTTACTCTGATCTTGGAAGCCTCGTGTTCCAGATGGCATAATTATGAGATTGAGGAGGACAGTCTGATCCACAGTAGTCTGTGATGTCAACAGGAAATAAACCTTTCTTTGTTAAGCCACTGAGATTTGGGGGTCTGTTACTGTCTATCTTATTCTAACTAATGTATGTACAAATGAGCATTCTTCAGGTCCTCAAAGGGGAAGCTTCTCAAGGGGTCAACAGTACAGAAATAGGAAAGAACCACAGTGGCAAAAAATACAGAGAACAAGAAATGCTATGGAATCACTATGCGGTCTTCTATAGAGAGCCCTCCTTCTCCTCCTTTGAACAGTAAGGACTGAATAAATAACAGACAAACATATAAATCGAAGAATAAATAAATTACCCAACTGGTGAAACCACCAAGATAATTTCCTATTTTGAGACTACCTAGACCCTGACACACATCAATTATACACAATGAAATATGGAAGAAATCTTCTACTATTTCCTAAATCAGCTCCAACTGCAAGGGTTAACCAATTTTGGTGGTTCTCTCTAAAATTCCCTTCTGTTGCAGTAGATAATGGATTATTTGACTATGTCATTTGATTGAAGCAAGAATCAACACTGAGTTTTGGTTTTGAAAATTACAGAACTTAGAGACTGATGGTAGTTCAGTATCTGTGGCTAGAAATAGGACAAGAACATAGCACATCTTTTACTGCGCTACATAATAACCTCACAAACAGCCAGTAGAAACACCAACTGACTACTGAGGAATCTTTTAATCGTGAAAAGACTCATTTTAAATTGGGATGATAGCTTACATATTCCTAGTATGAAATTTAAAGCACACATGAGCAGATTTTAAATTCACAGATAGAGAGGTTAAGGTCAAACTGCCATAAGAAATGATAGTCTGGAAATAATGGAGGAATTCAGTTGCTGTCACTATGCTCAGGTGTCTGCTTAGGCCAGGGCCCTAAGTCCTTACCTGACATGAAATAGGGCACCGGTGAGTGAAAACCTGTTGGTACCTTCCATTCACTTTAGGACAACAAAGGTCAAGCAACAAGTTTTACAGCAAGGTTGAAAGATGTGCCCACCTGCCATTTTCAACTGCAACTGCTACCTCATACTAGTTCCTCTTTTTTTTTTTTAAACAAGAATATACAAAACAGGCATGTAAACTGACAGTGAGAAGAAGGGAACATTTTAGTCTAATGATCACTTGGGAAGGGAAAAGAGAGAGGAAAAAAATGAACAAAAGAAAAACCAGAGACGTTTTAAGACTTACTGGGAATATTCTGGGCTTCCTTTCAACAATGGCATATGGTTTTCTCTGCAATAAAAGTAATGCTCTGTTAATTACGGTTTTAGAGTTTCTTCTAAAAGTAGATCACATCCCACATTTTTAACTTAAGCTCAAAACTTTCATCGCTCTCCAGACTCATACATCCAACTGCTTACTCGAGATCTCTGCCTGGCATCAGAAACTTAACCAGGTGCAACACAACGTCCCCCAGCCCCAGACTGTCCCTGTCTCAGTAAATGCCGCTTGCTTTCATTCTCACACTTACGGAAGCCAAAGCCTTGAGTCCGCAGCAGACCCTGTTGTTTCCAGCTTGAGATTCCACCCTGAATCTAAGTGCTTCCCACCACCTCCAGTGCTACCACCCTTGCCCAGGCCTCCACCACTGTTCACCTGCTAGTCTCCCGGCTTCCGTGTGTGCCCCACTACACTGTTCTCCACTGCAGGCCAGATGTTGGAGGGAATTTTCTGAGAACCCCAAACAATTTTGGTTATTTGTTTCACTCTTCTTTCAACAGGCTAACAGAAAGCAAACCTTAACTGGATTGTCTGCAATTTGTTAGGCAGACCCTAACTTTTGTTTTTACCTTAAAGTAAACTTACAGAAAGTTGCAAAAACTATAAAAGTAATCTTTTTACTGAATCACTTCATAGTAAATTGCTGAATGCTTTATTACTTAGTGTGTATTTCCTACAGATAAGGCCGATATTCTTAAAATAATCACAATACAGCCATCACGATCAGGAAATTAACCTTGATACATTACTACCTGCTATCTAAAGAACCCAAGCAAACTTTACCAATTGTCTCGATAATTGTTTAGAGTTCTCAGAAAAATCCCCTCTTACATGACTTGTTCTCCCTTGCATAGGATCTATAAAATTCTGACTACCAATGCTATCTTTGTTCTTCTGACTAAGCACTCAGCTTATGCCCATTAATCAAGAATTGCATTTAGTTGGCATATCTCTTTAGTTCAATCTGGAACAAATCTTCAGTCATTCTTTAATTTTCATGATCTTGACCCTTTTGCGCATAACAAGTCAATTACAGAAAAGGCACTCAGTTTGGGTTTGTCTTATGTTTCCCCATGATTAGATTTTGGTTATGCGTTTTCGGCAGCAATATTGAAAACTTGATGCTGTTTCTTCTCACTGCATCCTATCAAGCAGTACACAATTCAGTTTGTCCCTAGGTTTCTCCGCTACAAAGTTAATCTTTTTCCCTTTGTAACAGATGTTGAAGATAGGTATTTTGAAATTAATCTTAGCATCTTTTGCCGTTCCTTGGCTAAATAAAATATTACTATGATGACGCTCAAGTGGACTCTTCTATCATTCCCTGTCCATTTATTATTTAGCAATCAATTGTACACAAAAAAGCTTTCTCTTCTACCCATTTAATTAATTAATTTATACGAGTATGGACTCATGGATTTGCATTTTATGTATTCAGTTGGCTATCATCTATTACTATCATTATTTATTTTGATGCTCAGGGGCTGGCCCCGTGGCCGAGTGGTTAAGTTCGCGCGCTCCGCTGCAGGTGGCCCAGTGTTTCGTCGGTTCGAATCCTGGGCGCGGACATGGCACTGCTCGTCAGACCACGCTGAGGCAGCGTCCCACATGCCACAACTAGAGGAACCCACAACGAAGAATACACAACTATGTACCGGGGGGCTTTGGGGAGAAAAAGGAAAAAATAAAAAATCTTTAAAAAAAAAAAAAAAATTTTGATGCTCAAATTGTCTCAGTGGGAGTCCTTTTAAGCTGTGTTGTTTTGATAGATCTCTATCATTCTTTGAACACTTCTCTATTTTCTGGCACAACAAACTTAGCTTGTATTTTCCCTGCCCTAGCCCTGGAATCAGCCATTTCTCCAAGGAGCTCTAGATCCTTTCAGGGGAGAATTGTTTTTACAAAATAAGACTAGGCTGCTAGATGTGCTAATTACCATGGGGTAGCACTGCTCCCAGGCCTGGCAATGGACAGAGATACAGAATATCCACATTTACATCTATATTTATTTCTATATCAATACATATTAAAAACCATGAGTTCACACCAATACTTCCAATTCCACTCCAGTACCGCAGGTTTTTCTCCCTTTCCATATGTGTAACTCCCTTTTCCAACAGTGAGAATCCTGGCTCCCATTATCATCAATACATGTACTTATTTGATCAATCTTCCTCTACATAACCAACCTCCTGTCACCACCACCACACTCCAGTATAAATAACCTCCTCACCTCATGCAGGTTTGACATCTTACTCTGGGCTGCCACCTCCATCACTGCCCCAAACCACCCTTCTTCCAGATGTCCTCCTCCCCTTGCTCAGGTTCCAATATCCTACATCTGGTTGCTGCCACTGGGGCTCTCCAAACAGCTGTACTCACCAACCCCCCCCCCCGCCCCCCCCCGCCGCCACCTACCCAGCAACCCACTCAGGATCTAACCTGCCTCACTGGGTACAAGAACGTCCTCCTCACTCTGTTTGGGTTACAACACTCCATGCTGGGCAGCCACCCACCACTACAACTCCTTCCATGCCACTCCCTGAAATGCACTCCTTCCTCACCCTACCCCGGATCCAGCACTCAACACCAGTCTATCCCTAGTCTTTAAAATATGGCAGCTGGCTCAGTTCAATCACCCTATGCAAGATCTTTCAGTGAAAAAGTTCAAGCTTTGGACATCCTGGACTCTAAAGAAAGAAAGTTGTAAAAAATCAGACAGAATGAAGGAAAGGGAAATGGGATGATGACAGAGATAACCTTTGTCTATCTTGAATTTTATTTTATATCAGATCTAGGCTCAAAAAAAGGAACAGAAGTTCTTTTCTCCCTTCCTCCTCAGGACCCCAAGGTTACACTAGCATCATTAGGTCAACTACATTCTGATCATTTAAACACTGTTTCTGAGGAAATGGGTTTCAAGCTGTAACCAAGTAATATAAAGACTAACTTTTTGAAAAGTCATATATTACTGAAGGTTCATTAAACTTCTTACCTAAAAAGATTCAAAGTAGTTCAAAATCTGCTGGGAGCCGTGGCTACATCATTTGATCGGCTGTTTGACAGGGTCCAGCCGATTAACGCCGAGGGGTGCAGGGTCGCCCCTTGGTGAAGAATAACCGGCCAGCCCCTCACATAGTTCTGAAACCTGTGCTGCTTCTAACTGCCCTTCATTCCTTTTCCTTTCTTAACCTCCAGTTTTCACTCCTTTGGGTGGCTGCTTGGGAGGCACTACCTCCCGGGAAAATTAGATATAGTAAGAGAATGTGACCACCTGCAGGTAACTTTCAAGATATTTTTCAGTTAATTAACGGAGGAGCACACAGTCCCATTTGAGACAAGCAGAAAGGAATCCTGTCCAGATAAGATGTCGAATTAGGTTTATGGCCTCTATCTGGTTAATGTTTCCTTCTCCCTCCAGTTCTTTGTCTAAATATATATATGCATCGTCCTTCTAAATTTGCTGGTTAATTGGATGATCAAGAAGTATCTACATATTATTCTTGACCTTCCACTTTCTGTTAAAATGTTATAGAGGTTTTCTCCTAAAAGCAATAAATAATAAATAATTGATGAGTAGAAGGGCCGAGGGGTGCAAGAATGCCCCTCGGTGAAGAATGGCCAGCCGACACCCCTGATATTTTCTGAATTATATGCATGCTTTCTAGCAAGGTTATGTCTATACTTATTTCTGTTTTTTATTCTTGAAGATATATAGTTTAGCTTAGCTTTGCAGCCCTTTACTTTACTAACAAAATGATACTTTCTCCGGCAGTGTGTTTAAGGGACTGTTAGCTCCACAATCTAAAAGACAAAGGAATGCTTTCACCCCATAAAGGGCGGGAAAATGTAAAGATGTTTAACTGCCCACTGAGAATGCAGATAGCCCTGGGGATAAGACACCCTGGAGTCGCCTTTTGTTCCCATTAACCATCTACACTAATGGCATAAATGATTGAGGGAGGCAGGGATGGCTCCACCAGGATGTAACCAGACAGACTGCTGTCCTGTCCAGAGGCCTGGACCTTCTCTCTTTGATTTAACTTTACCATAAATTACAACAGATGCCTAGGTACCTATCTCCTTTAGCTTAGAGACAACAAACACTAGTTAATTGCGGAGAAGACTACCATTAACCTTATGCTCTATAGAATAGAAGGCTAATAAATATTCTTGTGCTCGTTTTTTACTTCCTTATCTCTCTGAGAATATTTGTAGAACTATTTCTGTACTAATCCTGAAAAATATATAAACGACACTTGTACACAGTAAAGTCGGACTTGCTAACACCAACCCAAGTCTCACGTCCTCTTTATTTTCCCCTCCCCCAGTTTTTCGCCGATGCTGTCTCTCCCGCGGGAACCTGGACTCTGCCGAGGCTGGACCCCGGCAAAAATCAGTTCTAAGTGGCAGACTATTTCCACTAAGTAAAGCAGAGTAAGGCACACTCACATAGGAAATAATTTTGTACAATATAAAAGTAAATTCTGAAAAAGACATCCTTAAAAATACTTACAGTCACATGATATTTGACATAATAATGAATAATCCAAGCAGGTATAAGTACATGAGTAAAAGCAAGGATACCATGTCGATATGTCTTATAGAGCTGGGGAAAAAAATACACAAAATAAGTAGATATCCCATTTTTTTTGTTTGTAGCAGAAAAACATCAATGTCATAACAATCTCGTGATTACTTTAAAATCTCTAAATGCTACATATTTCCTTAGTCTATAGCTAACCTCACTCATTCAAATATTTTTACTAAACATTGGGCCTGCTACAGGATAGCTAAAGAGTTCAAAGCAAATGAAGCTTAAGACAGGTAGCATTGTGCAAGACTATATAGTAAGGCATTTATAGATATGTTTTTAAAAAAAGGCTTCTAACAATATCCTTATAATAAGTTTGTTAAAGATAAAACAAGGCATAAATAATCAAAGAATACTTTTAATCAATTTAACCAGAGTAATCAAACCTACAGAATTTTTCAGGTAGTCATTTCCCTAATTTATCAATTTCAGATGGCCACCATCAACACCACTTTTATCATTCTAGGTGTAAGGCTGACATCCTGGAGCACACCAATGCTGGAAAAAGAATGTTTTACATACTGGATAGGGTGTTACAAGCTCACTTTGAGATGCCTTCAGGCACACTATTTTAAAAGAGAAAGCCAAAAGAGAACTAAAAATGGAACTTTTCCATGGCAGCCAATTTGACTGAAACACATCTATCCTTTCAGGGAAAGGACAACCTAGATTCTAAGTATTATAAAAGATATGATTACGGAAGACAAAATTAACTCAAAGTCAGGTGAGATGGATTTCAAGAAATAATCATCTATTTTCTTAGATCACTGGCTGAGGGGTGGGATGTCAGCTTTCAACCAGTAGCTGCCAAAATCCACAAGAAACGTGGGGGATACAAAGGGGATTGGAGGGTTGAATTAGAGTTTAATTTTACTACAATTTTTACCACAAAAATAAGTAATACTACTTTCTCAGAAAAATTTGCACCAGACTTAGGGGCACAGTAAGAAAGGAGATACACATGGCTTTTAATGTGAACTCCTCCAATTCCTAGCTCTGTGACCCTGGATAATTTTTGTAGGCCTCGGTTTCCACACATTTAAAATGAGGATTAGGAATAGTTTCTATCTTATAAAAGAATTAAATAAAGTAACACATGTCAAACCCTCAGCAAAGTACCAGGCACAAAGTAAGCACCCAAATGATACTTATTAGTATAACCATTACTATTAGCCAATGTCATAGCTAACTGAAAGCAATTCTGAGGTGCAGAGTTCATCACTCACAATTGATGTAATTTAATTAATGACCTCAAGAAAATGTCCAGAGACCCTGAAAACGACGGCAGCTCTTGAACGAGTGATTTTTCTGCAAAGCCCAGGAATGGTGTTTTTAAATGAAACAGAGTTAAAAGTCCATAGTGGTAGTTTAGAAAGGTGGCTCTTGGATGTGACTCACTAGGCACACCAAGAGAACCCGACTTTTATGGTGATGACAGGGAACTGCACCGCCAGCTAGGGGCTCACTGTGCCTTCTGGTAGTGGGGTGTAGGATTAGTTGGTCTTTATAACCTCAACTTTAAAAATCAAGCAAGTGTCCCCAAATACTAAAATCATAGAATTGTAACTCCAGTGAATTCTTGGCTATCATCCGGAGGGAAGATTTCTACAATCAAAAGAGGACCAAACATATAGCGTCCGGTAAAACCCAGCAAAGATTCGCCTCCTCATCACACTTGACAGCAAAAGGGCATGACTCTCCCAAAGCCACACATGCTCCTGGACTCCTGACCCCCAGCCCGAGACTCCTGGGACAAGACAGTGTCCCAGCTAAACCTCAGTCTCGGTTGACCTGACTCTCCTTCGGGAACAACCGGGACTTGCGGGCGCAGAGCGGCCCTTCCTCGGTGTGGTTCCAATGAGCAGGCGTCCTGCAGCCAGGCTGGGGCGGGGGGGGGGGGGGGGGTTTGTCGCAGCGGGGTGTGTGTCTGGGGACGGGGCCGTCACTCACCATGTTCTTCCAGGGGGCCTTGTCCTGCAAAAACTTATTCCAGAATTCCTCCATAGGCCACATCCTCCGCGGGGGAAGCAGCGGCTCCCGGGGGCTCAGCTCCTGGTCCTTCAGCCATCGCCTTCTCAGCTCTCGCAGCTGCTGCAGCCGCAGCTTCTCGTCTGGCGTGTACCCCGACATGTCGCCGCTGGTACCCAGGCAGAGAGACACGGCGCGCCCCCGCACCAGGGTCTTGTCACTTACGCGCGCTCCCACTCTGCACAGCGACCTTGCGGGGACGCCTGGGAGCGGCGCGCCGTTATGACGTCACTCTGGTCCCGCCTCCGCGGCGGCTCCAATCGCCGCGTCGCGGCCAGGCATGCGCAAAGCCTGCGTCCCGCTCCGTCGGTCAGGGTTGTGAGCGAGAGGGTTGGGGGAGCGCTGTACTTATGGGATAAGCGGAAGCGGGGCAGTGATGGGCAGGAAAGTACGAGCGGTCGGAGGACTTCAGGTTCTGATAAGAAAGAAGAACTGGTGTTCTGGGAGCTGAGCTGGAAGACTGAGAATATGTGATTCAATGAATTTGATGTCCAAATGCAAAATTCTTCACTTGCCTCTCCCACCTTGGAATTCCTCTTCCCCTGACCTTGAGCGTCTGTGGAGACACTTACAGACAAGATTAAATCCCCGCCGTGTCAGTGACTGGTGATGTGGCTTTGAACAGCTGTCTCGGTCTCTTCACGTGTCCCGCCGAAGTAAAGAGTAGCTTAATGTCTAGCAGAATTTCGTAGCCAAATTCACACTTTGACCGAGCAATCCGACTTCTAGGACTCTATCTTAAAGATAGCGTGGTAAAAATATGAAAGGAATGTGCACGAGTATTCACTGCAGCACTTTGTAATTTCTAATAAAATACTGGAAGTTACTCCAAAATTTCCCAATAGAGGACTAGTTGAGTAAATTATGGTACAAATACACAATGAAGTGCTTTGTATACAAACTGTGGAATGATCTCCAGAATATATCCTTAAGTGAAAAAAGCTAAGTCGAGAGAAGTGTATATAGTATGCTACCTTTTATCCAAAAAGGGGAGGGTGGTAGTAATATTAAATGTATAAATATATATACATGTTTGCTTACATTTTAAAATAATGGAAAGGAAAAGTATTGGTTTTTTTTAAATGTTACCTATGAAGGAGGAAGGGAATAGTATAGAGGAGACAGAGATAGAAGCTAAACTTCTCTGAATATATCTTATTTAATAGATTTGACTCTAGAACCATGTAACCATTTCATATCATTATAATTGAATTTACAAAAATCAGCCTCTAAAAACTAAAAGTAAAAACACATGGAACTAACTGATTTGCTTGGTGGCATAATATTAAAAACACACCATTTCAAGTAACTTTAAACCATCAAAATTACTGTATATTCATAGAGAGATATACCTCAAAGACAAATCGAACTGCAAAAAAAAAAAAATCTTAAACTGTTTTAAGAAATCATATTGTTGGTAGTGATGATAGTGGTGGTATTGTCAATCTGACACTGAAATAAAGGTTTATGCTGCGATTTTTGTTATGGGAGAAAGGAGATACAAATGTAAATTGTATCAGTAAAAACTGTAGATCTGAATTTGTATAGGAAGAATCAGTATGAACTCATGATGTATTTTATCTTTAAATATATTTATCATTTTATCTTAGCTCTGCCCATTGAAATGGCCTAAAAACAATGGCCAACCCAGAAACCAGGAACATCTTTAGCTCTTAGATTATGATCACTAAATACCATTTTTTCTTAAAAAGAACCAGGGTTCCTTGGAGCAGCAGGTCTGAAAACATTTTGCTCCCAAGCCTCTTTAAATTCTTTAAAATTGTTGAGGACTCTGAAGAGCTTTTGCTTATGTGAATTGTATCTCTTGATGTTTACTGCATTGGAAATGAAAACAAATTTTAAAATAATATATTCATTAACAAAAATTATTTTGTGAGAAGAGTGCCATTGTTTTACATTTTTGTAAATCTCTTTAAAGTCTGGCTTAATAAATGACAGCAGAGTTCTTATAACCGTTTCTGCCTTCAGTCATAGTATCGCACACCATGCAGCCTTTGAGAAACTCCACATATGTTTGTGAGAGAATGAGAGTTAAAAAGGGCAAATACGTCTTAGTACTATTATTTTGACCTCACAGACCCCGTAAAAGGATCACAGGGACTCCCAGGGGATCCCCAGATCACACTTTGAGAACCATCGCCTCGGACAAATAGCTATTCTAGCTGCAAGTTAGGAAATGTAAAAGCAGCCTAGAGCGTCGTGTCTTAGCAGAAAGCAGGGAAGTTTTTAGAGACTAGGAAGGCATGTCAGAGGATTCGGGAGCCAGCTGAAATAGTTTTCCACTGGTCAAAGATGGAACAATTTGAGCATCAATAAGAATAATGACTTTGGTGTAATGAAAAATATCAAATACATTAACATACGTGAGTTCATAATGATTTTTTTTAAAAAACCTCATTCATCACTTTTGGATGGTGTTAGGGAACCAACTCGTTATTTTGAAAACTGGTAAACAGACTGAAAAATCAAGCATTTTTATGGCCTCTACATAAATTACATCTCAGAGTAATAAAATAGTTTATGAGAGGAAATTTACTCAAAGAAGCATAAAAACCTAAAAGAAGAAGAGATGGCAGAGTTAAAATGTCACTATTTTGCAACCATTAGTTGGGTAACGAACCAATGTGGCGATCATCAATGGCTGCCGACATCTCAAAAAGAGACCAACTGCGCCTCCTGGTGGAAGGCCGCCTCACTGCCCGCGAAGTAGCCTTGCCAAACAGAAAATTGAAGCTGAATCTGATCGAATTTCTAAATCTAACTATTCGTTTACATGAAAGACGGGAGGGAGCAACTCCTTGTACCACATCAAAATGGTACACTCAGAAAAATCCAGATTGTAGAAACTGCAGACAAGAGACTCAGTTTCTTAAACAAAAATATATCAAGGGGGAAAAAAGAGAGAGAAGGAGAACCCATAGATTAAAAGAGACAACAATAACTCAACGATAAGAAAAAAACCACCACATTGAAAAATGGGCCAAAGACCTTAGCAGACACTTCACCAAAGAAGATATACAGATGGCAAATAAGCACATGAAAAGATGCCCCACATTATATGTAATCAGGGAAATGCAAATTAAAACAAGATACCACTACACACCTGTTAGAATGGCCAAAATCTGGAACACTGACAACAGCAAACGCTGGTGAGGACGTGGGGCAACAGGAACTTTCATCGACTGCTGGTGGGAATGCAAAATGGTACAACCACTTTGGAGGACTGTTTGGCAGTTTCTTACAAAAGTAAACATTCTCTCGCCGTACAGTCAAGCAATTCATTCTTTGGTATTTGCTCAAAGGAGTTGAAAACTTATGTCCATACAAAAACCTGAAAATGCGTATTTGTAGCAGCTTTATTCATAATTGCCAAAACTTGAAGCAACCAAAATGCCCTTCAGTAGGTGAGTGGATCAACTGTGGTACATCCAGACAATGGAATATTACTCAGCACTAAAAAGAAATGAGCTATCGAGCTATGAAAAGACACGGAGGAATCTTGAATGCATATTACTAAGTGAAAGAAACCAATCTGAGAAGGCTACATACTGTATGATTCCAATTCTGTGACATTCTGGAAAAGACAAAATTATGGGGGCAATAAAAAGATCAGTGGTTGTCAGGCCGGAGGGGCGAGGAGTGGTTATGAAGAGGCCAAGCACAGAGGACTTTTAAGGCAGTGAAAATCGTCTGTATGATATTATAATGATGGATGTATGTTGTTATACATTTGTCCAAACACACTGAATGCAAGACCAAGAGTAAACCTTAAGGTAAACTATGGACTTTGGGTGATTCTAATGTGACAATGTAGGTTCATCCTTGGTTTAAAAAAAAATACCATTCTCGTGAGTGATGTTGATAGCGGAGGAGGCTATGCATGTGTGAGAGCAGAAGGTATATGGGAAATCTCTGTAAATCTGTAAAATCTCTCAATTTTATTGTAAACCTGAAACTGCTCTAAAAAAATGAAATCTTGAAAAAGGGATACTGAGGGAAATTTGAAGACTACTTTGATTTTTTATGATATTAAGAAATTATAGTTAATTTTTGTATGTGATGATACTGCGGTTTTATTTTTAAAAGGGAATTCTTATCTTTTAGAGATACTTTCTGAAATATTTATGGATGAGAAGATATGATGCCTGGAATTTACTTCTAAATAATTGGAGAGAGAGGGGAGCGGTTTGGAGGAAATAAGATTACTAATGAGCTGGTAATTGTTGAAGTTGTCTGATAGGTAAATGGGGGTTAATTATACTCCTCTCATATAGTATTTTGTATGTGTTTGAAATTCTTCCAAATAAACACTTTATACGGATTTGTGCCTCGAAGTAGTAAGTAAACGATGTGTTTAAGTTATTATTAATCTTCATTCTGTTTTATAACACTATATTTTAGATTAAAATTCTGCAGCCCACTTAGGCTAGAGCTCTCAGTTCCGTTATGATGAGAGCCACACGATGGATACTCAAGTGAGCGTAAGTTCCTGCGTGCTCATCATCCCAGGAAGGACTGCCTTTGATAACCAAGATAAATGTTCTCTTTGTGAGTAGAGTTAAAGAATTCTATGACTCCTTGAATTTGGGGCCTTCATTCTGACTTTCTCTGGAAAATTACTACACTGTCCCCATTTCCCAGCACAACCACATTTAAAAAGAAAAAGAAGATCAATATTGTTTTGGAAAATATATTCTTAGACCACTGGCTCCTACCTACCATCTTTGCATCCCTTCCCATTTACCGGTGGCTGTAATGGAGCTCGTGGGAGAGCATGTGCAGCTTAGCATTCCTGGAGAATGGAGACACAAATTCAGACGGTCCGCAGTGCCTGGCTAACTACCGGCTATTTCCACAAGAGGGCGCTCTAGCTTGCTGAAAAATTATAAATACAATTAAGTCGGGTTTTATATAAGGTCTCATTAACCAGCCCACAAAACTTGAAAGGAGCTGAGGCAAAGTGGGCAGAGAAAAGAAGGGACCAGGAGATAAGGTGAGAGGGTGTCTTCTGTGAGTAAACTTTACTCTTCAGCTTTGGATCTGTGTAGTAAGGGTCCACACTTCCCGCTATGTTTTTTTTTTCTTTCCTGAGGAAGATTCGCCCTGAACCAACATCCGTGCCCATCTTCCTCTATTTTTTAGGATGTGGACCACTAGCACAACACGGCCACTAACAGAGCGGTGTAGGCTCGTGGCTGGGAACCAAACCAGGCTGCAGAAGCAGAGTCCACCAACTCAAACACTAGGCCCCTGGGGCTGGCCCCAGCTATATTTTAAAAAGGCAGCTTGGTTTGACCTGGATAAGTGCACTAGTTGACAGGTGATGTGGGACAGAAGGCTGAACTGAGGGCAGGACCCACCGTCAGACTGAGTTAACAGCCGGGAATTGAACGAGAGTTCCACATCAAAGTTCCCTTTCTTTCAGCCAAAAATGTAAAAGCCTTTGTGCTGTCTTCATTTTAAGCACTGCCTAAGCCCAATAATTGAAAACATATTTAATTTCTCTCTAAATTCCTTTATCTCCTAGTAAGATTCTTTCATTTTGTTCTTTTGTTTTTTAAAAAAAAATTGTATCAGCCCACCATACAGGCATTATTATTTCCAAGGGGACAGAGAGGAAAGGGATGCTCGCTCATGTTGATAGAAAAACCTGTGAAGATGCTAAAGCGGGGGCGTTCTGCAAATCCCTACTTTGAGGCTTTGTTTTAATGAGTGTTTTGGAGGTGTACAGAAACGAATACAATCAGCAGCTTCGTGGTGAAGTTCACTACTGGCAGAGGGTCACACGCTGTGTGCCAGAGATGGAGTTGGAGCTGCGCTCTTATTTGAACGTTAGAGCTTCCATCTATGCTGCATGGTCGGCACGACTGCAACTGTCTTCCTATCCTCCTGAGATTAATAGAGCAGCAAAGTGTTTGATGTCTTAAGCATTTCGTAATCCAAGACAATGTCCATTCGCTCAAGTTTTGCTTCTAGTTGGATCCCTGCAGTTTCACTGGCAACTGATGCCAACCAGAGACACTCTAGAAAGAGCAGTTGATTAAAACCACTAACTCTGTTACACAGAAGGCATCCTCGAGTTCTCCACAAGAGGTTCTAAAATTTGTGTTTTCATTTCACGATAATTTTTAAAAAGTAGTGTCAGGATATTCTAGATCACTTGGATAACTACCTTATCACCAACTCCCCAAATTTGTGTGTGTGGGCGCAATTGCACGGACGCCAAGTGGAGGCCATGCGATGTGAAGGCTCACTCTGAACAAAGGTTTCACAGTCGTTCAGATGTGGGAAGCAGTGAATGGAGCTGCCTCACAGCACACAGCACCCCACGGCACAGATTCTGTCTTCATATATATCGACTAGCAACCATTCATTCAGTAAGTAAGGTAATAAATACGAAAAATGAAAGAGTTTTCATTCTGCTTTCTCATTGTTAGAATATTTTGTCACTGTTGTAATTTGGAGGGTGCTACCTAGCAGAGGAGCCAAATTATGAAACAATGAATTGGTTAAAATTAATATTGTTTAAAAGGAAAAATTAAAACAATACTCCATGACTCAAATAATGTTCTAGCATGTCCAAAATCGAGGCTATACACAATGAAGCAGAAAACCCCAAACTGCGTCTTCCCTCTATTCAACACAACATCGTTTTTGTTGTATTAAATCATATCATTTTTTGAATTTTATTAATGTCATATTTTTGTTGGCATTTAATCTATAAATTAATTTTAGTTTTAAAGTTGAAACAAGATATAGACAATGAGTATATACATAATTTCTGTTTGGAGTATTTAAGTAAAGTTATCATGAAAATAATTTTATTTAGGAATTCTATGCAAGAATTTGTCTTCCCTCCTTTATTTATTTATTTATTTTTTTAAAGATTTTATTTTTTCCTTTTTCTCCTCAAAGCCCCCCGGTACATAGTTGTGTATTCTTCGTTGTGGGTCCTTCTAGTTGTGGCATGTGGGACGCTGCCTCAGCGTGGTCTGATGAGCAGTGCCATGTCCGCGCCCAGGATTCGAACCAACGAAACACTGGGCCGCCTGCAGCAGAGCGCGCGAACTTAACCACTCGGCCACGGGGCCAGCCCCTGTCTTCCCTCCTTTAAAAGGGATTATTACGTTACTTAAATTTGAAAACACTGTTGTAACATCATACAGGTTTATTTCTTTTCTATAAAGTTATTAATGACCAACAGGGAATAAACTAAGGGTAGAGTGAGTGTGTAGTCATAAGAACAGTTGCACTACCTTTTGATGACTACAGTGATAACTAACTTTTTGTAGGACCTAGTAGTCTTAAATGTAAGAGATCATTCCTTAATTTAAACCTAGTAAATTACATTTCATAAATGATCCATCTCACAAAACAGCAGGGGCAAAGTGTTTAAGCCCAGAATTTTCTGAAGTCTTCCAGAAAGACAATTTTTCTTTTCATTTTTTGTCCCCATGAGCAACTAATTTTGCCTTTTCCCCCCCTTAATTTTAGTTGGTTTTCTTGGATGAAAGAGATGGCATTTGGAGAGAGGGAGGTGGACTGATTCATCCCAACTGATTGTTACACAAATTTACATAATAATTGATAAATTTTGCCTTGACTTTTTACTTAATAGATCTGGTTAAGTGTCTTATAGTCATTATCAGTAAAAAGGAAAAGTATTGTTTAAAAAATGTGTAATTAACATTAAAACCTTTCATCCCTATGTAAATGCAGCTGTTTTCTGCTTGTGTTTTTGAAATATCATTTTATTTCTTTGCTGTTCATAAGTTATCTTTGATCTCCACACTCCTGCTTTGAAGGATCCACAGGTTTCTGTAAGGATATGAGTGAGGGGAACACTTGAATGGCTTTTTTGTTCTCTGTTCTGTTCTTATGCATCTCATTAGCGTGATGATACAATGGTCATAATCTGGACGAGTGACTGTTATTCTCTTCACTTTGTTTTTCATGTATGCACACCACATACACACACGCACAAACAGGTAGATTCTACCTACTTCAGGTCACACCACAATCACTATCATCACTTTATTTACCTGGCAAATTTAGAGTAAGAAGTAGTATGTTTAGACTGGGCACAATAAGATGGAAAGTTGAGACACCAAACTAGATAAAATCCTTTCCTTAACATTTATTGTAGCCAGAATTATACCAACGCTTGTATGTTGCTCAATTCATTGACTGTTACTGGAACTTTTTATCTGCATCTGTAAGGAGGGACCATTTCATTCATTGATCACACCAATATTTGTTCAGTGAAAACAATGTGCATTTTGTGCATAAGCCTTAATAATAGTACCTTTTATTGACATACAATTGACATGCAATATTGACATACAATTTACCAGTTTATGAGATACTTTCATTATATATCCTATTTAATGCTCACGACAGTCTTTTGAGTCTGTTTTTCATTGGCTCTAAGTTGTTCAGAGAAATTAAGATCAGAAGCAATGATCTATTTCACTTCCCTCCAAGCTACTCATGATCACATGAAGCACTCTCCTCTTAAAAAGGGAGCAAAAAGTCCTGTTTATTTGTTTTGATGGATCAAGAATGAAAAGAAACCACTGCCCAGACGTTTTCTACTGGTCTTGGATATGGTTGGGTAGAAATGCAAGTTGGGGGACTCCTCTTGACTGGGTGGAAGGTGGATGTCACCAGGGCACATTGGGTCTCAATGTGTCATCTGAGCTGGCACACTGCGCCCTTCAGTAGCCTCTGCCATGGCCGGGCTCAGCATACCGGCTTCCAGCAGATAGAGCTCAGCTCCTCTCTAGGCCATATTCCCCAAAGCTACTACTCAGACACAGCGGCTTACTTTTTATCCGCCTGTTTACTCACATGAACTTCTCAGAGAAGCAAGAGGCTGATTACAATAAGCTCAACTTGGTTTATCTGATGCAGGAAGAAAAGGGTTCAGCATTGCAACTCCACCATACTTCCACTTTCAAAGTCGTGTCTTACCACGTGCGAATATGTCAGCACTCTTCTAGCAACTGCTCACTTATAATAATATGTAATTTTCATTTATCGAATTCCTTCCAAGATCTCATATCACCAAATCTTGGTAATTTGTGAGTGCTTATAGCAGGAAGCATCCATGGATCCATTCATTCAATAACATTTTATTTAGTGTTTTATGTATGCCAGATGCTGAGCTGTGGTGAGAATAACTTTATAAACAAGACTCAAGGGACCTTACAATCTGATAAAGGAAGACAGATATTTAGACAAATCAGTGTACATAATGGCTACGGTGGATGAGTGAATAAGTCCCCAGGCTTTCTTTCGAGAAAATAAACCCATCTACTTTTCACTCATCCATCCATCTGCGCTTTCATCATATATTAATCTTGAGTACCTACCTGATGGCAGGCCTTGCCCTCAGTGTCAAGGATACAGAGTTAAATGAGACAGCCCCTGACTCCCAGAACACAATTAGCGTCGGAGCCAGATGAGTATTAAAAAGTTGCAATAAGCAGGAGATGGTTCCTGGCTGCACAAGAGAGGGAGTGATCAGCCCCCTGGGTGAGGCTTCAACGGAGACCTCAGAGTAGAGAAGGCGACAGAACCGGGTCTGGAAGGATGAGACACTGTCATCAGGTAGACGAGGAGAGAGAGTACTCAAGGGAGCAGCACACACTAGTCCTTTTCTTTGTCTCTGAATGTCTAGGTTTTGGAGCAGGGTGTTCACGCAGACCCTCTCTCAGCTGGAAATATCCATGAGTGTGCCGTGGAGAAGAGCAAGTCTGTCGAGTACCATAGCATCTGACGGGCAAGTCCAGCATGTCGGTCATGTCCGACGGGCCTGGGAGCTCTGGCTTGGAGCTTCAAATCCAAATCCTAGGGATGGTTTTCAAGGCTCTTTCTAACTTGCCTTCATGCTGCCTACCCTGCTTCTTTCACCCTCTTCCCCTCCCTCGATCCTACTTCTGAGGCCATCACCTTTCTACCCTCAACAACATGGCTTTATTCATTCCTCTCTCTTGCCTCCTGACACCAGTCCCGCTGTCTCCTTCCTCTCTGCCAGTCGACAGTTCAGCTCAAGTCCCATCTCCACTGCAAAACTTAGACCTCGTCAAAGGACAAAAGTAGAACAATTTCGTAACAAATTTAATGTCCTTTATGCAGGGAAAACAACCCACAGGTTGGGGGAGTACAGTGCCTCAAAAGCAGCGGAGCCCTTTTCCCAATGGATTTTGGGCAAGGGCGGGTTTTACAGAGCGTTAGATGAGGTAAAGCGGAAACAGGGCCTGATAGGCGGGGAGGTGGGGGGTTTCCTTGTAAGGCCAGCAGGTCCTGTTTTCTAGACTAAGGTAAACTGGCTAAGGCTGAGTGGGAGGATTGTAATTGCTGCATGTTAGGTTTCCTTGACACTGAGGCTTTTTCTGTAATAAGGGAAAGACTTAAGTTTCGATTTGTGACATGGGCTGGGCCACTGGGGCAGCCTCCACTTTGTGGGGCCTGATATACGAGTTACGTTTATCAACCTCCACGGCCTAATGGTTTCTATTGCTTTGTCCCTTTAAAGGACTCCTTTTGTGTTAAACCTGTGGCAAATATTGCTTCCACAAATGGCTCAGATAAACAATTTTGCTAATAACCCTACTCTGCCTAGCCCAAACACATCTGAAACACTTATACAGAAAGAGGCACTACCATATCCTGCAGGACATCTTGGAAGAGAGTTCACTGAGAAGTTCAACGAGCATGAAACAATGTTAGTAAATGCCTGTGGCTAAAGCTGACAAGGCCACTTTCCCAAACTTCCCATGATGTAAGTACTTCACACGGCATTCACTGTCTCGGGCTGTGGGAAGCTTCTCCTTCCAAGCATCATCGTCTGTGTCCACAGCCTGCCTTCCTGACCCCATAAGCTCAAACCCTGTCAGAAAGCGCGCTGAGGTTCTACTTCCAGCTGTCGGAGTTTCTACCTCAAAAGGATCTACCTCTGAAACCTGGAGAAGAGAGTTAGAATGCTCACAAATGCCTCCAAAGGAAATTTGGACCTTATTGCCATTCTCACATTCTCCTCCTTCCTTTCTTCCTGCTGTTTCTTCTCTTGTGTTAATCAGGGTAATTAAAAAACCATCCCCAAATCTCAGTGGCTTAAAATGATGAAATCATATTTCATGTCCACATCACAGTCCACTGTAGGCTGTGGGGATTAGGGGGTGGGTGGGCTCCACACAGGTGTTGAAGGACCCAGGCTGAAGGAGGCTCCCGTGGTCCGCCTGGGCAACGACATCCATGAGATAGGGGGTGGGGAAGGGAGAAGAAACATAGAGGGTAATGCAGGATATTTTAGGAGGCAGGACTGGAGGGAGGTGTATCTCTTCCACCCACATCCCATTGCCAGAACTCAATCACGGGGCCCCACCTAACTGCAGGGGATGCTGTGAAATGTAATTTAGTTGTATTTCCAGGAAGAGAACAAAATGAGTTTGGTGAACAAACCCTCCATCCCGTTCGACTAGGGAGAAATTTTCACCCTTCCTTGGAGGCCCGTTCTCTCCAACCAGTCCAAGGAAACACCCTTTGGTACCTCGCACAATTCCGACAACGTGTTTGATGGGTCGTGTACTGTCCAGTTACATCTATAACATCTTGATCCTATGTTGTACACTGTCTTGTGTAACTCTCAGATTGTCTCACATACACATTTCTCAATTCTTTAGAGAGAGTCCATGGTGGAGGGGGTGGCAGTGTGAGAAGAAGCAGGCTAGAAAGGGCTGTTTCTCATAGGAATGGGGAAAAAGTAAACAAATTAGACCTTTTAGAAGTTTAATTAAATGTGTATCCACAGATTATGATATTATGAAATTAATCATTGCAGGAATTTGACTGGAATGATATTTACTTCTGAGCAGACTATTTATTTCAGGGATAGTTAATTTGGACTTAAGGGCATTAAACAGGATATTTAAAAAACTCAAATGTAGAGAATGCACTCATGGTTTCAGAGTTAGGCGATCCCGCTAGATGGCCCTGTTTCAAAACTTTGCAAAGCTGGAGCTGAACGGCTTTCTGATGAATTGCAATTCTCTTACCTCTTCAGGGATTTAGGCCACTTCATTATCAATTGTAGCTGGTTTTCCTAAAATACTATTGATGTGGCAAATTTCATCTCTTAGTATGACATGGAAACTGTTTTGGTAAAAGAATTTAGCTCAAATTTTTCTTAACAGAGAGTATTTTGTTCAGAACAGATCATTTAAAATGAACAACCTGGCAACATTGAAATGACAACCTGCCCCCAAACTGCAGAATCAGCAGTGATGTCAGGAGGCTCCAGAAAGCCACCCAAGCTGTAAATTTCCTTTGCTCCAAATGGATTTTAAAACCAACACAGATTCTACTCCTTTTTTTCCAGCTCTATTTTGAGAAACACATTTCAGAATCCCTAAGGTTATTCTGCTATGTTATATGGATTCTGACAACTCTGAATGAGTCAAAGCCACTCAATTAAAATATTCTCTGCAACTAAAATGGGATGATTATAATAAAAAACTGCAAACCCAGTATTTAGCAACCAGAGCCTGGTAGTTGCCATTATAAGGCATCTCCAGAATTGCTGACAAGATAGAACAGAGGACACTAATGTCTCTTTTTCCATTTGTGCATCCATTAATACTGGCATCCTTTGTATCAGGTGCTAGCTCTTAGTGCAAGAAAGAAGTGCATGTGAATAAAAATAAAGGAAGTCAAGGAAATGGATAGTGGGCTCTGACTCTCCTTGCTTCCCTTCCCCAGCCCTCATTCCTGCTCAAAGGTGAGCAATGGTGGAATTTCCTTCCACGTTGCTCTCATCATTCCTCTAGCAAATCTGATAACAGCAACATTGGTTTCTTCCAAGAAACAGAGGAAGTCAACACCAGAACTTTCTTCCTCCACTCCTACCATCCTTCAGGATTTTTCCTATATTTAAATGGAGCCCTCACACTACACTCAATATTACTAAATCATCCTAATACTCATCCACAATTGTAGATGGAAAATCACAGCCTAAAATAATCTCCCACCAGTACTGTGGTCATCTGAGTTATCTTGGATATTATACTGAAACTGTTTCCCATCCTGGTTCTGCCAAACTCATGGCAGCCATATATTTCCTTATCCATTAAAATCCAAACCACGAAAACCATACATTTGTGTGTTCCGAGAGTTGAAGGATTAAGTTTGGCCAAGCTAAAGTGCGTATAATTCCACTCTGGCCATGATGAAGAAGTAGGGACTGGGTATAACTTTCTGACTTAAACAATTAGAAAATCAGACAAAATCTATGAAGCAATGGTTTTCAGATATTGGACAATAGGCAGTATAGGACTGTAATCCCTGAGAAAAGGGAAATAAATGAGACGAGCCCTACAGTTGCCCTAAGTACCATTTGTGAACAGGCTATTAGGAGAATCATAGCAGAATCATCAACTCTAGTTAGATGAGGTCATCCAATGACATTAGGCTATAGGTAGGTCACAATCTGTGGTGCTATGAGGTCCGTTTGGAACTTCTGAAGTTCTTGGATGCTAAATCACAGGTGGTGAAAGCAACAATATTGGACCATAGCCTGTATGGCCAGGTGGATGGTAGATCCATTAACTGAAACACGGAATACGAACCAGCACTGTGCACACCTGTAAAACAAAATACACTTCCTAGCAGCTCAAAGAGCCCGTGACCACTGCACGAGAACATTGGCACTAAAGGAGATGGGAGAGTAACTAAGATTCCAGGAGCAACCAGAGGAGGAACCTGAAAGTTATATACATGGATGGTTAGGAAAATAGAACAATGCCTGTCTTGGGAGGGTTGAACCAGAGTGGTGGTAAGCAGGGGACTCCAGGTGTGGATGCCAAGACTTTTGGTTGGAGACCTTGAACCAATGAGCAAAACAGATCTGGCAATGTCTAAATGTTGAGGGGGGATGGGAACAGGATAGCAGGACAGAGTTACGATAATCTGTATATATCTTTATATTTAAAGTAGGTTTCTTTTAGGCAACATATAATTGGGTCTTATTTTTCGATCCACTCTGACAATCTCTGTCTTTTAATTGGTGTATTTAGACCGCTGACATTTAGAGTGATAATTGATACAGTCAGATTAGTATCTACCATATTTGTTACCATTTTCTATTTGTTGCCCTTGTTCTTTATTCCTATTTTTCTGTCTTCCACTCTTTTTGTGCCTTTGTGGCTTTAATTGAGCATTTTCTATGTTTCCATTTTCTCTCCTTTCATAGCAATTATATCGATTATAATTAATATCAATTTTACTTTTTTATTTTTTTACTTTTTTAGTAGTTGCCCTAGAGTTTGCAATATACATTTACAGTTAATCCAAGTCCCCTTTCACATAACACCATATCTCTTCATGGGTAGTGCAAGAACCTTATAAAATAAAGTATTCCTCATTCCTCCCTCCTATCTCTAGTATCATTGCTGTCATTTATTTCACTTATATAAACTATAATCCTCAAATACGTTACTATCATTATCTCAAAAAAACTATCTTTTAGATGATTTAAGAATAAGAAAAAGAAAAGTTTTTATTCTACCTTCACTTATTCATTTTCTAATAGCCTTCCTATCTTTATGTAGATCCCAGTTTCTGATCTATATCATTTTGCTTTTCTCAGAAGAACTTCTTTTAATGTTTCTTGCAAGGCAGGTCTACTGGCAACAAATTCCCTCCATTTTTGTTCATCTAAGAAAGTATTTCCCTTCATTTTTGAAGGATAATTTCACAGGATGCAGATTTCTAGGTTGGTGGATTTTTTCTCGCAACACTAAATATTTCACTCCTCTCTTCTTGCTGGCCTGGTTTCTGAGGAGAAGTTGGATGTAATTCTTATCTCTGCTCCTCTATAGCTAACGTGTTTTTTTCCACTAAATTCTTTCAAGATTTTTTCTTTATCTTTGATTTAATGCAGTTTGAGTATGATATGCTTAGGTATAGTTTGGGGGGTGGTATCTATTCTATTTGATGTTTTCTGAGTTTCCTGGATCTGTGGTTTGTTATCTAGTATTAATTTGGGGAAAATTCTCCGTCTTTATTTCTTCAAATACTGCCTCTGTTCCTTTCTCCCTTTCTTCTCCTTCACATATTTCCATTCTTCGTAGGAGAGAGGCAACCCGGGATTGAAGCCTCGTTCTAAGGCCAAAGCCCATGATTTTCTCCATGCTACTTTAAGAACAGTTTGCTAGAAAATGTTTAGCTTTAAGCCATGAATTACTCAACCTGAGAAACTACAGCAGCATAGGAACATAAAGCCAGACTGAGTGAACAGAACAAACGCCAGTGTATAGGGCTATAAGGAAGGGGTGGGCATGGAGGAGAGACTACAATTATTGATCACTTAAAACGTATCAGGTGCTGTGGTCCAGTTTTTAAAATAGATACTATCTTCCCTCCTTCCTTCTTCTTTCTTTTTTTCTCCTTGGTTATTTTGTTGTGTGTTTGAAAATGCCTGCCCTTTGCCTTGCAGCTTGAATGACAACTTGGCTTAATAGGATGTCATTGGATCCCACTTCCTTTCCCGCAGAAACTTGTAGATACTGCTCACCTGTCTTCTGCGGAAAAACAGGAGTCCAGCCTGAACTTTCCCCTTGTGAGTGGCTAGCTTTTTCTGCCTGGATGTCTCAGGAAACCTTTCTTTGTCCCTAAAGTTAAATATCTTAATCGACATCTATTGTTTTATATCAAATAGTTATCTGGGTATATGGTGGATGCTTCGATAGCAGATTGTATTGTTCTTTCACTTCAGGGAAATTCTCCTCCATTGTATTTCTAAATAATTTTTATCCTCTATTGTTGACTATGCTATTTCAGAAACAATAGATATCTATATTTTGTATCATCTAGATCTGAACACCTTATTTGGTCTCTAATTGTTTTAATTTCTTTGTCATTTTCTGCTGTGTTCATAAGCGATCAATTCTTTCTTCAACACCAGAACCTCTTCAGTTGTGTCTAGACTGTTCTTTGATTTCTCATTTATTTGTTATATCTATAACTGTTATTATTTTGGTTCTGATTGGTTTCCTTGGCCTTGTAATTTCTCTTTCATCTCTTTCTATTGTTTCAGCATTTTGTCTTTGAATCTTTATTTTATTGATAGCATATTTTTATTAAGATTCTCTTTAGCACAAGGCAATCTGAGGGAGTTTTCATCTGTTTTTGGTTTTGTTTTCTTCCAGACTGTTTGTTTTCTGTGTCCGGCGTGTTCTCTCTCTCTCTCTCCGCTCTGTGGTACATTTACGAGGTCAATGTGCCATTTATTTTCATTTTGCTCAAGCTGCAGTTGGGCCGTTCTCTGATCACCCTGACCTTCTTCTTATCTTCCCTGGAAACTATGTATCACCCCTGTGGGCAACAACTTGGGGGCTGGATGTCAGCATCTGTTTACTTTTTGTAGCCTGAGACTTGAGGGTGGGAGGAGAAAAGCCCCTCTCGAGCTGCCTGCAGTCCTGGCCAGGATCCTGGACCACACCCTCTCCTCTGAGTCCCAGCAAAGGTCCTTTACCAGGACCAGTCTTCCCAGCCAGGGCCAGGCATCTCTTAATTTGTGGGCTCTGGTTGGTTCCTCCAACTCAGCAGCGACCTTGGAGAACGGCCAGCCCTGTCAACACTTCTTGCTGCAGTAGGACACACAGCAGCTCCTATGCTCACAATTTCCCCACTTACTCATCCTTCTGGCTACTTCTCTTCAAGGTGAATTCAGGGCATCAGAATGTTGTTGACTCACCTTTCCTCAGTTCTCTTTCTGGGAAGTGGGGGCATTGTAAGCGAGGTAAAGAGCCACTGTTCAAACTTTATTATATGAAATTTTATCCTTTTTCAATTTTGACTGCTGGTGATAAATTCTTGGCCTTTTGAAAAACAATATTTCTGTTCATTTCATTGGGTTCATTGGGGGAGAAATGTTCTCTGATATGACTTCCTTTACCCTAAACTTTCAGAACAACTTTAAACAAGCATGGTTGGTGATTCCAAGCATGCGGTTCATGAACCACACTTAGAAAAAAACAAAGCATAAAATTCAGAGTCAAGGTAGAAGTAAAATTAAGGATGAGGTGGAAACGAAGAGACGATTCATTTTGGCTTTAAATATTGAGATGGTTCCTAATTCTAGATTTACTTAAATAATATGCTTCCAAGAGCTAAAAAAAATAAATAAAGGCCAAGACACTTTTACGTTTTTACCTTTCCCAATGTTAAAAAGCACTGAAGGTGATAGTTGTAGGTTAAAAACTTCATATACTAAATGCATTTAAAGAAAGAAAGCCAAAGCATCTTCATAATCACATAAGGTATCAGAATTAAAATGGCATTAAATGGCATTAAAATGTGTCCCAAGTATATAATATCCTTTTCCCAAGATGTCTCCTTCCAAAAGCAGCTGAGCCGAACATCTCTGACTTTACCATACTTTGCATTCATTTATCTCACAGAGTGAAACTAATTCTTTCGTTACTTTTAGAGATTAATTCTGTGTGCTGACTTCAGCAAGACTTGATGCTTTCCATTTGTGCTCAGCCACATTTTAAGCAACACCCTGGGAGATAGAGTCAGTGCTGTGCGCAGGGATTTCACCACACAATTCGTATCGAGATCAGCAAAAGGGTGGATAAATCCCTAGGTGCAGTTTTAATTTTATTGCCAGGAAAAAATAAAACAACAAACCCAACCAGTGCTCAGAGTCCATCAGGCTTGGCTTCTCCGCTGTGCCTCTGCGACGTCAACGGGCAGGAAACAGCACATCTTGCAGCCTGACTACCCTTGAATCACAGCTGCCAGCCAAGCCCAGGAGGTTTGGTCCTTGGAGTCCAGTGACCACGCTGCCCAGCCTCGCTGGGTCACAGGTTCTTGAGGGCTGCTTGTCTTCTCAGCGTTTAGCATTTAATTATCCTTGTGTTCCTTAGATGTTTCACAATGATTGCTCCACTTGTCACCTTGATCTAGTGAGCAAATTTGTAAGAGTTGTCTATTCATTTTAAAGTATAATGATGCCTCTGAGTCACAACAGGAAGAGGCCATATGGGCCAATGACCATTAGCATTGATGTCCTGGTATGCTTCACAATGACTGGTCAGTTACTGTTATGGGGGCAGGATAGCAGTGTTAAGCACTTGTGCTCTGGACTCAGGAATGTAAATCCTGGCTCCACTACTAACTAAATGCAGGACAGGGCAAGGTACTGACCTGCATTGAACCTCAGGCTCCTCATCTGTAAAATGGAGACAATAATGGCACCCATCACGAGGATTACAAAGCTAATAGATGAGGGAATTCTTAGCCCTGGTCAAAGGATGCAGCTGCTGAAGACGATTATCATCTTATTATTTTGTTAGAGAAGGCTGGTACCAAAGGTTCAAACTTATGGATTTTAAATTTTCATTGAGTTTTGTTATCAATAAAAATGAATGTAGTGAAGTACTTCTGAAACCACATACCTTTTATTTTCAAGCTTTAAAAATTTATTTTTAACTGCATATAACCACCTTCTTTTATAGATGCAGATACAGAAATATAGAGACATGTCTGAGTCACAAAGCTGACTGGAGGTAAAGTCAGTACTAAACGCCCAGTAACTTGATTTTCAGTCTCGTGCCCTTTTCACGACATTCCCCTCCACTCTTCACATGATCATACTCCTCATGGAGACAGAATGGTAGCCATGTTTCTACAGCCTTTCTAGATGTTAGTAACTTCACATTTTGGTTATCTTCACAGAGAGCATCAAAATGACCCTGGGTTAAACAAGATATTTATCTTTCATGTGAGAGTCCAGGTGAGCAGTTGAGGGCTGATGCGGTAGCCTGGCAATCCTCAGAGACCCCGCTTCCTCTATTTTGATGCCCTATTCACTTCAGCACATGGGGGCTGTCTTTGGTCCAAGAGGGCTGCTCCATCCTTTACTATCATTTCCACTTTCTGGTAAAGATGTGGAGAGGGTAAAAGGTGGGCTCACTTCTTCCATTTAAGAGTACACAACATTTTTGCTCACATCCACTTGCTTGTACTTAGTCATGTAGCTACATCTAGCTGCAAGGGAGGCTGGGGAATGTACTTTTTGCTTGTGCCCACCCAATAATTCTATTTCTATGTAAGAAGAGAATACTGGATATTGGGGTACAATTAACAGTCTGGCACACTCACACGGTAAGCTTTGAGTGGTGTGATATTTTTACAACAGGACTAGAGTTTCTAGATTTTAATACAGCTGCTGGAAAGTGTACATAGATCCTAAGCTTCTACAAAGGATAATTAATCTATTTCTTGAAATGTGGTTCAGGACAGCAGCTTCCACCTAAGGATCTAAGAAGGTGGTGTGGGTCTTTACAATATTTGCAAAGCCAGTGGACAAAAAAGCTGACAATAACAAGTGTTGGTGAGAATGTAGAGAAACTGTATCTCTTGTACTCTATTGATGAGAATGTAAACGGTGTAGCCATTCTGTAAAACATTTGGCAGTTTCTTAAAATGTTAAACATGGAGATACTGTGTGACTCAACAATTCCACTTCTAGTTATCTACCCAAGAGAAATGAAATCTTATGTCACATACACAAAGACTTGTATGTGAATGTTCATAGGAACCTTAGCCATAAGATCCAAAAAGTGAAAACAACCTAAATGTCCATCAACTTGTGAATGGATGAATAAATGGATGAATCTCAAAAACATTATGTTAAACGAAAGAAGCCAGATGCAAAAGACCACATACTGTATGATTCCATTTATATGAAATACCAAGAACAGGCAAATCTATAGAGACAAGAAGTAGATTAGTGGTTGTCTGCGGCTAGGGGTGGGAACGGAATGGGGGAGGGGGTGACTGTAAATAAACATGAGATTTCTTTTCGTGGTGTTGGAAATGTTCTAAAAATTTGATTGTGGTAATGGTTGTACAACTCTGTAAATTTATTAAGAATTATTTAATTGTACACTTTCAAAAGGCCAGTGGAAGCAGCATATATATCCTCGACTGGCTGGTACAATAGGTTGATTCAGGGTCAGGCTGGGGCCAGGGCCGATGTAGGTCCTGGAGATACTAGAGATAGAAATACTTGTTCTATGCTTGCAAAGGGCTCACATCTTAGAGATTGTCAAGGAAAATTTCACTGCAAGGATTTTTTGATTCCACATAGTGGATTAGATAAATTAAATAGAACATTTAAAATTCCATGACTTTAAATGTTTAAAGTACATCCCACTGATATTTATTCTCCTGTTTGACAAGTTAATGATTTTTTGCTTCTCACGCATCCATCCTCATAGCATGACTGCCTTCTAATCTAATAACTTTACCTCACAGGGTATCTTTTTTTTTCTGGTAACCACACTCAGGCCTCCTGAAATATACTCTTTTATTTTTTCTTTGTGAGGAAGATTGTCCCTGAGCTGACATCTGTGCCAGTCTTCCGCTATTTTGTATGGAGCTCAACAGCAAGGTTTGATGAGGGGCATGCAGGTCTGCACCCAGGATCCAAATCCGCAAACCCTGGGGCTGCCGAAGCAGAACGTGCGAACTTAATCACTACACCACAGGGACGGCCCCACTGAAATATACACTTAAATGAAACTTGTTCCTGCCATCAGCTCAGCAGCTTCCTCAGTCCACCAAAGGAATGATGGAGGTGTCACCAGATGTCCCCTAACATCTTCTGGATGTAGCTTTCCATGAGTCTAAGTGGGCTTTTCACTTGCTGTGTAGCCTGAGAAAATCCAGAATTCAAGGACTCACCTGAATAGTTGCTGGGGAAGTTAAGTGGTTAAAAAGGCCAGGGCCTGTGGAACGCTCAGAGATGGGAAAAGATTTACCAGGAGAGCGGCAGCAAGCATTGGGAAGAGAAGAAGTGAGAGTCAACTGTGCTGGACTCGTGCGTGGAGAATAAGCACGTGACGACTTAGGGGGTGTGGAGGAGAAGAGCCAAGAATGCAGCTAAAGCAGCATGCAGAGCACATTCTCAAGATCTCTGAGGGCCGGTGCTCTCTCCTACAGCTTCCATGAGACCAGACCACACTGTGAGAACCGACGGCCCCAATCATTCACTCATTCACTTATTTTTCACATATTCCCCAGCAAATGTTTTTGAGCCGTCCTATCGCCGGGAGTGAAGATGCTCCCAAGAGCTGTAACTTGCCTTCTTGTTCCACCTGCCTCTCAAGCTCTGCCCTCCTTTCTGGATCTTATACATTTCTCCTTTCATTTTTTTATTTCAGAGTCTATATCTTCTTGAATTTTATGAAAAAATTAAGACAAGGTCTAAAATTAGCTTCTTGTGCCTACAATAAAACTTTCCAGAAAGTACTACTTTCCCATGTTTGTTGAGCATTTGGTGTCTCTTCCTTAGCATTACGAAGTACTTTCCAAGTTCAAATACATAGCCACAATGTGCAACTTTAGACTTAAATATGAAAAAAGCATTAAATGGCTATAACTGACTCTGTTTCCAATCTGAAGACTACTATTAAATTTTTTTTAAATGATCAGAGAATTCCTTCCAAAGAAACCTCCTAGCCCAGATGGCTTTGTGGGTGAGCCCTTTCAAATATTCAAAAAACCACATGATTCTTATACTTTGTAAACTGCTTCAAAGACAAAAATATGGAAAACTACTGAATTATTAAAAAAACTAAAGTTATCCTGTTACTAAAACTTAAAACAACAGCAACCCCTGTAAACCAATCTTATTTATCAACATAGATGCAAAAAGCTTGGGTAAAACATGTACAAATTAAATGAAAGAACATATTTAGGAGTAGGAGGAGGGTGGAAGGGTAAAGGGCACATGTGCGCAGTGACAGATGGACACCAGACTTTTGGTGGCGAACACGATGCAGTCTGCACAGAAGCCAAAATAGAAGGATGTACACCTGAAATTTACTCAATATTATAAACCAATGTGACCTCACCAAAGTAATTTTTTTAAAAAAGAACATATTTAGGGACTTTCCACATGTCCAAATAGGATTTCCCCAAGAAATGAAAAGATTCTTTTTTAAAAAAATGCATTTCTTTTTTTTTTTTTTAAAGATTATCACCTGAGCTAACAACTGTTGTCAATCATCTTCTTCTTTTTTTTTAATTCTTCTCCCCAAAGCCCCCTGGTACATAGTTGTCTATTCTAGTTGTGAGTGCCTCTGGTTGTGCTATGTGGGACGCCGCCTCAGCACGGCCTGATCAGCGGCGCCGTGTCAGCGCCCAAGATCCAAACTGGCAAAACCCTGGGCCACCAAAGCGGAGCGCACGAACTTAACCACTCGGCCACGGGGCCAGCCCCTGAAAAAAATTCTTTATTATTAACATTTGTGACAAGCTAAAAATGGCCACAAATTCTTTGACACTCTTCTCACTGAGGAGTAGGGTCTGTTGGGCACCCCCTTGAACGTAGGATGACCTGTGACTGCCTTGACCAATTTAGAATGGTGGAAGCGACACTATGCCAGCTCTGAGTCTAGCCTTTGAGAGCACTGGCAGCTTTTGTTCTGGCTTCTTGGAGCCCTGAGGCACCTTAAGAAGTTGGATTACCCCGCTGGAGAGTCCACACAGACAGGGTCTGAAACTACCTGGAGAAGGCCCAGGGCCCAGCTGAGTGCATCCTTCCAGCTATCCCCACCGAGATGCCACGCAGGTGAGGAAAGCCATCTGGGGCCCTCCAGACTGCCCCAGGCGCCAGCCCCACACTATCAAGTGACCCCATTCAAACTCCTGTGGAGAGAAGAGTCACCTGGCTGAGTCCTGCCCAAATTCCTAACCCACAAAATCATGAGATATAATACAATGGCTGTTGTTTTATTTGGGGTATTCATTAAACAACAGATAACAAACAATGGTCCAACAACATATGTGCTGACAATTCACATAAAAAAGAAAATATCTAATTTATTTACACCTATCTTCAATCTTGCAAGCACAGCATAGGGAAACCAACATCGCTATGCCATTGTTGGGTGCAGAGTTTGTGCGACCTTTTTGAAAGGTAGTTTGGCAATTTGCATTCAAATATAAAAGTTGCAGACTTGTGATCTAGAAATTTCACTTCTCAGCATTCCTTCTAAGGAAATAACTCATTAAAGGCACAATGATCTATGTATAAAGATATTTTCTGTAGAGTTTTATATAACAGAGAAAAATTGGTAACAGTCTGAACACTCATGAGCATAAGACTGGTTGGAATAAATACACACACCCTTCCAGGGACATTGTATCCAGCTATTAAAAGGATGGCCTGGAAGATATAAACCAGCTTGGTTACAATGTTTATTTCTGAGGTTTTAGAATTCTGGGGGATTTTCACTTTCTGCTTCACGTCTCTTTTTTTCCGATCACATATCCCTTGTATAAAAGAATAAGGTATTTAAATAAATAAAAAATAAAGATACAGTATTTAAAAGGCACCCTCCATACGGTTCAGCCTAACTGGAGTTTTGCTCTGGGCTTGGGACCCACCTTCACAGTAGCGAAACCCTCCTTTTACCTAGCTTCTCCTCTGTGGCTATCTGCTGTTTCCTCTCGGGACCATGCAGGACCATCTATTTGGCAGAGGCTAGGATTCAAGTGTTCAGCATCTGATGTCCTAACCATCTGCCTCTCGATTTATAAATATCTATTGGCATCCAGAGATATAACTATGTATGTATACGCGCCGCCTACAGTTAGAATTTGTAAACAGAATAATTTCACACCTCTTAGGCAGCCGTGGAACTAACAACATCATATGAAGACCCTTCTCTTTACCTGAATTTTGAATGTGTGTCATATCGTTAACCAATGTCTTCAGCATCCCACCTTTAGCTCTTTGATTTGGTTTCCCTTAGGGAACCAGTTCTCCTGTCCCTTACCTCTGTGTTCCATGTGTTTGTTTCTTCATGTTCCTCACAAACTTGAACACAACTAGGAGAGAACCAGCAGGCTCAGGGTCTGGTAACGCTCAGACCGGAAGTCCCTGGGTTTCCAGGCCTGCAAGCATTTCAAGTTCCTCTCCAAATCTTGCTTAAACCTGCTCCAGCTATCTGGAGAGCTGGACCATCCTTTCTTATCTGGATCGACTTCTGCATTAATACGTAGCCATGGTAACAACTGAATGTTGATGATAAGAAGTCTTATTTGGAGGAAAGCTCTTTTATTGCCAAAGCAGCTGTGTGAGGACCTTCTTATCAATTTGAATCAATGATTCATTCCTCTTAAACTACTTGTATTAGAAGACCTGGAATATTCAGGATGGGAGGGAAGTAATCCTGGGTGAAACTGGAAGCACTGAAAAGTAGGTGGGAGACTGACAGCCCTTCTTCTGGAGGAGACAGCAATGAAGAAGGGTTAAACTCAAAACCCAGCACTTAATTTTAAGGAATCACCAGTCAAGGGCTATTTTCTTTTCCTCGCAAAAGTAGAAATATTTTAATTTTTCCTGAAAACACATGTTTATTGCTAAAATTCAAATAATAGAAAGGAATTAATAGCCCCCTTGCACTTCCTGCTTACAACCCCATGCCCCTAGAGATAAGCACTGTTACCAGTTTGTTCTGTGCACTTACAGATATTTTATGCATATGTGGTTTACACATATACATATTTGTGATATATGTGTGTGTGCGTGCATGTGCATATTTAATTTTTAAACACAAATGGGGTCTGTGTCAGTTGGGATTAGATTTGGCTGAACATAACAGAGACTTAAAAACATGAGATGAACAAGATAAATTTTACTGTGCTCTCACAAGAGAAAAACAACAAAAGGAGGAAGGTAGTTCAGGGCTGATATGGTGGCTCCGTAGTCGTCAGGGACCCCACACCTTCATTTTTCAGTCTACAATCCCTGGAGTGTGATTCTTGTCTTCGTGGTCCAGGATGATCAAAATCCAGCCATTTACATCCACATTTCACGTAGTGGATGGGAGAAAATGAGGAAGAAGGACACAACTCTCTCCTTTTAAGAGAAACTTCTGATTCTGCCTCATTGATCAGAAGTTAGTTATATGTCCACGTCTCTGCAAGGGAGGCGGGGAATGTGATCTTTAGCTGAGTGACATTGTGCCTCGCTAAAAACAGCATTCCCTTAACTTGAAGGAGAAGGCTATTTGGCAGGTGACTAACATTCTCTCCCAGTGTCATACCCTTCTTAAGGTTCTGCAACCAAATATGTTGTGGACATTTCCATTTTTAACAGCTGAATAGTATTCTATTAGGTGACTAAGCCAAAATTGGCTTAACTAAATCCCTACTGATGAATATCTCAGTTGTTTTCTTTACTTTTTTTCCAGAAAGATATTTTCTACCCTTTGTATGTGAGAAATACAGAGGACAATTTCCACAACATCATCAACTTCCAGGCTTCTCACTTCTCTCTACGTTTCTCACCTTGTGCTGATTTCAGTTCCATTACACTTATAGAAGCTGTTCTTTTCCTCCTCAAGGCTCTGACTGCAGCTCCTTCCGGTCGACTCCTGTGGCTTCAGATCTCTTTTCTCTGGTACTGAGTCCCTGTTCTCTCCATTGAGTACATAATCTTTAACCCACTTTTAGGAATTGGTCCTATGGATATACTTTCAAATGTCATAAGGATATATATTCAAGAATTCTCAATACGACATTATTTGTAGTAGCAGCAAAAACAATCACAAAGGCAGAAAAAAATCCTGTTTTTCATTAAGTGAATCAAATAAATTATGCCACATTTATGTGATGAAATGCAATGCCACCGTTAAAAACTATTGAACTACATTATGGAAAGTTATCCAAGGTGTGCTAGTGGGGGAAAAACAAGATGCAAAGCAATATACACAGCCTTATCACATTTATCTCAAAAAAAAAGAGAAAGAATATACATACAAACACATTCAGTAAAATTCCACCCTAACACGATAAGTAGCCTAAAAAATTCAGCGACCCAAGATGCGAGTTTCCCCTATTGTGAGGTTAATGAAATGACCCCCACCTGGAGTCGAAGTCCAGTTTTGAGACTGGAATCTGACCTAGTCCTAACTTTGGTTTGGCGCCACCTGACGGCCGTAACCCACCCTAGTTTATTACTAGTCTACAGCTTCTAGAACACTGACAGTGCTTCCAGAAATCCTCCCAGTGATTGGGCCCAGAGAATAATGAGGATACGGGAACTCTTTTTTCACTTCCTCATTTCCTAAGATGGGGTGGCTTGTCGCATGTCCCTCCTCCTCCCCATGTCCCAGCTCCCGGCCTGAGAGCCTGGGCTGAGCAAGAACAGGAGGTAAAGGCATTTGTGTTGGAATCTGCACCCTGCTGGGCCACCTGGCTACCGGGTTTCGTTGCATGTGCTTACATTGGCTACAAGCTATGCTATTTTCTTAACATTAGTATGTCTTTTTAAAAAATTGAAGTTAGTCTAAAATTAAAATATTGAAATGGAAGTAATACTGGACATGAACATACAAGCTATGGCTGAATCCACTTGATTAACAGCCATAAAAAAAAAAAAACCCACAGAATGCTTATCAAAGCGCTAACATGGAGGAAGGCAGGGTTTCCCCAACGGAGTGATGAAGAGATTGACAATGTTTCCCATCGTCATAATTGGAGGATCTCAAGCTTCTTTGATGACAGGTGACACAGAAAGGACATTAATCAACCTTACCAAACAAGCTAAATGCAGCATTTATTGATTCAAAGATGCTCATCTGAACATGACCCATGTCCCAAACTTGCCAGCTATGTCTCCACTTCCCGCTGGACATCAAGAACCAGGAAGATATGTGGGAACCAGAAGTCTAACATGATCCCTGGGCATATCTGACAGATAGAGAGCTGGGAATGGAACAGTGGACGGTGTCTCAGTGGACCACACGGAGCTCATGAGCACCTTCACGCTGCCACTTCAGGATGACACCAACAGGCTGACCACTCTGTTTTTGTGGTCACCAGGCCATGGCACCTGTGTGAGTGACAGAATGTATGAGTAGCAGTGTATATTGGAATGACTCCATACAGAGAAGAACATAGACAGGAGAGAGCACTTGTAACTCATACGTCTATTGAAAATTGGAATCCATTCAGTGGCTTTGGGTCTTAAACCTTTTTCCTCATTTCTCGTACTTGTAGAAATAATACTCGCACTTTTTCCTGATTTCCTTGCCTCTTGTTCTATTGTGCTTAACAATATATTAAGAATTGCTTCTCCTTTTCCTTGTTTCCTTTGGGAAACTAACAATATGTATTAAAATCAAAAGATACACAGATCACTTTTTAAAAATCATGTGTTAGCAATAGTTAATCATGAAAATACTCTTTAGGCAAACAGTTATGTAGGTTTTTTTGTTTAAGGTGATTAGTAAATATACACCATGCCAATAGGAATTCATAGGGAGCTCTTTCTGGGATTCTTCTGTATTCTCTGCAATCTTATTTCTCACAATTTTTCTTTATTACAAAATTCTATTTAAAAATGTAAATATTGTCTATTAGAGTGGTGCTAATTAATCCATAAGTAGAATGTGTTCTTTGTAAATAATTCGTGGTTTACAAATATTTACGTGTAGGTTAAACATACATTTATAAGTCATATTTTATTTCTATATATGGGGAACGGTTGATTTTTAAATTATTCAACTCAGCTCAAACGTGTGTGAAAAACTATATTTGCTTCCTAATCCATAAACTGGAGCCCTTTAGATCGTTCAGCAAAGTCATCTTCTAAGGCATAGATATGCATTATTGATGATTATTTGCCTGTAGCCCATAAGTAAATATTTTGGGATGGCTAATTGATGCATGCATAATGCAAGCAATTTCTATTTTAAATCAGTAAGCAAGAACTCACATCTAATTTTATGCATAATCAGTATCTGTCACTTTTTTCATACATAAGAAACATTTATTATTAGTAACAGCAATGGCAATAAGAAAAAATATGAACTATATTGAGATTAAAAACTCAGAAAAAGCTTACCTGGGCTATGGGACATGGAGTCGGCAGGAAGATAAAACTAAAACCCAGGCATATTATCAGTGAGACGCACTGCTCTGTTTTAAAGAGGCATTCTTTTTTTTTCTTTAATATAGTAAGAAAGAACTGTTCATAGCAACTGGATGTAGTCTGCTAAAGGGTTTAGAATTAATGCATTTTTTTCAGTCACATAGGATGTGAAGTTTCTTCTGGAATTGCAGAATTCTGGGTATATAGGGAACTGATTACTGAATGGCAAACCAATGGAAAGTATTTTTTAAAAAGAATAATAGAGAAAAAAACTCAAAGAAAACCCAAACTCCTAGAATAGTTCAAAGGAACAAACAAGAGGCAGGGAAGAGAAGCAGACCCCGAGCTGGAGGAACGGAGAGGGCTCCGCCCCCAGGCAGGCAAGTCAGCCCCTAGGCGGAGGAATCTTGAGGGGAGACTGGCAGAATTTGTTTTTTTACTTAATAGAATAAAAACCTACACATCTCCAAATAGAATTTTAATCATATTTTTCCAACAATAAAGTGCTTCCCCCTCCATTTGTTGGGTCATCTGTAGCCCGTTTTCCTTCTGCAGGCTGATGTGTTTGCAGAGCACTGAGGTTTCTGCAGGAGAGTATGTGAGTGCTGGTGATCTGAGGGCCTGTACTCTTTTCTATATAAAAAAGTCTAACTGACACTGCGTGTGACTTTTATGGATTAAACTTCTATATAGAACTTCTATTATACACTAGTTTCAGGCCAAGAAATGTAACCAGCAAGAGAGTCACATTTCTTTATTTTTCCAAATCAAGACAAATTGAGACCAAGAGTCTCATTCTCTAAGAAGTCATTAGTAGTCACTCAGGAATGATTTAGGAAGTCATTTAGGAAGAACCTCTGGCTTACAAGACCCCATAAAAAAGAAGGAGGACTCTGTCCTGGTCCTTGCCAAGGCCCGGTCATGCGGGCAGAGTTAAGAAAGAGAAGAACAGTCTACGAGGGCAAATAATAAAATTGGCGAGCCACTTGGGAGGGGACAAGGAAAGCATCCTGGGATAAGTGACACTTAACCAGAGACCTGAAGAAGAGTAGGATTAGGCTGGGCTGAGGGTAGGAGATGAGGAATCAGGGGGCACATTCCAGGAAGGAGGAACAACGAGTAGAAGAGCTGGAGGCAGAACAGAGCCAGGAGCTGAGAGAAGGCCAGGCCCCGCTCAGCACGGCAACGTCAACAGCCAACGGGAGTTGAACCCCCAGGGTGTGCCACACCCGACTATAAAGATACAGGAGACCTGCCTCCTGCCCTCAAGAAGATCACACTCTGGGGGTGGGGCTGAGAAGAAACGGGCTAAGGATTGTGAAGAGGTAAGCAAGCGAAGCAGGAGAATGAAGGGAGTGCTCACGCATTCTGGAGGAGATGAGCTGAGGACTCTGGGGAAGCTTGGGAGAGGAGGTGATAGCAAGTCAAACCAGGAGAGGGGCGTCTGCAGGCACAGGGAGCCCCACATGTGCAGGGAAAGGCCCACCAGATCAGAGAACTTGTGGTCTGAATGCCAGAGGGAGGGCCCATGCTGCGTGATGAGACTGGAGAGGGAGGCAGAAGCCACATCATGAAGGATCTGTGCGCAAAGCTCAAGGGTCTGAACTTTATCCAGTAGGTCAGTGATTCTCAGTGGAGGTGACATCACTTCCTTGGGGGCATTCTGGACTTGGTGTGGGAGTTTTGCTGGTTGTCATAATGATGGGAGGGGATGTGAAGCTGGTATTTAGTGGACAGGAACTAAGGATGCTGTACATCCTGAAATGTGAGGGACAGTCCCACACAATGAAGAATTGTTCCCCGTTATCTCAGGAGGATTCATGTGGGTGATGCTCCTGTTTATAGCAATCTGAGCCAAGAACCTAACTCTTTTTTTCACAGAGAACCCAAAATGTGTTGCTGTGGTGGTGGTGGCTGTAGTTGTGGTTTTGTTTGTTTTGGTATGGTTTTCATATACTAGAACTTTCAGGAATGAAACTTCCTTATAAATCAGGGAACTTTGTTTCACCTAGAACTTTACCAAGAGTTGTCTTGGTAATTTTGTCACCAATGGCAATGCTTCTGGTGGTATTTGAGCTGCCAATAGTACCCAAATGCTCAGCTGTATGTGTAGCTGTCACGTGCAGGGTGATTCAACATTAACCCTTGACCACTTCCTTATGTCTTCTCATGTAGTCATGTGCAAGCATTAGTGATTGAAATACATACAATTTTGTTATAAATCATTTAAAAATTTTGCCTTTACATTATGGTTAAGGCACTAAGCTTAGTTTTTTAAATACATGTGTAGAATGCCTATATTATCTACAAATTCTATTTCTGGAGAGTAAAGGGATTGGGAATGTGTATTTAAGAGAATAACTACATAGATAACAAATGAAGCTATGTGTTGATGAGATCAATCAGGGACCACATATAAAGCAGTGGTTACTACTTGTGGGGTTACAGACGCCTTTGAGAAGTTAATAGAAGTTATGAATTCATTTCCCATGAAAAAAATAAACACACATATATGCCAAATCATTCACGCAGTGCCAGTGGTATACGCAGAGGTCAACCGGAGCCCAAGCTCTGTGCATCGCCGGGAACATGTGTCAGGCCACGCTTTGAGCTATTCTGCATGACATGTACATTACAATATGGAGATAGTCTTATTTTCCTAGAAGGAAAATCCCTTCTCCCTACCCACGGGAGGAGATCTGTTTTGTTTAATACGTTATAATCAACTTGGCTGGGGACTGGGAGGTTTGACTCCTTTTGACTAGTGACTGATGGCCATCAACAGGCTAGATTCCCATGACCGAAGCATACTACTTCACTGACTGGATAGTCCCCGTTTAGCGATCCTCAGGAGACTCACCTCTGACCCCCGCAAGCGTTTTATTGGGCCAAGCTCGTTGCTGGGTTTGCTCTTCCCTTAGTAGGATTTTTTCTTCAGGAGGTTCCTAGTGCCCCATATAGTTAAATCCTCCAGACAGAAGTGCCAGACATACCTGAATCCCAGCAACAAACACCATTAGCCTCAATCTGGGACATTCCTTCCAATCCCTTCTTTCCCACTGTGCCCTCCACAACCACCAGAATTACAGATTTAACATATGTTAACGCACATGAGCTTGTGGAACTGGAAAGTTTTAGAGAGATTTGTGATGGGGATTCACACATTTTTGTTTCCTGTGATGTTACATTGCCTACTATTTTTTTCAAGTGAAAAAAAATTTACTGAATACCTTCTCCCAAACCATTCAATGCCCCAACTTAGCATCAGTGGATGTGAACATGATTCAATTGTCCACATACAGGTCTCCAAACATTGGTAGACATTTCGTTTCTATTTATTTCAACCAATAATGTATAAAAATCAGTGCTGATACCCCAAACAAAACAAAAGAAAAGAAAATCAAAATCATCAAAAGACAAGAAGAAAGAGGTGCTTGGGTTGTGGGGAGAGGATGGGAGGGAGGAAAGAAACAAACTACAGATAATAATAGACTGATAGAGAAATCTTAGTTGACCTGGATATCTTTAATATTCTGAATATAGTTACTGTTTAATGAAAATTTGAAGTAGCAAAAACATGAGAGTCAAGCAATAGGCTCTTTCTTGTTGAGAAAAAGGAAGTAAACATGGAAACCTCTTCCCTCTGAACAAAACAGATGCTAAAACAGCTTTTAGTCACAGCAGGGTGAGAGGGGTGGAGAGATGGTTTGGGCTACATGCGTCCCCTAACTCTCCTGGATTCTGATCCTTCGCTCCCCACCCCCAACAATCCTGCCCTTCTTTAAACTCTCCACAGTAGAAAGCTACTGTCCCTTGTGGAAATGAATCGAGTCCTCTAAGTCCACTAGGACAGAAAAGACAGTTGCCAATCACTGTTCCACGGCATCTGTACATAAAAACATCTACTTTCTTATGGGAAAAAAAAAAATGAAAAAGTAAATTCACCAGGAAGCAAAGTGTGCAAAGAACAATATATATCTTTGAAATTCATAATTAAAAAATCGTTTTGTTCTTTGATATATATCCCTTTAGCCTAAGTTATTTGGCATAGAACGTAGGACATCATAGATATTTAATAACATTTGTTGATACATGAATGAATAAAAATATATCACAGAGCCAATATCTTTAATATGAGGACATCAAAGTTATTATTTCTCTTCCAATGAATTTAGTACAGCTTCTGTCACAGCATTTTTAGTTTGCATTCAGTGCACTTGAGAACTCTGGGACAAAGACACTTCAATCTGTATACAAAGCAAGGCTGTGTTGGGCACCCACCGTGTACAAGGCTCTGTGCTTGGTGGTGATGGTCATGACAAGAAGTGCAAGTCAAGGTCATGCCCTCAAGTCCTAAGTCTATTTCTCCCTCCTGCTCCGGGTGATGTAAAACACTGGCCGAACTAGTGAGGGAGCTGAGCCCACAGCAAATGCCCTTCCTGTGAAAGCATCCTCAACTGTCTGGCCGTATCACAGAGGGCCATGAGCCCAGCCACAGGTGACAGCAGGAAGGACTGAAGGAGCCCCAAGTCAGACAAGCAACCAAGAGAGTCAAATGGAAGGGCTGCCTGCCCTTCTCTGAGTTGAAGGTTTATCACCATCCGACTCTCAAGAACTCCCACCTGCTCCTCAGCCATCCCCAGAGGGGACTGAAATGTCACCTCAGTCCTGAAAGGGTCAACACGGCTTCTTAAAAAGTGGTTCTCCTAGCAAATATTACATAGTAATACCGATGGATAGACATGTCCGATTTTTGACAATTACGAATGAAGTCATTTTGAATATTTGTGAACAGGTTTTTGTGTGGATCTATATCTTTATTTCTCTTGGGCAGATATCTGGAAGTGGGATCGCTGGGTCATATGGTAAGAGTATGTTTAACTTTTTAATACTGTCAAACTATTTTCCAAAGTGGCTGCACCATTTTGCTTTCCTACCAGCAATGCATGTGAGTTCCACTTGCTCTGCATCCTTACCAGCACCTGGTGTTATCAGTTCCTTTTTAATTTTTTATCTAATGGGTAGTAGTATGCCATTGTGGTTTTAGTTTGCATCTCCCCGATGACTAATGACATTGAACATCTTTTCATATGCTAAGTGGATTGTGGTTTGGAACCACATTATTTGCCATTTGTCTTGAATCTTCATTTGCTCTAAAATGTTTGATAGTTTGCTGAACAAGTTAAAATTATATTTAGTGATAGTTTGGGACCCAGGATGATGTTATTTTCCTTTTTTTCCCTAAAAAACACCTGAGTATATTAGCAGTCTGAGATCAGGTTTGAGGGGTTTTGCAGGCTAGAGTAAAATGCATACTCACGCTTCTGGGTTGCAGCCTTTGAGTGTCTCAAGGCAGAGGAAGAGAAATTATATTAGGCTCTCTCTTTCTTTGAGGGGGATGAATGCCCATCGCCAACCTTCGTGAAACTGAGTCCTCAGAAGCTTAGATCTGTGCCTCATCTGCTTCCAGTGGGTGCCAAAGACCCTCAGAGCCAAATCCAGCCCTTGGGTTCCAGGATACAGTTGGGTCATTGTCCAAGTTCTCAGCAAAGCTGTGCCTTTCAGTGTCCTTATCACTATCAGTAAATCCGCCTCTCCAAAAAGGCTTTGATTCACCTCTTCAACTCTAATTGTTTCCTTGTTCTAACTTCTTACTATCTCATTAGGTCTCTGATGCCTGTAAGAATGTGTGTGTGTGTGCACGTGTGTATGTGTGTGTTTCAGCTTATTCAGTGGTCTTCAAGTGAGAGGCTTGATTGGAATCCTCTAGTCTGCCAGTCCTGGAATCTGGAATATGGACTAATGATCTAATGGGGAGACCAAAAATAAACAAATAAACAAGTGAATCCATATTGTGTCAGGTGGTGAAAAGTGCTGTGGAGAAAGAAAAGGCAGAATAAAGGATATAGGCATGCCGTGGATGAGGGAAAGAGTTGTCAAGGAAGATTTTTCCAAAATAACAATATTTGAGCAAATACGTGTGAACAGCGAGAGAGGTATTTGTTCTAGGAGATTTTGGGTGTACCTGGAGCAGAGTGGGTATGAGGGGTACAGGGAACAAGAGATAAACACGGTGGTGAGAGAGGTAGCTGAGGGCAGGGTTATGGAGGGTCTTGCAGGTCATATTGTCTTTGGATTTTACTCTGAATGAGATGAGGGGCCATTAAAAGTTTTGAGCAAAAGAGTGACTTGGTTTTACCTGCAATTTAAATAGATTCCTCTGGTCTCTATGTTCAGAACAGACTGCAGCAGGCATGGGGAAAAGAAGAGGGGCCATTTGGAAAGTTATTGAAATAATTCAGGTGGGGGGAGGGAAACATGATGGAGGCTTGGACTAGAAAAATAGCAATGGAAGGGGGGAAAGTGTTCAGATCTTTGACATATAGCATATTGAAGGTGAAGCAACAGGATTTACTAATGTGGAGTGTCAGAGGAAGTCAGGAAATAAGTCTTTTGCCTGGGCAGCTACAAACATAGAACATTTCTTGAGATGTGGGAGACTGTACAAGGAGGGGATTGTCAGTGGAGGGATGGAGGATGCTGGTGGAGAATCAAGAGTTTGATTCGGGGCAGATTGAGTTTGAGATCTCTCTTAGATATTCCAGTAAAGATTTGAGCAGATGGTTGACTACGAGCCTGTAACTTAGGAAAGAGGTCAGGGCTAGAAATGAAAATTTGAGAATCATTGCTGTACAGATGCTTTCAAAGCTAAGAGACTTGGGATGGTGTTACTGAGGGAGTAAATAAAGACAAAGAAATAAAAAGGTTTTAAAGCTAAACCCTGAAGTGTTTTAACACTTAGCAGTCAGGAGGTGAAGAGGACCTGACTGGCCAGTGGAATAGAAGGAGAACCAAGAGAAAGTGATATCTCAAACCAAATTTAGAAAGTGCCTCAAGAAGCAAGCAGGATGCATAGTTCTTAGAGGGGCAGGTAAAACCATGGATTAAGCAATGTCCAGGTCATTGGTGAACTTGACAGAGGCTATTTCTGTAGAATAATGATATTGACGAAGTGAAAATAATTCTTCTGTATCTTTAAAAACAGCCTCTATTTAGCTTAACAGAAAAGATGCTATTTATTGTACCAACATAAGATTTCCTAATTTTCCACTGAGACAGTTTATGTGAATTACATTGATAGGCCAATTGCTCAAAGACACTTTACTTAATCTGAATAATCTCATCGTTAGTTAAATTAGGGCTTTTAATATTCTAGAAAGACATATTTTATTTAAGAAGGAGAAGGCAAATGGAAGAGTAAATCCAAGCAATAAATGGCCTTGGACAACATTAGCATTAGAATGGCATTTGTTCTTTTGAGTAAAACCTAAGAAAAGAATTCTAATAAGACCCTCTGGGCAGCAGCAAATAACAGCCTTGCCTCGTGTCAACTCTATAGAAAGAAGAGAGAAAACTCCTCTCCACTCTGGCCATGAAAAATGCTCAATGGTTTGCCCCTTTATTTATTTGAAGTATTATTTCTTTCACCTCAGAAATAGCTTTGTCTACTTTAATTTCCGGATTTTTTTTATTTTCCACATTCTCCAATTTCTCATATTTATCTAATATTCTCATATGTTGTGATATGGGAGCAGGTGGGTATTACATAATTTTTGAGCTCTTACACAAAACAAAAGTAGCATCTGGAACCTTAAAAGAACACAAACAAGCTTTCATGTCTATAAATTCTCAAACATTTTCATGAATAATAAAACATTCATAATAAAACTTTAACTACTGCAATTGTTTCTAAATTGTGTCTATTCTATAATGAGTTCTTCCAGACTTTGATGTAAACATAACTTATTTTCTTTTCTCCACAGAATATATTTATTCTCTAAATTCTCATACAGAATAAGAAATTCAATTTTCTTTTATCAAAATGATTTTCTGATTGTCTTTCAATTAAAATTTTTGTTTCAATAGGACATTAAATATGTTTGAACCACTTAAGATATTTCGAACTGGGTGTGGTTCTGTTTTAAAGCACATTTTGATACCTTTTACAGACACAGGAAATCTTTTGGTTTGAGGAAAAAGAAGGTGAACTAAGAGCATAGACGCAATATAACGTAGCGGTTGAGACTGATGGCGTTGGAGTCAGTTGTCCTCGGGTTTAAGTCCCAGGTCTTGTACTATCTAGTTTTATAACCTCAAACAACCTACTTAGTCTTTCTTAACCTCAATCCTCATTATAAATGGGAGCAATAATACCTGGCTCATGGGGTTATTGTGATAACTTTATGACCTAATATACAAAAAGCACTTAACACGGGGCTGACCCTCGGCTAAGTGCGGGATAAAATAAAAGTATGAATCATCATCATCATCATCATGAGAGCTGAACAATCTTCAAAGTGAAGTAGTTAAAAAAAAGAAAGAAGCTGGAGTAAGCATGATCATTACCAAAGGTTGGAATTTGGTCCCACAAGGGAGATATCTATTTACATTAAGTCTTTAACAATAAAAACACACTAAAGGGGAAAGGTCAGAAAGATTCATTGTCTTCCTTGTTCTAGATGCCAGGCATATACATCTCAATTAAGCCCAACAACAGCCCCCGAAGGGAGGTAGTATACGCCCATTTTACAGATGAGCAAATTGTAGGGGTGAAGTGATTTGACCAAGATCATGCAGCCGTTAAGATACGGAATCACTACTCAGTTCCAATTTGTTTGACTCTAAAGCCCTGATTCAACTAAACTTCCAAGTTAGAGTCACTCTGGGGACTGTTCAAACTGGACCGTGTACCCTCCTCCACACTAGATCTGAATCGAAAGCATGAGCTTGTGAGTAGCACAGGTTTTATCAACCCTCAGCTTTTATTCTCTCATTCACCCGCAATCTAATCAAACCAAAGGAGCCCCAGAATTCAGAGGGCTAGTAACCACACCTGCTGCCGGCATATAGCCTGACTCTTCTCTGCACAGAGCCGGAACATTTCACTACCCTGGACAGTGCCCTCTCCTCTGGAGTGCAAAGCCGGGTGCAGCTGGGTCTGGGCTGACTGTACCTCCTGTGGTCCCATGAATGCAGCCACCATAATTACCAGCCAATTTTGAGTTGAAGAAGTTGCCTGATTCAGCGAGGCAGGCATTTCCTCCTACGTAATTCTTTCCAGCTCGTTGGCAATGATATCCAGGAGTGGCTGGAGAATCCTGATAACAACTTGCTGGATTCCAGCGGAATAGCTCAGATTCTGCTGAAGACATATTGGAAGGTGGAGAAATACTGACAAAGGAACTTAATGATGACCACTCCGGAAACTTTGACTACCTCCACGGATGCCTTCACAGCTATTTAAAGCATACCCTTAGAATTGACTGAGACACCAGAAAATGAAAGGAACCTCATGAATGGAAATTAACAGTCAAGCTTTGACCCACTTAAGTAGGTATTGTGCCACTTGCCAAAGGCCTGCCAGAGAGCGCACCCTGGGTTAATGGCTTAGTGCCTTCATTTTCATCATTTTTGGATGGAAATTACGCAATTGTCTCCTAATTCCCTTCAGAATGGTGCCCTCTTCTTTCCTCACCTCCGTTCTGGGTAGCTTTTTCTAACTACCTAACTACTTCATAAAACATGAAAGCAAAGAACTGGAAAAAGTGACTGGCTCAAACAATTGTGGATATTGCCATGGTAAACTTATAACTTACTGTGCAATATTACAGGGTGAATCTTGAGTGAAGACATTGCACATCTCTGTAAGCTGTGGCCAATATTTGGTACACTCAGAGAGATTCAAAAACATTCTTCAAGGCCTTCCAAGCTTGGGACCTAATCAACTTTTCTAGTTACATCTCCTTTATTGCTCTTATCTGGCACTGGCCAATAGAAATATAATATGAGCAATTTATGTCATTTTAAAATCCCTAGTGGCCACCTTAAAAAAAATTAAAAGAAACAGGTGAATTGAATTTCAATAATATGCTTTAACCCAATGTACCCAAAATATTATTTCAACATGTAATCAACATAAAAATTTATTAATGATCTATGCTATATTCTCTTTTTCGTACCAAGGCTTCAGCATCTAGCGTGTATTTTACACATTTAGCACCCCTCAGTTCGGACTAGCTGCATTCCAAGTGCTCAATGGCCTGAAGTAGCCAATGGCAACCTCACTGGACCCTACGGCTCTACTCAAGGAACTTGGGAGAATGAACAGACAAAGAAGTAGTACAAGTTCTCCAAAGGAAAGTAAACATGGAGAGATTTAAGAGATTCTTGCTGTTGCATAAACTTTGATTCAATAGTAATTAACCCACACCATTTTGGTCTAATTTTGAGGAAAGTAGAAACTGAATGAGAAAGTTGGCCAAGTTGCAGAATGTCTTAAAGGCACAGAGCTGTATAAACTAAGAGTGTTCTGCCAAGAAAAGGATTGTTTAACTGAGCCTGTGAGAATGATGAGAGACATGAGGATGTGGGGAGAACGGTCTGTTATTTCTGAGATCTTTTCTAATCCAGAGGTTTTATGATTGCGTATTTTCTATCAATTTTGTAAATTAGCACTTTTGAAGTGTTTTACAAATGTTTATTCTTTTTAAATAATTTAACTATTATGTTGTCTATGATACAAATTCAAGAAAAGAACATTTTAAGTGCCAATCTCATCCTAAACAGATGAGCACAGTTCCAAATTTCTGAGGTTTGAATAAAAGAAATCCCTAACTTATTTGCAAGTAGTTTGCATAGTGGCCTAAAGCACTGACTTTGGATTCTGAGAGACCCAGGTTCTAGTCCAGCCCTCCCAGTTAAGGAATTGTGACTTTGGATGAGTCTCTTGAACTCTCTACACGTCATCTGCATGATGGAGATGATAATAGTATCTATCACCTGAGCTTGGTGAAAGAATTTTCTTAGATAATGTGCAAATCTGCAACATTCTCCATAAATGTTAGTGACTATGCCTTGTTACTAACAAGTTATAGTTTTGATGATTTTAGTGCAGCCCTTCTCATATAGTAAAATCTTTGGAATGGCTTCTTCATGTTGCTGGAAATTTTCCTTATAGCAACAGCCAAATAAATGGCTATCTTAAATAGTATTTCTTCCAACTCTAAAGGGCTCCCTTTCAAAACAGCCACTTAGGAACAAGAGCCACTGAAACGTGATTGATGCCCCCCATCAGCCCATAGCAAGAACTGGCTTGAGCATCAGCATCAGCGTCAGCATGAACTAAGAAGACCCAGGGACCAGACGTGTCCTTTGCCAGGGGGCTCCCAGTGGAGCTCTTGCAGACTATTCTACAGTGTGCTGTGGCTCCAATTCAAGTCTAAGCTCTAGTTGTCTGACTGAAAGCTTAGAGGAGCAAAAAAACAGCCTCGAAGTCCTGCCCGCTTTGAAAGACCTTCTGGCAACAAGAAACTTATGGCTATACCTCCAGGAGGGCCAAAGGGGCCAAGAAAGGCATTTCTATTTTGCAGCCCTCCTACTAACCAAAAGCACAGGAGAGGTTTTCAAAGAAATGCACATCTATGAGGAATAAAAAAATCACAGCAGAAAGAAAAAAAAGAGGAACCATTGGTTTATTGGCCATCTCTGCTCAGCAACACGCATTTAGGGGTCTTATCAGAAAATGGTATGTGCTCATAGGACCCACCCTCCTGTAAGTCACACTTTCCATCACTGGCTTATTCTAGAAACAATATGGCTCATTCCCTTGGGTTGCTTAGCATTTCTAAGACATCACACCGGCCAGAGCACTTTGCTAAGCTCTAGTGCTAAGGGTCCTGGACCCTTGACTGCTCAGGCCCCACCCAGGGAACTAGTGCACAAGACAGATAACTTAGAGGTCAAGAGCCTGGCCCTGAGCCAGACGGACTGACCACTAGAATTTTGGCCTTGCTCATTATTAGCTTGTGATCTTGACAAATTACTTTACTCTCTAAGCCTCAGTGCCTTCTTCTATAAACTATCGATAAAAAGATGTCCACTTCATAGGATTGTTGTTAGGATCAAATGAGAATCCTATACAGTGCTTAGCGTAGTGCCTGCACACGGTAAGATTACAATAAACATTCACTGTTTTCCCATACAAGACTGGCGGGAACGTGTCTCAGCAGTTTCCAGAAACTGAAACTAGAAAATTGCCAAATGATGGCAATCTACCCAATCCCAGCAGTTTATACAAACAGAGCCAGGTTGCAGCAAGATCATTTATCTGGCTCCACTAGAAACTCCTGAAGCAGAAAACTCCTGTGTAAGGAAGCACAGCCTGTCAGAGCTGGAAGGGCCTTAAAGACCATTCAGTCCAAACTGTCATTTTCCAAATAAAGAAACGGAACTCTAAAGGACTCTCTCTCAAGAGGGAGCTAGTGGACTCTCACCTCTCTGAGAGGTGAAGTAACTTGTCCCATGTGAAGAGCTAGTTAGAGGCAGGGCCAGAGATCAAAATTCAGATTTCTTGACTTAATTCTGTGATTTGATGAGTTCAAGGGCTTTTGTGGTTAAAACAACTCCTGAAACGGCAGGACGTGAATCATGGTGGGGAAAACTCTGTATTTCTGATTCATCACTAACCACTCCTTTGAGAGTCCATGATTGTATCCCAAGATGCTCTCTTGATAGCAAGCAAAGAGCAAGTGATTACAAGAGGCAGCCTTAGAGGGAAGTGCCCATTTTGTGGGCCCTGCCGGCCATCACCCTCATGGTAGTTTTGCCTAAACTCATCTGAGAATAAGGCACAAAGTGTGAAACATTCTATGAAGTGCCTGTGACCATTTATGCCAAAGAACTGGGAGAAATTATAGAAATCTATACTGTGACATGTATCCCAGGAGGCATTTTTGGCAGGTGAAGAAGGTTGTACCAGCCAGTATCTCTAAGATGGCACCCAATATTTACACCTTGAGGTGATCTTGTTCCCTAGAGTGCAGACAGGATTCATTGACTTGCTCCTAACAGATGGAATACAACAGAAGTGATAGGATGTCAATTCTGATATTAGGTTATAAAAAGACTGTGGCTTCCATCTTGGGCTCTCTCTTTTGCTCGTACCTTGGAGAGCTGTCTGCCGTGTTGTAAGGTATCCTGGTAGAGAAGGCCACACGAATAAGCTTGGAAGCAGACCTTCTGAGGCCTGACAATAACCATGTGAATGAGTTTGGAAGTAGGGTTTCAGCCCCAGTCAAGTCTTGAGATGACTATAGCCCTAGTTGACAGCTTGACTGCAATTCTATGAGACCACAGAACTGGGCCAAAGTCACCCAACTAAGCTGCTCCCAAATTCCTGACCCACAGAAATTCTGAAATAATGTATTTTCTCTTTTATTCTGCTAAATTTGAGCATAATTTGTTCTACAACAAAAAATAACCAATACAAAATGCAGACAGTCTGGGAGTATAGCACCCCTGAACAAAGGGCATTATGCAATGCTCCTTTGAATGGCAAATTTCTTTATTCTCCTCACAGACAGTCCAGAAAAACACCAACTCATTTTCAGTGAGACTTCTCCAAGCTTTATGAAAATCAGGCACTTGTAATGTGGATGGTCTCAGTGCTGTTGTCTGGGCTGTGGAAAGTGGGGAACCTCAGTGTCTGGCTCATGTTGGCTCTCTATAAATAGTTGTGAAGGAAGGAAGGAAAGTTCCATCCGAATAGCATAACCTTGGGTCTTCACCAGTGTCATGGGGATAGTACTTGTTAAGTTTCTTCTGTTATTTCCTCAGTAATTTCTGAGTCATCCATGTGTTATTTTTGTCTTTCCCATGCATCCCTTCTGCCTTAAAGATAAGCCAAGACTCCTATTGTCCCAGGAAAGGAGAAGGTCAATACCACCTCTAATAAATGTCTTCTTTTTCTAATTCCACATCAAGCCAGGCTTGAAAGCCAGACATTGGAGAGAGAGAAATTTTTCATAAATTCTAAAATCTCCTTTGTACATATAAGAAGGAATGCTTATATGTCTGAAAATATATAGTTTTCCTCTAAGCCATAGGTAGAGTGGACTCAGAGGTGACCTAAGGAAAGTTCCTGTTAAACAGGAATACGAAATAAAAAGTCTTTTGTCAAAAGAAGAAGAGAAGGGGCCGGCCAGTGGTGCAGCGGTTAAGTTCGCACGTTCTGCTTCCGCAGCCTGAGGTTCACCGGTTCAGATCCCAGGTGGGGACCTACGCACAGCTAGTCAACCATGTTGTGGCAGACGTCCCACATATAAAGTAGAGGAAGATGGGCACAGATGTTAGCTCAGGGCCAGTCTTCCTCAGCAAAAAGGAGGAGGACTGGTGGTAGATGTTAGCTCAGGGCCGATCTTCCTCAAAAAAAAAAAAGAAGAGAAGAGCGATGAGAGGTTAGATCCTAGGGCCTGGCTTCCCCTCCCACCTTCGTTTCTGGGTGTCACCTTAAGGCTGTGAGAAGATAACTCCAGAAAGTTTGGGGAAAGGAAAGCCAGAGGTCTTTGTGCCCCACTTCCAGTTTGGGGCTGGAAAGAGATTTTCTCACAGAGTCCACCGCGTGGACACAGGAGTGATGGCAGCATAGAAGAGGACAAAAGAGAAGCTGTACCAAATAAAGAAACCATGCTAGTTGCACTGCTTGCTACTGATTTTGTTAAATTTTACCTCAGTTCACAAGTAGGTCCACTGAGGTTTGACTGGTTTCGGGAGTGCCCGAGGCCCAGGTTAAAGTCTTTCTGTAGCTTGTGGGAAGAAAGGTGGGAGGGCTGTTGCAGGTGTGACGGACCCCCCTTCCTTCTGTCGCTGACCAACAGGATTCTGCCCGGAACCCACTGCTCCACAACAGCGTGAGTGGGCAAGCGTTACCTCTGCCACAGCGTCCTCGGAGAACCACACTCATTCTCCTCAGGGCAGCAGGCTATAATCCAGGGGGGTGGACCTGGGTGTTCACGTGGCCCTGCCTGACCTTGAGCAACTTTCTCTGAGCGCCAGTTTTTGTTATTAGTAAGAATAATAAATAAATAAATAAATAAATAAATAAATAAATAAAAATAATAATAAAAAGTATACTACTTCCCGGCTTACCATGTGAGAAGCACTTTACAAAGAATGTAATATGCATTATCTCATTTAATTCTAACATTCACTGTGTGTCAGGAGGATGCTAATTTTATCCCCATTTTACAGAAAAGAAAACCTGCCCAAAGTCGCACAGCTAACAAGGAGCCGTGGGAGTTGAATCTGGGTCTGGCTGACTGCAAAGCTCACGTGCTTGATGGGAGGACCCCACGGTAGGACAGGTGTACGAGCACCTGGAAGCATAGGGACCTCTTCTATGTAATCTCCCTGCTCGTCTGTGTCAATAGGCGGTCCTGGATAATATCAGCATTGATCCCGTGTGGTCAAGGTAACTCCTCTGTGTGTATTTACAACTTTTAAACAAGTCTCCGATTTATTCTGACAAAAATATTTGGATCTGTGACTATGACATCAATTTCCATTGGGCTCCATATTGGGGCTGGGGTATGCCACTGCGAGCTCCCCCTAGATCTGGAGACAGATGCCTGCTGGCAGCCACCTGCAGCAGCAGACCTCAAAGCCGATGACAGCCTGGGCAGGTTCCCAGCTGCTGAAATTAGCCTGCAGGATCCTCGTAGGCAAAGGCGTATTTTAGGACAGCAGTCACGAACAGCATCGCAGAACGGCAAGTGATCAGGACACAGCCTCTCCTGGGCTTCCTCTAATCTCCAAACAGCCCATGCTCGTGGGTGACCCTGTTGCACTGATTGTTTGTATAGAGCGCAGGAATCTATTTACACGTTAAATAAACAAATATTCAGGCACAGGCAATTCAGGAAGTGAATGATAATGATTTTCTTTTAATAAATTTTTAATTATAATAAAACAAATTCTCTTCTTTGTAGGATCGCACCGCGTCTTCGTTAGCAAATTCATTTATTGTGAATGATTTCATTAGCTGCTAAATTCTTCTATGGGAATCATTGAGAATTAGTGGTAGCAATAATGACCGGTAATAATGCTTCCTAATGAATTACCGTGAGCAAAAGTGACTCAAGAGCCCAGTGTGGAAAGAACTGCTGATCTAGACGGGGAATGTTCAAGAGAGAAGAAAACTTAGAACGGTTTATTCCACACCACCACCAGCCCCGTGGGCATAATTTAGAAGTCAGAGAGTCAATATCACTTTCAAGGTCACTCAGTGGGTCAGAGGCACAGTCAGGAGTCCTGACTTCCGGGGCAGTGAAGTCGCGTGGCTTCACCACCTGCCCCCTTCGTGTTCTGCCCTACAACTACGGCAGTCACTGTGAACAGGTAACTCACGGCTCCCCATTTGGGGGATGGAACTTAGCGGTTATTACACGGGTTATATTCACAGGAAGAATTCAAAATGTTTATTGAGTAGGAAGTAGAGATGTGCTATGAATCCAGATTCAGGAAGAACTTACCAAATCTTCAAGATGCCAGATACCCTGCGTGTTGTCTCATCTGTAAGACAGTCCACGAGATTGAGGGAACTGCCCTATTTCACGGCTGGGGAAATGGGGTGGAGGGAGGGCATGAAGTGACCCAGTCCACACAGCAATCACGGAACTAGGATTTGAAATTAAACTTTGTGACTCCAGGCCCTTTCCACTTCCTCACAGTAACAGTTTTTTGAAGCTTCCATGAGCACCCCCAAGGGGGAGAACTGCGGATCTCCTTTCTCTACAAGCATCCGGATAGTCTATCAGGCGATGTTTCCAGTGCCCTTTATGGTGAGGCACAGCGTTCGGCTCATGGCCCTCACCCTTGAGGACTTATTCTTCCTTCTGGCTGATGAACTGACACCATTCAGAAAGCCCTTGCATAAATTGTGACTGCCGGCGTGAAATACAATGCTAAGTGTGGAATAATAATAAATTACAAACGCAAGCATCTTCCCTGCTGTTCCAGCTGGAGAACTTATTACCACACAGATAAATCCTCCAACTAGTTCAGGAAAAATATAAACATCAGCTTCCGCATTTTACCCATATCGACAGTTGGTCACATGCCGAATGGGTTTGCAGTTTAGCATGCGATATTCAAACTTCTAAATCCACCATCTCTGGCTGCATTTGATTCCCCCAAATGCTCAAAAGCTCCACCATTCACTCCCACACCAGCTGGGAATTTGTAACTCTTTACTAACCTCTCCTGCCTCTTACAGATCAGCTTCTCTTTTTGCATATGTTGCATCAGCCTGCGATGTATGCTGGAAACCTTTAACTATTTAAAGCTGTAATTTAGCAAACTACAGAGAAGCCTGAAATAGAAGTTTGGATTTTTAAATTTTTTTCTTATGAGAAAGGCTAGAAATGCACTGACCCAAAAAGAAAAGACACAATCTCCTGCACAGTTCGGGGAGTTGCAGGATAGACTTTGTAAGGTGGCATCCTGTTACCCATTGTACGCAGAGGCAAATGGCATATGGTAGATATCGCCTAATTGTCGCTCCCGCAAAGTTTCTTCTGCCAGAGCCAACGTCTTTCCCTTCTGTTTTCTCCTCCTAATTTCCCGTTCCCCCTGCACCCCTCCTGCAGGACAGCACAGCCCCCCGCCATCCGTTGGTACAGCTCTGACCATGACCACCAATGACCTTCCAGTTGTAAATCAATTGAGTATATTTCAGTCTTTATCATACTTGGCCTTTAAGCCTTACTGTTCATTGTTCCCTCCTTCTCAAAACTCTCCTCTTTAGGTCAATAATAATTATTATTGTCACTGTTACTATAAGTTTGCATTAATAGAGTGCCTACAGTATATAAAGTGGTGTGTGAAACACTTGACATGCAGCCTGTCCTTGAAGACGCATAGCCCCATGGGGTAGACATTATTATTATTCCTATGTTACAGATGAAGAAATTGAGACACAAAAGGTTAATTAACCTATCCAAGGCGACACAGGCAGTAAACGGCAGAGTCAGATTTTGAACCTAGGTTTTCCTAACTCCAGAACCCATGTTTGTGAGCGTTATGCTACATGGCCTCATGAAGTTTTCCACAGGGTGACTATATGGAGACATCAGAGCCAGGAGGGCTAGATCTGGCTTGCAAGGAGTTTTTCCATTTTTGAGCTGGAGCCATGTTCTGAAAAGAAAATCTTTTTGATGGAAAGAAAACTGGACAACGCTGTTATCAAAGATGATAAAAGGTGAGAGTGAAAATATACCATAAAAGTGCCATCAAATAAATTTTAGTCTTTTGGAAACTAATTAAAGTAAAATGGAAAAGAGATTGATCATCTGCAAGATTTTTCTCCACGCCTTGTTTCAAATAGTATTTGGTTTGTGGCCTCTGGCAGACAGACTCTGAGACGCTCCCCCGTGATCCCTGCCTCTTGGTGTTCACACCCTTGGATGGTCCTCTCCCACTGAGTGTGGGCAGGACCTGTGACCTGTTTCTAACCAATAGAAGAGGACAAAGGTGATGGGATGTCATTTCCGTGACTAGCTTGCATTTTATAAGGCTCCATCTTGCTAGCACCCTCATTCTAGAGACTCTGCCTGCTGGCTTGGTGAAGTAAGTGGCCGTGTTGGGGAAGCCCAGGTGAAAAGAAATTGAGGGTGGCCACTAGGAACTGTGGGAACCCTTCAGGTGACAGCCAACAAGAAGCTGGAGCCTTCAGTCCTGCAACCACAAGGCAATGAATTCTGCCAAAGATATGAGCAGATTCTTCCCTAAATGAGCCTCCAGATGAGGATACAGCCCAGGGGACACCTTGATTGCAGCTGGCGAGACCCCGAGCAGAGGACCCAGAGAAGTAAGCTCCGACCCACAGAAGCTGTGAGATAGTACATGTGTGTGGAGTTAAGCTGCTACATTCATGCTAACTTGATATGCAGCAATAGGTAACTAATACACAGCCTCACTTATGGCTTTTCCCAAATTTCAGCAAAAATTGTTAGGAAATCACATACAGAAAAACTGGAAAAAATCATAACAAGACTGAATACTGTGACTGAGACTCAATCTATTCTCAGAACGCTGAAGGGACGGTCTCTAACCACAAAGCCAATGAAACTGGCTTGAGAGAACCTGTGCCATATCAACTGTTCTATGCACTAAAAGAAGGGTGATTGTTGTCTATTTCTGCATAAGAAGTTACCCCCAAACTTTAGTAGTTTAAAACATCAATTAAAATTTATTCTCAAAAAGTTAAAGTTAGAGTTACCATATGACCCAGCAATTCTACTCCTAAGTATATATCCAGGAGAATTGAAAACAAAGTCTATCTTCACACAAAAACTTGTACATGAATGTGCATAGCAGTGTTACTCTTAACAGCCAAAAAGTGGAAACAACTCAAATGATTGAACAGATCATCTGATGATGAATGGATAAACAAAATGTGGTATATCCATATAATGGAGTATTATTTAACCATAAAAAAGAACGAATGGGGCTGGCTCCATGGCCGAGTGGTTAAGTTTGCGTGCTCTGCTGCGGCCCCCCAGGGTTCAGATCCTGGGTGGGGACATGGCACCACTCGTCAGGCCACGTTGAGGCGGCGTCCCACATCCCACAAGTAGAAGGACCTGCAACTAGGATATACAACTGTGTACAGGAGGGGTTTGGGGAGATAAAGCAGACCAAAAAAAAAAAAGATTGGCAACAGTTGTTAGCCCAGGTGCCAATCCTTAAAAAAAAAAAAAGAATGAAGTACTGATACACGCTACAACACAATAAAGCTCGAAAATATTATGCTTAATAAAAGAAACCAGGAAGAAAATGTCACATACTGTATGATTCCATTTATATGAAATGTCCAGAATAGGCAAATCTACAAAGACAGAAAGTAGATTAGTGGTTCTCAGGGGGCGGCAGGGGGAAGAACAGGAGGTGCAGGACCTATTTGGGGGATGACGGAAGTATTTTGGAATTAGGCAGTGGTGATGGCTGCACGACATCATGAATATACTAAAAACCACTGATTGTACACTGTAAAATGGTGAAAATGGTAAATTGTATGTAATGTGAATTTTATCTTAATTAAAAATTTAACAAAACAAAGATTTATGGTTTTCCACAGTTTCTGTGAGTCAAGAACGTGGGAGTGAATTGGCTGGGAGATTCTGACTTGAGGGCTCTCATAAGCAGTCAAGATGCTGCTGGGGCTACATTCACGTGGAGAAGTCGAGACTAAACTGGACTGGAGCTGGAGAATTTGCTTTGAATTGGTGCTGGTTTTGGATGGGAGGCCTCAGTTCCCCTCAACGTGGGTTTCCTCACAGGGCTGCAGGAGTGTACTTAGCACACAACAGTTGTCTCTCCTGAGAACAAGTGATCAAAAACATAGCAAGGCAGGAGACGCCATATCTTTTATATCCTAAGCCTCAGAACCCTGGCACCTCTCTTTTTGCAGAAACTAAGAGGTCTGGTTTAGCTTCTTGCCACTTTTCTTCCCCTGTTGAGAAAGTCAAGACCTTTACCAGCTGGAGTACTGAGAACAAATCCATCTACTGCAGGAATGCTATTTGTTTTTTTCAGGTTACCAGAACGTTATTCTCTATCTCCTATTTATTCTACTTTTTTTCCATTATCAGCAACTATGACTCCCATAAGCCATGCAAGCACAAAGTGGGGAATGAAGGGGATTGGGACAGCCGAGCAGGTAATGTCATCAGGTGAAGGACAGGAGTTGGAACTGGCGAAAGACAAGCTCTGACAACAAGGTATACAGGAAATGACAGACTTTCATGATATCATCTGTTTAGTGACTAGAGGGTCTGGCAGTAGGGGTAGGAGGCTGCAGCATTTCAGTCCAGCAAAGCCACACAGAATGAAAGAGTGCCAGATTCTGCCTTCTGAAAACAGAATAAGCCAGATTCAAGAGGACAAAGAACGAGACCAAAGCCCATCCACTCGCTGTGTCTGTTGATAATCATCAGTGTAGAAATACCTCTTACTCAAGTATAAGTTAGCAGGGAAAAAAAGCATAAAGTTTATTTTAAAAATACTATAGAATAGAGAAAATGGAAATGTATACTCAGTTCAGAAACCTCTGAACATCATCTAAGATCCAAAAAAGGAAAATTCTAGAAATCTGTTTGGCATCTTTAGCAGGATATAAGAAAATAATACTCTTATTATAGAAAAAACTATTAAGAGAACAGTCTAAGTTGGAAGATAACAGGGTGAGATGAAAATGGAGATGAGTGAGATAAGAAAAGATATGAACCCAAATATAATATTTAAATCTACATTTGGAGATGAAATGTACACAATGAAAGAAAATGAGGGGAAAAGAATGAAGAAAACATAATTTTTAAAATGATAGGCATGGACCACAAAGAAAGAGAACTGGACAGAAGAATTATTGATGTTCCTTCCAAAGAAATAGGAACACTTGAGACAGGAGCAGTAATCAAAGACATATTTTAGGAAAATTTTTCTGAATTGAAAAACCACTGGAGTATGAAGATTAGCAAGGAAAGGGTTGATCCCGTCTCTACCCAGGGGAATAAATGACCTCAGTCAGCCCTCACTGTAGACATGTTAATGGTATTTTCCCTGAGGAGTCTCTAGAGAATGTTGCCATCAGGACATGCCGGGCTGTCCAGGTTGCTCACTGTCAGTAGACCTGGAACGTCTGGGTTTAAGGAGTATGGTGGCTGGAGGATAAAGGGAGTCATGTAAGCTTTTCCTATCTGTGTGTGATCGATGGATTATAAATGGAACGGTCCTTGACCCAAAATGGCTCCCTTGTGAACAAGATTTCCACGCATATTGTTCAAAATTCATTGGTTAATCCAAAGTCAAAACCCAATGTGTAAAAAAGGGGATATTTTTGCAAACTTTTGCAAGCTTCTGATGATTTCAGGCTCCTCCAGGAAAAGAATGCTTGGTTTCCACCTGGTTTTTGCCTCTATCTTTGGAATTATTAGGAAAATTTGATGAGGAGGAGGCGCTACGATTCAAGTGAGTCTGCTTTGACTTTTGTGTTAGTACAAAGATTGAAAGTAACCATGTTCCGGGCAAGACTAACTGCAATAACTGTAGCACTTCCTCTGAGAGGGGCGCTGCGCTGTGCGGTTAACATCTGTGATCTCACTGAATCCTAACAGCAAACCTAAGCGGTAAAGTGCCACCATTATTCCACTTTGTAGGCTTAGGTTTGACAGACTTCTCAACTCAAGTAGCAGACTTGAGATTCAGTCTACGCTATTTGATTTCCAAGCTTGAGCCCTTAACCATTACGCTTCCTGCCTCCCTTTGAAAAAAAGATACATGCATAGGCATCTTCTGGAAAAAGTTTAGAATGATATGGATAAAGAAAAACCTTACAGGTATTTAATAAAACAAACATGTTGCACACAAGGGAACCAAAACCAGGCAGGTCCCCGGCTTCTCTGCACAACAGCAGAGGCCAGAACACAAGGGAGTCAGATCTGCAGAGTTTTTAGGAGAGAAATGCTCCAATCCAGGTTTTTAAAATTCACTCGAATAGATGTGAAGGCAATCAAAAGGCAGTCCCACGTCTGTGAGGGACTAAAAGTTTCCACTCCCCTATCGTCTTTAAAAGCAAGCAAGCAAACAATAACCTTTCAGATTAAGAGGCAAATCAAAATTTCAGGGAAAAATAGGAAGATGTAAAAGAATTGGCAACAAGCATTGAAAACATTTTGAGATAAATCTGAAGAACTATGAACTTTGCTATAAAACAGAATAGAGTTGTTAAACTATAATCTTGAAAGAAAAAAAGAGTATATAAAAGCAATTTAATTAAACTCCAGATTACATTAACAAAGACTAGAAACGGAGATGAGAAGATGAAGTAAGTGTTAATTCCTCATCCATATATATATAGAAGAAAATCCGATGATACTATTTCATCTCTTATTTTGATTATTAGAAAAAATATAGGTTAACAATGTTTTTGAAAAAGTTAAAAGGGAGCTACGAGTGATCTTCAAAAATAGAAGATAATAAAAGGAAATTATAAAGTAAGAAGACCACAAGTATGTACGTGTTAATTAAGCTCTCTAGACTCAGTTTACCCATCTATAAATGGGGCTAATAACACCTACATAAGGAGTTACTGTGAAAGCCAAAATGGTTAACGTTAACCATTTATCAAGTGTTTAGTATGACGTCTGACATATTGTAAGTACTATATAGTATTAGCAGTACTATAGTGTTATACTGTATTTAAAAAAATTCTCTAGTAATACAATGTTATCATTTTTAAAAGTCCTCTACTAAGCAGATGTTACTTTTCAAATTGAAAGCAAAAGTAAATGTCACTTTTTAAAAATTAGACAGCAATTTTAGGGCAAATTTTCCTTTCCTTCTCCCTTTTACTATACAAAAATAGCTAACTTTAAAAATTATCATTCTGTGTTAATGTAGTGGCATAAAATCTGGGTTTGGATTTTAAGAGAATTCTTTCCCATTGTAATTGCCAACGCTCTATTTCCTTCAAAATTTCTACATTGCCTTTGGTTAGATTCCATTTTTCTTCTCCAAATTGCACCCTAGGGATTATAGGCACCAAATGTGACCTCATAAACTCCTAGAATTATAAAATATGCACTAGCAATTCCAGCACTTTGGTATTATGTTAGGATCTGCTCCCAAAGACTTTGCCATGTCCTAACAACGACATCACCCCAAAGAGGGTCTGAAGAGTGTAGCCCAGGGACTCACATTGCAGAATAATTATAAGTGCTTGGAGAATCAGTTCTATAGCAATGATCGTGCCAGTAGATATTAGTGTATTTTCCACACCTTTGTTTTTCAGATTAGGTCACAGAAATAAAGTAGGAGAATGTTCAGACAGTGTGAATACAAATGTGTGCACACCTACCCTCCACCCTACTCAATATGGCCCTTGGATTGAGACGATGAATATGTGCAATGTGAACCCAATTATGTCCTGCTACTCCTGGTTGTGGTGCACACTTGGAGTTTTAGTTTCCAAAGGATATAAGAGGAAAAACAATGAGGCAGGTGTGGGACAGGTTACACAATTCTGCCTATCACAGAAAACAGCCCCTTGCAAAGAGCTCTGACCACCTGTTTTTCTAGTAAAGACATCTCAGATCTAGAGGGGGTGAGCAAAGCCTTTTCCTAAATTCATCACTGGGGGTACATTCATCATTGTTTCTGTTCTTAGAAATTCCCTGTAGTAGAAATTCCCACCAGACCACAGCATATAGTCTTTTCTTTATTTTCTGGTGGTGTATTTTTCGTGCCTTTTCTTAGGCATTTTATTGGGAAGATTTGAAATGGCATATCATGTACTACTAACATGAAATCCTGGAAATTTGTGACTTCATTTTAAACCCTTTTTTCATCAGGCCAAAACTTTAAATGACACAAATTGAACTTTAAAATTGCTATTTGGAATTACACCTCCCTTTTGGTTCAAAGTACCCCTCTTTGTTTACTTCTAATATCCTGGGACTAGGAAACTATGCTAACATGCATGTGCTCTCCATGCCTTCAATGATTTTATTGATTTTTTTTTTTACATCTTCTCTCAGTCATCATCTTTTCACATTGACTCCCAAGCTTTTCAACGTTGTTCTCCATCAATACCCTATCGCCTTTGATCACAAAAGGACTTCTTTCCAAGACATTCAAATGTGGGTCCCTCGGGGGCTAATCAACTGGTACTCAGTCAAAGAGATATTCTAAAATATTTGTTCAATGTTTATTTAACGGCTGCAGGAAGAAACTGTGTTCTATTAATAAAATAGTATACTGCTTGCTTTATATTAAAAATATAACACCATCAAAAATATTGAAGTGTAGCAGCTGACAAGATATTAATGTCTGAACATTCACAGCCTTTTCCACTTCCTCTTCTCAGGAGGGTAGGTTTTGGCAGGCTGGGTTGACGCTCAGGCTCTCCTTTGCTCTGCAGCATCTGAGAAACAGGCACAGTGGGAAAAGCAAAGAAGAAAACCTAAAGAAATCAGAGAGACTTGGTTGTTCTCTATAACAAAGGGCTCAGGTAGAAAGAGAAAGAGAGAGAGGAAGACTGATCACATGGTTGAGTATTAAAAGAGTTTGGGGGAAGCAACCCAAGGGCCCATCAATGGATGAATGGATAAAGAAGATGTGGTATATATACACACAATGGAATACTACTCAGCCATAAAAAAGACAGAATCATGCCATTTGTGACAATATGGATGGACCTTAGGGTATTATGCTACGTGAAATAAGCCAGAGAAAGACAAATACTGTCTGATTTCACTCATATATGGAAGATATATGATTCAGATAGATTCAGAAAACAGATTGGTAGTTACCAGAGGGGAAGAAGGGAGGAGAGCAAAAGGGGTAAAGAGGCACATATGTATGGAGATGGATGGAAACCAGACTTTTGGTGGTGCACATGGTGCAGTCTGTACAGAAGCAGAAATACAATGATGGACACTTGAAATTTAGGTAGTGATATAAACCAATTGACATCAATAAAATAATTTTTAAAAGAAGAGTTTGCGGGAGAAAATAGAGAGGAATCATTGACTTCAGAAGCCACTGCCAGCTGTGTATGTGAGTGTCATGTGTGCCTGTGTCTACGTGAGAAAGGGACAGGGAGACAGGAGAGTGTCCTCCCTCAGAACTTTCACTATTTGTTAAGGATATTCTCTCACTTTGGCATTTTGTCAAAAGACACTGAAAAGATGTGAAGTGCATCCAGTTACATTTTTCTGTCCTAATCCTGGGATGTATTTTTTTCATTCATGTAACACCCCAGGATGGTAGGTCCACTGGGCCTCCAGAGGGATGTGGGTTACAAAGAGAAGGCATTTATTAGACATATGGACCGGAAAAAACAATTTAATGTCTTCAGGATTGCCCTCATTTCACTGTTTTTCCATCTCTCATTATTAGACAGCCATTTGCCACTGAATCTTCACCAAGAACAGTAATAAATGGTAACTTATGTAAATATAGATGCAGTTGATCAAAATATGTTTAAAAATTTGTTTTTCCAGATTTTTTGATGGTAAAACATTTCTTGTTTTCTCTGTAGATTTCCTTTGTGATTTTTTTTGAACCAGGCAATTTCTTGAGAGGCATATTTAAAATTTACATATTTACAAGGCAAATTTACAATTTAAGTAATCAAATAAATTACCCACTCCAGAGAAATGGCACCATGTCACGTGTCACGGATTGAACGATGTGCCCCCAAAAAGATATGTTGAAGGCCTAACCTCCAATACCTCAGAATGTGACCTGATTTGGAAACAGAGTCTTTTCAGAGGTGGTAAAGTTAAAATAGGTCATTAGAATGGGCCCTAATCCAATATGACTGTGTCCTCGTACAAAGGAGAATTTGGACACAAAGACAGACATGCACAGAGGGAAGATGATGTGAAGAGACACGGGGAGAATGCCATGGGAAGACGGAGCCACGAACCAAGGAACTTCTGGGGCTACCAGATGCTGGAGGAGGCAAAGGAGAATCCTTACCACTTAGAGGGAGCATGGCCCTGCGCCACCTTAATTTCAGACTTGTCACCTCCAGAACCGTGAGACAATACGTTTCTGTTGTTCTGAACCACCCAGTTTGTGGGGCTTTGTTACAGCAGGCCTAGGAAACTGACACGACATGTATGAAACTGTCTCAGCTTGTTGGCTGACTCCAATTACCGGCGCGAGGGACGAGGGGCTGGATGTCCTCAGGATTGTTGTGGTCTCTCATTGCACCAGGTAATTTGCAGTCACTCATTGTGAAAGTACTTGACAGGTCAGTGTCTTCCCTATGAGGAGCTTTTTTCTTTCCCTTTCTCTTTCTTTCTTTCTTTTTTCAGTTCAACTTGATTATGCTGTTTCCCTGAGCCAGAGTGGATCAATTTGCATTTTTCTAGTTATGTAAGGAGTTGCTTGTGGAAATCTGGTTAATAGGAACCATATTTTCAATGTATTCTAATTTAATTTTAGCATTTCAGCCTGAAGCCCAGGTTAACCTCCTGCATCATTGTCAACCACTCAACATGGCGTGGTTCACCCTACCCCTTGTCTGGACTCTGGGGCAGGGCTCAGGAATAGGGCAAAAATATGCATTCTCGCATTACTAATTTTTTCTTAAATTGAAATTTTGCTTGTTGTAATTTATGCCCCAGCAGAATGTTCTTGGCTTCAATGTGGCTGGATCACAGCGGCTGAACTGTTGAACACCTGCCCCGGACAGCAGGGTAGCAACACTGGCGTTAGATACCTTGGGAGCGACCCAGGGTCCACAGTATCTACGGCCTACAGGTTGTGGAGCAAGACAACATTTTGTGAGATGCCCTTAGGACCTTCTTCCACCCCAGCATGCTCCTTTCCCACTCCCCACACACCCCCATCCCAAGATCTGAAGGGAAGTCTTAGATGGCGCTAGAATTCTAGAAATCCGAGTAGTCAAGATCAAGACACTGGGAATGCCTTGTTCCAACTGCACCCCAGGCTGGTGCTGCTGGGAAGTCACACCAGAATTGTTACAGGCAGTAAATGATTACATGTCAGGTGGATTGTATGGATCTGCAGGCAGGCATTTGGGTAACAACTTCACAGTCTTTACTGTGGTCTCCTACTACCTGTACTTTTCTTTAAACCAACTTGTGTAGCAGATCGACTGCAAGGTTTCCCTAGCTCTTCTCCGCACTCTACATTCACGCCCCTTGCGATGTGACTTTGTAGCTCCTCCCACTCAGAGGGAGAAACTGGCCTCATGACTTGCTTGAACCAATAGAATGCAGCAGAAGTGATGTTGTGCCGGTCCCAAGGAGCCTCAAGAGGTTTTGCATGCTTCTGCTGTATCTCCCGGACCCCTGGCTCTGCCAGGGGAAAAGCTTGGCAAGCCTGATGGGGGATGATGGACCCCATGGAGGAGAAAGAACGGGCTCCAGCCGACAGCCGAGCTGTCCCCAGAGACCTAACCACTTCGCAAACCTGCAGCTGACCACAGAGACCGGAAGGAGCCCAGCAGAAACCAAAAGACCTGCCCAGCTGAACCCAGCCCAGATTACCCACCTCTAGGATCATGAGCTCAATCAAGGACTTTTCTTCCATGCCATGAGGTTTTGGAGTAGTTGGTTTTGCAGCAATAACGAACTGATACAACCTTCAGTTAAATCACCTTTTAAAAAAATAACTGTGAAAACATGAGTCTGATATGCTAGTAATATATTTTCCTAATACACAATAAAATGAATACATAATTTTTAAATTCTCTAATAAATATTAAAGAAGTTAGGGAAAAGAAGATATTATTCCAGGCAAAGCAAATGGTCAAGAGGACATTTAGCGAAGAGAGGAAGTTTAACTGGATTTGGAAAAACATGTAGGATGTGACTTGCATAGACACCGGCAGGACAAAATATTTGGATTAAAGAGGAGAGGATAGTCTACAAATATAAAGTGTATTTGTGGGACAGTGAATAAATCAGCTTAGTTAAGACATTGTTTTGGTTTTGTTTCTTTGTGAAGTTCTAAATCTGGAAAAAGAATTTGGTTTTGAGAAGAACTTTAATGGATGCTAATGTTTTCAGTTGAACAGCGAAAAAAAAGTCACCATCTGTTCCTTAAAGCTGAGACCGGTGCATTTCAACAGATTCTAACCTCATTTTTAACCTAAAGGGGTTTATTTTTAAGGATCGTAACTCTCTTTTAAAGTCCTTTTTAGACATAAGGAACAGAGAATGACTTGCCCTCCCTACTTTAAATAATTTAGACCCCGTGTGGGGCAGAGTCTAGCTGATAATAAGGTGAACAGAAAGCGCAGCTGACCAGAAGCTAGGGCACAGCTGATGCTCTTACTCAGCAACTAATGAGCTGGGTACTTTAGACAAGTGACATGTCTCTGGATCTCAGCCTCCTCATCCTTCAAACGCGTGGGGTTAAACCAGATGATCTCTAAGATCCCTTCTGGCGCTACATTCTGTCGTTCTCTGTCAGGGATTCAGCAAGACAAGCAGTCATCAAGAGAGAGTCAAATTCACTGCTGATTCAGCCACTGGCAGGAAGTGCTTCTGAGTTCTTAAGGACAGGACATAGCGTGGAGTCCTGGTTTACCAAGATCCAAGTGATGCTCAATGTTTAACAGCTTAGTGTAACTCGGGCTCTTCCCTCAGTGTGTGTGTGTGTGTGTGTGTGTGTGTTGGGGTGAGGGTGAACAATGAAAAAGTTTAGGGTCTTCTGACCATATTATATTCGGTCAGTCTGAAAGATTACCATGTCTCTAAGAAGCACTTAGAATACCACTGGGGACTGAGTCACACTTTGCCTGCAAATACTGTCGTCAGGGTCAGCAAATTTCCAAAACCAGAGCGTCCTTCAAGGGAGCTCCTGGTGATGCTCTCTTGGGATAAGGCACAGCGTTCAAAACAGGGCCCAGCATCACTGGAGTAAACGACAAACGGGAAGGGAGAGGAAAAAAGAAGACCGTTTTACAATCACCCCTGACTCAACATCCATCCATTTCGTCTAGCCCTGTCTAAATGCCGGGTGCTGTTCTAGGCAGTGGGAATACAGCAAGGAAGAAAACCAACCAAAATCCCTGCCCTCGTGGATCTTACAGTCTGTTCCCAAGGACCCCTTCTGAGGCAGCCAGGACACGTGCATTACGTAGGCATCTGTTCCCGGGGGTTTGTGGTTTGCTGGTTTGCTTTCTTCTGTTTTCTTTGAGCGGATAGTAAAGAGTTGGCAGGATTGGGGTAATTTTCTGGTGGGGATGATTGGAGGGACTGAGAACATCTGAAGGACACTTGGTTCTCAAAGTTCAACTTAACTCATTTGTGCGTTCAATCACCAACAGAGATACAGAGGACCAACCACACAAAAGCTGGGCTCTGCAGCTTCAGTGGAAGTAAATGAACCAGATTCCCTGCCCCGAAGAGGTTCCCAGCTTAGTTTTCCCGAGTGAAAGAAAGAGACATGAAAACATGATTACAATCCCATATGATCCATCTACATGGATCCGAAGAGGAGAGCAGTTAACTCTGCTGGGGAAAACTTCCAGGACATCTTCCCATAGGAAGTTTGGTGACCTGGGTTTTGGGGGAAGAGCAGAAGTTTTGTTATAGGCTGGAAGCAGAGGGAGTGCAGATCAAGAGCAGGGAGGGTGGTTGCATTGTGTTTGGAGATCGGTGGTGGATCCGCGTGGCTAGAGCAGCTTGCTGCCTGTGAAGATCACCAGGAGAGCTTTTAAAACCACAGATCCCTGACCCCAGCACCAGCGTGATTAAATCAGAATCTTTAGGGCTGGAATGCAGGCCCACATGAGACTTCAAAGCTCTGCAGGCAGTTCTCAGGTGGAGCCAGCGTAGAGAACACGGAGGCCGGAATAGTACTTCTCAGCTTTCAATGTCCTCTGGATCACCGGAGGATCTTTTTAATGCAGATTCTGATTCAGGAGTTCTGGAGTGGGCCTGGGAACCTGCATTCCAACAAGCTCCCAGCTGACGCTGATGCTGCTGGCCCAAAGAACACACCAGCATGTGGCTAGAACAATGCTTTTCAGAGTCCAGAACATCAGCATCATCTGGGAACGTGGAAGAAACACAAATTTTCAGGCCCTGCTGCAGATCTACTGAACCTGAAACTGCAGATGGCGAGCCAGTAATCTGTTTTTCGAGGGCTCCAGGAGATTCTGAGTCACCATCCAGTCACCATAGCATTGGAAAACCACTGGGCTAGAGCATTAGCAGGTTGGGGTAAGGGTGTTGAAAGATCCTAGAAATGTACATGGGGCGTGATTACAAAGAAGAGTTAGAACCTTATCCTCCAGGCAACACGGAGCCCTCGGACAGTCTGAAGAAGAGGAGTGATCTAACTGAAGTTGTGTTTTGAGAAAGGTCCCTGGGGTAACAGTGCCTTTGAGGCACTTCCCAACTATGGTTCAAAGCGTCGCGGTCACCATGATGCTCTTGATGGTCCTTTCCACCCACCCACTGGAGGCCTCAGCACCCCACAGAGAGCCCAGGGGCCTGTGAAGGCTCTGATCCCGCCTGCTGTGTGACCGACTCCCTGGTGTCCACCTGCCTCTTGTCCATGCTTTCTCCCTCTCTCCTGAGGCCCTTTTGAGGGTTACTGCCTTTGAGTTTTCAGTCCCTTTTGACTTGGCTTCTCCAGGGGCCATCACCTCTTGGGTCCTCCCTCCTTGAGTTAAGCACTGCGTCCTGGCACCGCCCCTCCCTGCTCCCCCCCCCCCCGTTCCCATGCCACACCCTACTCCCTACCGCGCTCTGCTTGGTGCCCTGGGCCTCGGCTTGTCTGGGAGGGGAGAGTAGACACAAGGAGCCGAGAGTCAGAGACAGTCAGTCCAGCTGGCGGTGACCTTTAGGTGACCAGGGCCAAGGCACTTACCTCTCTAGGCTTCAGTTGTCTCATTTATTCACTGCAGTCTCAGGAATTGGATTAAACAATCATGAAGGGTTAAACAACCACAAAAAATTACAAAGCTCTATAATTCCACTGAAAGCATTTGCTGGACAGGATTACTTTGCTGAAAATGTATTGTGCAATCACAGCCTTTGTTCCTGGATATAGAAGTTTTGTTGGTTTTTGTTTGTTTGTTTGTTTGTTTGTTTTGGTGAGGAACATTGTCCCTGAGCTAACATCTGAGCCAATCTTCCTCTATTTTATGTGGGATGCCGCCATGGAAGTTTATTTTTTTTAAATACAGAACCTGTCTTTATAAGCTCACTATCGAGGTGTAGAAGGATAACACTTTTGAAACATTAATGAATGTTTTGCCCCCAGATTTCTCCCCTTTGCCTCTCTCTCTTGTTCCAGTAGGTAGATAATCCTGTGCTTAACTGGCTTGGGGACAGATGCGACACACGTGAAAGCAGGAGAAAAGGTGGCTTCCTGCTTTGGTTTCTGCCAGTCTAAGCCTTTCGGGCAGAGGCTGCAAAATGGCAACCCTTGGGACAAAACGGGGTGACAGATGGTCTTTTTGCTTGACCTGCAGTGATTTATCTTTTTCCAAAATGAATTAACTTCCAACATTTAAAATCAGAAAGGTTTGCATCAAGTGAAAATTTCCAGCTTCTTCCTGAAAAACAAATTGGAAGATTTGGCAACTTTGGACCTCAAAATGAGATCCAAAGCTCCCTCTTTCCTGGATCAAAGGGTCCTGGAGATTACAAAGATGACAGAGCCTCAGCTCGGGCAGGCAGAGCCACGTGCAGCCCCAGGGACTCATCATGAAGACAGCGGGAAGTTCTACCAGGGCCAGAACCAGAGGGTGGACAGCTCAGTGGTGACACGTGTGGTCCCATGGCCAAGGACTCAATGGGATAAAGGATGTCTCTCAGCAGACGACTTTGTGAACAAATGACATAGAGGACAGTTGCCTCCTATAACACCCATCTCCTTGGTCCCAGGTAGGCACCCTGGTCCTAGGTGGGCACCCCAGAATTGAGACACAATCCCCCAGGGCAGAGAGAGAAGCAGAAAATCCTAAACATAGAGATTAAATTTCTGCCCCATGAATGGAATGAGGGCTTAAAAGAGAAATTAACTGAATTTTAGAAAAGTAAAAGAAACATATATTTTCTGCATGCCTCAGTTTGGGACTTCGATCTGTACCCATCATAAAAGAAAGTCGGATTTTACTTATACACTTGTTTTCCACGTGTACACACCCTTTTCAAAATAACTCAGGTGTCGGGGAGAAGGGTGGTAAGAGAGAAAAACAACTGTGGCTGAATCTTCTCTTCCAGAATGAGACGAAAAATTGGTTCATACCAGAGAGCTGGGAGATGGATTTGATCTTGAGGGTTCTTCACATGTTTGGGTCATGGACTCTTTTGAGGAGCCGATTAGAGAGAGACCTTTTGTCCCCAAAACCATACACAGACACAAAATGTGCGTGTATAATTCCAGGGGGGCTTCAGACCTCACGCCCCTTCAGAAGCCCACCCACAGACCCCAGGATATGAAATCTTCTCCATGGGGGCTTCCTCTGCCTGCCACTCTTCCTGTCCCCGTTTTCTTCCGGGATTTCAGTGCAAAAAAGAAAATCCTCAGCCTATTTGGAATACAAAGAAAACTGCCGCCCACAGTCTGTCACCCTGGCACCCTCGCCATCTGCAGCCTTTCAAAGCCCTGCGCGTCCTCAACCCCAGTGGGGCCGTCCCGCACAGGCCGCTTCCTGTGGGTCGGGCGCATTCTGAGCTCTGCCCCCTGCCCCGAGCACCCTCTTTGGGACTGCCTGACAGCGACACACACTATTAATAGAAGGCAGTGCGGCCCTGAGCGCTCACCCCGCTTCTGTCAGGGGATGCTTTGACTTGCTGCCTGTCAGGAAATTCACTCTGAGGACAAAAGCATCCCGGGCACAGGCGGCTCAGCCAGAAAGGGTGCAGAAGCGCGTGGCTGAAGGAGAGGCAGAAAGCACATCCCGCCCACTAGAAGCCACAGCACACTGTTTGGTGGACTCAGCTAAAGCAGGCATCCGTCCAGCCACCAACACACATTGATGGAGCCTCCTTCGTGTGGAGAATCACTTTGGCTTGATGGTACTGTGGAGAAAAACAATGGAGATTGGCGAGTCTGGTCACAGAGGACCCACCCACCCATCACACACACCCTGGGCACTCTTATGCGTCAGCTGCTGGGCCAGGCACTCTGAAGTCCCAGGTGCGCCCAACACCCCCCTGCCCAACACCCCTCTGCCCTCCAGGAGCACCGTCCTATGGCAAGAGGGTGGGGCCGGGCCATTCCCACCTCGGGTCCTCAGTATAGCCAAGGGCACTCCTGGCTCCATTGAGCCACTGTCAGGCCTTCAGCAGGTCACTTCCCCCTTGGAGCCCCATTTTCCTCATTTGTGACATGAGGGTATCGGACCTGAAGACCAAGGGAGTTCCCTTCCAGATTGTAAAAATTCTGATTCCTGGGTCCAGCCCAGTGGCCCGGTGGTTAAGTTCCCACGTTCCCCTTCAGCAGCCTGGGGTTCACTGTCCCGGTCCGGGTGCAGACCTACGCACGCTTATCAAGCCATGCTGTGGCAGGCGTCCCACATATAAAGTAGAGGAAGATGGGCATCGATCTTAGCTCAGGACCAGTCTTCCTCAGCAAAAGAGGAGGTTTGGCAGCAGATGTTAGCTCAGGGCTAATCTTCCTCAAAAAAAAAAATGCTGATCCCTTTGGCCTACATACAAAGCTTTTGCAGGAAATTTTATTGCTATCTTTGAGCCACTAGATGGCAATTGTACTGAGTTGAGGAGGAATGCTGACTTCGAAGGATCACTGGTAAAAACAAAGCAAAGCAAAACAAAAACCATCACCAAAAAAAATGGGTTGCTTAAAGCGGTGAGGAATTATGTAGAGTTAAATGGATGACATCGAAATGCAAAGCAGCTGATCGTGTCTGCTACCTGTTCGAGAGAATATGCTTAAACAGTTACGAAACAACGCATCTAACTCATCAATGCTGACTCAGCAGGCGCGGGTCTCGTGGTCCGGGGGCAGGCAGCGGGCGCTCGCGCCGACATCAGCAGCCCTACTTCTGGTCCCAGCTCTTCCTCCACGATGCTGTGGGACACTGATGAATCACTCATCCTCTCTCTGCCTCGGTTTCTGCATCTTTAAAATGAGGAGGGGCTCAACCACGCTCCGTGGGTTAGCCCTAGCTCTAGATTCTATGATTCCCTGGATAAGATTCCCAATGCCTTGGGGCCGGCAGGTGGCGTAGTGGTTAAATTCACAGGTTCCGCTTTGGCGGTGGCGTTCGCGGGTTGGGAACCAGGCACGGACTTACACACCGCTTGTCAACCGATGCTGAGGAGGGTGTCCCACATACAAAATGGAGGAAGATCGACACAGATGTTAGGCACCATCTTCACAAAAAGAGGAAGATTGGCAACAGATGTTATCTCAGGGCCAATCTTCCTCACCAAAAAAAAAAGATTGCCAAATGCCAGTTAATAAAGATTTCCTGCACTAAACAGGGATGAGAGATTCCAATATTGTTGACCTCCAGGACAAGGGAAAGAAGCCTTATTGCCACACACGTATTTGCAACACAACATGCTGCCGCCATTCTTTGAGGCAGCTTGAGGGAGTATCTGCCGTTTCCCAAAGTAGCTTTGCCTGATTAAAGTAAACATCCCTTTAAACCTGAAATCTGCTTCTGCAGGAGAGAGTGTGGCAACAGGTCCAGCTGGTCAGGCAGACACACTGTCTCACTCCGTGACCAGAGTGGGTCGATCTCAGGCAAACAGCTTGAGCTCCAGCAGAAAGTCTTCCAGCCCCTTTCCCAGGCTGCCACCCTTGCTTTCTCCCCTTTGTTGCTCCACACCGGCTTCATTTCCCCTTCCTCTGGGCGCATCAAACTTCACTCTGGTGGGGGAGGGGCCCCTGGCTCCCAGGAACAGGAAAAAATCCCTCGCTAGAGCCCGTAGCCACAAGTGAGCCAGCAGCCCAGTCAAAGCCCGTTTCTCACAGAGTGATCTGTTGACTTCGTGTATCAGAACCAGTTAGGCTAAAAAGGCAGACTCTGTCCTCCCTGGACCTGCGGGGGCAGGATCTCTATGGGGAAGCTGGGAAGGGACATTTTCTCCCGCATTCGGATGAGACTGCAGTTTGAGCCCCACTGCCTCACGACAAGGCCCCTCATGGAGGTCGAGGTTACTTGAGTTACAGGCAATTTAGTGGAAGTCTAGGCGCTGTAACCAGAATAAGGGGTAGCACTGTATGATTTGAGAGGGCACACATGGCATTTGTTGAAACAGAAAAGATATCAAAGAGAGAGGTTGGCAGTAGCTCGCGTGGGGCTTCTCGGAGTGGCGGGGGCCCTGTAGAATCCAGGCCTGCTCGTCTTCTTTAAAGGTGGAGAAATTTACATTTTCCTCCCAAAGTCACCAGGACCAGGAGCAACAACTTGCCCTAATTAGCCATCTCACAGGAGACTGGTAAATAAACTAGAATGCTATTTCATTAATTACAGGAAAGACAAAACTGGTAAGCAAAGTAGAATACTTGTGTCAGCATGCCGGGGAGTTGCTCTTTTTTTGAAAAGTCTACATAGGAAGGTAAATTACCATTAGCAGGTGGTTTGATGAGCATGGACTCAGACGGTGGCAATTAGATGATGTTAATCTCAAGAGATGTGGCAACCAGCGACGCTATCTCCACCCAAAGGAGGGAGATGAGAACAGACCTGCCATTTACCTAAGCACCTCCTATGGAGCAGACACTGTCCCTGTTTTTAATCTTGTAGGAATATACTTGGGAAAGGGACAAGAATCTTCTCACTAGCCGTCCTGTGCACCCTGAGAGTGCAGACCCAATGATAAATCCTTGTTCTTGTTTTTATTTTCTTTTGCTATTTTTTTCCTAGACGTTGGTGGCCATTACACGTGTCAACTCCGTCTTTATTCTGTCCAGTTATAAGACAATTGAACAGGCTTCTTGAGAAGCACCTTAGTCCTGTTGACTAATAAAATGTCTCAGGGCAATTTTCTCTGCAAGTGGGATTCTAATCCATTACCTGCAATTCTGTTTGCATTTTCAACCTAATCTGCATACCTGCTAAATTCAAATTTTAGCAAAACGATGCATAACAAATGAAATATTTGTGTTCCTACTGAGCTACGTTCAAATTATGCACGCACTTAATTCTTAATATCTCTTCCAGAAGCACAGCTGGAGTGGCCTCAGACAGAACGGAGGCGACCTGGACCTTAATTATGTGCAATGCCCCTCTAACCTGTACGTAGCTCACTGGCTTCAGGCTCAGCTTCCAATCTAGGTCACAGCAGTGTGCACAGCGCCCTGACCTTCCCCATTCCCATAGGGCCACTTTGGTACCGTTAGTCATTTGTCATGTGGACTCTATTGAGATGATCTGTCCTCTTGAGGTTTATAGGTTAAATTTTCCTAAAATCAACTGAAATTTAGGGGAAAGGACAAAGCCAGAGAAAGCAGATGTATTGGAAGCTTGCTTAGGCTTATAGCAGCTGCTGGGATGGCTGAAATAGAAAACACTGGCTTCTTTCCCAAGATCTTATGTTTAAAATAAAAATATAATAATGATAATAATATCATTGTACATATATAATGGTCAAAGCATTAGAGAAATAATACTCTTAAAACCTGGTCCACATTTTCCTGTTTCGATGAAAAGAGAATGGGATAATTACATGGAAGAGAACCAAAGGCACAGATAACACAAAATAACAAATAATTTACCAGACATTTGTATTTTCAATTGTAATACACTTGTAAATTTTACGGTGCAACGTGGAAATAGAGGTAAAGGGTTTTGGAAAACACTCCAGTGTAGGCATCCTCCACCACACGCTCCTGTCTTCCTAGACCTCCCAGCCCTCCTCTGATGTTATCTGTTCTTTGACCTTCACAAGGTCTCCAGCAACTTGAGGACTCCGTCTTATCTCAGTCGTCCACCTGGCACCAGTCGCTTCTTTCTTCACTTTTCCTCTCTCCTGCCCAGATCCCATGGTCCATCACTTCAACTACTCTCTACCTGGAAAACACAGCTTCCTTGTCCCTGCTCTTACTCTTGTCTTATAAATCCCCAACCCTCAAGTAACCCAAACACATCTGTCTTCTCCAGCTCTACAGACTGGTAGCCAAGCAACAGAGAAATACACACGCTTGGTGGATTGGTTGCAACTACACACTTAGGATTTCCAGTCTCATCTGGGCCCCCAGTGCTTCTAGACAACCCTGTCTGTTTCCCTGGTCACTTTCCTTTTTCCCCTCTTATCTATGGTAGGTCTAAACATTTGCCCCTTTTCTCATGCTCCCTAGCCCAGCTCTAGTATCCCCACTTCCTTTAACTGATAAAATTGAGATGATCAGGAATGAGCTCCCTCAGTTCGCTACCTCTCACTCACAAGTTTACCTGCACCCGTGTCCTTCGTTCCCTGGTGTCTTAGAGGACGGATGCTTCAAGAACAAGATCACCGCAATGCTCTTGAATTTACTCTTCCCCGTTTCCATCCAGGAGTTTGTTCTATCAATAATCTATTTGTTCTCCTGTTTGTTCAACTTCTCCTTCCTCTTGGTTTCTTCTCATCATAACTTAGTCATGTTCAAGTCTCTTCGAATCTAAAAAATAATAAACAAAACTCCCACCATCCTGCATGCCTTCTCTAGGTATCGCTCTATATTTTACCTCTTTTTGTCCAGGCTTCTAGAGTCATCTCCAATCAGCTTTGCCACTTTGCCGTCCATCCAATCCTCCATCAAGCATGATTTGGCTTCTGCCCTACAAATCCACAGAAACTGCTCACCTGAAGTCATCAATGACTTCCTCATTACTAAAGCCAGTGGACAGTTGGTTCTTTCTTACTTGACTTCTCTGAGATATTTGGCATCATTATCTGCCCTCTTTTTTGAAATCCTCTTCTCTGACTTCCTGCACGTGTGTAGACTGTAGGTATTCTGATGACTTTCAAATTGTATCTCTAGCCCAATCCAGAATTTCAGACCCTCATGTTGACTGCACACCAAATTCTTCACCTGGATCCAAACGCAACATATCCAAAATGGGCCTCATTTATTTCTCCCACAAACTTTTCCTTCTCTGTGCCTCAATTGCCAAGTCAGAAGCCTGGGCATCATCCTTAACTTCTCCCCAACCCACCCTGACAGCCAGTGGTTGCCAAGTTCTTTCTACTCTACCTCTTGATAAGGAGGCCTCATTGTGACCTATCTAGTAAAAGAATCAACTGACTATTCTCTGCTTCCCCTCTCAACCCAGAGAAAGCTTATGTGGACTTTAGAATTCTGTGGTTTTCTCACCCTGCTCTTCATACATAACTTCCATTCACTGAACAAAATCACTGGGCCCGGGAAGCATGAACCCAGCTGCAGTGAAGGGTGGCAAGTGTCAAGCTGATTTCTTTTTTCAATATCTGTGTTGAACAAATGAGATTTTTTCAAACTGTAATCATCTTGAATTATGTATCTGTGAGCTTCTTTGAGCAGAAAAGTTAAAGAAATAAATTTGTAAATGTTCAAGGAAAGATTGGGCCATGAAAATCATCACAGTGGGATCATTGGTGGGACTATGCCAGGCTCTTTCAGTGAGAATGAACCTCATCAGCTCCCTCTGAAATGGAGGGATTTGGGCTTCTAAACCGCAAAGTCCCATCTTTGTGCTCCAAGTGAGACATGAAGATAAACCAGAGGACAGGAGGTACCAGCCACCCCCTCACCAGTCCTTGTGACACATATGGGTGGTGATCACCCCCTACTCAGAGCTCTCTGGGTCATCATGATGCACTTTCCAAGACCCATCTGGAAGGTTTTCAGAAAAAGACCAGAGGACCTCAATGTTTACAAAACGTTTCATGTTAATCAGACTCAAATTTTTATATCAGAAAAATTAGAAGAGGAGAAAAAAGAACAAAATTACCATCCAAGATTCATTTCAGTTCAAATTCTCTAATCTCTTTAAATCACTGGTCTTTAACTTCAGTAACAGTAGGGGTGGGGAGGTGTTGCAGACTCCTTTGAGAATCAATGGAAGAGATGGATTCTCTCTTCTGGAAAATGCTTACACACGTTTACACACACACACAGCTTTATGTATAATTTCAGAGGTTTCACACATCCCAGTTTAAGACCTCCTAAATATGGGCACTGTTTAGGCATGAATTTGAATGTGACTAAAGATTTTTTTGTGATCAGGTAAACATAAGATTCCCACCCAGTAAGACCCAGTATCACCCAGACTCTCAAACCTGTTCCTCTTCCATTTCCCAAAGATGCTTGCCGTGGACTTCCCTCAGGTGCCCAGCTCTCAGTTGAGAATAGTGTTCCTTAGCTAAGCCACTGTGTCTGAGACAAAAAGCCTTTGAGGGACTTGGTCCTTCTCCTGTCTCCATGTCCATGTCCACGGGACTGGCTGTACCAGGAAGGACAGTCCAGATTCCAGCTCTCCCGGTGGGCTTTCCTCTCCAGTCAGACCTGAGGGTTTTATCAAAATGATCCCAGATTTAGAAGCTGGGTCAGAAGTGGGATGGAGGAGGGTAGGATGCTTTACGCTTCTCCTTTCCTGGAGAAACAAAAAAAAAAGGATCTGGCTTGGCCGGAGGTTTGAGTCAGGGATGGGTGCCCAGATCAGGGGAGAATGGGTGCCATTAAGACAAAGAAGCTTTTAAGGGCTTTGAAGGTGCTGGCAGCTGGGCCAAAAGGGAGATAGAACTGGAGCCTGTCCTAGGAGGTTGATGCTGGAGTTAAACATTTCTCACACTTACATGTTCTCAGTGCCCAGATCACTGCGCATCTCTGCAAATGTGGGAGCATGTCTTGGGACGCATTATTCGCGTTATTCTCGCTGCTCTATTATCACCATTGCCATGCGGGCTCCAATCTCTGTTACTCCAGTTTCCCCACATCCTTCACTTTCTGGGAACTCTCCTCTACATGATTTCCTAATGACTGTTCATTTAGCACTTGCATTTCCCTACAATTTGAGGGCTTTTTCAAGAATTCCAACAAACAGTCAAAATTTCTCCTGACTTCCTTCTAATTCCAAGCCATGAAAAAATATTTTGCATGTCATAACAACCAGATAAACATAAGTGGCAATTTCTCCAACTGATGAGCAAGTCCAATTTTGTTTCACGTTATTTCTATAGAATCATAGAAAACAAAATGTTGGCAGGATTCCATGGAGAAAAAGAAGAATTTCAGCAGTTTCAACTAAGTCCATTACCTCATCGTTTCCCAAACTCACCAGTTGTCATACCATATTGCAAAATGTCACCAGCAATTTCGCGATTTCATATACTATGGAGAAAAGAGAATTTTGTTGGGTGCCTGGAAAGAAAGTGGAAGGGGAACTTGTACAAGAGAAGTGTCACATACGGTTGTTGTGTGTGCTTGCCTCCTACAAATTCTGATAGGTGCAGGGAAAAGATTTTGACAAGGTGTTTCCGTCCATAATGTTTATTTTTTTAAAAGAACAAAACTGCCAACCTCAGTTTGCATCAGTGAGCTACCACAACGTGTTGAGTGTACTGTGTAGACTACAATCCATGAAATAGATCCTTCCTGTGGCTCTCAAGGGTGGGTCCTTTATGCCAGGAATTCTCCGCTACACACAAACACATATACCCACCCACCCACACACACACACATACCCTCCTTCACTGGTTCCTTCCAGGGCATTCTTCATTTTTTACCAGATTGAGCAAGTGATTACAAGGCCAGCATGGGTGGAAAAGAGACTCCACAACTGAGGACGTGGTACCAACCTTTTTGTGAAAAGAGGAGGAAAGATGGGAAATCAATAAGCATAAGTTTTCAATGGAAACCATGTCATTCTCTTCCTGCCCCAATCTCTAGGGCACTGCAAAAGTGGAAGCAGCCCCAGCCCCAGCCCAAAGGAAGACTGAAGGATTATTTACGCATGTATGCAGTGCAGCCATATAGTGGTTCAGACCACAGAAGGCCTGGATTTGACTCCTAACTCCAACGGTTGCTACCTGCTTGATCTCACAGATTTCAGAAAAATTGTTTAATCTCCTTTTGCCTCGGTCTCCTCACTGGTAAAAGGGAAATTAATGATAATAATAATAATAATAACATCTGAGGAACAAATGGGATGCATAAGAAATAAATGAGTTGTTATATGGGCAACACCTTGTGCCTAGCACATAGCATGCACCATAAAAGTACTTGATATTATTGCCTCTTATGTTTAAACTATTTTACCAGGACAGGAGAATTTTTTGAATTACAATGACTGTCTTTTAGCAACCCTACAATTACACTTCATTCTAATCTGTGGCCCCTTGTCCTTTCATTCACGGGCCACCATTGTCAGGAGGAGAAGTTGGCACTGGAAGGACATCTGCAGAACCAGCCTTCTCACCCTGATGCCTGAGAGACTAAACGGTTTCTCTGACCCAAGGTTGGAGGAAGAGGTGGAAGAAAAGCAAAAGAGAAGAGGCTGGTGATGGTATCTGAGGAGGGTCCTTGGGCTGAAGACTTTCTCTCGATGAAGAAACAGTAGAACCCCCAAATAAGGGTGGGGCTATGAGAGGAGAAGAGATCCCTGCCTTGCGTCCCAACTGGACTTGAGAGGTGTCAACCTCACAGAACGTCCTGCCCCACCATGGCATGACAGAAGTTGGGCAGAGACGCTGTTGAAGCAGAGAAGACCTGAAATATCCCCATTGGGTTTGCCACTGATCAGGAAGGTGTGGGAGCAACAAGTCTTCCTTGTGCCCCAGGAAGTGTGAGGAAATTTCACGGGAGAAAAGAGAAAGCCAAGCTAACAGGATGTGACAGTCCTGATGCAGGGACACCATGGTAGAAGTGGAGAGGACTACATGGCTAGGGGTCAGTTAGCAATCTGGTGTTTGAATAGTTGCCAGTGTGGCAGGATAGTGATGCCTGAGCACAGGGAGAAGTTGTGTACATGTCAGTGATACCAGGGTGGACAGGTGCCTACAAACAGGGGACTGATCCCCTTGCCATTGATGCTGTGATGCTACATAAGGACCCTGGATCTTAGGGGCCAACTCTGGGTTTGAGGGTGGGACCAGGGAGGACAAAATCCTGGATTAACTCAAGTATGAGCCTTAAGTGAATGCCTTTACCTGAGAGAAACCAAGATCGGATTTTCTGCCAGGAAGCAAAATGGGGTTTGAAATAGAGAACAATTTGAGTCACAGAAAAGCAAAGAGTATGGGGGCTGGAAACTTCTACTTGCTGCCGTCTCCGAGAGTGGAATGGCCAGGACTCACAGTCAAGAGCACCCTGTAAACTCAGCAACCGATGTCCCACTGTCCAGGATGACCTTGGGGATTCTGCACAGGCACTGTTGGGAATTGCCACTTTCTTTCTGAAGGAAAAAGTCCCCTGGGTTGATAGCTGGCTAGAAATGGCAGAAAAATAACAGGTAAGACAAGATATGGTAACTGGGGAAGTCAGTGTATGTCACTTATGTGAAATCAGGAGTGACTCTGGGGGGGCCCACTGCAGACGGCCTGGTAGATAGAGCCCTGAATTTGGGTCAGAGGTCCTAGCTTCAAATCCCAACCCCACCTCTGAGCTGTGCAATCTTGGGCAAGCAGATTAGCCCCTCAGACGCAGCCTCATCTAGAAGAGTCCCTCCAGATGAGCCTTAACGAGAGCAGATCTGGAAAGTACCCCCTGTAGCCAGAGCCGTGGCGGATGCTCAGTGAGTACCTACTGAAGAAAAAGCCCTTCCCCTGACTCCTTTACTTACAAACCTGGACGGGCTTCTTCCCCCAAGTTTACAGGCCTGCTGACCACACACACTTCCGCCTCTGGCTGGCATCTTGCCCTGATTTGATGGACGACCTGGAGCCGTGATGCTGCCCCACACTGATTCAAGCACTATTTGCTCTTTGGATTCTGTCAGCCCTGTTGGCTGGCTGCCCTGCCCCCTAACCCCCACCCCCAACACCACCAACAACCCCCCCACACACACACTCACACAACCCTCCCTCGCCAACCTGTGCCAGTGAGGTACCAGCACGCCAGAGGCAAAGCCAGGCCTACATGGCAGGAGCAGCTACAGCTGTCTCATCCCAGAGACGTCTTCTCACCCAGGAGGGGGAGACCAGCTGAAATAAACAGCTGGGTCTGGCTTTACAATCAAGCCAGAGCGACACTGTGCAGCAATAACCCCTTGTCCGGTCTCAGTGGTGTCCAGGCCCAGGTGCGGAAGGGGCCCTGTGTGGAGGAAGCAGAGAGGATGAGCTCCACCCTCCGAATTAACGGAGCAGAACCTTGGAAAGGAAGCGGCACTTTAAAAAGGGGTGGCTCTTGAAAAACTCCCCGGGGCTGGTGGAAAGGAAAAAGGGGGTACACAGGGAGGGAGCCGGAGATGGAGGGGGCCCTAGGGCTTCGCGGGTGGGAGGCCGGCATGCCTCCCTGACAGCTTGAGATATTTCAGCGCCAGAAACTGCTGACCTTCCCTTTCTGTTGATGTCAGCGTATTTCCTTGGCTTCCTTGTTGTGGGCGGTGAGTTATTCTGTCCTAGCTCCCCATCTGGATTCACTTTTCTCGCTTTAACACGCTATGTCTAGGTCCACGTTCTTAATAATGAAGTCAAAATGTCCTGTCGTCAGGGCTTTCAGGAAAAAGAGAAAAACCCAGCTGGCTCCAAAGCAGCAGTGAAGGCAGCTGGAACTGCGCCGGGCGGAGGGATGGACCAAGCTGCACTCCACGAAACCTGGAAAACTCCATCAGCTCTTCCAGGTTCTCTCCAGCCTCCACCTCCCCAAGGACCTCATTGTCCCTAAAAAAAAAAGCTGTTGGCGTGCACAGGCTGAGACCCACCAGTCACCGGAATGGGAGAGACTCAACAGGGAGTCTGTTTCTGCACACTTGGCAACAGGATGCTGCAAACATCTGGTCCTCTTATCTGTGCCACCCCCACCCCGACCCCCTGGCCTATCGGCTCCAGGAGGGGCAGCTGTGGCTCCTTCAGCCTTGGCTGCCCAAGGACTTCGAGACGTCCCTGAGGAGTCCAAAGACTTCCTTGGTGGGTTCTAACCACCAGCTGGGACTCCTGCTCCCATCAAGGGGACACTGTGTCACAGTTTCACCCTCAACAATGGCTTTTGGGGAGATCTTCTTGGAAATGAAAAGGAGTTTTTTCATGAAAGCCAAGGTAAAGACATTAACAGGGATCCACTGTTTATTTCTGAAATGAGGGCTTGTTCCCAGATTATGGTGCGTGGAGGCACATGTCTGGCATGGCAACCCCCATTTAAACATGGATTCACCTCCGTGGACTAAACTCCTTCAGTCGCTGCCCACATGTCCTAAAGGAAACCACTTGGGGCCTGGGGGAGCCCAGTCACACGTGGAGAAGAAGCTGTGTAGCAGCCCTGTCTTCCTGTGCAGCCTGGCTCCCCAGGTTGCACCCATGGCCCTGCCCTGGCAGCTTCCTCCCATGATGGCGCCAGACAGCTCTGCCTCCACACAACATGCACCATGAGTTCTAGCCAATACTTGGTGAGTATCAGGCGTGAGCGCATCCACCCAGCGATGCTGTGATTCCAGAGGAACTGTCTCACAGGGCAACACAAAGAACCCGACTTCATCTCTGCAGGAGCATCTTGCTCTATTAGAGATTTTACTATGAATTAACGAGCGAGCTTTCAGGGCTCATTTACAGCCTCTGTGAGCTGTATAGAGAGTCTCTCCCTGATGAGGATTCACCCTTGGCTGACAGTCAGCCCCTGTGCAGGCATGGATGCGCCCGGGTCCGCGTGCCTCCCCGTGGGCAGGTAGCAGGGTGGCCAGCAGCCTTCTGCAGCCAGGCCCAGCACCTCCACTCGCCTCTTTTTCCTAAATGGTAGCACAGGCTTAAAAACAACAACCAAAACAAGAGGTTTAGGCTACACAGCACACATGGACACGCACGTGTTGTAGACGGCAGATAGAAACCGGGGTCCTGCTGGGCTGCTTCAGCCGCACTCATGGCCCCCAAGGAGGGAGGGCACCTTCCTGGGCCTCACGGGGAGGACCCAGGCGCTCCGCTCTCCAGCCCGCCAGGAACTCCACCTACCGTTCAGGCCTGGATCCTTTTCAAGAGCGATGTTTGGGTCCGCCCCCTTTGGTGCTTTGTCCCGTTGCTTCTGGAGCTCACCTGGCAGAGAGCACACCCTCCATCTCAGAGGAGGTGCACCCTGTGTCCTTCTCCCTTCTCCACCCACAGCGCTTCCCTCGGGCCAATGCATGAAACTCCCTGGCTGTTATCCGATGTCGACACCAGCTGTCCGCACCAGGTTCTTCTATTCCCGGATGGACTTAGTCCTTGCCCTGGAACAGACAAAAGGGGTCTGAATCTAGCCGTGCAGGGTTGTATTGCACTCCATTCATTCCTGCATTCATTCATTCATCAAATGTTGTGAGGTTCCTACGTAGAGGCAGAGGAATCGTGGTAGAAATTAGACCAGGGATTCAGAAATTTATGAGCCTTGGCTTCTTCACTTCCTTAAATTGCGCACTGGACGAGCGAGAGGAACGTGCACCGGGCTGAAGCTGGGCAGCTGCTCCCCCTCAGCTCCGTTCCGGACACAGTAGTTTCTGGGTCCTCTTTTTACATTGAGTGTTACCCAAAGCCAACCCCTTTCTCCTTTCCAGAAATTGTTTTGGAATCCACAGAGGAGAGAGGCCCTTGTATTCACAAGCAAACAAATTTATATGTTGCATTTGAAAAGAGACTTAAGGGTTCATTTTGAAAACCAGGGTAATAACGGTAAACACAGATAAGACATACATCTGAAAACATATTGAAAAGAGATTCCGACGCACATTTGGAAAGAAAAGGAGGCATAGCATTCCTTCAGGCAAAGGATCAGCATGACTTTGAGGCAGTAAAACTCTACAGATATTTGTATCCGCTGGGTTTTTAACTTCTAGACAGATGACACGGAGTTCTTCCAAATTCTGCGGTGTTGGGTCCTTCATCACAGCACAGGAGGCCCCCCCGGAGGAGACGCAGCCCTGGACTTGGGGTCAGGCTCCAGATGACTAGAATCATGGCGCTGAGCAGAGAGAGCCAGACCCTCCAACCCAGAAGGGGAAGGGCTCTAAAACAGAAGTACAAATGGCTGCCCGGAGATTGACCCTGGCTGTGTGTGAGAATCCCCGGACTCTGAGCCCCACCCCGCCGTCTTCTGAATCTGAATCTCCAGCTGAGATATCACCTCTACTTGTCAAGCCTTTCTGAAGCCTCCAGACTACACGACTCCCTCGCCTGTGTACCTGTCCAGGCTCCCATGCGGGGTGTTCATCACACCCTCCTTACCGCGTGTCCACCTGCCCTCCAGTTCACACAGGACTCCAAGCCTGGTGAGTCAGAGGAGTATCTAGCCTACAACGAGAAGGTGTTTTTCCAGAAAGTGGTTGGATATTTAAAGTTAAAGTCAATAGGTAAGTTTTTACATTACTGATTGGAATCGCATGCAATATTTCGTCTTTAATTAGGATTCGGGCATCCCATTTATCATTCCGCAATTTAGAAGCAAATGTGCTAATTCTGCTGTTACATACCCTGAGACTGTCTCATTAATCTAGGCAGTGACCACGGCCTCAATCTTTTTCTGCAGCAGGACCAAAAGATGAGCCCAGGGAGGGAGATGGCTGTCAGGCCCTGGCTCTATCTCGGCCAGTGACTCACCTATAGCTGCCACATGACAGGATGACCCCGGCCACAGATGGGACACTGTGAGCATCACCCAACTGCCAATTTTCACATTTCAGATAGACCTAGAAATAGGAAAACAGACTATGATAAGCCCTAAAACCATATCACATCCCCCTCCATAGAGTTCATTTTCAATTGCTAATGTCATCAGCTGTGTCCTCCGGCAGTGACATACACTGTTTCTCTCAAAACCCCTCTAGGAGCAAATGTCCCATGAGGTCACCTTCTCAGTCGGCTGAGTCAGAATCACAGAATTCTGGAAATATAAAGCTGACAGAAGTCTTCCTAATAACAGAACTGTTACCATTTCTTGAGTGCCAACTATGAGCCAGCCACTTCATGTATTCTATTTCGTTTAATCCTCACACTAACCCTGACATGTAGGTTTTACTGTTCTCATATTTTAGATTTAAAAACTGAGGCTTGGGAAGGTGAAGTGATCTGCCCAAGGTCACATATCTAGTAACCCAGATCCATATGACCTAAAAGCCTCTGTTTCTCACAGTGGGGACTGTGTACAAGGCAGTATGTCCAGAGTCGCAAGAAACCACGTAGGTAAACACAGCACCTCCTCTGAAGTGCCGATTTTACTGGATGGTAAATAATTTAAAACACCGTTTTTATTAAAGCAAATGTGCATTTATTATGGAAAAGAATACAAATTTGCGCGAAATTTGAAGATAAAACTTGAAACTTTAAGAAATTCATACTTGTGGCAAGCTGCCTCTGGTTTTGCATCCCACCCCCTCACCCCTACCCCAAGGCTCCCATCGCGTTCCTCAGCCACGAGGAGTAAAAGCAGAGCCACAGCCAAACAGAACTGAGGAATGGCGCCCCCAAGTGGGAGGTGGGGGAATGGCTTGTCATCGAAGAGCAAAGAGGAGTGACTGCATTTTCCTGTCAGGCTCAGTTTCAGCGTCCATCTCTGGAGGAATATAAATCATGGAAGTCCATGGGTTGCCAAGACCCTTCCCACAAGACGGACGCTCTCAGGAGGTTTCTGAAGCTGTCCAGTGCAGAGAAAAGCATCAGCAGCAAGCTCATCTTCCCCCAAAGCCTCTCCCACCCCCAAACCTTGCTTCCCCTAAGGCCTAGGTATCTTTTCCACAAAAGCCCCCAGAATCATCTTTGAGGTGTTTGCAGTCATTCGAGACTTGATTCTAAGCTAGGCAGCCCAGCCTATACTCAGAGACTTGAATTCCTCCAGAGAGGATAATCAGTGAATTCTGAAAACGATGAAAGGAAGGATTGGCCAGGCCCTCAGCCCAGGTGAGGTGGGTACACCCATTGCCTGGCGTCCTGACATCATTTCAAGTTAAGAGGTATAGCCAAGAAAACCATCGAATGAGGGAAAGAAGAGCATGGTCTGGGTAGGCTGTGGAAAGGAGACACCGACCTGGAGGAAACAGAAGGGCACCACATCTAAAGCACACTGCAGCCAGTCTGCACCATGTCCCGCTCCCCAAACCCAGCTGCTCCCTGCCCACTGACCCACTGTCCCTGCCACTCCCTTTGACGGGAGCCTCTTTTCCCTGCTCATTGCCTCGCTAATTTCTACTCACCCTATAGGCCTCAGCTTGGATGCCACTTCTTCCAGGAAGATTCCCCTGATTCCCTTCAGCCTAGCAACTTCCTGTTTACTCCCATAGCACCCCACAGTTCCCCCATCCTGGCGTTTCTCGGATGGCACTCTAATTGCCTGTGTACTTTGTGAGTCCACAGAGCGTGAATCCCCAGAGACCATGCCCTGCGCAGAGAAGTGCTCTGTGAATGTCTTCGGAATGAATGACAGTTCAAGACACAAGTCCCCAAGGATGCCCACTGGGCCACCGGGGTACACTTTTCTGTCAACTCAGCCACCTCGAAAGCCCATAGCAGTAAAGGGCTGCTTTTGAAAAGGCCTGAGAAGGGAGAGGAGCCCGTCCCAAACTGGGCATCTCCCCTGTGCGCTGAGGACACGGGGAGAAGGCAGAAAAGGCCTTTGCACTGGAGAAACTCCGGCTAAGGAGGGAGACTGTGAGGGGCACGATAGCGAGGACACATCCTTTCAGCGAAGGTGAAATGGAGGCAGAGGTGAGAAGCAAACCAGGTGAGCAATGCCAGCGCTTACGTACCAACCTGATTGTTCTAGAACATCTCACTAGACAAAGGTTTCGGGGGGAAATATTCATGAGAATATTGACATACCTAATATGCTGTTCATTTGTAAAATAATTGAGTCAACAAAACGCTTTCATATACACCATTTATTTCATTTTACTCACGCATCAAACATTTGGGGGTTGCTGTTTACACAACACTAACATCGAGTGTGAGGCCAGTTGGGAGGGTTCAAAGATAACTACCTTTAAGGGCTTGGAGTTAAGTGGAGAAGATACTAGTAACTACAATTTAAGGCAGATAGAGATACATGCTGGGTACATTAGGATTGTTTCTGCTGTAAGTGACTCAAGCTGGCTTAACTAACGAAGTGAATGTATTTCTCATGTGACTGAAATGCCCAGGGGCATCTTTAAAACCCGAGTTTAGCTTTATCCAGGGGCTTGAATAATGTACACTGGTCCCTTCTTTCAATCTCTTGGCATTGCCTTCTGCTGGGCTGGCATCACTCTCAGGCTCCGTCATGGCAGTCACTCATGGTTTCTGGCTCATATCTTCCAAGGGCCGATTTGACCTGAGAATAGAGCTTCTCTTCTCCCACAAGTTCTGATGAAAATCAGGGCCCGATTATCATTGGCCTGAGTGATGATCGTGTACTTCCCGTGACCCAATCACTGAGCCATGGGAACAGAATTAGTGGACTGGTTACCCCAGGTTGCGTGTCCCAAGAGCGCCTGGGCTGAAAGGAGAATGAATCCTGAGCACTCAAGTGTCGTAAAAGACAATCTGATAAGATGCTAGAGACTTGGTCCTCACAGCAATTTTGCATTTTCACCCATTTTGCAAATGAGAAAAATGAGAGTAGGAAGAGCAAGACCAGGACTAGGCTCTGGCCTCCCGCTTTGGTTCTGTGCTCTTCCACTTGTTTGTCGGGGATGGAACGCTCCTCCTTGTGTGAGACTGTCCCAAGCATTACAAAACATTCATCCGTGGCTCTGAGACCGATGACACCTGCCTCCCATCATTGCAGCAACTAAAAAGGTTTGCACGTATTTTCAAAGGTCAGCTTGGGGGGCGGCACCTCCTTCATTTGAGAAAAGTGGAATGTTGTCCAAGCGAACCTCGTCATCGGGAGTTCCATCCTTCAGAGTTACCATATGTGAGCTCTAACACTGGGCTCTAGAGACAGACTGGACTTCTGATTGGACCCACCTTCGAGGTCATCTAGTCCAACCGCTTGGGCCAGCAGTTCTGGCCTGGAGGAGAAGAGGAGAGTGAGGCTGGGAGGGAAGAAGATGCTGGGGACGCACTCCTGGGAGGCGAGGTGGAGGGTTGCAGGTGGCGGGTCTCAGCTTCCCATCAATGCTGCTCTTCCTCAGATAGCGAAACCACAGAATTAACCGTTTTTATGGTCAGGATTCAAACTGCTTCTTAGGGACGACAATACGACTCTCCCTTTCTCGGGTAAGATAAGGAATCATGGGCATTTGTAAGGTGGAATGTTCACTTCTGGACACCACTCCCTGAGAGAGACCTTACCAAACTGGTCTGCACGCTGAGCAAGCCAACACGACAGGTGAGGCTCTGAAACCAGCTCATCACGCGAGGAACATCTTCAGGATGAGGCAAAGGTACACCCGGGAAAATACTCAAAACGAGACAAGAAATTGGCCTCCTACGACACTGAAGACAATCATACAGGAGTACTTGGAATTACTCTCCATAGCCCAAGTGGGCAGAACCAGGTCCAGCAGAGGAACAGAAAACACTTGAACAGTGGCTAATAACAGAATGAGCGTCTGGGAAGGTAGTAAGTTCCCCACTGCTGGAGGTATCCAAGCACATCCCGAGAGGTTGAAGTAAGTTTGAAGCTCAGTCTCTCAAATGTTCTGAAGCAACAGAAGTGGATGAAGTTTAGTGGCCTGCACGCTGCTAACAGCGGTTACACAGAGAGAGCAGGTGGTAAGTTATGCTCATTTCCTATCAGAATAACTTTAGGGTAAGATCTCTTCTCCCCAACCACAAAAAGTGCAATCTGTAGGACACTAGTGTGAGAGACATTATTGTAGGATAATTTTGAGTCTGTTCTAATTTACAAAGAAAAAAGAAATTTTTAAGAAGCTTTCATACTTTATTAATAATGCAAAACTTTTATCAAAACAAGTAATCATGGGGCCTGCCTGGTGGCATAGTGGTTAAGCTCACACACTCTACTTCAGCAGCCTGGGGTTCGTGGGTTCAGATCCTTGGTGCAAACCATGCCGTCCCACATACGAAATAAAGGAAGGTTGGCACAGATGTCGGTTCAGCAATAATCTTCCTCAAGCAAAAAGATGAAGACTGGCAACAATGTTAGCTCAGGACCAATCTTCCACCAAAAAAAAGGCAAGTGATCACTTGGTAAAGAACTGCTGGCCTAAGGGGTTGCCCTAGATGACCTCTAAGGTGTGTCCAACCAAAGCTGAGGCTCAACCTAAAACTCCATGGGTGAGAGTGCCCAGAGGGTGCTCAATAATCTCCCCACAGGAATTCTGCAAAGTGTGGCATGTCCTGTTGTGCTTCTGGCTATCTCACGGGCCAGCAGAGGCCCACAAACGTCCAAAGGCTAAAATGAAATGTAATTTACACCCTGGAACTGCCCGGGGAAGTGGTGGCAAGCTTTACAAAGCAATTGTAACCTCACTATGTCACTCTCTTGTCTGAAGAAGTACCGGTCGAGACAGCTCTCTTTGTAAAGCGTCCTCTCTGTCTGTTAGCTGAGCTCTGACCTAGAAAAGACGGAAGAAATGCCGTCGGGAGGAGCTCTCCAATCTTTGATCTTCGAGGTCGCTGGAGCTGAGCCAGCTGGCCATTGCATATTTTCCAGACATCAAGTCTCTGTGAGTGGAAATGTTGTTCTATTTGATACTATAGGATTTGGCATGAATTCTAGGTCACTGCTTTGGTTAAATTACAAAAATGGATGTTTCTATGGGACACCATGGGCATTAGAGATTGTTGGGATCGATGTACAGAAATATGAAAAAGTGGGACTTGGTCTTTGTCAAGAGGCCCAGAGCATGGCTGTGCCTTATTCTCTTGCTCATCAAGAAGCAAATGTGTACCTCACTGCCACCGCTACCCCGTCCTTCCCATCACCAAGGTCATTCCTCCTACTATTCAGAATGAAGTGGTGTCATTGCTGCTTAGTTGCAAGGACTCATGGGAGCAAACCTTCTGGATGGTGCTATCCCCCACCGCGTTGCCATGGTATTTGTATGTGCTGCTCTCCTCTTTCTAACCTGCTGCTGCCGCCCGCCACCATCAACACTGGTTTGTGCTATTCACCTTCATGGGATTTAAAGCAGAAGTGCCACCCTGCTGTCGGGGCGCTTCCTGTGAGGCTAAGCAAAATGAATACTCCCCCCGTGCATTCAAACAACATGTACTGAGCACTGAGATGTGCTTGCTTGGTATCTCAAGTTGATTTTACTTATCTGAAAAACATCTTGTTCGCAAAAGGATTATCTCTCTATTATATTATTTACCAAGTATTCCAAATAAACGTAGAGTTAGAGGTTCCATAAAAATGATAAAAATGGAGGTGACATATCCCAGGATTCTGCAGTCAACCCCTTTTCCCTTCTCTTCTTACTCTGCAGTTCTCTGTGGAGTAGAAAATGCCCTTTTGTGATTATGACTATCACCTGAAGTCTAGATCATCGGTCCATACGTCGGTGCTGAATTTCAGACCTCTGTGTCCAACTGCCCACAGTCATCTTCAGAAGTCTGGCAAGACACCAGATTCATGACATTCCCAGATCATCTGACAACCCCTGTCCCCTCCTTCTTACCTCCCTCCGCCCCTTCTCCTACCAGCAAACCACTTTTCCTCCATGTCCTCCCAGTCTCAGCTGGTGGCACCACCATCCGCCCATCACAAACCTCATTGTCCCACTGCACTCCTGTTCCTTCCCCCTCCACATTAAATCCTGTTGATTGAACCTCTCAGAGAGCCTTTGCGACTCTTTTTTCCTTTCATTTCTACAGCCACCACTGAAGTCTCAGCTCCTTGCACCTGGACTATTTCTCTGATTGGTGTCTTGGGCTCTAGCTAAAAACCTTCGTGTGATCTTTCTAAAATACCAATCTGATCATGTCACCCTCCACCTGCCCCCATTCCCACCTCCCACGCCTCCTGCTCAAAGTGCTTCAGGCTTCCCTCCTCACCTGCAGAGTGAACCAGGGCCCTTGGAGGGATATCACCCCTGAATACCCACCCCCTTCCCCCTGCATTTAATCAGTGCTTTAGTTTCACCTATCTTTAGTGATCCCCACATGGCATACTAGTTCTTGACACCAAATTTGTCCTTGTTTCCTCTGCCTGAAATCTTTTCCTGCTTCATCCGTCTGATAAATTCTTGTTTGTGCTTCAAAACCCGCTGGTGTGCAGTCTCCTCCCGGAAGCCTTCACTGCCTCCCCTGCTCTTTTTGCCCCTGCATCTTACACCTGCATCTTCTGCTGTTCTTATCCCACTGCTGCCACTGGGGAGCCTGTAGGAAGCCCGAGCTTCTGGAGAGCAGGGACTGGGTCTCAGTTCTCTCTGCCTCTTTGGTCCTGGGTTCTGTTCCTGGCACGCAGGAGAAGCAAACGGCCCGCAGACTGTAAAGGGGATGCTCTCACCCAGGCTCCAAAGGCAGGGAAGGGAGGCAGTGAGACAGATTTTTTTAAACCATCAACAATTTTTCTTGAAAGATGGAGGTTTGGATTCCCCTCTGAGGTCACACTGTTCCTTTGTTTCTGGAAAACGTTAATGATCTTTTATGCAAAAGTGAAGCTATGATCCTCAGTTGCAACGGCAAGCTTCTAGAGACAATGAGGAGAAACTGCCCTGCATGAAAACACAAAAGGTAGTCTTTATTGAGGATGGAGAGGTGTACCCAAGATTATTCTGATTATTATTATGCTATTGAGAGCCTGGTCACAGCTGAGAGCAAGGAGGAGCTGGGTGTCTCCTGAACGTTAGTGCAGCATGGGGTCTGGAGGAGAAAGGCAGGGACTTGGTAAGGATCCCTGTGGAAGAGCATGGCCTGAGGACCAGTGGTATCCAGTTTTAAGTCACCCCTGACTCCCTGTGTCATCCTCTCCACTCCCCTGTTCTTCAGTAAAGCTTTATGAAATGTCACAGCCCCATCTTAGCTGAAATTTTGGGAATTAATACGGCAGCCAGTGTCCACTGCCACACAGCCAACACAAAGACCTCCAACAGGGTCTCGAATGGAGGCAGAGTTCATTCCCCACCAGCCATGGAGAATCACGCTCTTTACGAAGGTCAGCGAGTCTCTCCCCAGCTGAAAGTGAAAGGGACAGATGTGACATGGAGAAGGGGACATTTTCTCCAGATTTCTGATTGGTTCAAAAGTGGATCGTAAAGTCTCTCTTGAGATCGGTTACCTTTCTGGCTTAGAATCACTGAGGCACAGGTACGGCTCTCAAACCAGTCCAGAATGGGCTGCATAAGGCCCTGAGAGGTCTCCGTGTAACTCAGTGGGCCAATTTGAATGCTCGAGGCTCCGTGGAATTTTTCTTTAATACTTTCATTGGAGTAAAACAGTACACAGGTAGCTTACAACCGTCTGAATTTTGACACAGAAAGTGACCACTGTTGGAGGACAGATGTCAGGCCAAGGTGACAAGCAACAACCAGGGTAAATTTTGAAATGCGTACATTTTCCTGAGAGATTCCCAAGGCACCCTGGACAGGCTCACCTGGTAGAAAATTAGGGAGTCAGTTGATATTTGGCTATTACAAGAGAGAGACTCCTGAACTTGGAATGACTAGGGCCCTCAGGGTCATATTAGTGTCATCACCACCTCAAAACAAAATTGCCTCTAAACCCAGTCCTTTTCTAAGACTCATCCTATTGACTCTTTACCTTCGTATGAGCTGAACTCAGGGAAAACCACGTCAGAGTTAGACGTGTGAAATTGGATCCACTCTGCATAAGGACAGTGGTGCTCTGAGTTACACACCAACACCCACAGATGCCGGGTTCATCTATTTAAGCCATGCAAGGCTTCTATGATTTTTTTTTTTAGAAATTGTTATCATTTCATGCCTCTGAAAAATCATCACAGAGGTACTGTTCATTTTTTTTTCAACGCAATTGAAATTGTACATGGTAGGGAGGTTTTTAATTAGTCCGTTCCAAGCAAGAACTGTGTGTGCTCCTGCAGCAGGAGCCTAATAAATTACTTCATAATCTCAATTGCAGGCTTTGTGTCGGAAAATACTCATTAGTTCGCACCAGCGGCCAGCGGCTTTCCGGGCAAGGCCTTCGAAAGAGGCTGCGGTGGGTGTGGATGCAGTTGCTTGCAGCAGCACTTCTGGGCCACTGAAAACAAACAGGCCTGGGTGGGGTGGCCATGCAAGGCTGAGCTTTGGCGTCTGCGGACAAAGGAACTTTTGGAAACTCCACGCCAGCCCTTTCTGCCCAGTCCACACTTTCCTTCTCATAAAGCTCTTTTCCCACCCCAAAAAGGGCTTTTCAATTTTCAGATCATCCCAGTGTCATTTTTTGAAATGTGGAGAAATCAAATACTTAGAAATAGTTGTCCCAGAGTAGGAAGGAAAGATTTATCCTGTTCTGTTTAGATGGATAACATGTACATAGACAGACAGACAGACACACGTAAAATTCAGATAGATAGAGAGAATGAGCGGGCGGAAATGTTCTTAGCCTGGCTGGTGAACAGTTCCTCTCAGAGGGAGCATGTTGTTTCATATGTTGGTCAGTCACTGGGAGTAAGGTTGAGGCCCCAGGAGGCATGCCCTTAAGGTAAAAGATGTGCCCTAAACTGCTTTCTAATGAGAGAGGGGTCTAGCTGACTTCAGGGTCCTAAAATGTTGTTGCACCCCGATGCTTTGGTAAATAAGTTGGGTTGATTGCTGAGGTAGAATTGTTCTGCAAAACTAAAAAGGGAGAATTTGAAACTGAGGAAGGAGGATTTGGGAGAGAGTTATGACGATCAAGTCGGCCTTTGTACGCAAAAAAGGAGAGAAGGAAAACTTTCCCAGCAGAGCTGGAGAGTTGCGATGTCTAAGGGGGATTTTGAAGTTATTTGCTGCGGGATGTACAATGTAAACTCCCTCCTCCATCTGCCCTAGAAAACTGCCTCCCAGAAGCAGACCCTGAGGCTAGGATTCCCGTGCAAGGGGCTTATTAAGGAGGTGCGCCCGAGGGAGACCGGTAAGGGAGCAAGGAAACAAGACAGGCAAGAGGGACAAGTCAAACCGAAGTGCAATGCGGGCAAAGTCCTGGAGCCTGACCCCACAGGGAACCTCTGGAGTGTGAGCACAGCTCAGGGTGGTCCCCACCGGGGGAAGGGAGCTGGGCTTCCGCACTCCCGCACTTGTGAGCCTTGGTCAAGGGTGGGTGGAGGCAGTGGATAAATCCCCCAGCCCTTCTGGCTCTGTCCAGGGACAGTGGCTCCAGTGGCCTGAGGGCAGTCTATTAGAGAACCTGCAGTGTTGTCTGACAGCTGCAGGTGGAGCTGAGTGGTGGAGAAGCCAGAGGGCTGGGTGGGGGGCAGAGCACAAAATGCTAAAAGGGGATCTGAGGAGATCTGATAGAGCACTGATGTGTCCCCTACAAAAATCTTTAATAAATTCTGCCTTTGCTCACCAATGATTGTGTGAGTCAATTCTTCATGGTAATAAAAGAGGAACTGACATATGCATCCAGGTCAGGTCTGCAGGGAAGAAAGCAGAGACTGTGCAGAGAATGGGGAACTCCTGACATCTGTGTCCCTCTGCTTTTGGAAGCAATCTCACAATTACATCCAAATATATTATGCATGCTTGTGAAGCGATACTGCTGATGCCATATTGAAATAGAATACCTGCTACCAAAATGTGATTATATATGCAAGGTACATGTATTCACATCTCTGATCATTTCTGCTGGCAAAGCAGCCACGGCTCCTCCTTGTCCACCTGACACGGTCAGCCACTCCAGGCCCTCCACAGTCCGCTCCAGCCTCTCATTCCAGCTGCATCTTAGCCCAGATCCTGCCGGGTGCTGCCCTTGCTCCACTCTCCCTGCTGTCCTTGCACTGTAGCCACCGACCAAACCTTAACACGCCCCAGGCCCCAGGCTAACATGGGTTATGGATGTCACTTAATTCTAACAACAACTCCATTCCTTAGGTGCTATTTTCTTTATTTCCCAGGTAGGGGACTGCAGCGGGATGAGGTGTAGTCCGAGTTCTCTAAATGGGTAGGCTGGGGCTGCGTTTGGACCCAGGACCGGGTGACTCAGAGTCAGTGCTTTCAGCTGCCACATTGCTCTCCTCCATGGACGCTGTCCCCCTTTCTAAAGCCCCTTCCTGGTTTCAGAATGTCAGTCTCCTACCATCTTCCAAGGCCCGGTTCCGATTCTAAATCCTTTTAAATGAGGCAGAACTCTCAGAGAAAAGAGATCGAAACCCAATGTACCAGAAAGGAAAATTATTAGTTTGAGTGGTTGGGAAGAACATGGGCTGGCCTACCGGTTCAAAGGGACTGACACAGGCACTAGCCCTAACAGGGACTTACTCCAGCTGGAATTCTCTCTCTACCTCCATCTTTCACCTTACACCCCCTCCCAGCCCGAGAACCTCGGCACTGTGAGATGCCCCTCTCTCTCATCATCCATTTGTCACCCCAGGGAGGCTCTGATTGGCCCTATTTGGGACACACGCTTACCCCTGCCTGCATCCAAGGGAATGGAGTATTATGATCAACCAGACCAAAGAGACTGGTTTGTTACATGAGGAAGCGGGTGGGAGAAAGAGCTTCTGGGCCGTTCACAGCAGCGCTCCTGCAGCTCGTCACACCGTCCGTGAAGACCCAGACAGAACTGCTCTTTTCCCATTGTTCTGGCATGAAACAATCATTTCTCATGCTCACAGATTCTCTGGGGCAGGGATTCGGATGGGACACGGTGGGGATGGTTTTTCTCTGCTCCATGGTGTCTGGGGCTTGAGATGAAAGACTCTAAGCCAGGGCTGGATTCATGGGAAGGCTCGTGCCCTCACATGTCTGGCAGTTGATGCTGGCCATCAGCTTGGGGGCTCAGTTCCTTTCCACATGGTCTCTCCCTGGGGTTTGTCTGCGTGAGATGGTTTCGGGTTTTCTCACAGCAAGGTGGCTGGGTTCCAAAGCTGAACATCCTGAGAGAGAAGGAGAGAGCCAGGTGGGGACTGTATTGCCTTTTCTAACCCATCTTCAAAAGTTCCACCGCATTCAATTTGTTGGAGCCCCACAAGCTTGCCCAGGTTCAAGAGGGTGGGAAATAGATTCCACCCCTTGTTGAGGAGTGGAAAAATTCTGGAAGAAAATGTGGGATCAGAAATATTGCTGTAACATTTTTGGAAAATATAGACTGCCACCCATTTTTTCCAGTGAATTCTCTTTGTGTATGTTTGTCATATCTTCCCTAACTTGTGAGCTCTGTGAAATATTCATCTTTGTATTTCTATGCAGTGCCTTGAACAAAACCTTATACACAGTAGGTCCTCAGATATGTTGGCTAGCTAAATATCTCTGACATGATGGCATCCCAATTTTTTCAACAACTGGCTTTGTGACTGTGAAAAAAATTACATCTCTGAGACTCACTTTGCAAACTGAGGGATTTTAACTAAAGTTGTGGTTCTAAACATTCTGGGTTAGCAGTAAATTACAAATCATTTTCTTCAAATAACATCTAATATAGAATCCCAGTATATAAAACCGATGGAAAAAAAACAGATGTGAAGAAAAGGAACCCTTGTGCACCGTTGGTAGAAATGTAAATTGGTGCAGCCACTAAAGAAAATAGTATGGATGTTTCTGAAAAAATCAAAAATAAAACTACCATCTGATCCAGCAATCCCACTTCTGGGTATATACCCAAAAGAAATGAAAACAGGATCTCAAAGAGATATTTGTACTCCCATGTTCATGCAGCATTATTCATAATAACCAAGGTATGAAAACAACCTAAACGTCCACCAACAGATGGATGGATAAAGATGATGTAGTATATATACAATGGAATATCATTTGGCCATGAGAAAGAAGGACATACTGCCACTTACAAAAATATAGACGAATCTTGAAGACTTTATGCTAAGTAAAATAAGTCAGACAGAGAAAATAAATACCGTATGATATCATTTATATGTAGAATCTAAAAAAGCTGAATTCAAGCCAGGCCTGATGGCCTAGCAGTTAAAGTTCAACGCATTCCGCTTCGGCAGCCCAGGTTTGTTTCCTGATCCCAGAACCACACCACTCATCTGTCAGTAGCCGTGCTGTGGCAGCAGCTCACACAGAAGAACTAGAAGGACTTACAACTAGAATGTACAACTATGTACTGGGGCTTTGGGGACAGAAAAAAAAGAGGAAGATTGGCAACAGATGTTAGCTCAGAGCGAATCTTTCCCAGAAAACAAAACAAAACAAAAACACAGAGTTCTGGTCCCACCCAAAGATCCTGATTCAGCATGTCCAGGGCAGAGCCTGAGAATCTGCATAAAAAAACAAAAGCTGAACTCCTAGAAACAGAGACTAGAATGGTGGCTACCAGGACTGGGAGGTGGGGGAATTGGGGTGATGTCAGTCAAGGAATGCAAACTTCCAGTTATAAGATAATAAGTTCTGAGGATCCAATGGACAGCATGGTGACTACAGTTAATTATGCTGTATTATATACTTGAAAGTTGCCAAGAGAGTAGACCTTAAATGTTCTCACCACAAAAAAGAAACGATGAGTATGTGAACTGATGGAGATTCAACCAATCCAACTGTGGCGATCATTTTCCAGTACACAAGTGCGTCAAATCAACACATCGTACACCTTAAACTTACACAATGTTATACATCAATTATAGCCCAATAAAGCAGGGAAACAGCACAGAGATGCTCTTTTTGAAGCAGATCAGAGGTCTGGACAGATACTCACTTCTGTCCCCTCTCCCCACTGCCATGGCTAACCCTGACACAGTGTTGTGGAGCTTGTGGCCATCTGCCATTTTTAATCTTCCAGAATCTCTTCTGATAACAGAATCTACTTCTTTTTGGGGGGACCATTTGTCTCTCTCTCTCTCTCTCCCCCAGTTCATTTAGTTCACATAGGGCTGACTCCAGCCCCAGCTCTAGAGAGGGGAGTGTGACCCAGACCTGGCCAAGCAGAGTCATCATGATTGATTTGGAAATGAGCACATGACCCATTCAGGGCCAACGAGACTCAATTCTAAAACTTTTTACTGAAAATATTCAGAAGGATGGTGCTCTTTGTTCCACGGTTGCTCAGCTGGTAGAATAAAAGCCCTGGAGTTGCTGTTGGCCATCGTTGCTGCTTTATCGGGGAGAGTCTAGCTGAGAATGAGGCTCTACACAGCGGGAAGATGAACTCAGAGACAAGGGTGAGGGTAGCAGCAAGGAGGCAACTGGATAATATTATTTGAGCATCTGGACCCGGGCTTGCCTGATGCTAATATTAACCCTGGATTTTTCTAGACAGTTTGAGTTGTGTTTATGCCACTTTCAAATCAAAGAATTATGGCAAATACACAGAACTGCAAGCTTCTATGGAACATTGTTTGAAAACCGTCACAATAAATGGTCTCTAAGGCCCCTTGCCCTTCCGTGAACTCTGGAGGTGTAGATCTTTCAGCTTCTCGTTGTGTGTCGCTACAGCACTACAGCAAGGGAAATGCATTGGTTTCTCCGAAAGCACAGGATACCCGGTGGCCAAGAGGACACCAAGAAAATGCTCATGGATTCAGGCAAGCCTCACTTACGATCCCATCTCACATTTGCTCTAAGGCAACCCGGATTCTCTGTTTCTAGGATTGAGCTCAGTAGATATCGAAGCTTTCAATCATACATAAATTCTATATTAAAAAGCCATATGTCTTCTGTAGGAAGAACCATATCAATGGACCTTCAAAATTCTGTTAATTGTGGAGTGGGAGGGGGAGCAGGGCATAGGGATGAATGCCCATTTGGGTAGGAGAAAAAGAAGACTGACAGACCAAATCTGATTGACTGGCTTGCTGGCTCCTGCCATGCCCTTAGCAAAGTCCAATTCACACGTCCATGGAGGGTGGTCTCTCACACGCATTCCTAGACATGGTTTAAGGATTAGAAGCAAACCTTGATGCTTTTTAGCACTTCTGTTAAGACTCCTGGAATGTCTCTGAATTTTTCACGCCCTACAGGGGGCCATTTGTAGATCTATATCAAGAACATGGAACCACATCAAAACGAGGGTTGTGTTTCGCATCCCAGTCAGTGTTACCACTGTAGGATCTGATGTCTTTGGCAAAGAATGGTATTCCCACATCTCAGGGCCCAGGGGAGTCTTGGTGCTGAGTCACTCAGCCAGTCAAGTTAGACACTTTACTCTGCACGATTCTGCATCTACCCACTTTCCTGTACTTATTTCAAAGAGATTTCAAAATAGAGGCAGATTACCCACAAAGAAGATGATTTTTAAATGGCATTTAAATAGTAATCCCTGCTCATTTTCTGCACTTTTCTTAAGTTACCTTTGTGCCTTTTCTATTTGCAAATGATATCATTGGAACATCTGTGTTTTAAATTGAGTCCCGACCACTTGCAGGAATTCCTCTCTCTTTTCATCCTGGTGCCTCATCCTGCCTGGACTCAGATTCTGTTATGTCACAGTCATTTTCAGGAATGCAGATGGTGCTGCCAGAGGCCCAGGATTATGATTTTCCCATACAGAACAATATTGTTTTCAGGGAAATTGCTCTTAGAATCATATACCTCAAAGTGGACATGAGGAAGTGATGACGAGTCAAGAAAGGAGTCCGGCGGCTCAGCAACAAGGGTCCTCTTGCCTGGTGTAGAGGCCCTCCTCACTCCTGAAAAAAGGCAGGGCCCAGCACATAGTGGGTACTTAATATGTGCCAAATGAATAAATGAATGACTAGAAGGGTGGCATAAAACAAGTGGTTTCATTCCATTTTAGTGGATTCACATAGGAATCCAATAGTAGAAGAAAGAGAAACAATATTTGATCACCTGTTGTCCCTGTGGGGATACACTTGAGCATTCAAAAATAATTTCCTAAAGATTATTTCCTAGATTCTTACCTCACTGATGCTTAGAATCGAAGCATTGAAAAGGAACTTACATGCAGAAATTATCTTTTAAAGATCTACGATTGGCCCTGAAGTTCTCTAAACTGAGTTTTTCTGAGTGTATTATGGAATACTAAGAGGTGTTATTTGGAGAAATGATCCCATGTTGAAACAAGTTTGGGAAGCAACACGGTGAACAGCATCTTTACTGCAGGACTGCTCGGGGTCTTTACTGGCTATTGTTCATTGTAAATCTCCAAGGGGCGGGAGAGCGGACAATGTCCATCCAACATGTTAACACAGAATCCCTTTTTTCAGTTTCTCTTATTACTGTTCCACAGGTCATTGACACACTCTTTTGGAAAGGCTGCCCTGGAACAAAGTTCTGACTGTATTTCTTTTTATTTCTCCTATGGATATATTCAGCACAAAGGAAAATCTATTCTCCCCTAGTTTATCAAGCTCTCTCCTTCCTAATAATATAGTCCTAAGACTGTATTAAAATCTGTTGGTTCTCCCTAAGTCATTTAATGAAATACAAATAAAAATACCAACAGATTTTTTTAAACTAGTCAAGACGATTCTGATGTTTAGATGGAAGAACAAACAAAAATAAACATGAGATGAAGGGGTGGGGGTTTTCGCCCTCAGATGTCAAAACACATTATAAAGAAATGATATTTAAAAGAAAAAATAAACAAATGGGACTAAACCAGACTAAAAACTTCTTCAAGGCAAAGGAAACAATGAATAGACAACTCACCAACTGGGAGAAAATACTCGCAAATCATATATCTGACAAGGGGTTAATTTCCAAAATGTATAAAGAACTCATACAACTCAACGCATAAAAACAAATAACCCGGTCAAAAAATGGACAGAGAACGTGAGCAGACATTTTTCCAAAGAAGATATACAGATGGCCAAGAGGCACATAAAAAGATGTTCACCATCACTAATTATTAGGGAAATGCAAATCAAATCCACAATGACGTATCAACTTATATCTATCAGAATGGCTATAATCAACAAGACAACAAATAAGAAATGTTGGAAAGGATGTAGCAAAAAGGGAACCCTCATACACTGCTGATGAGAATGCAAACTGGTACAGCCACTATGGAAAACAGTACGAAGATTTCTCAAAAAATTAGAAATAGAAATACCATATGATCCAGCTATCCCACTACTGGGTATTTATCCAAAGAACTTGAAATCAACAATACAAAGAGACTTATGCACCCTTATGTTCACTGCAGCATTATTCACAATAGCCAAGATGTGGAAGCAACCCAAGTGCCCATCAACTGATGAATGGATAAAGATGATGTGGTGTATATATACAACGGAATACTACTCGGCCATAAAAAAGACAAAATTTTGCCATTTGCAACAACGTGGATAGACCTTGAGGGTATTATGTTAAGTGAAATAAGCCAGACAGAGAGAGAGGAACATCGTATGATTTCACTCATATGTAGAAGATAAACAAACACATGGACAAAGAGAACAGATTAGTGGTTACCAGAGGGGAAGAGGGTAGGGGAGGTAAAAGGGGTAAAGGGGCACATATGCATGGTGATGGATAAAAACTAGACTACTGGAGGTGAGCACGATGCGGTCTGTACAGAAACTGATATATAATAATGTACACCTGAAATTACGCAATGTTATAAACCAATATGACCTCAATAAAATAAATAAATAAAGGAAAAATAACTAAGAAAAAAAGTCTGATATTTAAAATTGTATAGTACTGGCACTTGACTACATCAACAGATCAATGGAGCAGAGTAGAAAGTCCAGAAATAGACCTGATATGCGGAGTCACCTGAAATCAGTGGAGAAATGGTGAGTCACACAATATAGAGAGTTGGGACGCTGACCAGCCGTGGAGACCAAAATAAAATTGGATCTATTCCTAACATCTTATGCCACAATAAATTCCAAATGTTCTTAATGGATGAAAGATTTAAGAGTAACAACTGAAATCATAAAAGCCATGCAAGAAATTATGGAGGAATTGTTTTATAATCTTAGAGTGGGAGATCTAACTTTAATAAAAACCAAGAAACCAAAGAAGAAAAGAATGATAAATTTGACTACCAAAAATTTTTTAAAAATCAAAGGTTCTACATGGCAAAACCCAACATGAAAAAGGCTACAAAACTGGGGGAAAAAAGTGTTTGCATCTCGTATCACAGAGGAAAGGTCAATGTCCTAGTAGAAAAGAGCTCCTACTGATCAGTAAGAAAAAAGAGAAAAAATAAAACTGAAAAAAATAAACAAAGGCTATGATCACTCCACAGAAAAGGAAATGCAAATGTCTCTTACAACGTCAGAAAACAGAATCAACCTCGTTCATAATAAGAGCGAGGCATTTGAAACCATACTGAGCTGTCACTTATGGGCTATAGAGCGAACTACTCTACGCAGAGAAAACCTCCAACATTATTGTTTGGGGGGGATCTGGGGGTTGAGATACTGGGAAGGAAGGAAGACTTCACTGTCTTTTCTTTTGTACCTTTAGAATTTTGAATCATGTGAATGACTTTGAAACGTGAAAAAATAAAGAAAGAAAACTGAATCTAAAAAACCAATTTTTGTTCTCTTTTGGCTACTCCACTCGGCCCAGCGCCGGCTGGCCCCGGCCACTGCCCTCCCTCTGGCTACCCTGATCCCTCAGGAACTGCAGGGGCTGCTGGAAGTCTCCTCGATGCCCAGAGCTGGTTTTGTAGCTCATGAAAGGAAAGCTGTCCTCAGAACATTGCCAAATGGTTTCAGAACACATTTTAATGTGACGTTCCTGACAGAGCAGCTGTGGCTTCATTTAGCGGACCGTTTGAGCGTTTGAGTCTAAATACAGCAGTTGGGTTCCTAGAACAAAAGGTGGTGAAGGGATGGGAGTGTGAAAAACGTGGAAAGAGACTGGCTTTCTGTGTTGCGCATATTAAGTTTCAGAACTGGAACTTTGCTTTTACCTTATCCTTCTGCTGGACTTTATGTTATACGTAAGATTTATCCCAACTCTAAATACATAGATGGATGTTTTGCTTTTTGTCTCTCAACTTTTATCTGATAAAATCCTCACAGCACTGGGTGAAGTGTCGCAGGATGTTACAGCTGGAAGGGACTGGAAAGATCATTTAATGATGTTGTTTGGCATAAAAACTCTGTTTGCTAGGTATCAGGGGAACACCAGCTGACCTCCCTCCCTCCGTATTTGAACTGCCGCCCATTCCTGGTAGGACTCAGCACAGCAATCCATTTCACACCCTGCAAAGACCTGTGGGGTCGTAATGGTTTCTACTAACATATGTTTGGCTCTGGCAGGTGGTGAAGAAAAGTAATGGGAGACTCAGAATCGCACAGACCAGCCTGGCTTGCAGAGTCTTAGGAAATAACTTGAGAGCCTGCCAGCATCGTGGGAGCAAGTCGTTCCAAATCAGTTCAAACAAACAAAACTTACAAAGATTTACACAGGTTAAGCCCCCTTCCACATTACACAATCATGTTATAGTTCAACCTTCTCCAATTTTAAACAACCACCACAACCCTTAAGGACCAGTGTCACTCCCCTTGCCTGACCATAATAATCCTCGGCCTCTGATAGGCATCAAGGAACCCAGAGAGATAGGAGAATTAAAGCTGCAAATATAAGTTTTGCTCCCAATGTGAACATTTTTCCATCCAACCATTTTTCTTGCGGGCGTCTCGCATCCTGTGCTGTTCAGTACCCGCCATTGACATTGGAAGTGTCCTCAGGTGGGCTCAGACTTTCCTGACATTTTGACACGTATCAAATGTGTCCACATCAACTATGGAAGTTCTTTTATCTGATGATCACACCTCATTTCCGTATCATAAGTGTTTGAGAAAAGAATCTTCAAAGAAAGCCAGTTTGGAGCCCACTGATCTAGACTGTACAAGCACTATAAAGGGACGGCAGAATATGACAAGATGGCCCCACCCACAGGCAGGGACATGCGGGACATTAGAGAGCTCCAAGCCCCAAGGAGAGAAGACAACCTGCGGGGACTTGAGATAGCTGTTGATCTCAGATCCCTTACTCTCCAGGTTACGTGCTTACACTATTCCCCTTTGAGCCTCCCCTCAACCTCTTTGAAGTATTTATTCCCAACAGGATGAACCACTCTTAGCACTGATGGGAATTCTATATATGCTTTTGTTCTCTTGTTCCCATGTAAGTTTCGTCCCAAGAGGGAGCCATTTGGGAGCAAATACTGCCAGTTTTCTCCACCCTTACACCGATTCCTGGGAGAAAGAGTCACTTAACTAATTGATGAGATGGGGAGATCCTGACTTCCACAGTCCACATTCCCCAGAGGGTGGGGCCCTGAGTTACATGAGGACAGTGCTCTCCTTTCCCTTCTTGTCTTCTCTGTGAGCCTGAGCGTGGTGGATGTGCTGCATCTGGTCTGCATTCGGGAAGTAACTGAGTGCACGGCTCTTCTCTGGCTCGAGCTCTCCACTTGCCTCTCTCACTCTGCTCTTCTCTTTTTCTGGGGTGCTCTCTTTCTCTCACATTTGACAAGATATGAAGTGGGCTCCCTTCAGGCAACTGGCAGGGACCTGGAGTTCACGCGTAGACTCAAGCTTTCCCCAGATGAGTCCCCAGGTCTAGGCTGACGTGGAAGGGAAGCGGTGGGAAGTCCCACTCTGCCCCAGTCCTAGCTGGGGTCCAGTGTGACAGATAAGAAGCCCCCTACCTTGGACAAGACATCTGATACTATGCTTTAAGCCTCATTTGTCTTTTAGTGTCTGTTTCTAGAATTGTTAGAATCCAAAGTGGAGAGGAGTCCAGTGACTGGACTCCCAAAAACCTCTAACAATCACAATAGGGTCCAGACAGTCATGGAATCCTTCTGCCTTATAAGATCATGAGACAGACTGCTCACCTGCCAGCCTAGCAAGGGTGTGTGGGCATTTCACTCGCCCCAGGACCACTGAAAAGAGAAAAATTATGGTCATCGTATTATAGCTTTACATTTCCAGCAGAAGGCTTGTGTGAGCATCAGTGTCCTGCCCTGGGAAGAGGGTAGGCATTAGAGTAAGCCAAACATCAGTTTGAATTTTAACTCCTCAACCTATTCACTCCATAACTTTGGGCAAGTTATTTAAATTCTCTGATCCTCTATTTCCTCATCAATAAATGGGAATGATAACTCTTTTCTTGGGGCTTTTTTTGTCAAGAGTAAATTAAATCACATACATTAAGTGCTTAGCCCATAGTCAGTACCCAAATAAATTGAGCCTATTAATATTTCTGTGTAGCTGTGTGCCTATTAATATTTCTGTGTAGCTGTGTGGTAACACAAGGGGTTCTCCTTGGATCTACAGAGCTATACGAACGCCGAGAACAATATAGGCAATCACACAGGAGCTGCAACCCTGGGAGGCCCAGCCTCTGCTTACTACAGGCATCCGGGGCTGTGACCCACTCCCGTGAAGACAAGGATTTCCGGTGGCATCAGAGAGTGGGGGAGGCAGCAATGGGAGCTCTGACTCGGTGGGTCTTTGGGTGATGGTAGAGCTGCTGAAGGAGCCTGGGACAGTAAGGGGGTGCTGCTGAGCCAGGGACAGCCTTGGGCAACAGCTTCCCAATCAAGGAAGGAGAACAGCTGAGGGGGCGGCACTGGCAGCCGCGAGGTGTGGGAGGACAAGTTGGCCATTGCTGAGGCACAGCAGGCATTTCTGAAGTGATTGTGGCGCGGCCTGTTTGCCAACTATAGCAGCGCTGCTGAGGCAGCTCAGTGTGGCCTTGGCACGGATGCTTTTGCAGATGGCAACAGCTGCAGCAATGAGATCCTGAACTGCTTCAGTGATGAGTACCGCTGATGAGCTCTGTGGGTGTGGACCACAGCGAGACAGCTCAGGGATGCAGGTGTGGTGGTGATGGACAGCAGCCTCATAGTTTGGTTCACACGTGTGTCCAGTTTCTAGGGCTGCCATAACAAAGTGCCACAAACTGGGTGCCTTCAACAACAGAAATTTATTTCCTCACAGTTCTGGAGGCTGAAAGTCTAAGATCAAGATATCAGCAGAGTTGGTTGCTCCTGAGGGCCAAGAGGGAAAATCTGTTCCATGCCCCTCTCCTAGCTTCTGATGGTTTGCTGGCAATCTTTGGGGTTTCTTGGCTTGTAGTTGCATTACCCTGATCTCTGCCTTCATCTTCACATGGCATTCTGTGTGCGTGTCTGTCTCTGTGTACAAATTTCGCTTTTTATGAGGACACCGGTCATATTGGGTTAGGGGCCACCCTAATGACCTCATTTTAACTTGACAACCTCTATAAAGATCTAATTTGTAAACAAGGTCACATTCTGAATTACTGGGGGCTAGGACTTCAACATACTTTTTTTGAGGGAGACAATTCAACCCATAACATTAAGACAGCCTCAGAGGTAGCAGTGGGGTCACTCTTGGAAGTCTGGGGGGTTATCCTTTAGTTCAGAGCATTGCATCCTTGAGGATTCCATGCCCATCCCAGTCCCTACTGGGATAGCGTCTCCAGGCATTTCGACAGGTATGTACCTGTGCATCGTAGGATGTTTATCAGCATCTCTGGCCTCTACTCATCTGATGTCAGTAGAGGCCTCCTCCTCAGTTGGGACAACCAGAAATGGGTCTAGACATTGCCCCCAATTGAGAACCACTGCTTTGGATAATGACAGAGTTCAGCTATTCCAAACCATCAAAACTTAAGAACCATCTGAAACAGACAGAAAGGGTAATATTGAACGGAAGTATCTCCAGATGGTCCCCAACTCTGATTCTAAAATGTTCATTGGGAGATAAATTTGTATGCAAAGAGTTAATTTGATTATCAGTTACATCTGCCATCAGAGCAGCCTTGGACAAAAGAGACTGCGCTCTAGGAAACTGCTCAGGGACCTCTGTGGAGCCTCCCATCTTAGGCTATCATTGGTTAAAACACCACGTGTCAAGAATCAGCCACAAGAAGGAGTACAGAGACACGGAGGGCTTCTGGGGTCTTGCTGGTGGTCCGTTTATCACAGGGCTGCCCAGGCTCCCTCCGCAGTAAAGTCCTGGAAGCTTGGAGGGATAGTTACCAACAAAACAACCTAGCACTGATGGAGCACCCTGCTGGCACAAGGCTTTATATATATATAGGCATTTCACTTTTACTATTTTATTTAATCCTCACAAAAACCTTAGGGAGTGGGTATTATTATTATCCTCATTTTACAAATAAGAAAACTGAGACTCAGAGAGATTAAACACAAGTTCCCACAGCTGGTAAGTGGCAGATCCCAGGTAGGAACTCAGATGTTCTCGCTCAGATCTCATGCATTTCCTGCTGCATGAAACTGACAGGAAAAATTGGATGAACTGCCCCGTCCTGGGACCATTATTTTCATGAGAGACTGAGTTGAGCCCTACCCAGGTACATGAATCCTCCAAGCTGAGAGAGTGTCAGTTCCCCTAGGAAGCCCACAGGTCAGAAGGTCATGCATCCCCAAGGTGGACAAGCTTCAGCAAGGTCCTAATATCTCCAGCTGGGAAAGGAGATGGGCACAGTCTTCTTAGAACTGATCCTCAAGGGATCTGGGCCAATGTGAGACCAGCAGTAACATTCTTAAGGGAAGATCCAAGTACGTAGTGGAACCTCTGTTCTCCTGCTCCTTTTCCCAGGGTTCTAAAGGATAGGATGCGTACAGCTCTACTAACCAATCATCATTCACCTGAGCAGTGGTTACCTAGAGAATGAGTCACATTCCCCACATTTTATTAGGCCAGTGGTTCTCACACTACAGAGTGCGTCAAAATCACCTGGGGGGCTTGTTAAAGCACAAATTACTGGGCCCACTCAGAGAATTTTTCTGAGTCAGTAGTTCCGGAGTAGGGCCTGATAATGTGCATTTCTAAGAGTTCCTAGGTGATGCTGATGCTGCTGCTCCAAGGACCACACTTTGATAATTACCTTGTTAGTCGTGGATAAGGAAGACCACTCCATGGTACTTGGAGGTGAAGTTCCTCCACCCTTTCTCCCTGCCCAGGCTCATAGCAGCACAGGGTTATTTTACAAATCCAGGTTACACCTTCACAGCCTAACAGAACTTGGTCAGGAATTCAGCAGAGCAGGATGAGGAGAGCACAGGGCCGGGGCTTCATCCTACAGTAATGACCTCCTCCTCAGAGTAGGGTTCTTCTCTTTCCTTTCGGCAACCAGAAAGCCAAGAAGTTCTTGTCCAGCCCCTTCCCCCAACATCCTTCCCCCAACAACTGCCTTCTCTGGAGGCTGTTCTGGGTCACTGCTCATCTTGCGGGCACACTGGGGCCCATAGAGGGAGCTGCAGATGAGGCCGCAAAGCTATAACTACAAAAGACAGTCTGCAGACTAAGGGTCGAGAACACTTACTAGAAAGAAAATCATTCGGAGAGGCCAGGCAAGCAAGTACCACACATGAGTCAGACTCAGGACTCAAGGATGGCATCCACAGAGTGGCATTTCAATGCCCCTGTGTTGAGTCCCTTGGAAATCCTGGGTCTTGTCCTCAGCCCTCTCCCTCGCTGATAAAATAGAGGCAAGATGCCAAGCTGACACTCGAGTTGTTCCTGACCAAATAGGGATTCAAGTGTCCAGGACTGAAGAAAAGGCCTAGCCTTTTATTTCAAGTGGACATCAAGGCCACACCCAAAATGACATCATAACCTGCTTGGCTTGTTAAAGATAGTTTTCTCATGTCATCAGAGATTCTGAATTTGCTCTCCTGGCAAGTGGCTTTCAGAGAAAGGTAAGCAAGAATCTTTGTTATCTGGACATCCATAACCAGTCTGGTAAGCCAGGGAATTCTTCCATCAGGCGCTCTCTTGAAGGATGAAGAACCAGGTAGGGACGCCAGAAGCTGTGGTAGAAACCGTGGAGAAGGTGGAACTGTTAGAGAATCCACAGAGGAAAACAGACACCCACGTGCGGGGGGGATAGGTGGACATCACTGCTAGTAACAGTGGTGTGGAAAATGGGGGCGCTGATTTAATCACACCCTCCCCTGCGCTGGTCCTGGGAACAGACACAAAGCGAGAACTCGGATGGGGACTGAACTGTAGTGTCTGATTCAATACCGGTAACGCTGATTTAAGACCTCAGCTGACCCCTGTGATCAAAGAAGGCTCTTCCTATGACGTACTTCCAGGGCGGGGCGTGGGGTCCAACGTGGGACGGCTGGATCTGCAGAGTAGGGACTCCCCAACCTACAGTGTGGAGAGCACAAAGCATCCAACACCCTCAGATTGAAGGAAAGAATCAGAGTGAAAGACAGCATGCAGGCTGCCTCTAGGATGGTGATGTTAGACCGGCTTACAGGTTAAAACCACTGGGAGCTCTTAAAGCTGCTCCTCCCTGAGCCTCACACCACCCCAATCTCCTCAGAATCCAGGAGGCTGGACCCAGGCACTGGCTCAGACTTGGAAGCTCCCAGGTAATGCCAACAAGCAGGCTGGGCTGAGAAAGCGTGTCCTTGGGCTAGGCCTTAAGCAGGTGTGTTTCTAGAAAAGAAGGCTGAAGTGGAAAGAGAACGAGCAGGCTCGGGTGGGGAGGCTGCAGGGAGGGGCCGAGACCAGCAGACACACTTCCTCAGGGAGCCTCCAGAGAGGAAGGTGAGGGGAAAACTTCCTCACCAGGATTTCTGTTGGGAAAACCCCTGTTCTATGGGTGGCGGCAAAAGTGTGGGGAGAGAAAGAGGACGCTGGCCCCCGAAACGACAGTCAGAACAGCTCCAAGTACCAAACTCCTACTGTGCGCCAGGAGCTGTTCCATCTCCTCTCATACCTTTAAATCTCGGAACAATCTGTGAAGTGGGTCCCATTATCCCCATTTTACAGATGAGGAAAGGGAGGTTCTGAGAGGTGAAGTCACTCGCCAGGTTGAGGGAGTAACTGAACCACAGCGCTGGTATGTGTGAACGAAGAGTCTATGCCTGCCCCAGCATGCTCAGCCACTTACGCGTCTCCAGAACAGAGAGAGAAACAACATCCCCGGAGAGCTGGAACTCTGTGTGTGTGTGTGTGTGTGTGTGTGTGTGGCAGAGTGAGGATCGTGCTTCATTCGGGCACTTCGAATGCTGCAACTCTTCTAAATACCCACAGGTATACTCATAAATACTATCTTTCCACTAAACGAGGTGCACGAAGTTCTGGCATCGTCTCCACTCCCTGCGTAACGGCAGTGATGTCCTGTGTATGGAACAGTCTGTGATGTCAAATGGTAAGCTAAGTCTTCCTAGTGCCAGGAACTTACCCAACCAGAAGCCATTAAGTTGGATGGGTTTCCTCTTGCCTGTAGGCGTTGCAAAAGAAATGCCCTCGTGTACTTCCCTCCAGCTTCCTAGAGTGTGAGAGTCTCGGCCCTTGGGTAGACACTCATCACCTGGGCCCCCTGCCAACAGCAGTGGAACAGTTCAAACCTCTGGGCTGTGAAGGCTCCTATCAGGGAGCAGAGGACACAGTTTTGCTGAGGGGGATGCTATTTGCAAGTCAGCAAAAGGAAGTTTCTGTACTTCTCAAATGTCTCAGAGATAACATCTCTGAAAAAGGCCCTGTGCGGGATGACATGAGCCACCGGCTTGGTTTTCTCACAGAAGAATAAGCATGTATAATATCTGTGACCCTAATCGAGCCATCCTAACATAACTTGTGCATTTGACAAGATAGAAGGCAAAGAAAAAGCAAGCAGCCGCTGGATGCCATGGTCCCAGAGTTTAGGGAAAGGAGCTTAGCACCAGGGTGTCCACAATTTTTCAGCACTTGCGCATGATCTGAAATCCATAATAATGCTGAGCTGAGAGGATGCAAGCTTAGAGGCTGGATGCGCTTAGTCCTGGGTGTGATTCAGGCATGAGCTGAAGACCAGGGCGGTCAAACCTATTTTTCTTTTGTCAGGAATCCTTCATAATGCCCCAGTTTCACGATGTCATTTTAGTGGAATTAAATTTCAAACAGTTCAGAATTACAGAATTGCTTACATTAGGTTTCAGTTACAAGGCCAGTCACTACAGAGGCCAGCTCATTAGGGGACCCTAGAGGTAAGGGGCAATCAGCGGGAGGTAGCCTCTTGGTTCACAGTTTTGAGGATAAAGTGATTCAGCAGCAAGCCCTTAAGTTAGTCCTGGGTATGGCCAGTCCTTTTTTATTTAATTCTAGAGGTTGTCTCTAAAAAAGCTGTGGAGGCTCTGGATGAGGCTTGACCTTGTAGCAGACAGACCAGGGGCCGATTACTCAACTCTAACCCAGGCCTGATCTGCTTTGCTTTGCTCTTCCTCCGTGGAGGTAGTCCTTGAAGATCCCAGCTGGCATTCCGGAGTGTTCATCAGCGTCTCTTCTCCGTGGCCGCCCCTGAAATCCAGTTCCTCTCTCCCCAGCACTAGGAAGCCCTGTGTGCAGCTTGACCACTTCCTGATCAGTGAACGCCTCGAGGGGATTCGTGGTCAGCATCGCCTCACTTCCTGCGGGACACAGGCCTCTTGAGTTTTGCTGTCTTGGAAGCTCTCAACTCCCATTTTCGTCTCCCCAGCCTTGAGAAATAGATGAAAGCTCTGAGCAAATTCTCTGCCTCTTAGAAGTCACTTTCTACTCGGCTTCTCACGCTCCCTGTCCTCGCTCCTTAAGACTCAGGAAGAAATGCCTTGAAGGGAAAAGCAGTTTAGAATATCAGGCTCACCTCAAGGAGTTTCCCTTCTATCCAGAATTTTCTCCAGTCCCGGCTGTCTTCATACCTCTCCAAAGCCCTCAAATATTTCTTGTTTTATTCGGCAACTCTAGTTGCTTGCAGTGGGAGATCTGGTTGGCAATACACAGTCTACTGTTACCAGAATCCCCAACTAAATCTTTTACATTCCCTTTCACAGGTGTTTTCACCGTAGGGTCCTGTAGAGCAAAGGTTCTTGATCTAGAGGACAGCAGATAGAGTTCAACAGACCCAAAAATTCCTGAAATTGTATGTAAAAGAGTGTGAATGTGTCAATATCTTCAAAGGGACCCACGATCCTGAGAGTTAAGAACCACTGCTCTAGAGTATCCACCAATACTTTATTTGTGTTAAATACAAATTTATTTGTATTAAATAAACCTATTAGTTACCTATATTAAATATCTAACTTATTAAATACCTAATTTAACATAATGCTGCTAAGGTCTTATCCCCGAAAATGGCTTTCTATACCCAGCGTCTAAATACTTAATTTCAAGCCAATAAATATTTTTCTATTATAACGTTTCTTTTTCTGTCATTAAATAACACCATTGTTATAATGCCATTGACCTCTTTAACACTTGAATGAAGCTCAATTCTAGAACAGCAGTCTAAATTTAGAGAAACCTACCCATAAGGCTGAAGTTCTTCTTTAGGGCCGACAGACAGTGATCGCCAACACAGGACTATCATGGCGGGAGTCCACGATGGCCCTGTGTCTCCTTTGTGAATTACATAAGGGTTGTTTACTCTTTATAAATAAACTATGTTTTCTGTTCACAGCTTATGATAATGTATCTTTTGTGTGATTACTGTGGCTCCACTTTAAACTCATTTGACCTCTCCTTTTGAACAGGCTCTTTAGAGATTTGTTGTAGAAAATATATCACACGCAAGTCTCTCTATCTCCTCTACGTGTTTGGAAATCACTGAATAGGATTAAGCTGTGGGATTGTGAGTCCACTGAAAATCAGCAGATTCACCAAAAAGGCAAGCTGAACAAGCAGGAGAAGCTTTCCACAGACTGGGTCCTGAAGAAAGATCATTTCAGAGAACAAGGCTAAGAGTAGAACACATTTTTCCTCAGGTCCTTGCAAATTCCAAAACGTTACAACGTCTCCCATCCCTTGCCTTGCCCTGACCAGTCTGCCTTCCCAGGTCCTCTGCCCTAGTCCAGGGCTCAGCTAGTGGGCTGGAGTCCTGTTGCCTTTAGATAGTGTCACTTCTTCCTCACCCCCCTCCACCTCCCCCACTACAGGATGATGGCCTGCCCTCCCTGGACCCCTTGCTACACACAGACCATCTAACTGGAACATCAGGGAACCTCATCCCTGAGCCTGTTTCCTAGAATTATATTCAGTTCTCTAGGAGTTTTCACTATGTGGCTTTTCCTATGTAGATCTGGAGATAGACATTCAACATACATTTGTGGCCTGGAATAATAGAGATATCATTTATATTTTTAAATATATTCCTCTGGGTCTACTCAGAGAAAATCATGTGGTGGCACTAGACACTGCAGAGTTTAAGATGAATAAGACGTGAAGCTTATTTTTAAGAAATTTACTGCTTTTGTACCACAACAGAATTAGTCAGAATTTTTTTGGTTGCAAGTGACAAATGGAATTTTTTTAAAACTTATATAACTGAATTGTGGTAATTCGGAGCCTGAAAGTCAACTAAAACCAGAAACAGAATGTTCCCAGGGCGCCCTGAAGTTCTCTTCTCAGCCTTTCTCTGAGAGGCTTTCTTCTCTTCGTCTTCTCCGCCGGACATGTGACTGCCAGCAGCATCCAGGCTCAGATCACCCAGCTTTGTCACCAGACATAACCCAAGAAAAAACAATCCCAGGACAGGGTCTGGATTGCCCCAGCTTGATCTGATTCCAGTGTCCATTCCCAGAAAAATCAGCTATGGCATGGGTGGGGTGGTGTAATCGGCTCCACTTGGATCAGCTGTCCGTCTCTGGCCAGAGTGACCAGAGGACTGAAAACTGTGAGAACACAGCAGATCTCACTCGAATTGTATGTCTAAAGTGACCCTCGGCAGATAAAACCAAACAGTCACAACTACTTCCCTAGGACCAAGTTCCTTTCACGCTGCAAACATCCTAAGATGAGGGCATTTCCTAGAAGGGCTATTTATTTTTCAATGGGCCACAACATTTTCCAGATGTATGTAGATGCCTCTGACTGCAGAGGAAAGTCTGGATCTTTTCTTTGTGAAGACTCCTCTATCCTCTAAATTTGATCACTGTCTGCCTAGAACCTCCTGGTCTGGGGTGCTAACCACTGACTGGGTCAAATCTGTTTTCTGGCCTTGGGAATGAAAATGAAAAAGCAAGTGTACTTGTCTCTGGCAGGCAAAGCTCCACCTTCAAGCCCCTAAATTGCCCTGTGGATTCTGGTGCAGTGGCAGCCAGTGAATGACAAGGAGACAGCAGATCCAAGTTCTGGCCAGACGCCATTGGCCAGGTGACTTATCTTGAGACTCAGGGACCCAGTATTTGTACTTCACAGGGCACAGGTAGGATCTTGGGGATGAGCATGTACACTTGAGCTGTGAAATGCCATGCAGACATAGGATGGCTATTAATACACACCTACATGTGGTCTCTTCTAGAGCTTTCCAGGCTAACCAGTTAGCCTCACATCCAGGAGCTCCCTCCATTTTGGGCCCCACACCTGTCTGTTCTGCCCACGGCTGACTTAAACCCCTCTTGTCCTTGGGGTGGGGAACAGGGAGTAGATGACCTCTCTTGCCCTTAATCTCAAGTGGGCTAAACCTGGTCATGCCCACTGTTCCCATGGTGTAGGACTTGGTCCTTAGCTAGGAGCAGACGCCCTGCCATTCTAGAACTTACTGCCTTAGAATGAGCAGGGAGTGGGAAGGCGAGGAGAGAAAGGAAATGTTTACCATCTGTTCAATCTGGAGGACACTGAGAGATCAAATTTTTGGCACAAAATGTTACCATGGGAGAACGGCAATTTTAAATTTTTTAATAGTAGAAAAAGCTGTAGACTGGGAGACAAGGGACCTAAATTTTACTGTTGACTTGGCCACTAACTGGCTATGTGACTCCTGGGACAGTAACTCCCCCTCCATTTCCTCATCTGTGAAATGGAGTGATGGGATCCGGTAAATGGAGTGTTCTCCTTCCAGCTCTACGGTTCAATGATTTGGAGACCCGTACACAGGAGGAGTTGGGGAGCAGAGAGGAGGGATTAGAGACTTGCCCGGATCTGTGGTTCCTGAGCTTGGCCATGGACCCCAAGAGAGTAGGCACAGAGTTTTATCAAGGGGTTCTCACATTCATCCATGAGCCAAACATCGTCTGCAGACTGAATAAAAAGCATTTCACACAGATATGCACTATTATTATATTTACATAAGTGCTCCTGGGTTCAATTAAATGCCAACTCATTTTAAAGGTAAGCATTCCTCACTATAACATTTTTTCAAACCAAATACCAAAAGAGCAACTACCATTGTTCTTGGGAAATCTTGTGTTTGTTTACAAGAGTCCTTCTTACAAAGGGGAGAACCATGGACAGGGAGGAAAAGTTACCATATGGAGAGATTACGCCCGGGGGCGTATTAACTTAACTAGTGCCTTTGGATTGTGAGAAATTGAAGCTAACTTAATATCAGACACAATTCTATCCAGCCTTTAAACCCTACAACGTCACCTCCTTTGTGAAGCCGCCCTGCAAGGTCACCACACTGCCCCACCCCAAACAGGATTAGATACAATGTCAGCCAGGGACCCAGCAGGAAAAAATGACACACTCAAACAAAGACATTTTGACAAAGACTTAAAAAAGGACTATTTCCTGAGGGCCAAGCAGTTTATAGGGAAAACACACAGCCCCCAGGGTGCTAAGAGCAGGGCTGTTACTACCGGATGGCTGGCAGGCAAAAGGGAGATGTGGGTGTTAGAATGGGGGTGTGGGGGCGGACTCCAGCCCAAGGCCACACTGCAAGGAGGAAACCAGCCCTCACTCTTCTTCCCCAGTCCCTGTTGTCTCCTGCTGCCTATCGTGGACCGATGCAACCAGAGGCTGGAAGGCAAGGGAGTCTACTGATACAGTTTATGCAGCTCAGCTCCTAGGGCAGAGAGTGGGGCAAAGAGGGGTAGAGAGTGGACTTGGAGGAGCCTGCAGAAGAGATCCCCACACAGTCACTCTTCTCTGAGCTCCCAAAGCACTCTGTACTTAACTCTTTCTAGCACTTTCCGTTCAATGATAATTATCTGTTGACATATCTGTCTCCCCATCTTACTGTGAGTTCCCCAAGGGCAGGAAGCATGTCCTGTTCACTTCTGTAGTCACAAAACCAAGCACAATTTAGATCCCTAAGAAATATTTGTTGAGTTTCAATTTGAGGCAACGGTTTTGAAAAATAAATGCCATATGGTGGGCATAGGTGGCATCTGCTGATGCTGCTGGAGCACCACACGAGATGAATGGAGAAAATTGCGCTATTCATGTGTTTGCAAAGCTGAGGCCAATGAAGGAACATGTCAAACCAACCTCTTGATTGAAGCTTACAATTGTAACACGAGTGATTAAATCTCTAGCTCACGGAACAGATCTGAATCTTCTGAAAGTTTCCGTAGGGCAACTTTCTTTTTCTTACTTCAAAGCGTCTCCTACTAAATTATCCTCTCTCATTTCCAGAGTCACAGAACATTGGAGGGACTGGGGATGGCACATGTGAGAAAGCCTTTGTGCCAAGATCTATCAGATTCTGGAATAGGAAGCTCCTGCTCTGACAACTGTGAGCCCAAGGTCCGATGCTCAGAAGAGGTTAAGAGGCTGAGGGATGACACAGCTCTCGGGACAGAGCTCTGCCCAGTGCAGGTCCAACCACCCTGACCGATGGGCTTCTTTCCCCAGACCTCATTCCTCACCGTCGGGTTGAGACCATTTGCGGATGGGGTGTGGATTTCCAGGACAATGACTTTTCCCTGGTTTCGGGCTGGGAATTTAAGCTGAGAGAAATTGGCAACACTATCACATAACCCAGGCCCCAGTCATAAGCCCCCAACACATGTTCTCAAAAGTAATATGTCCAAATGCTTTAAATTCCCAAGACTAATTTTTGGTCACGTGGCAGGAAGTGCAGTATGAGGATGAGAAGGGCTGCATCCTGTGGTTCTGTGAGGAGGTGAAGGGAAAACGTTTGGCGTGGGTGGCTCACACGATCCCTGTGGATGAGTGTTGCCCAGAAATGAAGCCCCAGAGTTGGACTAAGTCCTGTGCTGGAGTGGGAGGTGGAGGGAGGAGCTGCCCAACCTTCTGTTTTGGTAGGTCACACCTTCTTCTCTAGTCTACCTACCGGGCAGTGGCGTCATTGTCAGCAACACTCTGACCAAAGGACATTCTGATCAGTTGCTAAAATGAGAAAGAGAGTTGTACGTAGATAAGAGGGAGAGATAGACCACTACAGTATCAGAGTGTGGCCAGTGGTCAGAGAACATAGAAGGAACTCCAGATGCAAATTCTTTTCCCACCTAGGTGCAGAGAGGCACAAGCTGGATGCCCTTCCTGCACTCTGCTTCAGCGGCCCAGGGTGCACAGGTTCAGATCCCAGGTGTGGACATACACACCACTCATCAAACCATGCTGTGGTGGCATCCCACATACAAAATAGAGGAAGATTGGCACAGACGTTAGCTCAGTGCCAATCTTCCTCACCAAAAATACAAAAAAAGGGAAGAATCAGGCTCAAACTGGAGGAAGAATCTGAGGGAAAAGCTCACAGTGCTTTGCCTGAGGCACTATAGAATCTAAGTAGTTGGAACCAGAAGTCCACGTGCATCAAGAAAGGAAAACGGAAAGATAACAGCAGACATTAATGAGGTCGGAAAAAATGCACTGGAGAAGATCAGCCAAGAGAAATGCTTTTCTTTGAAAAGACTGACAACATTGATAAGCCTTTGGTCAGATGATTAAGATAAAAAATGAGAAGTCACAAATAAGCAAAATCAGTAACGAAAGGGGGACATAATTATGATGTCAAAGACCTTGAAAAGATAATAGGAGTGTATCTTTAACTATACAGTGCCAATAAATTTGAAACCTTATATGAAATGGACACCTCTTTGAAAAATATAACTTATCAAAGTAACTCAAGAAGAGCTAGAACGTGTCCTATAACCTTTAAGAAATTAAATCAGAAATCAAAAATCTCTAACTCTCAAATCCCAGATCTATTAGCTTTCCTGGCAGGTTCTGCTCAACTTCCGGTAAAGCCAGTAATACCATCATAGCCGAAGTTTTCCAGAATGTGTACGGCTTGCATTACCACGGTTCTGAAACCTGAGAAGAACTACGTGAGAAAATTCATAAACATATATGCAAACTATTTAAATAAAATATTAGCAAACCAAATCCAGCAAGTTAGATTTCATTCAGGAATATGAAATTGATTTGTCATTACAAAAGCAATTAAAATAACTAACCACATTAATAAATTGGAAAAAAAATTCATATGATCATCTCAGTAGATGCACAAAAAAAAGCATTTGACAAAATTCAACATCATTTTATGATAAAAACACTTTGCAAAATAAGAGCAGAAGGATACTGTATCGAGCTGAAAAGGTTATCCACACAAAAAAAGAAAATTACAGCAAATATCATTCTACATGTGAACTGTTGAATGCATTCCTTTTGAGATGAGAACAAGAAGACAACGATGCCTGCAATTACGTCTATTCAAAGTTGTACTGAAGGTTCTAGCCAGTGCAAAAAAGCAAGAAAAAGAAACCAAAATTGGGTATTGGGCAGAAAGAAACAAAATTGTCATTATTCACAGATAATATAATTGTGTCACAGAAATTCAAACAATTCTACAGACAAATTATTTTAACTCATAAAGGTATTAGCAAGCTTTGGATACAAAATGAATTTATAGAAATCAATTGTGTTTTGATATATTCAAAGAAACAGAAAAAAATTAAATATCATTTACAATAGGATTTTTTAAATACTAAACAACAATGTAAGACTTTAATAGAGAAAACTACAAAAACTTAACTGAAAGGCATTAAGAATATCTAAATAAATGGAGAGATATAGAGCGTTCATAGATTGAAAGACTGAATCTTGTAAGTCTGTAAATTCCTCATGTAGCTGCGCAGTGGGGAAAAGATGAGCGTTACAAGGGGTGGCGCTGGGGTTCTTTGGAGTCCATGGGGAAAGAATATAAAAAGGAATTTCCACCTCTTACCATACACAAAAATAAACTCCAGGTGTATTAAGACTCTAAACATCAAGTAATTTAAAAGAATCATTTAAAAATAAAATATAGGGGACTACCCCATCACCTCGGGTAGGGAAGAATTTCTTACACAAGACATAAAAAGTACTAACCATAAAATAAAATACCGGCAGATTTGCTGACATTAAAATTGAGTGCCCAAAAAGACACCATAAAAAACAATGAAGAGCAGGAGACATTCATGACACATATAACCAACAAAGGACTTATGTCTAGAATCTGTAAAGAACAGCTGATAAGAAAAAGACAACTGAAGAGAAAAATAAGCAAAATACTTGAGTGGGTACTTTAGAAAAGAGGATATCCAAATGGCCAATAAATACAAAAAGAAGCTCATTAGTCACTGGAGAAATTCATTAAAACCACAATGTGATACCATTATACACCTATCGGATAGACAAATATTTATAAGTCTGATAATACTAAGTATTGGCAAGGATGAGGAAGATGGGAACTCGCAGACGCTGTTGGGGGAGATACAGAAGGAGACCACCCTGCGAAATGGTTTGACAACGCCTAAAAAGTTGACTATGCACATATCCTTCAACCCAGCAATGCTACCCCTAAGAATATACCCCAGGGAAACTCTTGCACGTGGACCCCAGGAGGTGTGTGTACGAGCATGTCCACAGTAATTGTGTTTCTAATAGCCCCAAACTCCAAACAGCCCAAATGTCCATGAGCAGTAGAATGAATAGATAACTGTGGAACGCTGCTCACCAAAGAAAATGAATGAGCCTCAATCACACAGAAGAACACAGAGGTGTTTCTGGAACAGGATGTTTAACAAAGGAAACAAGTCACCAAATAAAATGCCTAATATGTTTCTATTTTCTATAGAGTTCAAAAACAGACAAAACTAAATAATGTATGGTTTAGGGATCCACACATCGGTTTGGTTTCAATTATTGATTGCCGCCATAACGAACCATGCGAAAACTTAATGGCTTGAAACACCAATGACTCTGCTCACAATTCTGTGGGTGAGGGATTGGCACAGGCTCATCTCTGCTGCACGTTGTCTGCAGCCTCCGCTGGGGTGGCTCAAATATCTGGGGCTGACTGAGATAGCTCGACTTGGGGGATGGGGGTGCATAAGTGTGGAGCCTTGGCTGACTTGGGCTTCCCTACAGCATAGTGGTCTCAGAGTTCTAAGAAGGAGTGTTTATTCCAAAAGAACCTTTCCCAGTGTGTAAGCACTTATCAAACCTCTGTTTGCATCGCGCTTATTACAGTCCCATTGGCCAAAGTCAGTCATATGGACAGACCCAGACGTCAAGGTGGAAGGAGATCACACGAGGGTGGAAGAGAGGGAGCTGTGGTTCACTAGGGGGCCACGCATGTAGTGGTCTACCACAGCTGGTAGAGCAAGAGAATAATTTTCTCCAAAGTAGTGGTTACCTTTCAGGAAGAAAGGGGGATCCAATTTAGGGAGGAGCACAAAGGGAGCATCTAAAATATTGGCGATGTCTACTTCTCAACTGACTGGTAGTTAACATAGGGCTTCCTTTATTCTTCTTTAAATGTCAATTCCACATGATACAGTATTGTGCAGGCATTAAAACTTACAGCTGGGGCCAGCCCCGTGGCCGTGTGGTTAAGTTCTCGCACTCCGCTTCAGCGGCCTAGAGTTTCGCTGGTCCGGATCCTGGGCGCGGACATGGCACCGCTCATCAGGCCATGCTGGGGTGGCGTCCCACATGCCACCACTAGAAGGACCCACAACTAAAAATATACAGCTATGTACTGGGGGGGTTGGGGGAAGAAAAAGAAGGAAACCAAAAAAAAAAGATTGGCAACAGTTGTTAGCTCAGGTGCCAATCTTTAAAAAAAAACAAAAAAACTTTACAGGGGTAAAAATAAGAATGACACCTCCCACAAAATGAGAGGTCCCAGTGACCCTTGCACCGCCCTTGACTGGCTTCACTTTATCCTTCCGGTTTCTTTCCTCGCGGCAACCAGAAGTTAATTTCTGGAGCACAAGGTATCCCAGGCTTTTCAGAATAGACTCTGATAAAAATTAAATCAGAACCACTTGAGTTAGTTCTTGGACATGAATACTGTTGCCAAGCCCTCACTTTGGTGCTCAAATGGGAAGTGTCAGTCAGAGGGGGAACGGGCAGAGGGGAGAAGGAGCGATGAATGGAGGTGTCTCGCAGCCTCTCCATTTTGAATCACAAGATACTAAGAATTCGGCAGCGTGGGCATTTTCTGCAGGTCATCTGCAAATGTTCTTCTCCTCCAATTTATAACTGGAGGAAGTTAACTCAAAGACCTATGGGAAGTTACAGAGGAGCGGGGACGGCAACTGTCACCTAATAAATTACGAGCTTGGATTCCGGGATCCAACTGACTTACTGCAGGACCTCGCACAGGTTACTTAACCTTGCTGTGCCTCCATTTCCTCATCTCTAAATGGAGACGTAACAACGCTACCTCACAGGGTTATCACGAGCATTAAATGAAGGAATATAGGTAAATGCTTACCACAGAGCCCAGCTCATGAAAAGCACTCAGTAAACAACAGCGATGACCCTGGCCAGTCTGCGGGAGGCATGCTGTGTGCCAGCCCTCTCCTAAGAGCTCCACATATATTCACTCTTTAATATTGCATCTAATCCTCATGATACTTGGGAATTAGATATTATTATCTCCATTTTATGGAGGGGGAAAAAAAAAGGAAGATCCACAGAATTCCTGACCAGCCAAGGAGATTCACCCCAAACCTGCCTAAGCTCGCTGGAGTCCTTCTTCTTGGTGGATGTGCTCCTGGGATGGTTGGAGCCAGTGAGGGTTAAACTGCTTCACCCCAAGGGGCCTGAGGGAATTCTCTCACCATCTCCCCTCACATAGCCCCTGGGAAGAGAGATTGGAGAAGGCCATATCCCCCCACGGGTCACAGAAACTCTGCCTAAAAAAAAGTCCCCCCAACCAGAGTATGAATTCTCCAAACATACTTCATTTTATACCTACAAGGAATGTCATTTCCCCCAATTCCCTCACTCAGCCTCAAGCACATCCTCCACTCCCTAGAGTATTTATGCAAAGGACTCAGGGAAGTCAGGGGGGTTCCCTGGGCTGCAGTTTCCTCCAAGGAGCAGAAGCTGCGCATTAGGACTAAGAGGCGTCACGTTCTGCGAGCAGCTAGGCTAACATCTTCTGCTCATGATGCTGTGAGTGACCTGGGTTCCCATTGGGCTGTTATTCACAGCAAGACACTGACTTTACTCTTAGAGTCTCCAAAGCACTCGACTGATCTAAATTAATTAAGCCACATAAACCTCTTGAGGGGCAGAGAGGAAACCTAGGAAGAAAAAGAGGAGGGAGAAGCATGGACAAGTGTTGTCTGATGCTGAGATGAACCTCCCAGTGGTCGGATAATATAGCAGGTGAACCCCACCACCACAGCCAACGCAACCCCAGGGAAATTCACAGCTCATTTGTAACAACAGAAACTGCCGTTGACAGTGATTAAATTGTTAGAAGCATAAAATACTTAGAGCTCAAAGGGTCCTTAGAGATCATCCGACACAATCTCTCATTTTAAGACTGAGAAAGCTGGCCGCTTGGAGGAGTGAGAGGGGAAGGCAGACCTGCCCATCCTCAGGACTCGTTCCTGGTTGCTGGCGGTGAGCTAGCTGCAACCTCCGCCTGACGTTCCCTGCAGCAGAAGGGGCTGTGCCCAAACCAACTTCCCCCAAGGACCAGGGGGCCCAAAGACTCCAGGTGCTTCACAGAGCTCCCTAAAGAGCCACACCTAAGCACAGACTACTCTGCACCTGAATGCAGAATATTTGTCACCCAGTGAGTGACAAGGCCACTCCCTTTGGTCCATTAAAAAGGAGAGCAACAGGGGATGAGGTCCTTCTGCTAGAGTACAGTCCCCAAGGGCATCTGGCTGCTCCTTGGCCCAAGGACGCTTCTCCATAGGACACTAAAGGACCTGTGTGTCTTCTGACCCTTCTGCCCATAACCCCTGCCCCTACCAGCAACGCTTGCTGGCATTGGGCCACACCCTCTGCATGATGCCTATTAACCATTCGCCCTTCCAGACCTTTCCTGTAGTTATTGTTCACTGAATACATGATGAATATCTTTCCATGTAAGTACTGTAGGGGAGGAAGACAATTCCTCCACCCTCTAGGTCCTTCTGGCTGGTCTAAGAGTTCAATTGACATGAAACAGAATAACAGGAGAAATCAAACAAAGTTTTATAACGTGTATACATGGGAGAAACTCAAGAAAGCTGAGTAACTCACCAGAGTGGCCAATCCTGCCACCTTAAATTCCATCTTCAGCTAAAGACAAAGGAGGACGTTGGGGGTAGTGATTTGGGTCTTCAAAGGAGAGAAAGGCAATTCACATGGAGATGCCTTTACGTGGAGATCCATCCAATTTACATTCCAAATTCCATAGAAAAGCAAATGTTTCGTAGATAGAACTTTGATAAGAATGGGCTTAGCAGGAACCCACACAGTTTACCAATACACAGAGTTATGTATGGTGATGGCCTGTCCTGGGGACAGGCCTTTTGTCTTAAATACTTTTAAGCAGTTAGGGGGAAGGTCAAAGTTTCTTTCAGAGTCCTTTGTTCTCAAAAATAATCAAGGCAAGGCAAAGAGACACATTTTGGGGTGGCCAATTCTGATCCCCCACAGTATACATAGATAAACATTGCCTTTTTTTTTTTTTTTTAAAGATTTTATTTTTTCCTTTTTCTCCCCAAAGCCCCCCAGTATATAGTTGTGTATTCTTCGTTGTGGGTTCTTCTAGTTGTGGCATGTGGGACGCTGCCTCAGCGTGGTCTGATGAGCAGTGCCATGTCCGCGCCCAGGATTCGAACTAACGAAACACTGGGCCACCTGCAGCGGAGCGCGCGAACTTAACCACTCGGCCACGGGGCCAGCCCCAAACATTGCCTTTTTGATGACTGCATGGTATTTTACTGCAGACTTACACCAGCATGTAATCAGACAATCTTCCTTTGTTGTTTCTGGTTTAGATCTTTCCAATTTTTCACACTTAAAAACAATACAGCAGTGACCAGCTATACAAACATCTTCATCTGGTTATTCCTTTACGATAAGTTCTTAGAAGTGGAATTGCCGAATCAAAGAATATGGACTTTTAAAAGGTTTTTGATACAATCTGCCAAATTTTTCTCCAGATAAGTGGTATCAGAGTAGGTTCCCACAAGATTTCTGAGGAGGATCATTAATGACTTCACATAGTTTCCTCGCGTTTCATTCAGAAGCCAGTAGCCTAGTTGAATGCCGGATGGTACATTTACCAGAGGTCTGAAGAGGTCCAACAGCATTCTGGAAGTCGTGATAGTTCTGAAGAAATGAGGACATGGGACATGTCCCCTCTGGGAGCAGTGACATAAAGGGACTTTTTCTTTATTAAGCATCTTAATTTTGAGGAAGATGTCATTTTCCTTTTGTAAATTCTCAGCTTTGGATAGTGATTATTTCTACATGGTGAAATTATGGAATATTATTATTCTTTGCCTTGCTTGTCTGTATTTTCTCAGATTTTTACAAAGTCCTTGTCCTACGGGTGCAAGGTTGCTCAACCTTGGCACTAGTGACGTTTGGGTCCAGGTAATTCTTTGTTGGAGGAGCCTGTCCTGTGTCGCATAGGGCATTTAGCAGCAACCCTGGACTCTAACCACTAGGTGCCAATAGCCCCCACCCCCGGTTGTGACAACAAAAAAATGTCTCTATGTATTTCCAGTTATCTCCTGGGGGTCAGAATTGCCCCCAGTTGAGAACCACTGCACTAGTTAAGAGACAAAACTATGACTAATACTAACAATAAACACTTAGACTGCTCTGTGCCAGACACTATTCCCACTGCTCCGGGAGTATTACCTTACTGATGGTTTTCAACAGTCTTTTGAGGTGGTTGCTATTATTATATCCACTTTACCTATAAGGAAACTGAGAACAGAGAGGTTGAGTAACGTGCCCAAGGTCACTCAACTAGAAAGTGCAGGAGCCCAGGTTGGAACCCAGGCGACTCCAGAGCCTGTGTCCATAATCATTTTTCTGCAGCTGCCTCTCATTGAAAGTTTTTTTTAAAGACTCTTTTTAGCCATTTAACTTTTTCCAGCAAATCTTGTAAAATGTTTTCAAACACATACAATAATACAATGAACATCCATATAGTCATCACCTAAATTTAATAACTATCAAGATTTTCCCATGTTTATTTCAGTGGTCCCTCTCTCTCTCTCATTTGCTTTCTACTCCCCTCCCCTCCTCCTTTCTTCCTTTCTATTATATCATTTCATCCCCTGCATAGCTCTAAAACCTATGGATATTTTCTTACATAACCATAATGCCCATCACACAGAGTAAAATTAACATTATTTGGAATCAATCTATATTCAAATTTCCCTGATTATCTCAAAGCCATCATTTTAAGTCTTGACAATGTCCGGCTTTGGACAGTGACCAAGAAGGATGAAGCAATGCTTCCCCACGCATCGTGAATCCTAAATGGAAGAAAGGGTAGTCACACAAGCACATCCCTAGAAACTCTCTAGGTGGTTTGGGCTGAAAATGAAAGGAAACACACGGCCCACAACTACAGAGATCCTATCGCTGGTCCGGAGATGCGAGTCCTGGCGTGAGAAGGAACGCAGTTGATGGTTAAAGTTAATTTTAACAGCAGCAGGGAACTGGGGCTGGCCTTCGGCGCTCCTCTGCTCAGCTTTCTCATGCATATTTATGATTTCACTTTAGTGCTTGTTGATTTACTTCTATTAGCCCATAAAAACCCTGACTCTTTCTTTCTGTTGTCCTTGAAATGCAGAAATTCCTCATGAGTCTGTGGTTAAGGACTGGCCTCCCAGCGGGTGAAGACAGCACCAGTTGGTCTTAGTTCACTTGAGGGCAGCGGGTTGAAGAGTGAGCAGAATTCCCTGAAGCCCAGTGGGAATTACTGCGACCACTTCACCCCGCACTGCCACCTGCTGGAGTGGGTTAGGGGCAGTAAGCAGGACCCTCTTTGTGTTCGTTTCCTATGGCTGCTGTGACAAATTACCGTACACTCGGTGGCCTAAACCAGCATACATTTATTCTCTTATAGTTATGAAGGTCAGAAATCCAAAATCAATTTCACTGGGCCAAAATCTAGGTGTTGGCGGGCAGTGCTCCTAGGGAAGAATCCATTTTCTTGCCTTTTCCAGCTTCTAGAGCTGCATTCCTTGCACTCCTTGGCTCACGGCCCCTTCCTCATCTTCAAAGCCAGATGTGGTCACATTGCCTTCTCATTCTGTGTCACATGTCCCTCAGCCTCCCTCTTCTAGTGCCTCTTGTGATTACGTTTAGAGTCTACCAGGATAATTCAAGACCATCTCCCATCTCACAATCCTTAACTCAATCACCTCTGCTATATAAAGGAACACTCAAGGTTTGGGGATTAGCACCCGGATTCCTTTGAGGGCTGTCACTCAACCTACTGCATTCCACTGGAGAACTGGTTCCAAGAGTAACACCACTTGTATTCTGAGACCACAAAGTCTTTTATATGTGCTTTTTGTTTGACTATCACAACCATCCCTCAAGGCAGGCAAGGTGTGGGTTCCCTCAGAAGTAAACTCTAAGGCAGGGAGTTAAGTGCATCTAGTTTATTTGGGAGGTGACCCTAGAAAAGCACAGAAAGAGAGTGAGGAGGAGAGACAGGGAGAGGAAAGAGCCAGTGCTGGGTGTGGAATCAGGCTGGTTACCACTGTAGGACACTGGGGCTCAACTCCCCAGGAGACTCAGAGACAGAATAGAGACCTCAGTTATTCCAACCAGGGGCTGAGAAGCTGGCATTTATCCACCAACTCCCCCATGCAGCCTTGATTGAGGCAGCTTTGGGAGGTTAACTGCCTGGCACTTCCAGCTTTCCCGCCCTTGAGGCCAGTGCCTTTCCAAGGCCAGAAGAAGACCTCAGACGGAACCACAGGTGTCTTCAGCAAGCAGCCTAAGTGAGGAGGTGAATGCCCAGGGAGTTGGCTGGGCACCAACAGCGTCTGCTAGGATCCCCATTTACTAACGAGATTCATTTATTCTTTCACCAAACCTGTGTTGAGTGTTTGCTTACTCTGGGCCCGACACCATGCCAGGTGCAGGAGCTCACCAATGAATGAGGCCTCGCTGCACTTGAGAAACTCACAGTGTGTACAGACATGTAAAGAGACAAATGAGCTTACCATAGTAAGGACTATGCCAGAAATATAAGTATTTGTGCCTGGCACACAAAGAGTTTGCAATAAAAATCTGTTTTTAAAAATAAAGTATTAGAAAGAGCAAAAGACCTCCGTCAGGAGGACCAATGTCACTCTCCATCATTAGCACGAGGCACCCAAATGAGGCACTGAGATGAACTGGCCAAGGACACTTGGCCTGTGAACAGCAAAGCAAGGTGTTGAACAGCAGGACAAGAATCCACATTTTCTGACTCCTAGGCCAGGATTCCTTCCACTCCACCCAACAGCATCTGGGAGATGAGACCTCGCACCCGTCGTAGTGCCGGGTACATAGTAAGTACACAGAGTCCTGGTGAAATGGAAACAGAGCATTTGGTTGACCCTGAGAAAGGGAAATCATAATCCATCACAGGAATGGTAAGGGACTTTTCCTAAGGGGAAAGCCTAAAATTTTGGTGAAACTTTTTAATCGCCTCCCAAATGCCCCACTTCTAAATACCATCACATTAGGTTTCAACATTTGAATTTGGTGGGAACACAAACATTCCATCAGTAGCACCACCCCATTCCCAGCACACTAGAGCAGCAGAACACGCTTCCCATATGAAGAGTCAGAGCTGGATCCTGGTTCCTTCTGGGCAGCTGACTTCCAGGAGGAAGAACGAGCTGAGTGTGCTCAGTTAGTCTTCTCAAATTTACCAGGTAGATAAGGAACTCACCTGTGCAGTGTGGAGAGGGGCCAAGATGGTATTAGGGAAAATCTCTCATTCTGGAAACCAGGAGTGGGGAAAAGTCCTTCCTCTCTAAGGCTGTGACTGGGAAACAGAACCACCAGGGACTCAGGCTATCCCTTTCTCCCGAGGTCCGCATGTTCCCTCATCTCAACTTCTCCCAGAGCATCTGCTTCATTCCTTTCATTCTGCCCTGGCTCCCTCTTCTTATTCTTCTCACTCATGGCCTGATACTCACCTGATATTCACCTCACGACTCAGTTTGGTCCCCAAAGCTGACACGCTTGTCCTTTCAGTTTCCAGACCCCAAATTTATGGGAGAAGAGTCGGAATGGCCCAACTCTTAAAACCAGGCGCCCAAGATTCAAGCCAGCACCTGGTCAACTTATTCAGCAACTCAACCAGGAAGGCTCGCTCATCCCAACAGGACCCACAGGAGGCTGTGTAGACCAGAAAGCCACTTCACTGGTTTACAAAGGGAGATGTTCCTTTCCAGTGACTCAATGGTTCATGTCTATGAAAGGACCTTAGTGGAAATTTCAATTAGTGGTAATAAGAAATTATTGACAATTTTTAGGTGGCATAATGCTTGTTTGGCTAAGTGGCATGTCTTGAGGTTTATAATTTACTTTAAAGTAGTTCAGAATAAAAAATAAAGGATAAAAATGAAGGGAGGTGATCATTTTGGAAAATAGTTTGCCAGTTTCTTACAAAGTTAGAGCTGCCATATGACCCAGCAATTCCGCTCCTAAGTGTCCACCCAAGAGAAACAAAAGGATATGGGCACCTAAAAATATGCCCAGAAATATTCACCACAGCATTATTCATAATGGTCCAAAAGTTGAAATAACTCAAATATCTGTCAACTGATAAATGGATAAACAAAATGTGGTATAACCATACAATGAGATATTATTTGGCAATAAAGAGGAACAAAGTACTAATACATGATAAAACATGGATGACCTCAAAAATGTTATGCTCAGTGAAAGAAGCCAGACAAAAAAGAACACATATGGTATGATTCCATTTTTACAACATATTCAGAAAAGGCAAATCTGTAGCGACAGAAAGTAGATTAGTGGTTGCCTAGGACCAGGGGTGGGAATGAGGAGTGACTATAAATGGACATCAGGTTTCTTTTTAGGGTGATGGAAATGTTCTAAAATCAGATTGTGGTGAAGATTGTACAACTCTGTAAATACACTAAAATTCTTTGAACTGTACACTTGAAATGGGTGAATTGTACGGAATGTGAATTATAGCTCAATAAAGCTATTTTTGAAAAGGAAGGAGGAAGGAGCAGAAGGAAGGAAAGAAGGAAGAAAGGAGGGACGGAAGGAGGGAGGAGAAGAAGGAAAGTGGGAAGGAAGAGAAGATTTTCGTCGCCATGATGGTCGCAGTCTTCACAGCACCAGAAGGTCTGAGAAGCCAAAATCATGATCAGAATGTTGCTTGGTGAGAGAGAGGTGGAAGGTCTTGAAAGATTTTAGATGCTGCAGATTCTGAACCGGATAAACCACCGCCCCTTCCCTGTAGCCTCCACCTTTCCTCTGAGAGGGCTGGATAAACCCAGCAAATGTCTGGCCCATAGGTTCTCTCTTCCCTTTGGTTGGTGGCGAATATCCTCTAGTTACACACCCTGTGTCTAAATGGTGAAATATGATTGGACTTGCTAGTAGCTTTCCCCTAAAAATATATCTAGACTGCCCTAATTATGATTTGTAATGTTTCCAAAACTCTTCAGTCACAAATATTCTGACCAACTCTTGGTTTCACCCCACAGCCAAATACTCTTTCATCATATGTGAATATTTTAACACTCAAAGGGTAATCTTATTTCTGAAGTTTTGGGGAAACCGTCATTCTCGGGCCCAAGTAACACTGACAGCACACTAAGGTGCAGCAGCATCAGGGATTTTTGGCAAATCTAGGAAGATCACATGTGTTTCTTCATCAATTAGATCTCATCGGCTTTCCGTCTTCAGAGATTTCTGCTCTGCTGACGGCCTTCTGCCTGTTTTCCAGGACTGTGGTGGAATTAGTCTCAAAATACACACTCACATAAATCTCTAATGCCATTTCTAGATTTGGGAGCATGAGGAAGGAGAGAGACGTGTGATGGTCTGCCATCTTGATCCAATCTGAAACTTCATTTATCACGACTGTGTAATATCCCAGTGTGCTGATGTAACATAATATAACTGTTTCATATTTTTCCATATTAAAATTAACACTGTAATCAACATCCTTACGTATAAATCTTGGCATACGACTCTGATTGTTTCTAAAGAAACCCTTTTAATGCCTGTTGAATAAAGTAGTAAAACGAGTTAGTGATCTCTGTTTAGATTTTCATAAATATATATTTATCAAAAGTTTTGACCGTCAGTGCAGGATGTTCAATCTAAGGACAAGAGAATTAGAAAACCAGATCAATCTTTAGTTTGGGGATCAAACCACATCAGAATTCTCTACCTCCAACTCTTCATGATTCCTAACAGTCCATTTTCTTGTCCTTTCTTTAGTCCCTTATCCAAGATCCTGTATAGAAACAAAAGGAAGACCACATGCAGAAGGATCTAAGCCGTTGAGTCAGCCCGGTCCTGGAGAGCAGGACGTTGGGCTGGAACCGCTCCAATACCTAAAAGGTTTTCATCTTTGGAACTATTAATCTAACATTTTCCCTTGCACCAGCTTTATTTTTTAACTTAAGAAAAGATTTGCAAAAATTCTAGGCTTCCTTTGTACTGAGTTCTGCACAATCTGATGAACTCTAATGAGCTGCAAGAGATTTTCAAACTCTGTTAATTCAGCACTGGAAAAACAATGGAAGCTACTTTACATCTCTGGGGGCCCCACGTGGAATAAGGAAAGCTAGAGGTGTAAACACAGCCTAGAGTGAGGATCTGAGCTACCTCCCAAGAGGTAGAGAAGATGGGAGGAGGTACAGAGCAGGCGTGAACACAGCCAGAAAGCAGGCGGCTCTCAATAGAGGCTTGATATACAAATGAGTCAGAATTATAGCCAAGAAGAAAAAAAATCAAGCCTTTAACCAAGTGCTTCGAAACAATCATGTTTAAATCAAAAAGGGGGGGGGATAATAGTATATTTATTATTGTTTAGGTTGAAAACAGGGTTATAAGAAATCTCAAAAGTGGATTAGTATAAATTTAGTAGGAACCATAAGATCCCACCCCAGTCCAACATGAAAACCTATTTGTTCTCTTTCAATTTTCATCTTTTCTCAATTTATCCACATCCTTTTCCCTTGTATGAGGACGTGCCAGAATGAGGAAGGGCTCAGGGAACTCAGGGAAAATATAAAGTTGAGAACCCTTGAATTTGTTCACTCAGTCTTTCAAATCCTCATGAATCATTAATCAACAACCATTTATTGAGCACTTAATATGTGCAAGAGACCATTCTTTTGTTTTAAAAAAACTTTATCTTCTTATAAAATATGACTAGAAATTTTGACTATTTCATAAAAATATAGAGAAAATAAAAACGATTATGTGATGTTCCACCATCTGGAAATAACCACTGTTAATATTTTGAGAGTATTTCGTTTTTATTTTTTTCTATTGTAGTTTTTTTAGTAATCAAAGTCTTATTAAATATAGAATATTTTTCAAGTTATTTTAACAGAATTTTTTATTCTTATTTCTTTTCATTATCGTTATTGAGCCCATTGTCATGGGTCATTAAAAAATCTTTAAAATATAATTTTATGGATGCATGATATTCCCTCAGTTGAACATGCAGTCTATCCTCCAATGGATGTGCCATACTGTATACAACCTTTCCTCTGTTATTGGACATTTCAATGCTTTCCAGTGGTTTACTACTAGGATATTGTAAATTAGTTTTTTTCACATAAATATTTTTTTGTGCCCCTAGATTCTAGATTGCTAGGATCATAATGCCTGAGCCAAGTGGATCACGATAAGCCCTCAGCTCAGCACTATCCAACAGAATGTTCTGTGATAATGACACGTTTTATATCTGTACTATCCAATATGGTCGCCAGTCACCACATGTGACTACTGAGTACTTGGAATGTGAAAGTAAAACTAAGAAACTGAATTTTTTATTTTATTTAACTTTAAATTTAAATGGCCTTCTGTGGCTAAAGGCTACAGAATTGGACAGTGGAGCAGCAGCTGCTCTGAGGTCCTCATTTGATTGACTTCTGGAGAATTCCACAAAATGGCCCTCATTCTGTTTCCATAGCACTGAGTTCAAGAAAGTACTCAGACCATTTGTGGGGGCCTGGAGAGTCTGAGGATGATAATGAGGATTTTGTTTATGCCTCATGAACCATGCCCTGCTGTCATATCAGGCGGTCTCAGCAGACATGAGGCCAGGCCATGAGGAGGCCGGGATCTGCCTCATGAAGATAAGTCTTACGTATATATGGTGAACCTAGAGAAAAACTCTTCTACTTCTATTGGGTTAGACGTGAGTCTCTCTTACTCAAAGATTACCATCCCCAGCTGTGTGCCTGTTGGCAGAGCTGTGGCAACTTTCTTCTGTGCCTTGAGATAAGTAAATGCTGATTAATTTACTCAGATGGTGCCTGGGTCTTTTCTTTCCATCAATGCATACCTGTGGTTGACATTTTTCAATATAACAATCATGAAATGGTATGATTTTTTTCAAGGGTCTTGACATGTGTGGACAGATTTCCTCCACTCAGGAGTCAGTACTAACCCATTCCCACCATCAGTGTGTGGGAGTGCTCATCTTACTGCACCACCCCTAGCACTGGTATTATTTTTTATATTTACAAATTTAATGGATAAAAAATGATTTATCATTGTCATTTAAATTTATATTTCTTACATTTCTCTATGGGCAAAATGTTAAGATAGCTCTTATCTTTTAAAAAGTTTTCTCTCTTGACCCCACACGCCATCTCTGGCTATCATCTCATTTCTCTGTTCTCCTTAACAGCAGAACTCTTTGAGGTGTCTTTGCTCTCTGCCTTCCTTTCTTACCCTGAACTCATTTCAATCAAGTCTTCACCCCCACCCACTCCACCACAACTGCTCTTGTAAAGATGACCAATCACCTCCATGTTGCTAAGTCCAATGGTCACTTTTTAGTCTTCTTCATCCTTGACTTATCAACAGAATTGATGCAATCACTACGCCCTCCTTGAAGTGCTCTCTTCTTTTGGCTTCTTGGACATCTCATCTTCTCACCTCACTGGCCAATCTTTCAACAGTCTCTTTGGCTGGTTCCTTCTGATCTTTCCAATCTCAAAATGTTGATGCTCCTTAGTACTTAGTACTCGAACTTCTTTAACCTATTGGTGCTTCTCCCTAAGTTGTCTCCATGGCCCAGGGCTTTAACTGCTAGCCGTATCCCAACAGCTCGCAAATTTCTATCTCCATCCCAGACTCCTCCCCTAAAGTCCAGACTTGCACGCCAACTCTATCAACATCTCCTCTTTGATACATCAAGTGAACATGTCCCAGACCAAGTTCCTGATTTCCCACCTGAAATCCTGGAATCGTCCTTGATTATTCAGTTTCCTTCACATCCCAAATCTATTAGCAAATAGTCAGCTTTACATTAAAATACATCCAGAATCTGACCACTTCTTGCCACCTCCACTGCTACCACCCTGACCCAAGCCACCATATCTCTCACCTGGATAGTTACAGTAGTATCCCAGCTGGTCTCCCTGCTTCTGCCCTGGAGCCGTCTTGAGTCTATTTTCTACACAACAGCTAGACTAAGCCTTTTTTTTTTTCCCTAAGAAAGATTCGCCGTAAGCTAACATCTGTTGCCAACATTCCTCTATTTTGTACGTGGATTGCCATCACAGCATGGACACCGAGGAGTGGCGTAGGTCTGTGCCCAGGAACCAAACCCGGGCTGCCAAAGCAGAGCGCATTGAACTTAACCACTAGGCCACGGTGCTGGCCCCAGACTGAGCCTTTTAAAACATGAGTTGGGATTTCTCCCTCCTTTCTCCAAACCCCCTAACTGGTCTGGTTCTTCCCTGTGTGAGGCCCCAGGCAAGAGTGAAAATGAACACTGCCTTTTTCTTCCCACCCCTGGCTCTGTTCTGAACCATCGAGGGGCTGACCTGCAGAGCGTAGACACCCTATCTGGCATGCCGAGTTTTATCTATACTTTATCTATACAAAAACACAGTGGCCCCTTGACCATCCCACAGGTCTAGGGGTGCACACACCTGCAGTATGGTCATCCCTTGAGAGGATGGACCCAGCAAAGAATTGTTCATGAGCCCTGGGAGCTGGTATGGAGTTGTTAAGGTAGGGAATTCTAAGTTCCCAGATGCCCATGCCATGGTCTAGAAAGGGAGGAAAGGTCTGCAGATGGGGCACATCACTTTGGCAGATTCTTTGGCCTATAGGGAGGGGCAGAGCTGGAGGTGCTGGAGAGAAGCCACTGAAGCGAAGGCTCAGCACGGGGCCTCCAGTTGCCTGGATTCAAGGGACTAGCAATGTCCCAGATGCAGGCTGCTTGTCAGCCTGGAGCCCAGAGTGAAGACAGCATGGGGCAGGGCTATAGCTGACTCATGGTGGGCATGTGGTACGAGCATACAGCCTTTGAGATCTGGAAGTCTTTCGTTGCCATGGCATAATCTAGCCTGTCTTGACTAATCCCCATATCCTGCTCTGTGAATGTGAGTTCCGTAAAGCAGACCGTACCTCATCTCGCCCGTGTCTCCAGCACTGAGCCCAGCGCCAAGCACACAATAAATACTCAAGTAACAGTGAATGAATACAACCTTTCTGGGTTTCATCTGTACAATAAAGGGGGTCAGAGTAGACATTCTGTAAGATATCTTCAAATTCTATCATCTCATGATCTCTATAATTTCAGAAATAAAAGGTTCTGTGTTTCATTCTCAAATGAAAGCCTCATTCCAATCTGAATTTCCTTTCTCTTCTGATGAAACCTTTTGTACATGCCTGTATATGCTTTCAGCATTGCAAGCACTACTTAAGGTCTTAAAATCCTAGTGCAGTCAGCCTGTACAGGCAAGAAATTAAATACCAAGGATGCCTTTTCTGTCTCTGAATATTGTGACCCTGAGTGATGTCTCCCACCTCCACCCACTTGGGGTGCTGCTGACGTGGACAGGTACACCTGCTGTTCAAAGACCATCGGAAACTCCCTCTAAGATGGAACTGCTTTGAGAATGAGGCTTATAATTAAACAGTAATTGAAGCGGCCTCTGGTTTTATGCATGGGCCTTCTCTAATGCCTTAAGTAGATGAACTGAATGGCTTAAAAGTCAGAATGGAATTAGATGCTTGTGTGAGTGAGTGGAGGTCTCTGTTCAAGCACGTGGCTTCTTTAGGACCCAGCTTGGTTTCCAGCACTATCGTGGGAGCACCTGCACAATGCCGACATCAGTTCAACCCTGCAGAAGAGACGTCAGAGATCCAGGGGCTAGTAGAGCTGAAACGGACCTCTGCCCTCCTCACCCAAAGCCCTTGCTTCACAGGAAAGCGAAACCCAGGCAGGAAGCGTGGTCTGCCTCAGGTACAGGCGGGAGAGGAGGAGATCCAGGGTTATGGGAGGGAAGACTAGGATGACCTGGTGACTCCTGGATATAAGTTGTTAGGGAGAGAAAAGAGTAGAGGACAATTCCAAAGTTTCTCAGTTGGGGTCAAATGAGAAAGAGCAAGTGTGAAGGAAATTTGATGAGCTCAATCTGGGCCATGTTGAGGGTGATGCGTCTGTGTGTCATACAGACAGATATCAAGCAGACAATTAGATATTATAAATCGGAAACTGAGGAAAAAAGATGAGGCTAAACAGCTAAATGTAGGAGTCCTCAGCCTGTCTGGTTGGTGTTTGCAACTACCACAGAGTGAGAGGAGCAAAGAAATCGGAGAGGGGCTAACAGAGATGCAGCCAGCAGAACAGCAGCATCGAAGGGCTTTGTCAAAAATAAAAATAAACAACGTAGAGAGGAGTCTGCAAATTGACCCACAAATGAGTGGCCAAGGAGATGGGAGGGAAACAGGAAGGACTGGTGTCAGCAGAGGCAGGAGAGAAACTTCCAGAAGGCTACCGTGTCCGGCAGGTGCAGCACACACTGCTAGCTCCTTCCCCAATCGTCATTCCCCCTTCTTTCCTTGCTAACAAAACCTTGATTTTTTTCAGAATGGCAATAAATCTGGTCAAAAAAACACAACAAAACATGACTTCCCAGGCTACTTTGCATCCAGAGGTGGCCCCAATGACAATCTTCTGGCCAATTAGATATAAGCAGGTGTCTATCCACTTGGTGGGGCTGCCAGGGAAACTGTTATTTTCTTGATACAAGTGATCAAACAGCTGGCATCTCACCTTTGCCCTTTGCCCTTTCTTCCTTCTGGACTAATGATTCTGTGTTCAGAAAATAGCAGCTATCTAATGAGCTGAGTAGAAAAGACACACTCCACAGATGCTGGAGTGGAAAATTAGGAGTCTGATCCTGAGTCTGATCCTGACAGTGAGGAACTAGGGAGTCAACCTTGACTCTACAGCCACCTTCCTCCCTAGGACCCAAGACACTGGATTCTACCCTGAAAACTCCTTCTAAATCCCTTTCTTCTAACCACCCCTACCAGCCCCGCCTTGATCAGGCCCACGTCATGTCTCGCCTGGCTAACTGAACTGCCCTCCTAACAGGTCCCCTGCTTCCACACGCCACCCCCTCTAACTTGTCCTCTAACCTGCGGCCACCACCTGTTAAAAACGGAATACTTTGTGTTGTTTCCTGTTTACAATACTTCCACGGTCCTTCATTGCCTAGTGGATAAAGTCAAAGGTCCACAGACAGGCCCTTCATGATTTGGCTCATGCCTTACAGTGATTATGACACGCTATGCAAATATACATTTCAACCATTTCGTGAACAAGGACCACGTACCAAGCACTGTGCTAGGAAGTATGCATTCATTTAGTCTTCATCACATTCCCTCACATATTTGATGGTGATATTCTCATTTTACAGATTCTCAGAGAGGTTAAGTCACTTGCCCAAGACCACATAGTTAGTCTAAGTGAGGAAGGCCTGGATATCCAAGTTCATTCCACCAAGGCAGTGCCTTGACAAGAAAGAAGGTACCCCCAGCCCTGCGGCCCTGTACCTCTATTCCCCCTCTACCCTATACGCGAAGCCTTGCTGAAGAACCACAGCCGAAGCAGGTCTTGCCCCCGCGGCCAGAGACTCCATCCCCCGCTGCAGTGGGAAGGAGAGCGGTTCTCCACTCCAGCTTCAGCAAGGGAGGAGAGAATCGCCCCGGGCTGGAGCGGCAGCGCTGGCCGTTCGGCCTGTCCCGCCCAGTCAAGGCCCCTCCTTCTCCTCGCTACCTGGGTGTTGGGTGGCAAGCGCCCAGATGGGGATCCGGGGGCCGAGAGCCCTTCTCCTTTGACCCAGCCGGCCTGGCTGGCACCACGGCCGTGTCGGAGTGGGATCCGGGCTCCAAGACCACCCTCTCCCGGGTCCGGAGCTGGAAGACCAGGGGAAAGGACTCTGGTGACTCCCCCAAGGCTCGAGCAAGACCGGGCATCCACTAACCCTCACCACTAACTCAGCCTGGGCGCTGGTCGTGTGCGCTCCGCTGCGCAGCCTGCTCCGGGGCAAGAGCGCTTGGCGCGCCGCTGCCGCCCAGCGCCGGACCGAGAGCGCCCGCGGGCAGCGGGAGCCTGGAGGAGGGCCGCCCTGGAGCCCCGAGAGCCTCGAGGCTGAGAGACGCGTGGTCCGGGAACCTCCTGGGAGCTGTCGTCGGGGTCGGGGAGACCCAGATTTGTAACTGGAGAAGGGTCCAGCTCCCCAAGGGACATCTCCAGCTGGCACCTCTGGCCCTCGGACCGTGGACTCGGAGCCCCGGCTGCCCCGTGGGCAAACCGATCTGAGTTCTGGTCTCCGGCCAGCGAGAGCCTGGCACCCGAGATCCCCCCGGGCACGGAAGCGGATCCTGCCGCCCCGCTCAGCCCTCCCGAGCAGCGGCGCAACGACTCCCGGCTGCTCCAAGCACCCCAGCTGGACTCTGAGCAGCCTCTTCTGCCCCGGTGGCCTCTCCCCGGGGTCTGACCCCCTCGCGCCCAGGCGCGTCCTTCTTTGTTTCTGAGCTTGCTCTGAAAGTGATGTAACGAGGCCAAGCTCGCGCGCCGCTTTCCCTCTTCCCAGACTAAGTCCTCCCTCCCTCCAGCACCCGGAGCTCTGCGCGCAAAGCCGGGCGCTGGGCTGCGCCGCCGCTCCGCTGCCAGAGCCCTGGGGACCGACGGGCGCTGTTGAGAAAGATACGCTCCCACGTCCCACCTCCTGGATGCAGAGTCAGTAGGAAAAGCCAGGTTTTCATTCCAGAAACAAGGGAGAGAGCGGAGGAGACAGCTGCTGTGGAGGTTTCTAAGGAGACTCAGACTGGCTTCTTTCCCTGCTCCCGGGAGACGGCAAGATACCTCAGGTACCCCGGTGACCCCAGTGGGTGGATGTTTATATGAGAGACAGAGGTTATAATAGTAAAAGAGAGAGAGAGAGAGTAAAAGAGAGTGAGAGCAACACAAACGGAGAAATAGTGTCATATTCAGAGACCAAGACTGATGGACAAGTAGAGAGAGATAAGAGTAAGAGAGAGCGAGCTGGTGGATGGGAAATTGACTTAGGTTTGTTTTGGTCGTTTTTTTTTTTTTTAAACCCTCTGTGGTTTTGCCTCTGACAGAAGAGAGAAACGCTGCTCCCTGGCCAACAAGCAGCCCCCAACCTGGATGGAGTGAAAGATGCGGCCTGATGACATTAACCCGAGAACTGGGCTGGTGGTGGCCCTGGTCAGTGTCTTCCTGGTCTTTGGCTTCATGTTCACCGTCTCTGGGATGAAAGGAGAGACTCTGGGAAACATCCCCCTCCTGGCCATCGGGCCAGCCATCTGCCTACCAGGCATCGCGGCCATTGCCCTGGCCAGGAAAACGGAGGGATGCACCAAGTGGCCTGAAAATGAGCTGCTCTGGGTCCGCAAGTTGCCCTGCTTCCGGAAACCCCAGGACAAGGAGGTGGTGGAGCTGCTGAGGACCCCTTCGGACCTGGAGTCGGGCAAGGGAAGCTCAGATGAGCTGGCTAAGAAGGTGGGCCTCAGGGGAAAGCCTCCCCTCCAAGGGCAGGCTGAGGTGCCCATGGCCAGCTCCATCACCACCCCCACCCCCACGGAGGAAGGAGAATGCCAGAGCCTGGTCCAGAGCGGGCATCGGGAGGAGGCATCAAGATACCTGGATGGCTACTGTCCCTCGGGCAGTTCCGTCACCTACAGTGCCTTGGAAGCCAAGTGCTCAGCCTGGGACCGGTCCCAGTGCCCTGAGCCTGAGGACAGCATCTTCTTCGTGCCCCAGGACAGTATCATCGTTTGCTCCTACAAGCAGAACAGTCCCTATGACAGATACTGTTGTTACATCAATCAGAGCCAAGGCAGGTGGGACCACGAGACAATAGTCTAAGCTTTGCATACAAAGGTTGCTGTGTTGATAGACACATGACTACACTCAGCTCCCGAAAGAAGGAAACTGCTCTGCTCCAACAGCCTTCACACTGTTAGAAATGGACCTGGTATGTGACGGGTGTGCAAACCTCTGGTGCCTGAGAGCCATGTACATAGGCATGTCGGAGACACATTTCAGGGAAGGGTGATGAGGGCTACGGACACTGGAAGAGGCAGTGGGTAGGAGAGGAAGCAGTTCCAATCACTTTTTAACGATTTAAACTGTGCTGGATGTTTTGTAAAATAACCCAAAAAAGTGCTACCCGGCACCTGCTCAAAGTAAGATAGGTCTAGAGTGGGCTGCAGATGCCAGGCATGAAATGATACAGGGGCTGTCCACAGGGAAACAGAGCTGCTTCCGGTCTGAAGAAATGGAAAGAAAAAACAGTTTAATGCTTCATTATGTGAAACGATTTTTATCTGGTGAAAGCTTTTCACACTTAGCATTTGCTGAAAGAAAGATAAATCAAGAAAAAACAGCTACATCCCTCCTCAGGTGGGGTGGTTTTCAGACAAAGGGGAGTTAAAGACAGTTGAATTATATAATTGAGTTTTATGATATTATCCTCTGACAAGATCAGGGATTTCAAATAAAGTAAAATAAGTGTGACCAGCTGTGTGAAAAACTAGCATTTTTAAATGGCTATGTTACTTCTTAAACTCTTCATTTAAATTGATTTACTGAGTCTTTATCTGAAGTGTTTTTTAACATTGATGATCATTCATGTGCAATTTCCTCATCAGGTGCAAAATAACAATAATATCTTCATAGATTAGAATTTGTTTTCATCAAGTCAAAATGGATTTTACATATGTATCAAAGTGTTTTTAACATTTCTGGGAGACATGTACTGATAATTATCATTCCTATATGCCTTTTAAAATCTAAAGACTGTGAAGTCAATACATTAGTCTTGACTTTATGCAGAATTTACGTGAAATGCAATGGTTAAACTTCTGGAAATGTCATTATTTGTACATTTGTCGAACACCTCCAGAGACTGCAAATGCCAATGAAACAAGAGTTAACCTACTAGATTTAACTAAAGCCCAGATTTTATTAAGTTCACCTGATCAGTGAACATTACATGACAAAGGTCAGTTTTATTTCGTACTTTATTTTTTTGCTGCTGAGGAAAAAAAATCACAGTGGGATCCTGAAATGTATTTCTCATTTCACTTGCTCAACTGTAATAGACAAGACGGCAATCAGCCAGAACACCATGTGATCCCCGTTGAAGAGAAGTGTTGAATTACGTATAGAAATAGTGGTAAATTTCATCCTGGAGATCAGGATAATTTTGCATCCTTCAAAGGATGATGATTTATTTTTAATCATCAGATAGTTTCAGCCACTTTCTCCCAAAAGGGGAATTGAGGATGAAAATTTGGGGTATACCTCTTTTGTGAATTTCAGGCCCAACTCTGCAATTCTTCAGGTGTAGCAATTATGCTGTCTTCAGACCCATGCCCTTAAAAATCACCATTTTCAAATCAAATTCAACATCAAAAGTATGTAATTTTTGTTTTAGTAGGGCTTAAAAGTCAGAAAATGAGATGTGTGATCCTGGGCAAAATTTATTTTCTCTCACCTCAGTTCCTTGAAGCGGGAGGAGTGGAACCGACTGACACCAGATTATTTCTATAGTTCACTCCCAGTTTGAATATTCTATGGCATTATGTCAAAGGCACTTTATATACTGCCAGGAAATGAGTTACAGAAAATGCATGCCAAAGTTACGCAATTCATGAAAACACTTATGCAACGTGGAGTGAATTCTTGCTACAAAACTCAAAAGAATTTTGTAGATGTACGAAAGCAGATTTGTTTCATTACCAAATATCATTTATTCAACCAAATACATTTCTGGGAATAAAATCAAGATGTTGAGAGTAAAATATTTTTGAAGAGAAGATTTTCAATATTGGCATAGCCCCAAATAGTCTAATACATCCCCTTGCACTAAATGTACTTTACTTTGGATTTGGCATGGAGGGAAAACCGTTTCCTAAAATCACGATACCCCTTAATATTTCTAATGCATTTTGAAAGATGGAATTCATGTTTTTATCAAAGTGAAAATTATTGGATAACTTTTAGGAATATCTTCCTCTAATTTGTTCCTCATTTGTGAACATCTTTAGAGATGAGGAGACAGCAAGCCCTCAGAGAGAGATGGTCACAGAGCCTCAGCAAACCCTACACAGGGTCTGAAAACAGATGCTTGTAGAGTCAGGTGTAGTTTGGGGTTTGGAAAAGTTACTTTCTGATTTCTTGGAACCAGCTCAAACTCCTGGATATCGTACAAACACACACACACACACACACACACACACACACTCCAATTTCCAAATTCAAAGTCAACTACTAGTTTAGAGATATAAGGTGTTTTATCATATTTTCAAGTTCTATTTCAGAAGAAGCTTACTTTGGGTTTCTTCTTGCATCCACCTACTTAAGATACTGAAGGTATCCCAGTATGCATTTGAGGGAATTTTCTGCAGGGCTAAAATATCAGCATGCAAGTATTGTGCTGGGAGGCTTAACTTTGATCAGAAAGAATAAAATGTGTGATTGTGTGTGTGAATTTTTCTTAACATCTTATTTTAAGCAACCCCCTCCTAACATGAAACAAGGTAGCCTGGTACCCCAAATCAACTACTATTCAGGGTCAGACTGTCATTCTTTTGAACAGAAGTGGAAGTGAAGGAAAACAGGAGAGAGAAATGTCTAAGCACTTGAGAGGAAAACAGAGCAGTTCATGCCAATCAACAGTTTTAGTAAATTGTTCTTATTAATTTAATAGATGTGAGGATTGTTCCTGGTATCCTTTGGAACTTTTGGACAGATATAAATTTAAGCATGCATTAGTTATTTTTTTTTTATTTGCTGCTAAAGCAAATAGTCATTTCAACTTGATTTTTAAATAGGCATTTTATTTTCAAAATTTCTCTATTGAATTTCCCTTGCTCTATATTCCTACTTATTATGCAGACGGGTTCTTTTTCCGAACTGCTTCTTGATTCCAAGGTGTGAATTCAGCCAAGATACCCAAGCTGGAGTATATTTAGACAACTGTTTCGAGATTTAGTTTCTGTTGCAATCATCACAGCAAACAAAATCCAGATACACTTAGGTTCAGGCCCTCTTCCAAACCCGACTAACCAGCTCCTTTGAAAATGTTTTCAAAACCGTGGATCTTAATAACCACTGAGCTGACAAATGTAGGGAAGGAAGATTCATTCCTTTAAATGTTTTCTCTTTTGTAACATCCAACCTCTACTTATTTATTAATATCGCCCCTCTGTACCAACAGTACCATTTATTTGGTGAATTCACTGTTATTACTATTATTTTATAACATTAAAGAAAATGTTTTTGAAAATCCACAGTCCCACTATCCTAACAGAACTACTGTATTTCCATTTTAGTATATTATCTTCCAGGCCTCCTCCACATGCTTAGGTACCTTACATATTATAATCATGTGTTTTTCTTTCTTCTCTTAATTATATCCTAAGTATGCTTTCATGTTTCTATGCAGTGTTCCTAATTATCATTCAACAATTGTGTAATATGCCATTGTGATGTACATAGTGATGTACATAGTGATGTGCCATAATTTATCATGCCATTCCTCATTGCTAGCCAGAAACCATGTTTTATAGGTGGTTTCGTATGTTACTTTTTTCTACTGTTGGTAACACAGCTACGTTATTTGTCGTTTGCCCGAAGAGGTGAAAATTTACAATTGAAAATCTGTCTCCTCGTAGACGAGAGTAAGGGGGCAGAAATGTGTGAATGGGTTAAATGCTTGATATTGTTGGTTTTCTCTTCACACGTGTAGACGCAAGACATAGGGTAAGAGACAAAATAATGCTTCTTCGAAAAGGTCCCCCCTCAGGACCAGAGCCAGGATTTTTAGGAGTGAGACGAGACATTTCTGCAGTTATTACTAGCATGTATTTCAAAATCAGATGACAGAGGTGTCAATCTTCAAGAGCATAATGTTGAACAAGCAAAATGAAATATAGATGTAGACAATAATAATTACTTTGTAATATTTCAAAAGCATTTTCTTAAAGTATCTCACCATACATTTTATATTATATTTAATATGTATGTATATGATTATCTATCAATGACTTACAAATGAACTGGAATTTCAGAAACTCAATAGACTCCACCCATGAGTTTTCTATGTTTCAGTTCCTCACTGGAAAAATTAAACTGAAGACGGAGATATGGACAAATGCTTGGTTCAACTAAATATCTCAATAAAGAACTGAACTCCATTCAGCCTCTTGTCCAGATTACATAAAATCATGTAAGCACCATTGAGCCAGAGGTCGTGTCCTTGATTTCTCACCACCGACCACAGGGTCCTTACTCCATGGAACCCAAAGGAAAGAAATTTGTACATGACGCTGTCCAGATACTCACACAATAGACCGGCACTGGCATTAGAGCTCCACGGTTTTTGGCAAGTTATTCCTGGACCTGGCCCTTGCTAGAGATCCTTTCCTTATTTTTCCCTTTATTCTTCCTCCTGACCCCATGTTAGAGCCGGTAGACTTGGCAGCCTCAGCAACAGCCCAAGCTTTGCAGGTTTTATTCACAATAAGGTACAGAGTGACAGAATGGACCGGTTATGAAACAGGACATAAAGCTATTAAAACATCTCTTGTGCTCCTCTTGGACAAATCTGGCCCGAGAAAGTTAAATATAAAAGATAGTTTTGCAGTTAATCACTTTCCTATTTTTCATGGTAACGAACTATTGTATATGAGACAACTCATCAGTCTGAGGCAAGACCATATTTGTTTAAAAGAATTAGGCTTTTGAAAATCACCTGAATCACATGTAATTCAACATGAAGAGTGCGGACGATTACCTTCGATGTAAGTGACTAGACAATCAGACCAACTCAGAACGGCCCACCAGCCCCCCTGCTCTTCCAACCGCCTCCCCCGACTGCAGCGGCATCTTGCTGTTCCAACTATGCCTTGCAGCTGACCACCGTGAGCCTGCGCCCCAATCATTTTCTCTGCCTCAAATGTCCAACCTGCCTTCGCCCCTCTGCTGCTTGATGCCCTAACATCCTTCAAGGGGCGGCTGCCACAGCTTCCACAGTCTTTCAGATTTTCCCACTCAGAACTGACACTTCCATTCTTCTCTGGTCTGACACCTCCGCCATTACCATTGTGCATCTTAGTTGCGTATGTGTCTGCCTCTCCAGCTACAATGTGAGCTATTTAAGGGCGGGGGCAACATTTTACTCATCTTTCCACTCCGCCTTCTCCGCACACACACTCTGCCTTGCTCAGTGAAAACTCTCAGTCGCACCATTTGGGTCACCGTCAAAGCTTACTTCCCCTTTCTGGCAGGAGAAAAAATTCTGCCTTGTCGAATTGAATTAAATTAAATTGAATATAGTCAGCAACAATGTGGGCTAAAATAGGCTTCTCTGGGCTGGGACCCTCACTTTGACTTAGCATATTGTTTCTTTGGGGAAACCACATCTTACATAACGAGGAGAAGAAAGAGATAAACCTCTCCAGGACATTTTCTCCTCCCGCCACGGTTGACCTGACTCCCACTCCCTGCCTCTCTCCGTGAGTCAGTGGCCACACCGTCCTCGTGACAAGAACGGGTGGTTCCAGAAGCACTTGACAACCAAGCTTTTTGAATCCCCGACCAGAAAGAAGGTGAAGCAATGTACTCAGGTTAATCCTGTAAGTAGGTCAACAAAATATAATTCCTCGCCTTTGACTATTGTCCCTCTATTATGCTTCCATCCAATATTTCTTCACAAGACATTCAAGGCCACCAGGGTATTCTCTGGGATCAGTCAGGACCAACTTGCAGACCCCCACTCCCGACCCCCAGGGAAACTTCCCTTCTCCAAGAAGGCTGGCAGATGCTCAGAGACTGTGATTTGTGGCCTGGAAAAGCCCTGGCTTGTTCTAGAAGATCATCGCATTGCTCAGCAATCCCCCTGAGCAGAGTCTTAATAACTTCGACCGGTATAATTTGTCCCGTGATTTTCCCAAATGATCTGACCTGGTAAAAGTGGGATTTAAATTAAGTAACTCTTTTCCTTGACCATGGTGAACATCAGGTTCCCCTCCAACAAGAGCGAGAAGGCTCTGCTTCGAGTGTGGGTGGGGAAGTGGGCCGCAAAGGGAGAGCAAGTCTGACAGAATTGTCAGCACAGAGGGAAGAACCAGACCCCCTGATTAAGACAGTCACCTCCTCTGTGCCCCCCACATCACATTTCTCACCTGGAACTTGGCAGCAAATGCTAGAAAATGGACTAAGAGGATAAGCCAAACAGAAAAGTGTTTTTAAATGCGAAGAGTAAAAGGAAAATGTCAGAGAATTTTGATACATTTTTTAAATGGCCAAGAAAAGAAATATACACATTAATTTAAAAGCATATTCCAATAAGGGCAAAATTTAGCTAAAAATATCCTGCTGAACGGAGTGAAAAGGAATATAAAATAGCATCCAATAAACAAGATCAAATAGTCTAAAACCTCAATAATAGACTGAAAAGTACAATAAAAACTAGGAAGTTAAAGGAGTGTAAAGTGAATACTATTAGCTAAAGTATTAGACATATAAAGATAGTAAAATTAAATGCTTTTAAATGCAGAAATTCAGCCCACATGTCCCACTGAAAGAAGAATGGGGTGTTAGATGCAAGCAGTGTCACCGAGGTCAGGACTGAGAGCCCGGTGAGGTGTGCTCGCTGAGCAAGGACAGACGCGGAACAGGGCGGGCTCATTCTCCTGCTGACGGGACTCCCCCAGGCAGGCTCTCCCCCTTCAGAGCCCAGAAATGCAGCCCCTGCCAGCCCGAGGTCCCTCCAAAGCTCACCTCTGACCCTCCCGGCAGCAGACTAGAGGCCATCAGCAAATGTGTTTAAACGTAATGGGCTCCCATGGCCGTGGGGAGGTCCTCACACAGACATGCCCTTGACAATGCTCGTGTCAGCTGTGCCAGGTCTCCGTCCTCCTCATCTCTCCTTCCCACAAGCCATCCCAGCGTCCGTTCCTTCACTCACCAAGTCCTGGTTCAGGGGCAGGTATGAGTCAGGCACTGTGCTGGGCCTGGGACCGGACAGTGAACAGAACAGACCAAGCTCCTGGCTTCATGGAGCTCACAGCTGAGCCAGGCAAGCTGATGAGTAAACGACCTGAAATGAAGACGCTTACAGCAGCACTCGGCAGGGCCACCTAACCCTCACCTTTTTGGGGGAGGGTGGTGAACAGAAGAGGTGTCTAAAGGGGTTCCACCCCCAATTCCAATGTACGTGTGTGGGAAGGGTGTTCTCATACGTCCAAGCAATTCTCCAGCACCAGCGGGGTGTCCTACAATTCCCCTCGTTCTGACACTATTTACCCAGAGACAGCATCAGATCCCACAGGATGAGGGTTCAGTCCTACAAGACGGCCCACCCCCAACTTCAGATGCCAGTCGCAAGTCCAGGTTGTCACTCGTGCTTCTGACCAACCAGCCACAGATCAGAGGTTCCAACGACCTCCTCCTAGGTTTTGATTAATTAGCTAGAGTGGCTCACAGAACTCAGAGAAACATTTTACTTATTAGATTCCTGGTTTATTATAAAAGGATATAACTCAGGAACAACCAGATGGAAGAGATGCACAGGGCAAGGTATGGGGAAAGGGCACAGAGCTTCCATGCTCTCCCAGAGCACACCAAATCTCCCCAAATCTCCACGTGTTCACCAACCCAGAAGCTCTCCCAGTCCCGTCTTTTTGGGTTTTTATGGAGGTTCCATCACATAGGCGTGCTTAATTAAATCATCGGCCATTGCTAACTGAACTCAGTCTCCAGCTCCTCCCTGCTCACCAGAGATCCAAACTTCAAATCACAAGGTTGGTTCCCCTGGCAACCAGCACCCATCCTGAGATGAGGTCCAAAAGTCACCTCATTAACATAACAAAAGACACCTTCCTCCCTCTCATCACTTAGGAAATTCCAAGGGTTTAAGAAGTTCAGTGCCAGAAGCCGGGCCCAAGACCAAATATATATTTCTTATAATAAATCATAGTATCACAGTGGCATAGAAGAAAAATATCTGATACAAGAACTGAGGGATGCGTAAGACATAGCTGACCAAAGACAAGGGAGAAAGAGTGTTCCAAGCCAAGAAAACGTGCATATGAAGGCCAAGAGGGGAGAGAGTATAACACACAGATTTGTTTGGAGAAATGCAAAGGATCATCAAATGGCTGGAGATGGAACCAGGGAGGGAAGGGCAGTTATGGCTTGGGCTTCTCCTCCTCTACATGAAGGCTTTGCTGATCCAAGAGACCCTGTGCTGGATGGACTGTCAGAGATGGGAGGAAGCTTAGAGATCATCCCGTCGGCCTCTTATTCTGCAGGGAAACAAGCCCTGGCCAGCCTGCTTGTCTCCAGAACAGCAAAAGGAAGGACGGTTAGACTCATCTTGACTAGGGCTTGCAGGTTGAACTGAATTCTCTTTAAGAATTCATTCAACAGGCAACTGTTGGGTTTGGTTGCATTTCAGGGGTGGGGTTCCTTTCCACTTGGGGGCAAAGAACTAACCCAACTAAGCAGTCCTCCCCTCCAAACAGTCGTCCTGCTGTTGCGTGCCCTAAAAGAACTCGGAGCTCTTAAATGAAAATAGCTGATATGAACTCAGCTTCTAAAATCACCATCCCTGTGATGCTTATAATTACCACAGACAGCTTGACACGTGGGAAAACTTTTTCCCTTGTGGAGAGGCCAACAATGATTATGACATTAACCAGATGTACGTCTCTAGGGTCGACGCCTTCTGTGCTTCAAAATCTCCCTAATTTCTTCCTTACTTCGGCCCTGGCACTCAGGTCCCTGGCACAACCCCGCACAGATAATCTATCATTTTCAGAGTGTCCCATTGAATGTTAGTTCCTTGAGAGATGAATAAATGTTACGTAACAAAAGGTTTTAGTAGTGAAATAAGTTTGGGAATTGCTGGGTTAAACCAAGATAAACAGGTATTTTTTTTACTGTCTGTATCCTCAACAGTCAGAAGAGGACCTAGTACAGAGTGGGCACTAGATAAGTCCTTATGGAAGCGGGGAACGTAGCACTCCAATGGAGCCATTTGTTCACGTGCTCTGGGACACACAGGAAGGGACCGAGTGTGCAGTGTTGCCATGAGGCTTCCCTCAGGATCAGCATTCAATGAAATGTACTTTGTGAAATCTTGCCCTAATCCCTAAATCTAGAAGCACCAATCATGACTAAGAAGCCAAATTTCCAGAAATCAGAAAGAATGAAGAGTCAAAGGAAAGAAGGGCAAGTTACATAACCCCCAGAATTACCCTCAAGTTCTCGGCCCCTGCCATTCACCCAAGGCGGTTTCCCAACAAACCACTCTTCCCTCAGGAGGAGAATTGGACGATGAGGGCAAAGACGTATCTGCTGTCATGTTGTATTAATTTCCCCAGGTTCGCCCAACAAGGGTTGCCAGGTCCTGCCTTCAACTCAGAAATTGAGTTGATCCTAGATACCAGTAATTGGTGAGGAGTTTTTTTAAGAGTTCTAAGAAGCTCCATGATGCAGTGCTGTGGAACCAGCAACCCATGGGAAATTGTAATCCCTGCCTCCCCTAGTCCCACCCCATCTGAACCAGCATTTTCAGCCTCACCCCAGACCTGAGCAAATATCATCAGGGTAGGCCAGTGGTTCTCAAACTCTAGCATACACCAGGATCACCTGCAGGGCTTGTTAAACCACAGATTGCTGGGACCCAGCTCCAGAGTTTCTGATTCAGTAGAATTCACATTTCCGAGAGATTCTCAGGTGATGCCAATGATGCTGGTCCCTAGTTGCTTCCCATCGCTACATGTGCTTTCAATTTTTTTTATAGCCACAAGCCTAGTGTAGACCCACGGGTCCAGCTGTGCCCATGCAGCAGTATTTGGATTTAATGGCTTGTACTTAATAGGCACTCAGTAAATAATGTGACTGGATTAATGAATAAGTATCTACTCCTTAAGACTGGGGTTCTACTTTGGGGAAGTGAACTCCACTTTCCCTGATGGAACTGGAATCCACTCCTCTACCTCAACTTGATCAAGTGGACTCACAACCCCCTGCCTGTCTCCAGAGCTTACAGGGAACATGAGCCCAAAAGCCAGACCTTTTGACTAGTGACCGGAGATATGAGGAGTCCAAGTGGGAGAGGCCCTCTTTAGATCCTAGGATGTAGACTTCTGGCCTCCTGGTAAAAGCCAATTCCATCACAGTCTGGTTTCTCCCAGCCATTCCTGGTTGATTCCTCTCCTGGCCAGACCACTCGTGAGCTCCCAGCAGGACCCTGGCTGAAGCTTCACCGCCATGTTGGGATCACGGGGCAGGGATCTGAACCAGGTTCCAACGACGGTTTTGAAATAGACCTGGACTATCTTGGGAGCTTTCTCAATCAATCAGACTAAAGAATGGTTTACTTCATCATTTTCTTTTGTACTATCTTATTCATACTTTAAGTGCACAGACCCCAATAGCTAATTTCATTCTTCCCTCCCTGTGACCCATATTTGTGAACTATGTGGAAAAGAAAATTGTACTATGGCCTTGGGAGAGCAATATATCCAGGCTTTGATGGATGATGGGAGAAGTAAATTCCAAGGATGCAGGTTTTTCCAAGAAATTCAGAAGGAAAAGTTAAAATCTATTGTTTATCAATATCCCAACATTTTAATATTCTGCACAATCCCACACTACTAAGGAAGTCCAGGTAACCACGTATGTCTAGACACCTGATGGAAGAATGACCCATCTGTGCTAAGCCCCAGCCCTCCCACTCCTTTTGTGTTGCAGCTTCTACCACTGTTTCCCTTGGAAACCGAAGGAGCAGCTGCCTGCAAAAACCTCTTCTCTCCCTCCTCACTCATCAGTCCCAGGGATTAGCAGCCTGTTTTCTGGTTCAGTGAAAACATCTGATGTTGGATGGCATGCATAAGGGGGACAACACAAAAAAACATTACCACAGTGGTTCAGATACATTGTGCATTCTGTCTAGTATTCTTTCTAGGATGGTTTCATTTTTCCTCCTCATTGTATATGACACAATATCAATTTCTTCTCTGTGTTGCAATGATTTGTATACACAAATCTTCTCTACTAGATCTTAGGCTATTTAAAGTCTAGGAAGGACGTGGTCTTGTGTCTGGTATTCCCTACAGAGCCCTAGCAAAGCCCTTTGCTTGATAAAAGTGAGCTCGATTATGTAATTATTGATTAACATGATTTTAACCCACTGATCAAAGTTTTAGCATTCATTGATGAGCCTCACCTGAATTGGTTATGACTCTAACGGTTGCTAAATATTCATTTTTCTCACTCATTCTACTTTCATCAGTTGGAATCCGACCCTAAGAAAGAACTTTTCCTTCTCCTCCATTGATTTGTTCACATATTTATTTATTTATAAATGAGTATGGACTCATGAATTATTATTTTATGCAATGGGTTACAATCTGTTACCATCATTTTTTAATGATCATATTGTCCCAGATTTGGCCAGGGGGAGCCCCTTCAAGCTTGCTTCTGTGTCACATTGACATGTCTCCATCTTGCTTTAAACATTACTCTCTGTCACAAGATGTTTCCATAACTTATTAATTCCACTTATTAATTACAAAAGAATTACTAATTCCACTTATTAATTACAAAAAGAAAAATAGTAATTTTACAGTGGATAAACCTGGTAGACAAAACCTTAACCAAGTGATCAAAGTTACTATCACCAGTAATGGCGCCTGATGTTATCATACGGTGAGAAGGACACGTCACCCTGATGGTATTTCTGCCAAAAAGTGAATAACCTCAATCCAATCATGAGGATTAGATCAGAAAAGTCCAAGCTCGGGGACATTCTACATTCTACAAAATAACTGGCTTATACTCTTCAAAAATGTCAAGGTGATAAAAGGCTAAGAAATGGTCTTGACCGAAGGAGACTAGAGACATGGTAGTAAATACAATGCATGATCCTGGGTAGGATATTGAAGCAGAAGGGGGAAAAAATGCTGTTAAAAATTATTGGGACAATTAGTGAAAAAAATTTTTTTTAAGTATTGGCATCTGAGCTAACAACTGTTGCCAATCTTTTTTTTCTGCTTTTTCTCCCCAAATCCCCCCAGTACACAGTTGCATATTTTAGTTGTGGGTCCTTCTAGTTGTGGCATGTGGGATGCCACCTCAGCATGGCTTGATGAGCAGAGCCATGTCAGCACCCAGGAACCGGACCAGTGAATCCCTGGGCTGCCAAAGCGGAGCGCGTGAACGTGACCACTCGAACTCAGCGTGGCCCCTAGTGAAATTTTAACAAAGTATTATATCGATGTTTATTTTCTGATTTTGATAATTGTGCTATGGTTATATAAAAGGATATCTTCATTTTTAGGAATTTAGACGCTGAAGTACTGAGGGGGAAAGAGCATCACATCTACGCCTTACTCTGGAAAGGTTCAGAAGAATGATAACGCAAAAGTGGAAATTTGGTTGAGGAGCAAACCAGGGGAGAGTATGTGGGCATTCCTTGTGCTGCTCTTGCAGCTTTTCCAACTAAGAGTTGAAATTTTCAAAAGTAAGAGTTACAAAAACAGATTTGGATAAAAAAATCACTTCTACCATTTGTTTATTTTTATTCATTTATGCTCCACTACATTCTAAAAGGATTAAAGACAATTCATAAGCCTATCTGCTCCATAGGATCTTTACAATTAATTAGTGAGTTCTCCCCAGTGCACACACTGAACCAAGGATCCGAGCGCACGTAGTTTGTTTGGGACGTGATCCTAAAGAGCATCTTGCCTTGCAAGCAATGTTACGAGAGGTTCTTCAGAGAGAAGGAGAATGATCAGGATGCTGGTCGGCAACTTGGATCTACATGAAGAAAGGAAGAGCATTAGAGAAGGAATAAGTGAAGACAAAATAAGAACTCTTATCTTTCTTATTCTTAGTTGATCTAACGAACAACAAGTTGTTCAAAATAATACTAGCAACAATGTATTTGATGATTATACCTTATGTATAAGTGAAATGAGTGACAGCGGAGACACAGAGGACAGGAGAGAGGAGTCAGGGATATTTTGTAATAAGGTACTTGCATTGCGGGTGCAGTAGTACAGTGTTGTTTGGAAGCACACTTGGATGAGTTGTAAATGTATGTTGCAAACTCTAGGGTAACTACTAAAAAAGGTCAAAAAAAAAAGTATAACCCATATGCTAACGAGAGAAAGGAGAAAGAATGGAATCATATAAAATGCTCAATTAAAACCACAAATGAGGGGCTGGCCCCGTGGCTGAGTGGTTAAGTTTGCGTGCTCCGCTGCAGGCGGCCCAGTGTTTCGTTGGTTCGAATCCTGGGCGCAGACATGGCACTGCTCATCAAACCACGCTGAGGCGGCGTCCCACATGCCACAACTAGAGGGACCCACAACGAAGAATATACAACTGTGTACTGGGGGGCTTTGGGGAGAAAAAGGAAAAAAATAAAATCTTTAAAAAAAATCATTTAAAATAAATAAATAAATAAATAAAAAATAAAACCACAAATGACAGAAAAGGAGTTGAAGACAAAATTAGGAACAAAGAACAATGACAAGAAATAGAAAATGGTAACAAATATGGTAGATATTAATCCAACTATATTAATAACCACTTTAAACAATGGTCTAAATACACCAATTAAAAGACAGAAACACAAAACAAAACTCAACTATATGTTGTCTTTAAGAAACTCACTTCAAACGTGAAGCAGATTAAAAGCAAAGGGTTGGAGAAAGATATACCATGCTAACACTAATCAAAAGAAAGCTGGAGTAGCTGTAGTAATTTCAGACAGAGCAGACTTCAGAGCAAAGAAAATTATCAGGGATAAAGAGAGTGCTATGGACTCAACTGTGTTCTCCCCAGAATTCATATGTTGAGTCCGAAGGGCCCCAATATGACCATATTTGGAGACAGGGCCTATAAGGAGGTAATTCAGGTTAACTGAGGCCAGAACAGTGGGGTCCTCATATGACAGGATTCCTGTCCTTCTGAGAAGAGAGCTTGCTTTCTCTCTTTCTCCAAGTGTGCTCAAAGAAGAGGGCATGTGAGCACACAGTGAGGTGGCAGCCACTTACAAGCTAGGGAGAGAGGCCTCACCAGAAAGTGACCATGCTGGCACCCTGATCTCAGATTTCCAGCCTTCAGAACTGTGAGGAAATAAATGTCTCTTATTTAAACCACCTAGTCTATGGTATTTTGTTATGGCAGCCCATGCTAAGATGGAGGAGCATTGCATAATGATAAGCAGGACAATTCTCCAAGAAGAATAACAACCCTTAATGTGGATGCACCTAACAACAAAGTGTCAAAATACATGAGTCAAAAACTAACAGAACTGCAAGGAGAAATAGATAAATTCACTGCTACAGTTGGAGACTTCAACACCCCTCTATCAGAGATGAACGTATCCAGCAGGCAGAAAATCAGTCAGGACATAGCACAATTCAACATCATCAATCAACTGGATGTAACTGAGATCTATAGACTACTTCACCCAACAATAGCAGAATACACATTTGTCTCAAATTCACATGGAGCATACTCGAAGATAGACCACGTTCTCACCTCAATAAATTTAAAAGAACAGAAATCAGGGGCCAGCCTCATGGCCAAGTGGTAAAGTTTGCACACTCTGCTTCAGCGTCCCAGGGTTTCACTGGTTTGGATCCTGGGGGCGGACCTAGCACTGCTCATCAAGCCATGCTGAGGCAGCGTCCCACATAGCAGAGCCGGAAGGACCTACAACTAGAATATACAACTTTGCACTGGGGGGCTTTGGGGAGAAGAAGAAGAGAAAAAGGAGAAAAAGATTGGCAACAGATGTTAGCTCAGGTGCCAGTCTTAAAAAAAAAAAAAGACTAGAAGTCGTATAATACATGCTCTCAAACCACAATGGAATTAAACTAGAAATCAGTAACAGAAAGATAGCTGGAAGATCTCCAAATACATGGAGATTAAACAACGTATGTATAAATAACACATGGGCCAAAGAAGAAATTTCAAGAGAAATTTTTAAATATTTGGAACTAAATGAAAATGAAAACACAGCTTATCAAAATTTGTGGGGTGCAGTGAAACCAGTGCTTTGAGGGAAATAGATAACATTTAATGCACATAGTAGATAAAGAAGAAAGATCTAAAATCAGTCATCTAAGCTTTTTGTTTTCTTTGAGGAAGATTAGCCCTGAGCTAATTACTGCCAATCCTCCTCTTTTTGCTGAGGAAGACTGGCCCTGAGCTACCATCCATGCCCATCTTTCTCTACTTTATTTGTGGGACTCCTACCACAGCATGGCTTTTGCCAAGCGGTGCCATGTCCGCACCAGGGATCCAAACTGGTGGACCCCAGGTGGCCGAGAAGCAGAATGTGCGAACTTAAACACTGTGCCACTGGGCCGGCCCCTCAATCATCTAAGCTTATACCTTTGGAAACTAGAAATGGAGCAGCAAATTAAACCCAAAATAAGCAGAAGAAAAGAAGTAATAAAAATCAGAGCAGAAACCAATGAAATTGAAAACAAGAAATCAACGGAGAAAATCAATGAAACCAAAAGCTGGTTCTTTGAAAAGATCAATAAAATCGGTAAGCCTCTAGCCAGGCTAACTAAGAAAAAAAGAGAGATAACACAAATTACTAATATCAGAAATGCAAGAGAGGATATCATCACAGCTCCCATGGGCACTAAAAGGATAATAAAGGAATACTGTGAACAACTCTATGCCCACACATTGGATAACCTGGATGAAATGGACCAATTCCTTAAAAGACACAATTTGCCAAAACTCACACAAGTAGAAATAGACTATCTGAATAGGCCTATATCTACTAAAGAAATTGAATCAATAATTAATAACCTTCCAAAACAGAAAGCACCAGGCCCAAATGGGTTCACTGATAAATTATTCCAAACATTTAAGGAAGGAATTGTACCAATTCTCCACAATCTCTTTCAGAAGACAGAAACAGAAGGCATACTTCCTAAATCACTCCATGAGGCAAAATTAGCCTAATAACAAAACCAGACAATGACTTTAAAAGAAAATCATAGACCAATATCTCTCATGAACATAGATGCAAAAATCTTCAACAAAATATTAGCAAATCTAATCCAACAATGCATAAAAAGAATCACATATCACAATCAAGTGGGATTTATCCTAGGTATACATTGCTGGTTCAACATTCAGAAATCAATTAATGTAATCCATCACATCAACAGGCTAAAGAAAAATTAGGGGTTGGCCCCATGGCCGAGTAGTTAAAGTTTCACGCACTCTGTTTCGGCAGCCTGGGTTCACAGGTTCAGATCCCAGGTGTGGACGTACTCCACTCATCAGCCATGCTGTGGAGCCATCCCACATAGAAAGTAGGGGAAGATTGGCATAGACGTTAGCTCAGGGCTAATCTTCCTCAAGTGAAACAAAAAAAAGGAAGATTAGCAATGGATGTTAGCTCAGGGTGAATCTTCCTCACCAAAAAACAAATAAATAATAAAGAAGAAAAATTAGATGATCATATCTATAGGTGCAGAAAAAGCATTTGACAAAATCCAACACCCTTTCAAGATAAAGACTTGAAGGGAATAGAGGGGAAACAGGAACAGAGGGGAACTTCCTCAACTTGATAAGAAATATTTACAAAAAACCTACAGTTAACGTCATACAACCATCAGTGATGGTGAGAGACTAGAAGCTTTCCTGCTAAGATCAGAAACAAGGCAAAGGTGTCTCCTCTTACCACTCTTTTTCCTTTTCAACACTGTGCTGGAAGTCCCGGCTAATGCACTAAGACAAGAAAAAGAGATAAAAGGCACACTGATTGCGAAGGAAGAAGGAAAATTGTTTTTGTTCACAGACGACATGATTGTCTATGTAGAAAATCCAAACGAAGCAACAAAAACCCTCCTGGAACTAAGAAGCCGTTACAGCAAGACTCCAGGATATAAAGTTAATCTATAAAAATCAATCACTCTCCTATATACCAGCAATGAACAGGTGGAATTTGAAATTAAAAATACAACACCATTTACATTCACACCCCCAAAAAATGAAATACTAAGGTGTAAATCTAAGAAAATATGTACAAAATCTATGTGAAGAGAACTACAAAATTCTGATGAAAGAAATCAAAGAACTAAAATAAATGGAGAGATATTCCATGTACATGATTAGGGAGACTCAATATTATCAAGATGTCAGTTCTTCCCAACTTGACCTACAGATTTAATGCAATCCCAATCAAAATACCAGCAAGTTATTTTTTGGATGTTGACAAACTGACTCTAAAGTTTATATGGAGAGGCAAAAGACACAGAATAGCCGAGTCAATACTGAAAAAGAAGGACAAATTTGGAGGACTGACACTACCCGATTTCAAGACTTACTGTAATGCTACAGTAATCGACAGTGTAGTATTGGTGAAAGAATAGGCAAATAGATCAATGGAACAGAATAGAGAGCCCAGAAATAGACTCCCATTAATATAGTCAACTGATCCTTGCTGCAGGAGCAATGGCAATACAAAGCAGGAAAGATAGTCTTTCCAATAAACGGTGCTGAAAGAACTAGACATCCACATGCAAAAAAAGAAAAAGTGAATCTAGACACAGACTATATGCCTTTCACAAAAATCATCTCAGAACAGATTAGAGACCTAAATGTAAAATGCAAAACTATAAACTCTGAGAAGATAACGTAGGAGAACTTCTAAATGACCTGATGACTTTTTTTGGATAAAACACCAAAGGCACAACCTGTGAAAGAAATAATTGATAAGCTGGATTTCACTAAAATTAAAAACTTCTGCTCTACTAAAGACACTGTGAAGAGAATGAAAATACAAGCCACAGACTGGGGAAAAACATTTGCAGAAGACACATCTAATAAAGGACTACTATCCAAAATATGCAAATAATTCTTATAACTCAACAATAAGAATACAAACCACCCAATTTTAAAAATGGGCCAAACAACAGGTCCGTGAAAAGATGCACAACATCACTAATCGTGGGGGAAATGCACATTAAACCACAGTAAGCTATCACCTCACACTTGTCAGAATGATTATCATCAAAAAGACAAGAGATAACAAGTGCTGGCGAAGACGTGGTGTAAAGGGAACTCTTGCGCACTGTTGGTGGGAATGTAAATTGTGCAGCCACTATGGAAAACAGTATGGAAGCTCCTCAGAAAGTGAAAAGTAGTACTACCACATGACCCAACAATTCCACTTCTGTGTATATATTTGAAAGAAGTGAAATCACTATCTCAAAGAGACATCTGCACTCCATGTCCATTGCAGCATTATTCGCAATAGTCAAGACATGGAAACAACCTAAGTGTCCATTGGTGGATGAATGGATAAAGAAAATATGTTATGTATATATATACAATGGAATATTATTTGGCCATAAAAAAGAAGGGAATTCTGCCATTTGAAACAACACGGAGGAGCCTTGAGGGCATTATGCTAAGTGAAATAAGTCAGACAGAGAAAGACAAATACTGTATGGTCTCACTTATACGTGGAATCTGAAAAACCAAACTCAAAGAAACAGAGAGTAAATTGGTGGTTGTCAGAGGCAGGGAGTGAGGGTAATGGGTGAAAGTGGTCAAAGGGCACAAACTTCTAGTTATAAGATGAATAAGTTCTGGGGATCTAATGTACGGCCCAGTGACTATAGTTAATACTGCATTATAGACTTGAAAGTTGCTAAGAAAGTAGATCTCAAAGGTTCTCACCACGGGGGGAAATGGTAACCATGTGAGGTAAGCGATGTGTTAGCTAATCTTATTGTGGTAATTACTTCACAATATATTCATATATCAAATCATCACATCGTACATCTTAAACTTACACAATGTTACATGTCAGTTATACCTCAATAAAGCTGGGAAAAAATTTAAATTTTAAAAAATGTTTTAAAAATGGGCCAAAGACTTTACCAAACACCTCACCAAAAAAGATACACAGGTGGCAAATAAGCATAAGATGCTCCACATCATGTCATTAGGGAATTGTAAGTTAAAACAACAGTGAGACACCAGTATACACTTATTAGAATGGTCAAAATCCAAAACACTGACAATATCAAATGCTGACAAGGATGTGGAGTAATAGGAAGCCTCATTCTTTGCTGGTAGGAATGCAAAATGGTGCAGCCACTTTGGAAGGTAGTTTGGGGGTTTATTATAAAACTAAACACACTCTAACCATATGATCCAGCAAGAGTGCTCCTTGGTATTTAGCCAAAGGAGTTGACAACTTACGTCCGCACAAAAAATTGCACGCACGTGTTTACAGCAACTTTATTCATAATTGCCAAAACTTGGAAGCAGCCAAGGTGTCCTTCAGTAGGTGAATGGATAAATTAACTGTGGTACATCCAGACAATGGCTAAAAAGCGCTAAAAAGAAATGAGCCATGAAGCCATGAAATGACAGGGAAGAACCTTAAATGCATATTGCTAAGTGAAGGAAACCAATCTGAAAAGGGTACATACTGTATGGTTCCAACTATAGGACATTCTGGAAAAGGCAAGACTAGGAGACAGTAAAAAGATCAGTCTTTACCAGGGGGTAGGGGAGAGGGAGGGAGGGATGAATAGATGAAGCATAGACGATTTTTAGGGCAGTGAAACTAGTCTGTATGATGCTTTCATGGTGGATACATGTCATTACACATTTGTCCAAATCCATAGATTGTACAACAGTAAGAGTGAACCCTACAGTAAACGATGGGCTCTGGGTGATAAGAGTATGTCAAAGCAGGTTCACTGATTATAACAAATGTACCACTCTGGTGGAGGATGCTGATAGTCGGGGAGGCTATGCATGTGTGAGGGAGGGGGTTTATGGGAAAGCACGTACCTTCTACTCAATTTCGCTGTGAACCTAAAACTGCTCTAAAAAATAAAGTCTATTTAAAAGGAAACAGAAATTACTGATTTTCGCTGAATGGAAATTATTACAAAACATTTCTGCCCTCTGAAAGCTAATAAGAATCCACACAGCTCTAGAAAGTATATCCTACATAATGGGTTCTTGAACTGGAATCCATGACCAAACTCTATAAAAATGTGTGTGTGTGTGTGTGTGTGTGTGTGTGTGTTCATACATACATGCACCTTTCCCCTTGGGAAAAATTCCAAAACTTTTATCAACTTTCTTAACGCTTGATCACCGCTCCATTCCCAAAATCTTAAGGATCCCAGCCTGTGACAGTCAGCTCTGAGTATCTGCTTCCAACATCTTCATTTTTGCCCCAGTGGCTGATACACAGTCAGCAAATGGTGCAGTCACAAGGTCCTTCGCCAGCCCCACATAAGACACCAGTCTGCAGGCTGCCTGCCATTCTCAGATTTTGGCTGATTGTCCCTAACAGAGCATCAGCTCACATCCCTTCACAAGAGAGACTGCAGATGTTCTCAATCTGGAAACTCCCCCAGCACAGGAAACACATGGTGACACTCAAGAGTAGCATCTTCAGACTCAGACGTGACCAGTTGCAGGACATCTTTCCCTCGGGAGAAAAGAGGAGGTGGAGGAAAATGTATGGCATAAGCTCATAATTATCAATATTGTTACAGCTGTGCCTGCCCCTCCTGGAATTGCTTGACTTTTTAGAGTCTAACCTAAAACGATTTTTTTTAAAAACCTGCATACCTCAATATATTGTGTGGTATTTTCTTCCTGCTACGAAGTAAATATGGTTTAAAGAAAATGCAGAGGGAAAATCTCTGTTCTCTCCTACTTTGTCCCTTGCAGAGGCATCCACCTCTCCCCAGCACGTGTCACCAGTCCTCCTAACCCCACAGTTCCAGGTCACCATGTGTTTTTCTAATCATATGGAGTTGAAATCTCAATCTTCTCACCTTTGACTTCCCCATTCTCTTCACACTCCTCACGTAGCCAGTCCCCAAACCCTCTCGGTCTCCCATAGCAACAATTCTCACATCTAGTTATTCCTCTCTCCCGACCCTGGCACGGTCCAGAGCACGCCACGCAACAATGCTGATGACATTTGCTCCCTCCATCAGTTTATCCTACCACTTGTCTTGACAATAACAACATTTCTCTTTTATTCGAAAATACAATATTAAGTGATTGCTGTGTACCTCAGTAGGGCGTAAGAACTTGAACACAACTCTGGGAAGTAAGCATCATCTTCCTTCTTACAGAGTAGGACACTGAAGCTCCCGACACGAAAGGTGTGAGTTGTTAGGACCGCCAGAGATAAGATGACAAGATGATTAGAAAAAGAGGTGTGCAGAAGTCTACCAAATCCCCCTTCATGAGTTTCCTTAAGTCCTGGCTATGTGCTAACACAAGCAAGGGATCTGAATGGACTCAGATGACAACGCTCCTATACTGACACGTTTAGACAGACACGCTGAAGGTAGAACACAGCCAAGAAGTCCACTTGAGTTTGACTCGAGAGAGGCCTCCCAAACTTTGGCAAGCCCTCTATCTGTTTTGACCAGTGGTCGATAAGTCAGGGGTTGGGGCTATTTCCTTTTATCTTCAAACTTGACAAAAATGGTGCATTCTTCTCAACAAACCCACATTGGCTAATTAAAATGCCTACGCCATTGGCTGGGGCTATCCCAACTCCATGAAGTAACGGGGTTTGCTCCTGCTAATCAGAGCCTCCAGTTGGCAGTGACATAGACTTTTGATTAATAAAAGATTAGAGAACAAATTCAGCATGTTTAATAAGTACAGTTTTACAGGGAAAAACTTTTTTCAGAAAACATTCATAGAGTCCTTGATGGAAGTCCAAGAAGAAATCACTGGCCTTGATCACCTGCAGCCATTTTATTTGCTGATTCTTCTCGAGAGCGGCTTTGACACGGCCAAGCGTTGACCTGACCTGACCCCCTGCGGCCTGCCCTCTGGTTGCTGGTGTTACCAGCTAGCACTGCTGGCACAGCCAGACCTCTGGCCCCGTGGTGTTGGCACTCGTAGCTGTAGCAGCTCAGCCATCTGACCCTAACATCAGCCCTCAGGACAATAACCAAAATGTGGCCCAAGGGGACGGTGAAAACAGGAGTTCAGGACATCTATTTCTGCCTGTTTCATTAAGTGAAAGCTAAACCAGCAGACTGCTTAGCACTTATAAGTTGTCCAGTCCCAAGAAATAAGGTGAGCTAGTGCGCATCGCGATGTGGAAAGACAAATCGCATGTCAGACTCAAGAGAAACATAACATACTTCACAACAGACATCCGGGATAAGAGTAGCCAGTCACTGCCAGACACAGTTTAAAATTGTCTTAGTAAACATTCAATACAAAAATTATCTTTTGAAAAACTGCAAGGTGCTGGACACATCAAGATGATTAAGACACAAGCCTTGCTCTCCAGGCATCTACAATCTAGATAAAGAACAACTGAGTAAGTACACAAATGATTATCTAGTGAAACTGAGTACTTGCTAAGAAGTGACTATGACAGCGTCATTGGGGTTCAAAGAAGAGAGAGGTTTCATCATGTTTCATGGAGGAACTAGTGTTTGGGAAATTCAACCAGCAGAGCTGGGAGAGCACAGCGAGCGAAGGAAAGAGCGAAGGCGGGAACCCCAGGAAGGAAGAGAGGTGAAACAGTGCACCACTCACTTCCCTGGGATACACGATGAGCAAGCAGTGAAAAGGGAGGGTGGAGAGGAACATGGGGCCCACCTTAGAGAAGCGGGAATTGTGGTATTAAAGGGCATGCACACCCAGGGCCACACTACAAGGGTTCAAATCTCCACTCTGCCTCTCGCGAGATTGCAACCTTAAGTATAACTTCTCTGTACCTCAGTTTCTCCAGCTGTAAAATGGGGACAATAATCGTACCTGCCTCACAGAGTTGTGGGAATGAAATGGACGAACATGTGCCAAGTGCTTAGAACAATGGGTGGCACAGAGCAAACGCAGCATGAGTGGCACCTGCCAACGTTATTACCATGGGGGGATCTGAGAGGCCAGAGGGAAGTGTCTGGACTCCGTTTGGACAGAGAGCCAGGGACGCTTTTCTGAGCTGGGAAGTGATAAGGCTAGAACTGGATTTTAAGAGCATAAGTCTGGTAAGCTGGAGGCCACGGAATGCAAGGGGGGTGGGGGTGCTAGTGAGTGAACACAGTGCAGGTAATGGGCTCGGGGCCCCGCTCTCTCCCCGAAGACAATGCGGGCCGTTCTGAGGGGGCCCTGAGTGTGTGGGTGGCTGCATTCCTTCAGATTCCTCCTCCTGATTCAACCACCTGATAAAAATGTAGAGAAAATTGAAAAGGATTTAACACCTGTGGCAAGAAGCTTCTACCAGCCTGAACCAAAGGATAGAAAGCAACTCTTGATACATCAAAAGGAAAACCAGCCTCTAAAAGCTTCCAGTTTCCCTTCTGTAGCCTCAGCCAAGGCTGAAAGGAAATTAACCGTCTTGTTTAAAAGGACACACAGTTCTTCACAAGAACAGACACTGTCCTCCGCGGAAGGTGGCAAAGATTGCTGAAATTCCCCTTCCATAGGCTTCCCCACAAACCTGGGTTCTCATCATGTGTTACTTCCATGAGATAAAACAATGGTGACCCCTATTAAAATGTAAAATATCACATTTCCCACCCAAATCTAATATCACAACAAAAGTAATTACTCAGTTAACAATAAGCCAGTCACTAACGAGGCCCCACAGGACGGGTGGGTTTGACTGAGAGCCTGGAGGAGGACACGATTCAGAACTCGGGATGGGAGAGTGGCCGTGAGTGTGGGGCCAAGCAAAAGCACAGGGCAGGAGGGTCGGGGGGAGGCCACATTAAGGAAGGAAGCAGATGTAGAAAGAGCAAAGGGGCTTAGAGAATACAGGGATTTGGGGATTTGCCAATCTCAAAATCTTGTTGAAAACCAGCCCTGACACGTTTAATGAACCTATGTCTGCCACCCAAACTGGACAAACTTGATCCTTGCTGCTACCTGACTCAGCACTCTCTCCTTTTGGCTGCATGAACACTCCTGCCAGGGACCTCTACTCACTCGTTTTCCTTAGGAAAAAGGAAAAAAAAAGAGAGAGAAGGGAGGGGAGACTGACCAGCCATTTACAGTTTTAATCCTCAGTGGTTTCAAATGATCCTAAAGGAGTAGATGTCTCCCTTTCCCATTGGCCTGAGACGCCACTAAAATGTCAAAATTCCAGGCCCTCCTGTGCTTCCTGAGAAGACTGTGACAGCCTACATGGCTAGAAAGGGTCGAAAACGAGGTATATAACAAAGAAATGACCCTAAGCTGAGTTACAGAAAGGTTCGTTGTTAAATACTCTGGGAATTAAACTAAAAGAGCTTCTCTCTCGTCCTTGAATGGGGACGGTGGTGCCACAGACCTCCATGGGGACTGCAGCAAACTTCTTTACTGCCAGCCCATAGGTGACCATGCCCCCTTTTCCCTGGGGAGTGTTTAATTAAGGAAGAAATAGCCAGCTCAGCCAGAAAGGGAGCCATCTGGTGACAGACTGGCCAACTCATTGGACATGACAGAACACATCCTCAGCTGCCCAGGGAACCCTGGGGTCCCCAGAGGCCAGCATCCCCTGAGAGACTGCTCTTTAATTGGCTCCCCACATAGCTGCCGAGAGCTCGCCCTGCACTCAGGGCAGTGACGACTCCTCCGTGGGCACCTCGACACACCGGCTGACTAATGAGTCACGGTCCCCTGCATGCACTCGCTGATGCTGCCGTGGCTGGGGAGTCCCACTTGTGCTGGCAACCAGGAGGGGAGGGACAGACTGGGCTCTGCAGGTACTCAGCCCTTCCTGCAGAGCTAAAAGAGGATGATGACCCAGTAACTCTGAGGACTGACATCTTCTTTGGAGGATGGTTACTAAGCAGGCAGTAACCCCAAGTGAAAAATGAGTGCCCCTCCTTTCCTGTGGATCAATAACACCCTCCCAGCCCACGGGGCAGAGCCTTGGCCTCTCATTCACATGGAAACTGGTCTTCGGAAGCTTTTGCTCTAGATTCACTTTCATGCACTCTGAAAAAATATATACATGCACCTGTATTGCTGATCAAATCTCACTGAATTCATCGCGATCCACTTCATTAGAGAAAGACTCATGCAGGCAGCACTCTGTGCAAAACAAACTTCAGAGCTAAGCCACAGGAGCAAGTTGCTTTTCCTTGGGCTTTTCTCCGTGGGTTACCATGGCACTCCCTCTGAACATATTTCATATTTTAAATATACAAAAATACCACAGAAACTGTTTGGACAATGTCTGGAGGGAACCACCCACAAATAATGCACACGCATCTCACATTATTTTACAGCTGGTTAAATTGGCTTCAAGCAGAACTCATTTATTGAATGTCTTACTAAGCCACACAATCATTACTCCTGTGGCTTTCCTCTGGGGGAGCTGGAGCAGAGTGAAGTGTCTTGGGTCACAGCAGAGTTAGTGTGAGCAGAGAAAGAACCAGGCTCTGGTGGAGGGAGAGACAGTGGTGTCCCTTTCCCAGACTCACCTCCCCATGGATGGAGCCAAGGATTTAGGGACTGAAAACCTCACCTGCTGCAAATTCTACCAATGGGTTTACTGAGAGGAGAGACCCATGGGACTGTAGTGGCTAGTTTCCTTGCAGTGATTCTCTCACAGGTGTGCCTCCATAGGTACAGGTGGCCAATAGCTACCTTGACTTGTAGATTCCCACACGCATCAGTGTGTTGCTCCAGGAGGCGGTGTGCACCTGACCTACACTGGATTTTCAGAGCGGAAGGACAGAAGAGGAAGGAACACAGTTACACAAACCCAGTCAACATCCCCTGCTTTTGCCTTGCCCTGAAAAGTCAAGCAACTCTAAAGCATGATCAAGGAAATTCAACTCCAAGAATCTCACCAAGTAAAGAAGAACCTCAGGGCACATCCCAGCAAACATCCCTAAGTGCTTCATGGAATGTCCTACACCTGATTAGCTTTTCCCACAGCAGTTATGTGGCAGGGGCTGCTGACCTGGGAAGACCTTGCGTATTCTAGAGACAAGTTGATGTCTACTCTTTTTGGACAGTTCTCCAGGAATATCTGCCCTTTTCTTATCACATACCTCCCGCCGGCAGCCAGCTTTGGACTACCTGAAATAAGAATGTTCAGAGCAAGAAGAAAGATAGAAACCCCGTGAAAACAGTACAGTCTTACCTAACCATTCCTTACATCCAAAATGGTGGGCCTCTACCTGGTCAGGTACATCGCGCATCATGACTTTAGTCATAACCTGTACTATGATTGAGTTAATATTTTTCTTTAAGTGGACTCACATAATTTTTTTTAACAAAGAATAGCAAAACTTATAGAGTTAAAAACATCCTAGCACCAAATGAGTCTCCCTTTTCCTTGACCTACTCACAAGGGCTGCAAAAGAACTGAAAAGGAAATAACTTTCTCACGATGTGATTTAACGATATTTAAAGCCTGTTCCTTGACCTCCTAAAATCACCTAGTAGTGTGACCCCATACTTGGGGGTGAGGGGCTCTAGGGAAAGCTCAAGCACCTTCCCCACACCTCTACACACACACACACACACACACACCGTCACCAAAGTGGAGCTCTGATCCATCCTCAAGTGCCCCAAAGCGGGCCACGGCAGTCACTGGAGGTTGGAACTTTGGATGGTTAAACCAAAGGGTTCAGTCTAGATGGGAAATGGACCCTTTTCCACATCTCTTCCAGGTCACTTCTGCTCCCTCCCTTCTGTCCCACCCTACTGGGTGGTCAGACAGGCCAGAGGCTGTCTCCCACTTCTCAGGGCCCCCCAATCCTCCACACTCACTCTTTGCCCTCATGAACAAAGAAAACTGGAGGAAACTAGAGGAGGCATGGAGAGGACAGCCTGTTCTAGACCTCACAAAAAAGGAATCTGTTCTCCTTAGGAGTCTTTTTGGATCTTCTCTTACCCAGAGCCTTAGGACCTTGCGCTGGGGGAAAAGGACCAAGGAGGCCTCACCATGCCTTCCCCACATCTAAGCCTTGAGCTATAGGGCAAAGGAGTCCTCCCGGCTCAGAACTGTTCTGCTCAGTCAGCAGGATCCAGATGTCACTGTTTTCCTCTGACACAGTCAACCCTTAACCTTGATAACAAGTGACAACACTGAGGGGCCCTAACTCCTGTTTTAATCACCCTGCCCACCTGATTACATTTCATAAAGCTAGGAGGTAAGCAAAATTTGGGTAATGTCAACCAGAATAATTGGTTCCTGAATAATTGTATTAATTGTAGGACTCAAACATGAATAAACAAAAAAAAATGAAAAGTGTGTTCATTTCATTATAAAGCAGATAATAAACTTGACATAGCACTTATTTTCTATTTTTACATTAAAATTCTCTTTTGAAGCCCCATAACGCCTTTTGTCGTATTAATAATTATTACCATCCGTTGGCACTTACTATGTGCCAGACACTGTGCTAAGACTTTAATAGCATCCCTCAGAGGTAAATAGACTCACCTCCATTTTACTGACTAGGCAATTGAGGCTGAGGAGGTTAAATGCATGCCCAAGACAACACAGCTTATAGCTTGCAAAGCCAGGATCCCAAAGCCAATGTTTTAAACACTTCAATAATATCACTCTAAATCCTAAACTATCCCCACCCCTTCATAAAGAAAAGTCGTGGGAAGCAGAAAATGGGTGAACTTAAATATTACTGTCTGTATAGAGCAGAGAACACATTTTCCTAAAAGGAAGGCCTTATTCTGAGCTTTTACCAACCCAGTAGAGGATTGGAGAGAAGACTTTTAGTAGAATTCTAATATTTTGCCGCTAAGTCTTTTACTTTTAGTTAAAGAGCTTCCATTAATGAAGGAAAGTGGTTTAGAAAAGGGCATAGGTCCTTGAATATCATCTTTTGTTTTTCACAAAGTGAAATAATCTGGGTGGTATGCATCATAACAATCCAACTGGAAAGTTTCCAGTTGGTGTTTGACTTTGGACCAAGTCAGCCTTAACAGTCCCCTCAGCTTGACTAAAGTCCAGACAGGCTTCTTCCTGACTATAAGCCCCTGATCTCCCTTCTCTTAGAGCATTTCCTTTAGAAAACTTGACATTGTAAATTCTTTGTTTGTGCCTTTCAGACATAAATCTTCTCCCAGCCTCTTGCCACTTTTACAACCCAGGAAAGTCTTTCTCAAAGACCTGGGAGCCATCCCTTTGAAATGTAATCATCAAGAAAGATCATGCCCCTACCTCCCAGTCCTTTGGGGAGGGTGGGAGCCTAACTTTCTTAAGCACCAGTTAGCAAACACCATGGCCTAACTGCATTGGCTAACCTGCCCCCTAACATCCTCAGTACTCCATCACTGGCTCATCCCAGCACTTGAAAACTCTACCTAGTCCATTTTATAGACAAAGAAAATGAGGCACAAGCAAGTAAAGGAACTGATCCAAGATCTCAAATCTAGTAGATAGCAACACCAGGATTTGAGCCCAGGCAATCTGGTTTCAGATCCCAACTTTCTAACCCTAAGGGTAAATCACTTCTCTTTGTAGAAGAAGGAAGACAAAACTAAAGTTAAGTAAAGAGGGGTGCCAAGAGAGGCTTTCTATACATGTTTGATTCTGGACAGGAACATTTTGAGTATGTTTTCAGACTGAGGGAAAGGGATCAGTGGAGAAAATCTGAAGATCCTAGGAAGAAAAGCAAATCAATGGAAGAAAGTCTCATAGGAAGAAGTGGATCAGAAGCTATTCTTTATCTATTATTAATTCCTCAAGTCCTCAGTGAATGCCTACACATCAGACTCTGCTTGGCATTAGGGATACAGTGGTGAAACAAAGAGATGGGGCCCTGACCCCAGGAAACTTCCAGCCTGCATTGGCGAGATGGGTGAAAAGCAGTTATTTCTCAATCTTGGATGAAATGCCTGTCAAGACCTCAGCTGGCCTATTGCAAGATGATTACCCATGGGTTGATGGTTTGGTTTTTGTTTCTTAGTCAACCAAAGGGTTGGCCACGAGATTCAGCTGAAAACCCCAGGTCTGCTTTGAAGAAGTGAGGGTGAGAAGTGGGAACTGAAGGTGCAAGCGCCAAGAGTTAAGACCACTGGGTTGGTGGTCAGATCTGGCATCAGACTCCATCTCTACTTGCCAGCTGAGCAGACAAACCCCATTCTCAATGTCCTGTTCTAGACTGTGGACTAATAATACCTACTTTGCCTGCCTTGTTACAAAGATTAAACAAGATCAATTACGTAAAGCACTAAAGACAAGGTTTGGCACGTTGTACCAGACAGTTCATTAAACAGTAACTATTATTATTATTAAGTTCTCGAATTGTATGCTTAGGACAAGGAACCACTTCCAAGACATTGCGGAGGGGTGCTAGCCTCTGGAAGGCTCTCCAAAGCTATATATGAAGTGATATGCTAACAAACTGGTTGGGGAAAAGGTAAGGAGGAGAGGAGAGCCTTGACTGTAGTGGTTACCAGTTTCCATGGTATAAACACATCCACCATGACTGCTTCAAGCCACCAACATGACATCACTAAAAGCACATTTGGCTCTCAGGAATCAACATGAGCTGGCTCCTGTACACCGCTGACTGTTTATCTGAGAATTCCCCCAAGAATCCTTGAGAGTCCATTTATTCATATTCATATATAAATAGAAAGAGAGAAACACATACACACACATACATCAAACACCTATTCTATTCCATTATGGGACAAGAATCTACTGTGCAAAGGGGATTTTTTAAATGCACAAAGAAGACATGGCCCTTCCTTCCCTGGATCTTGCCATCAGGGAGCGGATGGATGATTAAACAGCCATTACAAGCCTGTGAGGTAGGAGCCACGTGGGGAGAGCAATGTCACAAGGAAGGTCAGGGATGGGCACCTCATCCAGACCAGAGTTCAGAGAAGGTTCCTAATCTAGAGGATGAAGCAGAAGCCAGCCCAGTGAAACAAGAGGCTGGGAGAGTGTTGAACGAAGGAAGTGGTGGGTGCTAAGGGACTATGGCCTGGAGGTGTAAGAGCAGAAACTAAAAGGAGGTTAGTGTGGGTGGGTGTGGCATAGAGGGCAGGGCACAGCTGGAGAGGCTGACCCCACCAGGACACGCAGGGCCTCATGAGCAGTGTTAGGGGAGCCAGGGCAGGGTTTTAAAGAGGAGACTAAGACTATTGGATTTGCCTTTTAGAAAAATCATTCTTGCAAAAACTATGTAGTTAAAAACAAGATTTTTAAGTGAAGAAAACAAAGGTCAGCCTAGCTACAGTGTGGATAAAGAAGTAGTAGGGAGGGATGGGCAAGACAGAGGCAGAGAACCCCACTTAAAGGCTGTTACTATAATCTGGGCAAGAGATGATGGTGACCCGCCCCAGAGTCTAGTCGGGATGGAGAAAAGGAGACAGATCTGCAAGATGGTTAGGAGCTAGAGCTACAGGACCTGGTGACTGAGAGGAATCGGGGTGAGGGAGAAGGAGGGGTCAAGAATGATTTTCAGGTGTCTGACTTAGGCCACCAGGTAGACGGGGAGCCATTCTCTGAACTATTGAAAACCAGAGGAAGGAGAGTGGCTCTGGAAGAAGAAGAGCATGGCGTTCCGTATTTGTCATGCTGAGGTGAAGGGAGTGGGATACCCCCTGTAGTTCAGGAGAGAAATCTGAGCTGGAGATAAAGCCTTCAGAGCCCCTAGCATACAGGTCTTAGCATAAGTCATGGGAGCCGTTGAGACCGTCCACAGAGGTGTGTAGAGTTAGAAGATGAGGGAGAGTAAGGTAGAACTCTGACGGTCACCAACATTAAGCCCCAGGAAGAGGAAGCATCTGTAGTCACCTGAGGAGAAGCAATAAGAGAAGTAGAAGGAGAACCAGGTAAATGAAGAATCGTGAACCTTGAGAGAAGTCTGTTGTAAGAAGGAGGAGTCAGTCAGCAAAGCCAAATGCTGCTGAAAGATCAAGAAAAGGAACACTGAGAAACATCACTGGACTGACCCTGGCAAAATATATTTCAGAGGTGTGATGGGGATGGACGCCAAACTTCAGGGGCCAGCGGAGGAAGGATGTGGAGGCAACAGGTGTAGACAATCCTGCTGATTGATGGTGAACAAGTACAGAAAGATTGAGCAGTAGCTAGACATGAAATGTGGGGTTAATGGAGGGTTGTTCTACTTTGTTTTAAGTTTAGATATACATGCACATGTTAAAACGCTGACACGGAGGAGCCATTAGAGGTGGGGGGCCAAGGGAGCAGTAAAAAGATGTAATGGGGGCGGGGCTGTGCCTGAAATGGACCCGAGGCTTCCAATCACCTCTCCAGGATGGAAACTGAACCCTAAGGGTCTCAGAGCCCCAGACTTCACTGCTCCAGTGCAGAGGAGAGGGGGAGAAGGGAGAGTTGGGGAGGCGCTAAGGAAAATGTGTAAGTTAGATGGCTGGGGCCACACCAGTCTGTGAGATTAGTAACCTAGTGGAGCATGCTCCAATTTTAGTCAAAGCACCACCGTTTGGAGGAAATGAGAGTAAGACTCATTTTAAGTTATTCTATGAAACAAAGCTTCTGGCTTTTGACCAAAATAAGTCTTTATAGCCTTTAAATGCTTAGAAATGGGGTCCAGACTAGCAACCTGTAGGTCCAATCCAGCTGGCAGGCTAATATTTTGCATAAATAGTGTAATAAAATTCAGGAAAGTTCACGTAAAAATCTAGACTTTTGAATTCTCTTGAAAACTTGAAATAGGAAACACTGGGACCACATGGCGTCCATCAGATGAGCTAAGAGATTGCTACCTCTTTGAAAAGGGCAAGTGCTTTCCAGGTTGTCCCAGCCTTGCCCAGCCTCTTTCATTTCCTGCTCAGCCCCTATAGGGGGACTCTTCCACTTGGGCACAGGGTTGGGTTAGATGGCTCTGCCATCTGTTCCTGCCTTTTGTTATATGTGGCACATTCTAAGTGCAGGGCAGAGAGCTAAGGTACTGGGGAGACAACATGGCAACACTGTCCCTGCTCACAGACAAGGAAGCTGGAGAGACTGGTAGAACCTTAATCTCAACAAATCTCTCAAAAATATGGGGCTGCTGGCACCCTTTGACAGTACGGATTTAACTTTGCATTTAGAAAATATTCCAGCTGTCTGCTCATCCCACACACACACTGATGAACAAAAGCACATTCAGAATGATGCTCAACTAGCTATAGAAATTTTGACATGAGTTTCCTGGAGTCTGACATTGTGTTGCAGCACATTGCTTTGGGAGTCAGGCCAGACCATGGAATGAAGAGGCCAGGGGAGAACGGTTTAGCACAAAACTAGAGAATTTAAAAGAGCATGGGGACGTTTTTGGCAGGAGCCATCTCATTGGATTCTCCCTTTTTCTTTACAAGCTGAGTCATTACCAATATTGTGCCAACATCTGACCTTGTCTTTGCCAGGCTCAACTGAAAAGAGAATAAAACAGTAGAGGAGGTATGGCCCATAGACCTCAGAAGATTTATTTGTTTTGCTAAAACTCTTGCAGCTGATCATTTGGCGAGTGTAAGCACGGCTGCCTGCCTTGTCCCTTGAGGGTACTGTTTTAAGGAGAAGGTGCTCCTGGAACAGAAGGGCTTTTCACTATTGAGTCTCCCTCTGTTCCTGCTGCAGAGAGAGTAGGAAAAATAAATTAGATAAACTTTTAGTGTGGACTGAAAAAGACATTTCACACACAAGGAAGACGTTTCTCTTTTGCAGTAGAATTAATTTTCATTGAATAAGAAACAGACAAAAACAGCTGAGGTCCCAAAGAATTTCATATAATAAGACTGAACTAGAATACTCCTGTTTTGAGAACTAGTATTAATCAAAGACTCAGAAGGAGTGTGGAATCAAGGTAGAGGACACAGATTGTTCTAGGTTCTGGGCCAAAACAATGACTAGATTTAGAAGGGAGATTGCACAGGCTGCTCTGTTGACTCAGTGGTCCTCTCTGATTCTTCCCTTCCAAATAAAGACAGCAGCATAGCTCAGTGCATTGTGGATCATGGGCTTTCGTTTGCCTGAGACAGACCTGGACTTGAACCCCAGCTCTGCTACTTAATAGCTGGGTAACCTTGTGCACTTACTAGCTGGTAACCTTGTTACCTAACGTCTCCCAGCTTCAGTTTCCTCATTTATCAAACAAGGCTATTAATACGCATTTCAGAAGGTTGTGGTGAGCATGGAATGAGAAGCCTTGAAGAGTTACTGATCCATAGCAAGTGTTCAGTAAGAGGCACCAAGAAACACACTGAACTCTTCTGAGCATACGGTCAAAAAATTGGGGGAATCTTTTTATGATATCAGTTATCAAAATTTGACATCTGGAAAATTCCATGAGAGAATGACATCAGCATCATGGAATGAGCTCTTCCCTTGGACTCTCCCCCCTAACATACTATGAAAAGGACACTCATAAACCAACAGAGGACATTCACACAACACAGTAGACGTCTGAGAGATCCACACAGCCATAAGTTTGAAGGGGGAGGTGCTGGACTACCCCCCCACACACACCCACCGGGAGGCAGTGGAAGGAGGTAAGGGGATCTCCTCTCTCTCCCTGAATGGCAGTGACCTAGGGCACAGGACCACATGCAGCTCTGAGAGGAGAGGGAGGAGGGGTCAGCCCTCCACAGAAACACCTTCGCTCTTGGAATTGCCTCCCAGCCTGTGGGAAAGCTCCACACCAAGGAGGCTAAGCAATCATGGGGGCATCTTCACCAAGCCAGGCACCCCAGGAGGACAGAGAGTGAGTGTAGAAGAGGAACACCCCAAGCATCACACACATGAAACAAAGTGCCTCTCTTCCTGCCTGGAACACTAGCTCCACTGGTCACCCAGAGCAAGGGACACCCACCAAACTGCCTGCACATACATTTGTAAAGCAGCAACAGTGAGCATGCAAACACAGACAGGCCCTCTCAGCATAGCTTCCAAAGGACAGACACAGCTGCCAGGGATCATGGTGGGCCCAGATCCCTGCCTCTCCATCCCCTAGGGATGGCAGGTGGAATCTGTGACCAGATACTACCACTATGCAAGGGCACAGGTCCACCCCATCAAATAGCCTGAAGAAGTATATTAACACTCCAGACCAGAAGGAAAATGACAAGCACCGAGAAACCAATCCTGAAGGCACAGAAATTTATAATCTAAATGACAGAGAATTCAAAATAGCTATCATAAAAAAAAACTCAGCGAGGGGTCAGCTCCATCACCGAGTGGTTAAGTTCGCACACTCCGCTGCAGCGGCCCAGGGTTCGGATCCTGGGCACGGACATGGCACCACTCATCAGGCCACGTTGAGGCATCCCACATCCCACAACTAGAAGGACCTGCAACTAAGATATATAACTATATACGGGGGGGTGGGGGGGGGGGTTTGGGGAGATAAAGCAGAAAAAAAAAAGAAAGATTGGCAACAGTTGTTAGCCCAGGTGCCAATCTTTAAAAAAAGAAAAATAACTCAGTGAGTTACAAGAAAACTCAGGAAGACAGTTCAAGTAAATCAGGAATAAAATCAATGAACAGAAGGAATTCTTCACAAAAGAGATTGAAACTATAAAAAAAAAATCAGAAATGTCAGAGATGAAAATCACAATGAATGAGATAAAGAAAAATCTGGAGTCCTTAAATAACGGAACTGATGTTATGGAAGACAGGATTAGCAATTTAGAGGACAGAAATATAGAAATGCTTCAGAAGGAAGAGAGAGAACTAAGACTAAAAAGAAATGAAGAAAGTCTCTGAGAAATATCTGACTCAATTAGGAAATGCAACATAAGAATTACAGGTATTCAAGAGGGAGAAGGGAGGGATAAAGGAGCAGAGAGCTTGTTCAAAAGAATAATAGCAGAGAATTTCCCAAACCTGGAGAAGGAGCTGGAATTACAAGTAAAAGAAGCTAATAGAACTCCTAATTACATCAATGTAAAAAGACCTTCTCCAAGGCTTATATTAGTAAAACTGGCAAAAGTCAATGACAAAGAAAAAATATTAAGGGCAGCAAGGCAGAAGAAAATAACCTACAAGGGAACCCCTATCAGGCTGTCAGTAGATTTCTCAGCAGAAACTTTACAGGCTAGGAGTTAAATTATATATTCAAAATTCTGAAAGACAAAATCTCCCAGCCGAGAATATTCTATCCAGCAAAAATACCCTTCAGATGTGATGGAGAAATAAAAACTTTCCCAGATAAACAAAAGTTGAGGGAGTTCATCACCACCAAATCCCCCATACAAGAAATGATCAAGAAGCTCCTCATACCTGGAAAAAAAAAAAGAACAGCTTTTACAAAGCCTTGAGCAAGGAGATCAATAGGTGGAAAAAAATCAGAAAATTACAGCTCTCTATCAGGACAGGTTAGAAAACATTTAATTACAACGTTAAAGATAAAGGCAAGGAAAATATCAAAAACAAATATAATCACTTCATTTTTAAGCACAAACTCACAACAGAAAATGGAATAAGATGTGACACCAATAACTTAGAAGGGGATGAGAAAAGGGATGGAAGCTTCTTGGACTAAGGAAATAAGAGGCTATCAGAAAATGGACTATCTAGTCTATGAGATCTTTTATACAAACCTCACAGTAACCACTATACAAAAAATAAGAACAAAGACACAAATAATGAATAAAGAGAAAACTGAGAAAACCATCATAAAGAACCACCAAACTGAATTGGAAGTCCAAAATACATGGGACGAGAAACAAGGGAAATACCGAACAACTGGAAAACAAGTGATAAAATGTCAGTATTAAGCCCTCATATATCAATAATCACTCTAAATGTAAATTGATTGAATTCTCCAATCAAAAGACACAGAGTGTCTGGATGGATTAAAAAGCAATATTCTGCCTCCAGGAAACACATCTCAGTTCTAAAGACAAACACAGGCTCAGAGTGAAGGGATGGAAGACGATTCTCCAAGCTAATGGCAAACAAAAGAAAGTAGATGTTGCCATACTTATATCAGACAAAGTAGATTTCAGGATGAAAAAGGCAACGCAAGACAAAGAGGGGCCGTATATAGTGATATAAGAGATGCTCCACCAAGAGGATATAACACTTATAAATATATACACACCCAACACAGGAACACCAAAGTACATAAAGCAACTATTAACAAACCTAAAAGGAAGTGTTAACAGCAACACAATAATAGCAGGGGAACTTAACACCCCACTTACATCAATGGATAGATCATTCAGACAGAAAATCAACAGGGGAATAGTTGAATTAAACAAAAAACTAGCCCGGATGGACTTAATAGATAGATCTAGAATACTCCATCCAAAAACAGAAGAATACACATTCTTCTCAAGTAGGCATAGAACATTCTCAAAGATAGACCACATATTGGGAAACAAATCAAGCCTCAATAAATTTAAGATTTAAATCATATGAAGTATCTTTTCTGACCATAATGCTATGAAGCTAGAAGTCAACTACAAGAAAAAAGCTGGGAAAAGGAAAAATATGTGGGGACTAAACAACATGCTACTGAATAACCAATGGATGATTGAAGAAGTTAAAGGAGAAATCAAAAAATATCTGGAGACAAGTGAAAATGAAAATACACCATACCAACTCACATGGGATACAGCAAAAGTGGTCTGAGGAGGGAAATTCATAGCATACAGGGTCATCTTAACAAGCAAGAAAAATCTCAAATAAGCGATCTTAAACTACACCTAACAGAACTGGAAAAAGAAGAACAAACAAAGCCCAAAATCAGGAGAAAGTGAGAGATAATAAAAATTAAAGCAAAATGAATGGAATTGAAACCAAAAAAAAAAAAAAAACAGGAGAAAGGATCAGTGAAACTAAGAACTGGTTCTTTGCAAAGATAAACAAAACAGACAAACCTTTATCCAGACTCACTAAGAAAAAAAGAGAGAAGTCTCAAATAAATAAAATTAGAAATGAAAGAGGAGAAACTATAACGGATAGCACAGAAATACAAAGAATTATAAAAGAATACTATGAAAAACTATATGCCAACAAACTGGACAATCTAGAAGAAATGGATAAATTATTAGACTCATACAACCTCCCAAAACTGATTCCAGAAGAAATAGAGACTTTGAATAGACCAATGACAAGGAAAGAGATTAAAACAGTAATCTAAAGCATCCCAAAGAATAAAAGCCCAGGACCAGACAGCTTCCCTGGGGAATTCTACCAAACTTTCAGAGAGGATTTAATACCTATCCTTCTCAAGCTATTCCAAAAAATTAGGGAAGATGGAATGCTTCCTAACACATTCTACGAGGCCAACGTCACTCTGATACCAAAGCCTGACAAGGACAACACAGAAAAGGAAAACTACAGGCCAATATCGCTGATGAACATAGATGCAAAAATCCTCAACAAAATATTGGCAACCCGAATACAGCAATACATCAAAAAGATCATACATCATGATCAAGTGGGATTTATACCAGAGACACAGGGATGGTTCAACATCCGCAAATCAATCAATGTGATACACCACATTAACAAAATGAGGAATAAAAACCACATGATCATCTCAATAGATACAGAGAAAGCATTTGACAAGATCCAATGGCCATTTATGATAAAAACTCTTAGCAAAATGGAGATAGAAGGAAATTGCCTTAACATAATACAGGCCATATATGACAAACCCACAGCCAACACCATACTTAATGGGGAAAAACTGAATGCCATCCCTCTGAAAACAGGAACAAGACAAGGATGCCCACTATCACCACTCTTATTCAACACAGTACTAGAGGTTTTGGCCAGAGTGATTAGGCAAGAGAAAGGAATAAAAGGAATCCAAATAGGGAGTGAAGAAGTGAAACTCTCACTGTTTGCAGATGACATGATCTTATATATATAGAAAACCCTAAAGAATCCATTGGAAAACTATTAGAAATAATTAACAACTACAGTAAAGTGCAGCAGTACAAAATCAACTTACAAAAATCAGTTGCATTTCTGTACTCTAACAACGAACTTATAGAAAGAGAACTCAATAATACAATTCCATTTACAATCACAACAAAAAGAATAAAGTACCTAGGAATAAATTTAACTAAGAAGGTGAAGGACTTATGCAATGAAAATTATAAGACGTTATTGAAAGAAATAGATAATGACATAAAGAGATGGAAAGAGATTCCATGCACATGGATTGGAAGAATAAACATAGTTAAAATGTTCATACTACCCAAAGCAATCTACAGATTCAATGTAATCCCAATCAGAATCCCAATGACATTCTTCATGGAAATAGAACAAAGAATCCTAAAATTCATATGGGGCAACAAAAGACCCCGAATAGCTAAAGCAATCCTGAGAAAAAAGAACAAAGCTGGAGGCATCGCAATCCTTGACTTCAAAATACACTACAAAGCTATAGTAATCAAAACAGCATGGTACTGGTAAAAAAAAAAGAAAAAAGACACACAGATCATTGGAACAGAATTGAAAGCTCAGTAATAAAACCACACATCTACAGACAGCTAATCTTTAACAAAGATGCCAAGAACATACAGTAGAGAAAGGAAAGTCTCTTCAATAAATGGTGTTGGGAAAACTGGACAGCCACATACAAAAGAATGAAAGTAGACCATTATCTTTCGCCATACACAAAAATTAACTCAAAATGGGTCAAAGACTTGAAGGTATGACCTGATACCATAAAACTCCTAGAAGAAAATATAGGCAGTACACTCTTTGGCATCAGTCTTAGAAGGATCTTTTCAAATACAATGTCTACTCGGGCAAGGGAAACAAAAGAAAAAATAAACAAATGGGACTTGATCAGACTAAAGAGCTTCTGCAAGGCAAAGGAAACCAGGAACAAAACGAAAAGACAATCCATCAAATAGGAGAAAATACTTGCAAATCGTATTTCCGACAAGTGGTTAATCTCCAAAATATATAAAGAACTCATACAACTCAACAACAAAAAAATGAACAACCAGGTCAAAAAATGGGCAGAGGATATGAACATTTTTCCAAAGAAGATCTACAGATAGCCAATAGGCACATGAAAAGATGTTCAACATCACTAATCATTAGAGGAATGCAAATCAAAAGTACAATGAGATACAGCCTTATACCCGTTAGAATGGCTATAATCACCAAGACAAAAAATAACAAATGTTGGAGAGGATGTGGAGAAACGGGAACCCTCATCCACTGCTGGTGGGAATGCAAACTGGTGCAGCCACTATGGAAAACAGTATGGAGATTTCTCCAAAAATTAAAAATAGAACTACCATACGATCCAGCTATCCCACTACTGGGTATTTATCCAAAGAACTTCAAATCAACGATTCAAAGTCACTTATGCACCCCTATGTTCACTGCAGCATTATTCACAATAGCCAAGATGTGGAAGCAACCCAAATGCCCACTGATTGATGATTGAATAATGATGATGTGGTATATATGTACAATGGAATACTTAGCCACAGAAAAAGACAAAATCGTCCCATTTGCAACAAAGCAAACGGACCTTGAGGGTATTACGTTAAGCAAAATAAACCACAACACGGTATGATTTAACTCGTGTGTGGAAGATAAACTAACACATAGACATAGAGAACAGATTAATGGTTACCGGAGGGGAAGGGGGTTGGGGAGTGGACATAAGGGGTAAAGGGGCACATATATATAGTAACTGACAAATAACAATATGCAACTGAAATTTCACAATGTTATAAACTTTATGACCTCAATAAAATTTTTCTTAAAACTGACATCTGAATTCAGTATTCTTAGCCTAATTTTCAAACTATTCAAGTGCCCGTTCTGTAAATCCAAAGAACCACTACAAAAGGTAAACAGGGTTTGAGAGGGTGTAGACCAGGGGACAGAGGGGATAAAAGACGGGTGTGGGAGGGGAATTACTTTTCACTGTTTATACACTTCTGCATGCTTAGAAATTTTTCAGCTTTATGGAGGTATAATTTACCTACAGTAAAATCCATCCATGTTTAAGTGCATAGTTTACTGAGTTTGGGTCATGTATATAATAATGTAATCACATAGCCACTCAATCAACCATACCACAGTTCCAGCACTCTGAAAACTCCCCGCTGCTCTTTCATGGTCAATCCCCTCCTCCGCCAGTGCCCTGGCAACCGCTCAGCTGCTCTCTGGCGTGATTGTTCTGCATTTTCTAGAATGTCTTACAAACGAAATCAGACAGTACGTAGCATTTGACCCATATGCTTAGTATCTTTTTAAAATTCATCCACCTTATTGCATGCATTAATATTTCGTTCCTTTTTATGGATGAGTAATAATCCATAGTATGGATTTATAATCATTTGTTTATCCTTTCACCAGTTGATGGACGCTTGGGTTGTTTCCAGTCTGAGGCTGTTATGAATAATGCTGTTGTCAATATTTGCATGTAAGCCTTTGTGTTGCACCCTTTAAATTTTGTTCCAGATACATGTATTCCCATTTTTAAAATTAGGATGTGGAAGAATCACCTTTCTGAGTAAGTGGAACCTGGAATAAATGAATATAATTACCATTTGAATGACCAAGATTTATATAACTTCTCTCCCCATGCAATACTTGGTGTCTTACTGTGTACTGTGTATGTAAATACACAAGAACTATGCAGCTTTCTCTAAACAAGATCTCCCCAGCAGGTAAGATCAAATCTTCATGACGATGTAAAATGCTTCCCTGTGGACTTAAGGACATTTGATTTTCTTTTTTTTTTTTTTTTAATAAATTTCTGGTTTTTTTTTTTTTTTTTTAGATTTTATTTTTTTCCTTTTTCTCCCCAAAGCCCCCCAGTACATAGTTGTGTAGTCTTCGTTGTGGGTCCTTCTAGTTGTGGCATGTGGGATGCTGCCCCAGCGTGGTCTGATGAGCAGTGCCATGTCCGCGCCCAGGATTCGAACCAACGAAACACTGGGCCACCTGCAGCAGAGTGCACGAACTTAACCACTCAGCCACGGGGCCAGCCCCAGGACATTTGATTTTCTTTAAGAAATAATCGTTTATGGCTCCTTGCGACAACATGTAGGGGATGGGAATCCATGCATCTGGAACAGAAGAATACATAAATTCAAATACAGGCAAAATTAATCTAGGGAGGCAAAAGTCAGGTGAGTGATAGCCTCTCGCAGGGGTCAGTGGTGATGACAGGTGCAGGGAGGAGGGGTGGGCGGGGCTGTGATGGAGTCTCAGGATGCTGGAACTGTTCTCTCTCTTCATCTGGGTGCTGGTTCTGTGAGGGGATACATAGATAAAAATGCATCAAAATGTGCAATTAAGATTAGTGCCCTTTACTATACGTATGTTTACCTCAATAAAAAAAGTCAAAAGCAAATAATAATAATAATAAAATTTTTTAATCTTGGGTCAAATGAGATCATACGTATGACTGCCTGGCATTATACCTGGCACATAATAAGTAGTGCTTAATAGATGTTCATTTCTTTCCCTTGCTTTCATCACCAAGGGAAATGTTTGGCACAATGTTAACATTACAATCATGGAGTTTAAATGTTCTCTTTTTCTGTTTTTTTGGCCTGCCTGGGGGGGGGGGGTGGTCACATTGTCTCCCCTGCAAACAGGTGCGTCGTGGGCTATGGGGGAGGTGCTGGGCGGGATTTCCATACATCCTGTCTTGCCTTACTCCGGTGGATCCCAGCGCGAACTTTCAGCTGGACGTTGGGCTCGTGTGGAATCTCGAAGGTCTTGCACAGTCACCAGGTCCGGGGCCGTGCTTGCTACTTCTCCAGCGTGGAGGCTCCCACTGACCTTGGGCACCCCAGATACCATCATGTCTGAAAACACATGAAACAATGGCACCCCTGAGTCAACTAAAGCAGACTGATTTTTTAAGGCTTGCCATCCCAAACCTTTACCTGGACCTTCCCGTGCAGCTTGGAAAGTTCACGTAGGGCATAGGGTCCAGAAAAACTTCCAGGAATGGGTCTTTGAAAGCAAAAGTCTCCATGTTTGGGTGATTTGGACACGAACTGATCCAGTAAATCTTTCTGGTCCCACGACGTGAATAGATCGCCTCTTGGCAGCTGCTGTCAATGCTCCTTAAGTTCACGTAGCATTGTTCTGGAACAGCCTTGTCCTCTCATACTCAGTTTCAAGACAATAAAGAGAAAGAGTTTGGGGCAACCAGCCACATTTGAGTCAATTTCTTATGTCTGCCTTCACATCAAGAATAGGGACTCTGGGCCAAAGCTACTGAGGGTCACAAGAAATAATGAACTGATGTATCAAATGTTAATTCTTTGACTTCCACAAGACCATTTATGCAGTGAGAGGGGTACTTATGGAATAGTAGCCCAGTAGCTTGGAAGAGCAGCAGGGCTTCCAAAGATATGGAAAATTCAGAAAGATCAAGTCCTGGGCTCAGTGTGAACAAAATGGATTTCCTGGCTCAAAGATGAATGACCTGTCTTGAAAAGCTGACCTTCTTTAGAGAAATGTGACAAAATATCAGAAGCTGGAAACAGTATAATCTGCAAGTGATTCCCCAGAGTGGGGTCCAGGATGCCAGAGGTTCCTGCAAGAGATCAGCCTGGAGAAATTGGGGGGAAGAAGGCTGACATAGCGAGGCAGCAGGATCAGAACATAGCTGAATCGTAACCGGCATTGATACAAAACAGAATGAGAATTTAGACACGTAGACACCGACCTTGAATGTATGACTACTCTGCTCTGCTGGAGACAATAGCTGATTGTTGGGGATTTTAATTGAAGAAATGATGCTGAATGAAGTTTTAAACCTTTTCTGACACTGTCATTTAAATGGATAGGGAGACACTCTCTGCTCAGCACACCCACTCTATTTCTGCCTTCATACTGAAGGTGCTGCCTGCAGACACCATCCAGCAGACACACACACACACACACATATACACATGCATGGTTGTCATGACAATTGAGGCCTGGTCTAAATAAAATACAGATTGAGGCCATATCTGAATGAAGCCAGTAATTCAGACATTTTGGTAAAAACATTTTTGTTTTGGTGTGGATAAGGGAACTTTTTGTCTGCCCAGTAGCAATAAACATCCATCTGTCTACACAGCAGACAGTGATCCTGCCTAAGTGCTGAATCCTGGGATCTTGAGATACTAAAATTAAAGTGTTGGTATTTAAGGCATCAATTATTCTTCAAAAGCACTCTCTGGATGGGATTTGCCCATCTCTTCTAGGTTCTAACTCACCAGGGGTCATAGGAACTGGACCACAGTAAAAATAAGTGCCAAACCAATCTAGCACAAAGTTCTGGTTTCTGGGAAGTGTTTTTTTGCCCCCCAGGAAACATTTTTGGCCATTTTGTTTTGTGGGAAACATTAGGGTCCACAAATGTCGATCTACCACTGGCTTTTGTTGACTTGTAAATATTCTGAAGCTCAATTTGAATTTGATTATCTCAGCATCTATTGACTCACTTAGGTAGCTACACGTCTAAATTAGAGCCCAAATAATCAGAAAGAGTGAGATACAGCTAACAAATGTGCCTAATTTACAATCAAAGAGAAACTTAGTTCAGTTCATTTCCACAGAGATTTATTGAATGCCTCAGACACCAAGAAAATTATTGTCATTATTAAAAAGCATCTTCTGAGCAATTACTTTATGGTGGACACAGGCTACAGAGAGACACAAAGCTCAGGGAAGTCTATAGATATAGGCCACATCAAGGGCCACACAAGGCAAATACCCACTAGCTAGAAAAGTGGGTGATTAGGAAAGCTTGGGGAAAATGACAAATATTTCATAGGGCAAATGAGACTTGAGCTGAGCCTCATAAAAAGCATAACATTTAAGCACCCTGGGAGTAAAGGAGGAAATGTTACAGATAAAAGAAGCTGGATGAAAGCATGGGGTGGTTTGGGTGTTGCCCTGTTTGGCGGTGATGTCCTATAGAAGAGCAATGGGAAATAAGGCGGTGTAGTGAAGAGTTCACCTTGACCAGAGAGAGGTCTGGCCTTTGCCCTCAGCTACCAGGAGTTGATCTCTAAGACTCTGGAATGTCCTGCCTGATAGGGGGGTCGTTGATGCTAGGGAGTTTTGGCCACAAACAGTCTAACAATGTGACTCATGATGGGGACCTCGGGGCCACACAGTATCAGTTATGACCTCCAGAAGAACTGATGACTATTGGCTGGCCTGGTTGCATAGTGGTTAAATTTGCACACTCTGCTTCAGTGGCCGGGGCTTTGCAGGTTCAGATCCTGGACACAGACCTACACTCCACTCATCAAGCCATGCTGTGGCAGCATCCCACATACAAAATAGAAGAAGAGTGGCACAGATGTTAGGTCAGCAACAATCTTCCTCACCAGAAAAAAAGAAAGAAGAAGAACTGATGACTAAAGGTATTAACCCAACATCTGGGAGTAGCTGGAGTCTAAATAAAGGTCAGCCATGTGAGCAGTATGTGATGGAGCCCCAATAAAAACTCTGGACACCAGAGGCTTGAGTGAACTTTCCTGGTTGGCAATATGTTATGTGTATTGTCACACATGGTGACTGCAAGGAGGTGACGCTGTCCATGACTGCATGGCTCCATGGAGACAGAATGCTGGGAGCTCTGCATTTGGACCCCTCCTGGACTCTGCTCCATGAGTCTCTTCCCTTGGCTGATTTTCACTTGTATCCTTTTGCTGTAATAAAAGTGTAATACTAAGTGTATCACTCCTGAGTTCTGTGAATATTTCCAGCAAATTATCAAACTTGAATGTAATTGTGGGGACTCCCAAATTCGTAGCCAGCTGGTCCGAAGTGAGCATGGTCCTGGGAGCACTGAACCTGTGCTTGGTGTCTGAAGTGAGGGCAGTCTTGTGGGGACTGCTCCCTCAGACCGTACAGTTGGCAAGACTCATGGCAAAGGCTGAGGAAGTCAGTTACGTGGGGCACTGCCTGCAAGCCTGGAGACTTTGGAAATGACGCTGCAGGCAACTAAGTTCTTGAGCAAGGGAACAAGATAAGCATAGTTTCATCTCACAATAGTGTAAAAGACAGAGGCTAGGAGACTAGTCAGGGGACTGCTTTTGTCTAGATGTAGGAAGATGAAGTCTGGATCAGGGCTAAGGCTAAGAAAGGGATGGGTCGTGTGAAGAAAAATGTTTGTTGAGAGCATGTGTGTGCCGGGCATCATAAGTACTCTGCACCCTTTTTGCTTTGCTTTGTTTTGCCTTTAAAAAGAAAATGTGCACAGGGGGGGCTGGCCCCGTGGCCGAGTGGTTAAGTTCGCTGGCTCCGCTGCAGGCGGCCCAGTGTTTCGTTGGTTCGAATCCTGGGCGCGGACATGTCACTGCTCGTCAGACCACGCTGAGGCAGCGTCCCATGTGCCACAACTAGAGGAACCACAACGAAGAATACACAACTATGTACCGGGGGGCTTTGGGGAGAAAAAGGAAAAAATAAAAATCTAAAAAAAAAAAAAAGAAAATGTGCACAGGGGCCGGCCTGCTGGTGTAGTGGCTAAATTCTCCCACTCCACTTTGGCAGCCTGGGGCTTGCGGGTTCGGATCCTAGGTGTGGACCTATGCACTTCTCATCAAGCCACGCTGTGGCAGTATCCCACATACAAAATAGAGGAAGGTTGGCACAGATGTTAGTTCAGCGACAATCTTCCTCAAGCAAAAAAAAAAAAAAGAGGGAGATTGGCAACATATGTTAGCTCAAGGCCAGTCTTCCTCACCAAAAGAAAAAAGAAAAAACGTTTATGGTCCCTGGTTTATTATCATTTAGTCACACACACACACTTTAAAACACACTCACGCAGTCACAAAATACCCAAACATCAGGAATTAGAAAGGCTTAAAACAAGGGGCTCACAGGCTGAAAGACTATCCTAGGCTTCAGAACAAAACAACACCAATCAACTGTTGAAAATGGCTTTGATCAAAACACAAAGACGTTTTGTTTTTAATGGGAAAGATTTAGGGACAAGAGGTAAGCTTGTGCTGCCTGAGGCAGGGCCTGGCTTCTCTCCATATCTTCTAATGCTCCAAACAATCTTGCAAGGTGGCCAATGTTATTATCCCCAGTTTACAGATGAAAAAACTGAAGCCCAGAGAGATTATTTAATCTGCCCCAAATCACCCAGCTGGCAAGTATCAGAGCAGAGATTTGAACCCAGCTCGAACCTGATTGCAGAGCCCTATCCGTAACCATCCTGTTGCATGAGCTCTACCTCATGCAAGATGCTGTGGTGAAAGGATCAACAGTATTTTCTGGCCAACTGGACATGAGAGGAGAAAGTCAGGAAGAGTAGAGGACGGGTCCACGGTTTAGCACCTTGATAAAGAGAAAGATGTGGATGCCCCTACGGCCCGGTACTTCTATTTCACCATGAGCAAAAAGGACACAAGCCCAGGAGATCTGAGGCATGGGCCCAAATGTGCCACTAACAAAGGGAGCTTCACTAAGTCACTTAACTTTCCTTGGCCTCAGAGTCTTCAGTGGGAATCAACCCCTAAATTTGCTGCCAGCTGTGAGAAGCAGCACAGTGAGCAGCCAGAAGCACGAGCTCTAGAATCAGGCAGGTCTGAGTCCTGCCTCTGCATTTACGAGCTCTGCGACCTTGGGCGAGTAACCGAGCCTCAGCATTCTCATCTGGGAAATAGGGATTATAAGATCCAGGTCACAGGGCTGTTGTGAGGATATTTACTGTAATGAAACAATCCATGTGGAGCCCTCAGCGCAATGCCCGGCATATGACTAAGCATTTGGTACCTGGTGGATTTATTGTTCGTATTCCAGCTCTAACAAGCTATGAGATAACACAGAGCTTGATAGCCCTGATCCTGCCGTTCCAAATAATTCCACTGGCCAAATTCAAAGGTGAACAATTAATTTATCAATCCTTCTCAATAAAGGTGTAAAAGAAACTAACATTTTTCAGCTGCCCTCATGCAGACATACATCCTGTATTCTACTGTGACGGTCGTTGTTGTCCGGAGTGTGGTGATACATGCGATCATTATAGGAGTTCACACCGACACATAACCAGGTTGTGCAACAACAATAAAACAGACAACATTCGAGAAAGGAGGCTCAGCACCACAGCGGACCTGATCAAAACTCAAGCGAACCAGCACCTCCCTAAAGTGGAACTAAGCAGAACCTTGGTTACAATGAGGTCCTAGATGCCCAAGTACTTAAGCCATTTTTCGTCAACTCCAAGCAAAATTTACTTAGAATTTAGCCGAAGGATTACTTCGATTTTCTTTTTTTCCCTTCCATAGCAGCCAACAGAGATAGTATTATGACCTCATCCACATTTCTGTATAATGAGCTTACCCTTGGTGAATGAAGGAAAATCCCTTAAATCTGGGGATTATTGCAAATCAGCATCCATGCTTACTATGTACCTCATGCCCTATATTTACCCATTAACTGAGATCTGTTCAAAAGCATCATGTGTGGGTCTAAACGCCTGTGCATTGGTTCTAAATTAGAGGCCCAGGGAAGAAAAACCCAACCAGGGATAAAAGTGAAATGCAGATCAAATGCGGTTTAATTACACGGTCATGTATGATAGTAACTTTAATTTCAGAATGCGGTGTTTTCCAGTAATGAGAGGAAACACAGGGAACGGTACGAGCACACTAGTTTCATCAACATTAACCTCATGATGCAGCATTTTCCAGCAATGAACAGAAAGAAAAGGGGCTGGGTGAGTTGCAGTGAAGTCTGCAGGGGCCTGCGTGAGCGCAGGTCAGGAAGGAAGGTGAAGTGGGAGAGTGTCAGTCCCCGTCAACATGGTCACTGGTCCCTGTCCTTCTGTTTATCACTAGACTATAAGGTCCCTGAGGGTAGAGATCTCGTCTGCCAAATGAAGCCCTATAACCTCCAGAGCTCAATGCAAACTCAATGTCCTCTGCATACTGGATTCCTAATAATTATGCATTGAACAGACGAATTGTAAATATTTTCTAAATCTATTTTCAGTTTGCCTGATGCCTAATGAAACATTTCCTTGTTCCCTTCTCAATTTAGACAGTTACAACTGAAATCAGCAATTGCAATGATTATTGATATCATTTCATCTAATGATTGTTCTGTGTTTTCCACCTCATCTTTCAGGATTCACCTCCTTCCCTCACTGGCTCTGGAGAACAGGAAATATCAGTGTGAATAAATGGGGCTTAGAAGTCATTGAGCTAAGTGCCCGAGACGCTGACCGTAAAAATAAAAGTATAAAACCAGTTTGTTTCCCTTATGATTGAACCAAGATGGCTCGAATCGAATCAGTGGACGTTTTCTGGGTGCCCACTATGAGAAAAGCCACAGGTACCACAGAGGCTGCGAAGAAGATTTGCTTCCTAAGAGCTTATGACCTAGGAAAGGTAGAATTTTTATATAAATTATTAGCTTCCGTTCATTCCTAGCTTTGCTCCCGCTGTAGTTTAATATTATTCCACTCAAAGGGAATGCCCATCCATCAGTAACCACTCACACGCGTCTCCGAACCTCCGATCGGCTCCTCCTTGTGGACACAACGATCTATAACGTCACCAAAGGTGATATGCGGCTTGCGCAGGAAGTCCGTCGTCGTCCCCCACCCCCCCCCCCCACCCCCGCCCCCGTGCAGCGAGCTGGCCCTGGAAAGCTGAGCGAAGCCCACGAGGTCGCTGGAAAAGGGCAGTGAGGTAGGAAAAGGCTCAATCGGGCAAACATAAGTGGCAAGACCTGATTAAGCAGTGGCACCTCCTCGGTCAGCACAATCCTTTGAAGCTCTCAGAATTCTGAGCCAGGTTGGCTTTTTGTGTTCAGTTTTGGGTTTGGGGTTTGGGGGCTTTGTTTTTTGGTTTGCTTAGCTTTGTTTTCGACAGTGTCGGCATATTCAAAGCTAGCGCCGCTTGTTTGATGAGACTCTGCCCCTTAACATGTGGACTCACCCTGTTTCTGTCCATCAGGCGAGCGGGTTTATGTAAGAGATTTACCTAGATTGAGACGCTGTGCAAAGCTCCGCTAGAGAAGTCCCAGGTGGAGGTGAAATCGCGTGCCAGGTATCTTGACTGCTACCTACAATCTCCATCTCTTATTTCTTGGTTATTGATGGGGCTTGCATTTCTTCCAATAAATTGCTTTGAGTTTATCCTAGACCCTGCTGGGAAGAGGCTCTCCTGCCTTTCCCCCCACCCTCGGAGAGAGTCTCCGTCAACCACAGGGCAGGGCCTGAGCGTGTCTTTAAACTCTGTGCTGCTCACTTTCTCCACCTGTAAGACAGGGACGGTCCCTGGACCCCCAGCCAGGCACTGACCGCGCGGAGCGCCTGCCCCAAACCGCTCGTGTGCAAATCGTTTAGAATGTTTCAACCTCACAGCTTACAACTTCGATGGATGGGGTTTCCTTTGAGCTTTCAAAACTCGCCCCCACGCAAGACAGCCTCACTTCTGCCTCATCGCTGGGGCGGCCGTTATAGCCTTTGTTATGGAAGGGAAGAACTATAGGCCTGTTTACTTCAGATTTTAAAACGCGTTCCCTGAAGTGAAGTATACCTTTCTAAAGCAATTTCCCGCTGTTTTTGCTAAACCAGATGCCTTTTAGCTCTAAGAAATTGATTTAAGATAAAAAAATAAATAAGTGGTGGGGGTGGAGGCAGTTAACCAAGTCCCAGGGCCGGGCCTCGTTAACAGCGAGCCCCAGCTGAGCTCCTGCCGCTCCACTCGGCAGCGCGCGTTTTCTTATTTTGCAGATGTTATCTACTCTCCAGCTACTAGCAGTCATGCACAAATTCTTTCATACTGTCTTCTGCTCCATCTCTCTGCCTTTTGAGTTGAAATCCTAACTCCAGTCATGCTCATTTACCTGAAAAAGATGGCGGCACTCCAGTACCTCTGAGGTTGGCAGGTCACCCTGGTCTCAGGGCGTCATCCCTTGTTTGGGAACATGCCTGTTTTCAGGTGTGAATTAGGACAGTTAATTGTCCTCAAGGAAAGGGATGCACCGGGTCCGATCTTCATGTCTGTAGCATCATTTGTCAACCGTTGGCGCCCTCAATTGTTCTCTCCTCCATACACAGTTGTAGGGTACTGTTCACATTCTTGGCCTGGACATAATGGATTTGTACCAAGTCGAGCACATTCCCTAACCAGGCTCCCCTGACACCAGTGTGGAGATGGGCTCACAGGTGCTGTCAGGGTAGAGAAAGAAGGAGAGTTGGCACTGGGGTTTCCTGACAGAGCACTGGTCACTGGCACTGGGCTCTCCTGACCGAGCACTGGTCACCGAGACTGACGCCTCCACTAACGAGCACCAGACCAGGGACGCTCAGCGTGAGGGAAGCAGGCCCAGCTGCCGGCCCGCAGGGATCTGCAATGTAGCTGCTGTGAGCTGCGAGCAGCATCGTTAGCCCAGAGAGTTCCTGGGCTTTGCACCTGGTGGGGTATAGTGGGAACTTTTGTCCCCAAGAGCAGGCTGTGACCTTCTTCACGGGGAGTTTTTATGAGCAATTTTACCCAGCCTCCTCTAGTCTTGGGGATTAAAACTCTAAAGTTATTTGAATCTTGAGGCTGTTGGAAGAAGCAAACCAAGATCTCCATTCTGGCTACAGGGTAAAAACAATCAGAGTGATTTACTGGGCACATTTGGCACTCCTTTCACTTGCAGGAAGCTGGGGACCCCCCTGGAGCGATAAAAGATGAATATTTATTGGAGTCTAATAATAGTGGGAAAATCAAACTGTATTTTTTCAGTAAAAGAAATAGGGTGATATTTTTGTATTTCCCTCAGGAATTTCTGTCTCGATAGGCCACTTTTGATATACATATTCATAATCTAGCCCAGTAAGATGCTAAATACTTCTAAATGCAGCATCATCTGGCTATCTAGCTATTTCTTGTATTCATTGTTAATTGAAGAATATAAAATGTGGTCATGTTTCCAATCAGTATCTACAGAGCACCTATCATGTCCCAGGCACTGGGCTAGGCACTGGGGATGCACAAATGAACAAAATTCAGTCCCCTCACACAATAAGAACACACAATCCTGCTGGATAAACAGAAGTATATACAATTAATCACGTATGTGTCCTGGTTAAATGCACGACTCTGGCTTCCTCTGGCCAGGAGAAGGTTTAAAGGGTTCCACAGGAAGTATTGATTCTCTCGGCTCAAAGAGGGACTGTTTCAGGAAGACTTGGAAGGTTACTCAGCCCAGCAAAAGGAAGAGAGTAACTCCTCTGTGTGCATGGAGCAGGACAGACAAGGACTCCAAAAGCTTATGAAAATAAACCCCTCAGATGCCCTTGACTCTTCATTCTTGAGCCCTCATTGAGAATATAGATGAAAACATGGGTCCTCCCCTAGAAATGCACATATACACCCAATCATGCTTGCAATTTCAAGGATTCATGGACTACCTGAACCCTGTACTTGGTCTGCCTAGGGCACCAAATTTAGATGAGTGGACCAAAGAGCCAACAACGATAGTCTATGGCATTCAATGACATCAATATTTAGGGATGAAAAAGCATCTAAGGGACACCAACCAGAGAAGAGCCATTGAAGGAAACTGTGGCGCCATCAGAGTTAAGTTGGACTGTGGGGGCTGACCATCCAGGGCAGCTTCCTGTGTCATCAGTCACCAGTGGTTGATAATATATCAGTGCAAACGCAACAAGATGGAGAAAATCATATTCACCAAAACTCGTCTAGAAGGGCTTACCATATATGATTGAAATGGAATACTTAGATAATCCACTTGGGAAGGAGAGTGACAGCCCTAAAGGACATGCTCTAAAATAAAAGATCGTCCTCTACCTGCCTCCTAGGGAAGGCAGCACAGATTAACTACGAGAGTTTTATTTTTGCTGAGTAAGTTTTGTAGATTTGGGGCCAAAGCTGAACTGCTTGGGGTCAGGGTGGGGTGGTGGAACCTGGGAGGCTTCTCTGTCTTCAAACCTACATAGTTAGTGCTCAGCCCCTCCTCTCCATCATCATCCCCATCATCAACGTCATCATCATCACCGACATCATCACTAACACTTATTTTGCTCCAGGCACTGGTCTAAACACTTTACAAGGACTAACTCATTGAATCCTCACAACCACCCTGTGAAGCAGCTATTGTGATCCCCATTTTACAGATGAGGAGGAGTGGGAGAGCTGAGATTTAAACACAGGGAGTTGAGAGCCCTCTTTCTCAGGTACAGTGCGATACTGACAACATTCAAGTAAAACCGTTTTGAAAGGACAGAAAATTTTTGGTCTGTCCAGGGTGCCCGAATGTCTTATTTGAGCCCATGTCGTAAACCTTCCTTGAGTCAGAGTAGATGGAAGGAGAAACAAAGGAGCACAATGTCCTAGAAGCCAAGGGACAAAAAAGGAAAGAGTGATCACTTCACAAAGTTTTCAGAGACAACACCTAGGGAGAGGACTGAAAAGTGACCTGTGTGTAAGTCACAGCCTTGGTAAGGGCAATTCTTACAGAAGGAGAAGGGAAGCCATACTGCCATGGGGTGAGGCGTGAATGAGAAGTAAAAATAAATCATTGAGTATATGCTACCTTTTCAAGAAGTTCTTTAGCTAAGAGAACAGAAAACAAATTTACTTCAGGATAAGAAAGTTCCAATTAAACCCTTCTCCCAATCCCTAACCCCAACTCCTCCCCCCACCTCCCCACCTCACCCTTCTGTAGGAGAACCACCATTCATGGCACTCCTACTAAGAACCAGGCACTAAATTCCTTATATTCATTATCCCGCTTCATTTTCACACTAGCCTTGTTAGAATTATTTCCCTCGTTTTACAGATGAAAATACAGAGGCTCAAAGAGACTGAGTCACACAGCCCAGGAAGCAGAAGAAACCAAATCTGAACTCAGGATGGTCTGACTCCACAGCTCTAGAGATTTCACTTGCATGAAGGAAAGGAGGGCTACATTTACTAGTGAGCCAAGGTGAAGGAGCTAAAGCCAAAGGTCAGCCTGGAGGGACAGGTACAGCGGAGAGAGGAGACAAGTGATGGAGCAAGGTCCTTCAATTCTTTCCCTTTCTACTGGGTCTTTCCTTGAACAATTACATGTCGTATATTTAATAAAAAGCCTGTTGACTCCTGCAGCTACAGCCACACTCTAGTTCCCTTCAGAACAAACTCCTTGAAGGAGTTGCCCATACTTGCTGCCTCTACTTCCTCTTGTCCTATTGTCCCCTGAACACGTTCGAAAGGCTTTTTCTCCTCCATGCGCCACCAAAACTGCGCTTGTTCAGGCAACCAGGAGCCTCCACATTGCCACATCCACTGGTTGATTTAAGAATCAACCTCATCTTACTTGACCAAAACGAGCATTTAACACGGTTGATCACTCCCTCTTGCTGGTGACACTATCCTCATCTGGCTTCTGGGACACCATCTATCTTGATTCCAACTGATCCTTCTCGGTCCCCTTTGCTGGCTTGTCTTCTCCCTCCCTGCGACACTGATGGGCCACAGAGCTCGTGCCTAAGCCTGCCCTTCTTTTTACTTTTTACTTTATCTTCTACTCCTCTGCCCCACTGTCCCACTCCACTGACCCCCATGCTGTCCTTCCAATACACCAGCCATGCTCCTGCCTGTGAACCCCATGTTCCCTCTACCCCTAGATGTCCCTCACTTCATTCAGGGTTCTGACCACACCATAGAAAACAGCAGCCCCAGTTACTCCCTCACTCCTTACACGGCTTCATTTTTCTTCTAGCACGTATCACCACCTGACATATCACGTACGTATTTGTTAGTTTGTCCATTTTCTGTCTTCCTCCACTAGACTATGAGCTCCACATGAGCAGAGACTCAGTCTGTTATGTGTATTGCTGTATTATCTGCCTAGGAAAATGCCTAGCACAAAGTAGGTAATTAATAAGTAGTGGTTCAATGTCTAAATGAAAGGAGGCAGCAAGATGGGATCCAGAACCCAAGTCGAGAGGTTGGTCTTGGAAAGTAGAAGGCACAGCCCTTCCTCTCAGAAAAGAAGAAACAAGAGGAAGATGGGCCTTTGTTTGATAAGTTTAGTGATAGTTGGAGTTGGGGGCATTAGTCACTTTCAGACTTCAGAGGCTGTAATTGGGAAAGAGGGATGGTGGAGCAAGGTGATCCATTGAGAGTGAGGATAGATGAGATTAAGAAAGACTATGAAGAGGGGCTGGCCCTGTGGCCAAGCGGTTAAGTTTGCGTGCTCCGCTGCAGGCGGCCCAGTGTTTCGTTGGTTCGAATCCTGGGCGCAGACATGGCACTGCTCATCAAACCACGCTGAGACAGCATCCCACATGCCACAACTAGAAGGCCCCACAATGAAGAATATACAACTATGTACCAGGGGGCTTTGGAGAGAAAAAGGAAAAAAATAAAATCTTAAAAAAAAAAGAGAGAGAAAGAATATGAAGAAAGGAGTAAAGGTTATGAATTGCCACCAAGACAATTAGGGATAAGTAAAAAGATTGCCACACAGCTGTAGTCTAGGTGGCCCAGAACATCCAGGTCAATGGTTGGAACTCACACACCTGGACCTCAAGATAGTTGGAGGGTTAAAACTCCAGGTTTGGAAATCACTGGCATGTAGGTGGTACTGGAAGCTGGGAGCAGGAGCTAAATTAGCAAGGGCTTAGAACAAGTGAAAAACAGACCAAGGACACACCCCAGAAAATTGTCAACGTCCAAGGTGTGCATGAAGGATGCAGAGGTGCTGAAAAGATGGAGAAGGAGCCTGCTGAGCAGTAGGAGGGGAAGAGGAGAGACAGAGCAGGGAAATACAGGCAGGAGAGAGTTTCAAAAAGAGGGAGGAGTCACCAGTGTCAAGTGCCAGAAAGAGATCCAATGGAGGAAAAACAAATTATTCCAGTTGGTTATTAAAGAATTATGGGTTTGGCAATTATCTTGCTCCTAGATGTTTACTGCTTCTGTTGCACTAAAACAATGCTTAGTTTACTTGTTAAACTGCTAATCAGTAGTTTTCCAAGCAGGGCGGCACATTAGAATTCACCAGGGAGCTTTTAAAATACTAATGCCTACATTTTCCCCCTGAATAATTACAGCAAATGTGCGAGAGGTGGGGCCCAGGCATTAGTTTATTATGAAAGCCCCAGGGGATTGTAATGCACAGCCAGGATTGAGAAGTACTATGCTAGGAGAAACTGGGCTTTCTACAATAACTACATGGGGAGCCTCCATCCTAGCACATTTTGGGCAACCCTAGCCCCACCCAACAGGGCAGAGGACAGAAGGCTTTGGTCCTTGGGATAAGGGAAACAATCTCTTGGGATGCTCATGGACCTTGCCTAGGCACCTAAGCCTGGGGATATCATGCTCACTCTCTCTGCCAGGTACCATCTGTTTATTAGCTTCCTTGGTTGGGCAGATTCTTCAAACAAAGATCCTAGTCTATTCACATAATAATAACAGTAACAATAATAGTAATAATCACTGTTGAGCTCTTCATTGTACCAGGTACTTGCTAAGAGCATTACCTGCATTAACTCATTTAATATGACACTCCTATGAAATAGGTGCCATTTTTAATCCTTATTTCATGGGATAAAGAAAGTGAGGCTCATAAGGGACTTGCCAGGAAGCTAGAAAAAGGCAGAGCTGGGACACTAATCCAATTCCGGCTCACTCCAGAGCCCAAGCTCTGAGCCATGTCTACAGCATACTGCTCCACTCCTCTGCTGGGGTTGGAATCCTCTACCTGCCTGAGAGCCTCTCCCGACCCCCCTACCCCACAGCTTCCTAGGAGGACCACTCTCCCAGCTCCACCTCCCCCCTAGGCTGGGCACTTCCTTGTAAGACTCGTGCACAGCTGTCCAAGATCCAGTGCTGACATTAACTCCTTTCCTTGGCATGACAGGTAAAGATTTATCTTCTACCTTTAACCTTTGACACACGTTAACTTCTGTTAAAGGAACTCAGAGTTACCAAAATCCTAATGCAAGTGAAAACTGACCCTTAAAAGTCCACATAAGCAGAACGCAGAATTCTAAAACAAAGATGGAAAATTGTAATTTCCATGGCTTCAGCAATCAGCTCTCAGAAGAGAGCATTCCAGAGAAACAAGTTAAATAGAAATGCATGAGCTAACCAAATCAGTCTTTATTACTGACGTTGTATTTCAATAAGGCATTGCTAACTGTAGAGCAGGCAGTCGGTTTTTTGTTTCTCATGCACTAGGTATTGGGTTCTTTCTGCCACAAGTACTTCCAGGTGTTTGCTTTACTTCTCCATCTAAGCATCCATCACAAAGAGAAATTACTTCATGGGAACACTGTGCTCCCTGTGTGTTAATCTCTGACTCTTTGAAAGCTCCTAGCAAGCAGGAGGGATTTCCACAGGGGGCCCTTGGGCTTATAGTTATCACCCCTTTGGGATCCAATAACCAAACCAGCTATGAGGGGGTGCACCACTGAGACTTGCCCTGAATGTTCTTGTGAATCCACACCTGAATGGGTGCAGTTACTGAGGATTAGGACCCATCTTACCAAAGACATCATCACACCCACTGGACTAGCTTTGTTTGGATTTGTCTTGTATAAGAGTTTCTTTACTATTCAAACATGGGTCTTTGGGATGGGTTGTTTTTCCCTGCACCTCCCAATCAACTGCAGTGATCAAAAGAAACAATCATGCACTGATTCACTGGGGTTCTAAACAGAACTGCAGAACTGAACAATCTGGAATCATCTAGTTCCAGTTTCTCTGTCTTTCTTAACGTTAGCCCCACCACCAGGAAGATTTGGTTGAGCTTTATTTTCAGTAGCTTGAACTACCAAATCAATATGTCTGATTTTTGTTCATTTTACAAATAGGAAATTTGATGATAAAATCCAATATGCTTTCTCAGATCACACGCAATATGCGCTCTTTCAGGAGACCATCTCCAGTTCTGATATGCAACCTGTATCTGCCCCCTTGGACTCATTGATGTAGGATCCCTTTTTCATTTTAAAGGTAAGGAAACTAAAGCCCAGAGATGCCAGGATTCCAGAGGCCTGGGGATTTAAGTTCTTGAGGGCAAATAATGCTATGGCTGGGCTAGAGCAAAGGGCTCTCTAACACCACCGGCTAGTCCTTTCCACTCCACCACTGTCCCATGAACTGTACTTAACCCTTTCAAAGTCACCATTCTCATTTTGTGTTTTAGTAAGTTAATTCCTATCAATGATACAAATTATCAGAAGTGCACACGTGTGACTAAATCCCAAAGTGATGGGTATTATGGCACCATGGCTGCCTCTGTGGATGGGACATGCTGCATGTGAACATGCTTGCTTTATTTTCATCATCAGATGTGTCACTTGGTCTCCATGTTTTTATGGCACCAGAGCTCTTCAGGAAAGCTGGGCTCCCATCTCAAGATCCTGCCACGTCCCTTCCCTATGTTCTTTTTTCTCCATGTCTTCTCCCTAGGAGGCTTCATCTCCATCTATCTCCATCCCCAAATTTCTGTCTCCATATGAGTCTCTGTTCCAAGTTCCTGATTCCAAATGCCTACTGGATCATCTGCACCTGAAGCTGGATTCAGAAAAGCCAGAAAAATGCCAAGAAGTTGTTACTTGAGGCAACAGCTTACCCTTGTTGATATCTCTCTTTCTATGTAACATGAGCTCATGCTCAGTGGATGTGATGGCTTCAGAGTCAGCACTCATCGAGTTCCCCTCCCTCCTCACCGCCTTCCCTCTGCACACTCTGAGGGCAGGGACAGCTATTCCCAGGCTGCCCTGTAATCAGCTCCTCAGGAGGGAGACACAAGGAACGAGGCTCTTCTTCCTGTGGGAGAGGAGAAAAGAAATGAAGAAAAACAAAAACAACTTAGCATTAGAAATAATCCCAACAGAAGCATGTGCCAAACTTTTCCAGAGCAAAATATAACTTAACACCTCTGAAAGCTACCCTCACTTTCCCTGACTTATTAATTCATTTGTTCAACTAGTATTTACCGAGCACCTATCCTGTGCCAACCACATTCTAGGCACCCGGGATACAGCAGGGAGCAAGCGGACCAAGGCCCTGCCCCGGAGAAGCTTGTAGTCTAGAGGGAAGAGATAGACGGCAATCTATGTCAGTTTTTGATAAGACAAGAGAAGAAGAGAGCTTAGGAAAATCAGTCTGTATCAAAGACGGACTGTGGAATCTAAGCCAGGTGAAGAGGAAAGAGGGCTATGGAAGGGAGTGTGGAGGAATCCACTGAGTGAGGCCAGTGAATTGGACGTCCCAGCCTAATACTTTGGTGGAGTCGGGAAACTGAAAAGTAGGAGGTGGATCAAAGAGCAAGATGCTTACATGGACATTGTGGAGGGGATCCAGTTAGGGGTAATGATGATATCTCAGGTGTGATATAGAAAGGGGTAGCTGAGGCAGGTGAATGACAAGATCTTGGGAGAAGATAGAGGTCAAAGACCTGACAGGACAAGTACTGGACACATCATCCTCACAGATATTGAGATCACCCCAAATTATAATGGAAGTAGGGTTGGAGGGAGAGAAACAGCCCAGGGCTGAATCTGTGTTCCTCCACCAGAGAACTAAATGGGACTAAGGGAGTGAGTTAGAGCTTTAAACATGTCCCTCAATCTCTCTGGGTATCAGTTGCCTCATCTGAAAATGAAATGGCACAAATAAATAATCTACAAGGTGACTTCCAGCTAACAGCTCTAGTGTTGGAGGCCCACAAAGGGACAAAGTGAGAGGGTTGATACAACTCCTTGGCCTCCTGACAGGTAAAAAGGGCCAAATTAGCAAGTGTATCAACTTATCTGTTAAACAACATTTAAAATTACACTGTGAATTAGGCTTTCCTTTATGAGATCCACTTGGGAGCCCTTACTAAGTGCCTTAATTAACTAGGAGGGAATGAAAATTCAATTCTGCCACCAATACCTGTCTCTCTCTTCTTTCTACCATGTCATTCTCACCATTCAAGAGCTGACAGTGCTCCTTTCTGATCACATGTGACTTTCTCAACATAGCATTTGAGAATCCATCCTCCTAGACATCCAGTCGTTCCCAGTGCTCCCCAACATGGGCTGATTGACTCTAACAATGGTGGTCTGGCCCTTTACTCCCCACTGCCCCCACAATCCACACCTTCTCTCCCCAAACACGTACACACTGCTGTGGAGGACATGGTGATGTCAGCCTAGTCCCTGCCTTAGACGAGCTCCACATAAGGCTACTGCTCAGTGTAGAAATGACTTTGCTCATCTGCACTTGTCTAAGCGATATGGATGACAAATGGTGACTCGGATGTCCCAATCCCCATGAAGAGTGGTAGTGTGTTGTGTGGTTTTGTCTTCGGTCTTTGTGGGATTACACTTAAATGCATAGTTGATGTTGAAAATTAATTTACTTAAACATAGATTAAAGCTGAGCAGTAACCAGATAACTGGGGGCATGGGAATAGTCTACAAACCCAAATAGTATATTTATTGGTATAACGTAAATTCTCCGTTGCAGTCAAAATGTGCTGATTCCTCTGATCTGAAAGTTGAGGCAGCTTTTCTCACTACATACCTTCATCTCTCCTTCTGTTCCTCTTTGCATTTATTTAAAAGCAGCAAGATCACACGATGATGTTTGATTGTTCTGGTTGAAATTCCCATGTCCCTTAATTTATTTATTACACAGCAGAAGCACATGAAACTACTGGTCAAGGAAAACAATTCCCAAGGTTTTACATTTAAAATAATGAAATGAAAAAGTAATTCCAAAGAACCATACACCACCCTCACGCACCTCCTATTTCTCTTATAGATAATGTCTTTATGACAGTTTTGGTCTCTGTTGATAATGTGTTTAATTTTTGCAATCTGTTGGAATTTATAAACCTGGAGGGAAATTTCTTAAAATAAATAAACAGAACCTAAGGGTGAGAAGAGTTTATTTAAAGACTCCTATCCTGAGGCACAAAATGCACACTTTAACATCATTATGATTAGAATGTGGTCAAATGAAACAAATCCCAAAGGATCCCGTGTTCCAAATGTAGCCAGAGTATTTTTAGCCCTCAACTCAATATGCCTACATTTGGATGGGGGAATTCACTTTAATACCCAGAAGACTTTACAGTGTGGAGTCTTCGTTCAGTGCTCTTTCAAACCAAAAGTATATGCTATTCAAATGTAGACAGACAGATAGATGATAGATAATCAGATAGATAGACAGATAGATAATATGTGTCTCATTCTCTCTTAAACATATATGAAAAATTCAGCCAGAGCATCATTCTCTGGCTAGGGTAGGGTGCACCATTCATTGCTGAGCAATGGAGAAACAGACTGCCTGATGTTTCACTTGAAAATATGATCAATAGAGTCTCACCGAGACTGGGTCGGTTCGTGTGGCAATCTCCAACAAATCGATGGGCTGTGAAAAGACACACAGATCTTTTTGACGTGAAATCCCTCATCCAGAGCAAATTAGGAACCCGCATGGATTGCTCTTCTCTGTGAAATGCGGAGCCACTGTTCGCAGGAACAGTGGAGACGTTGCTTTAGGGGAGCTCAGCTATACCCACATTTGTGAATGCTGTGAGGTCATAATTGTCCAGAAAAAAGCTGAATATTTCTTCCAAATAAATCTGATTCACTTGTACATATGTCACATTTGTTAAATAAAATTGTGTTCATAGACTTGTCTATAATTACAGACTAGAAGTTATGCTATTTACATTACTAATATCCGACACTTTATGGATAACAACCTGAACTCTTTAGTTAGACTCAGTGAGACATCTTGATAGAAATACTTTTCCCAATTCCTCATTTGCCTGTTAATTTTCATTGTGGTGTGATATAAGCATATATGGGTGTTTCATTTTTTCATATTAAAAATTTAAAATTGTCCCAAATTAATTTTATTTAAGGTGTGCACTAGGCATCTAATGCTATTTTTGCCAAATGGTTAGTCAGTTATCATGAATCCTTTATTCAAACAACCTCTCCTTTCCTCACTCACTTGAAATTCCATTTTTAGCAAAAACTAAATTGTCTTATCTGCTTTGGCCAATTCAGAACTATGTCTTCTGATCCCTTTATCTATCCATCCAGGCACTCGTATCATACTAATTTTCTAACTTTTTACTGAAGTATATGTAGAAAAGTGCACAGATCTTAAGTATACAGCTCGATGAATTTTTATGAACTGAACACACTTGTGACACCAGCATCCAGATTAGAAACTGAACACCCCCAGCCCCCCAGAACCCCCCCTCCAGCTCCCGTCCACTCGCTCTCCCCATGCACAGGATAACCACTGTCTGGCCTTCCAACAGCAGAGGTTCACGTGACAATCCATCTACCCATCTGTCTATATTTGTCCTTTGTATAAATGGAGTCATGCAGCAGTATCAAGCTATTTTAATTATTATAATTTTATAATGTTTTAGTCATTTTCTAACTTCTTCTTGGTTAGTCTCCCATAGTTCATGTTGACCTGTGAACTTTATCTGTGCCCTCTGCTCCCAGAAAACAGCAATGATCAGCTTCTGAGAACCTCATAACGTGGTCCCAAATCCACTTCCTTCCATCTTTTCCCCTTTTTTAAATTTGGTTTGTTCATTTGTTTGTTTTGTTTTTATGGCGAAAGCAGAAAGAAGGATGCAAAGCAAGTCGCAGTTTGGCTCATTTCCTTGCTGTCCAGTCCTCTGATGGTTGTCACTTAATCAGAAAAAGGATTCTTAGCAACCAGACTCAGAAGTACGCCCCGCCCCCCGGTGCTTCCAGAGCATTAGGCTTAGAGCTTTATGGCCCCATGATCCACACCCTCCTTCCCCAGACCTCGGCTTCTGTCAGCTGAGAAGTAATCTCCATTCCCAAATGCCTCCTCTGTTAAAGGCCTTTGTCCTTTCTTTCTGAACTTTTAAAACATTTGAACAAAAGAGAATATTTTTTAATTCACCTGCTCAGTGTTCAGTGAATAATTATACTAATGCTAAACTGTTTGTATAAGACTTTCTCTACTGATAGACAACAAACAGCCTGTGTTTCTAAGCTTCCGTCTATAAGATTCCCACATTCAACCCAATGGAGCCACACGAAGTCTACTCATGATGGCACCCTCTCACCCAAAATGTTGCAATTTCATTCTAACCATTTAATTTTTCTCTGAGACAACAGACAAAAATGAAGATTACACTTCTATTACAAGAATATATATTCCAATTTTTTGACCTTCTACTTTTTCTTTAGTCTTATCTGATAATCTGAGATTATGTCTCTAAGAGATCAAAATAGATGTTATATCAAAACTAACCACTTTATGCCTGGAGACACTCTCTTATTATCTTGGAATTGTGAATAATAGCCTTACAGTGCTCATGTTTAACCAACCTTTTATGAATTCACGCAGAGTTCATCAACATTATACTGTTTCATCCCTGAGTCTTCACCCTTGATGCCGCCTCTGCCCTGAGCACCCACAACATGTTGGACAAGTGTGCCTTTGACCTAGTTTTGAATCCCTGCTCTGCCACTCATCAGCTGTGTAACTCACAGATTCCAATGCGATGGAGATGAAAACAGCGTTTACTTCACAAGCTTGATGAACGGATTAAATGAGGTCATGACATAGAGCATAGAACCTGGCAGGTGTGTGCTAATAATTGTCAGCTATTTTCATTATTATGATTCATATAATTCCCTTAGCTCCTCCTATTCATCTCTAGTATCCAGAACTCACCTCTCTCTGAGCAATTATCACCCTTGTGTTCATTGGCTTACTCCTCTAATTCCATCTATTCCCCAAGGGCAGAACCGGTCTTATTTGATTTTTTATTCCTAGTGTGCAGAACTGTGCCATGCTCAGAATAAGACTTCATTAAGGATAATTAAAGGAAGAAGGGCTAATGGATGGAGAAAGGGAGTAAAAAGACCAAGGACCACCTGTACACCTCTCCTGGTGCGGCTTGTTCATAATCTGACACGAAATGAGCTTCTGGGGCCAGATACATCTGCTTCAGGCACTGTTGGTATGAACTACAATTCTCATTGGAATTTTCTTTTCTGTACAATTGCAAACCAAAGTCTACCACTAAAGAAAAGAAGTCCATTTTCAAGGAGGATGTACAATCTTGTAAAACTGCTGAGCATCAGAAGCATCATCATCATAATTGACCTAGATGTCATTGTGATTTAAGGTCATGTTAAGTCCCTGAAGAATGGAAAGGACAGAACTCATGGAGAAGTAAAAAAAGCAGAAGAAGAAGAAGAACCTCCTAAGACTGAACTAACTGAGAAGCTTTCTGTGCCTGACCAAACTTGGACTGAAAGGCAATGCGCAAACAAAATGAAAATTAAAAATAAAGGTAACATATGAGGAACGAGAAGACAACATGAAAAACGAGTCCATTTTCATTCAAAGAGCATTGTCCAAATCTAAGCGCTAATCCACAAACTCCAGATTATCTGCATGACTGTATTTTAAGACGATTACTATAGCAATACTCATCTGCCTCTTTGCCAGCTTGTAGGTTCCCAAGAGCCGGGATGAAGGGGGAAATCTGAACAAAGCAGAGAGAGTGCGTTCTTAGGTCCAGGTGCACGATGTACTTCAGAGCCACCCCAAAATTACCAGGGAATTATCACCGACTCCGTAATCCACAGCTTTTCCCCCTTTTGTTAACTCTGAGCAGACCACATTAGCCAAACAAGTCTTGGGAGAACACAGTGGTCTGGGAGCAAAGGAACAGACTAGGTTAAATCTTCACACATGTAGCAGGATGAGCTAAGAGAGGCCATGCATCCAGACCATCTTACTCCTTAGAGTCCCTGCATCCACTACACCTCCTTTCTCCTTCGTCCCCCCGGCATTCTGTCATCCGCCAACCTCCAGGTGACTCCTCCACTCCCACCTTGGACTTAGTTTTTACCTGTCATTGATGCATGTCTCTTTTTGTCTTACCTTTTTTATTATAAAATATTCCAAACATTCACAAAAATAAAAAGACCATAAATAAACCCCACATACTCACCACCTAGATTCAACAATCACCAACAGTCTGGCATTTGTGTTTCATCCAAACCTCCAACCCAGTTGTTTCGTTTTGTTTTACTGGGGTATTTTAAAGTAAATCCCAAGAACTTTATCATTTCACCTGAAAAGAATTTCAATCCATACCCAACAAACGTGCAAGTTCAGCGGCAGGGCCACCACTGCACAAGCCCAAGCGGCATCCTTCACACCCTTCTCCATGCAGTGCACAGCCTGAGCAGCCATACATGGCAGCCCTGTGCACTTACTACAGAGCAAGGGTCTGCAAACTTTTCCATTAAAGGCCAAATAGTTGAGTATTTTAGGCTCTGTATCAATTACTGAACTCTGCCATTGTAGCACAAAAGCAGTCACAGAAAATATGTAAACAAATGAGCATAGCTGTGTTTCAATAAAATTTTATTTACAAAAACAGGTTGCCAAAGGAAAAGAACAGGCTGTAGTTTGCTGACCTCCCCTCCCACACCAGCATATAGGAATGATTCCATAAGTGATAGCTGTTATGAGAACTGATCAGACCATGTCTAAAAAGTGTTCTTGAATGAAATACACCCTGTAGCTGGGAAAATACGTATACCAATATGATGCTTTTCCCTTTATCTGGAATTTTAGAAACCCAGACGTCATCAATCACACAGTTAGTAGATTTTAGCTTCAACAGTATATCTTGTGCTGATGGAGAAAGGCCATTCCTTGCGCAACGTCCAAGGCAAAGGAAAACCTGAGACACACAAAAGGCCTGTGTGAGCTAAGAGCGGTATTCAGGCCTGAAATGTTCTCCGAAGGGCCACACTTTAGTCAACGCCAGAACAAAATCAAAGAGCTTGTGCAAAAAGAACAAAGCTCCCCACGTGTTTTGAAGAGGAATTTACATGGCATAAATGACTGACGTCCCTCAACGGTGCTCCAAAACCAGATATAGACAGAGAAAAGGAAAAGAAGAAGGAGACGGAGGGGGAGATTAAGGAAAAGAAAGAGGAGCAGGAAGAGAAAGGAAGCAGAGCTTCAGGCACAGACATTTTCAGGAAACTCCTTGAATCCAGCTTTCTTAAGGTGTTACTGAGCTCTATCTCTTCCACTTCCTGAACATGGAAGGGTTTCCAAAAGAAAGTATTGTCCAGAAGAGTAACCAACAGAATCTGTCTGTGTACTTACAGCTGCCATGAAAGCGCCAACCCTGATCCAAAGCAGAAGACATTACAAGATCTCCAGCCTAACACTGTGGGACTCAGTGACAATTCCCCCTGACTTCTGGGCCATCTCCAAGTTTGTGCCTACATAAGTTCTGGCTTGGCCTCTTGGCCTGTTCCCCACCTCACACACCTATTCAGGCAACTGAGTCCTGCGCTGGAGCACATCTAAGAACCCAGACTAGAACCCCAGATCAGGAACCCTGCTCGGTTCCTGAAAGTCCTCAACCCATGAAGGACTGGTGTGTAGGCCTGCATCCAGCCCTACTTCTGCCAGTGGGTGTTTGTGCCAGCCTGGCATGGATCTCTGGACATGGCCAGTGCCTCAGACCATCTGTCACTGACAATAATCCTAACCCTTCCTACCAGTGATCTGCGTCTTCAGCCTCTCTTCATTCCTTACCGGTACTTCCTTCTCCTAAGCATGTAAATGTCTCCTCCATCTTAAAATAATCTCCCCTCAGCCATATCTTCACAGCCAAAATCCTATAAAGGCTTGTCACTTCCTTCCTCCACTTCCCACTCTAATCCAAAATTTGCCCACCTTTGCTCCACTGCAATGGATCTAGCTAAGACTCCTAACAAATTCCGTGTGACCAAACTCAACACACAGTTTTCACTCCTTGATGATCTTGACCTCTGTGGCCCTTGACAGTGTTGGATCATTCATCCCCAAATACTCATTTTTGGCCTCCTTGCCATGTCTAACCACCCCTTCTCAGGCTCTTAAATGGGACCTCTTTCCTCTGTTCTCTCTCGTCTTCCCACACACAAGCCTTAAATGTTAATATTCCCTAGGGTTCCAAACTCATTTCTCTTCTCTTCCCACGCTTCCCTTCATTGACTCTTAGTGTCTCAAAAGTCATCTATAAGCTATTGACTCCTAAATATTTATCTCCAGTCCAGACCACTCCCCTGAGTTCCAGACAAAATGCTAAAGAGCTCTAAACTAGACGTCTCTAATCGAATGTCCAAGAGAGTTAAATTCAACATATGTATAGGTGATCTCACCATCTTGTCCACAACCTTCTGCTCCTGCTGAGTTCCCTAGGTCAGCATGTCCCAGACCATGTACTACAGAATACCTCTCTCTCAAGATGGGCCAGGAAAGCAAGAAGCAAATAGTTTGGAACACCGTCTTGAAGATTTTCAATGAACATTAGCCTATTCAGGACTAAACATGCAAGACTTGTCTAAGTTTGTTACTATTGTACTTCCCAAACACATTTCTCCACAGAAACTAGTGTTTCAGTTAACACCTCGTCGTGGCCCATTCAGCCAGTGGTCGTTCCACAAAGCACACTGAGAGAAATCTCACCCTACCTCATAAATGACATTGCCCTCTCCCGAGTTGTCCCACCAGAATACAGAAACCATCCCTTACTCCTCCTTCTCCCTCAACTCTCAACATCCAGCCAGTCACCTGGTCCTCTCAATTTTGCCTCCTTCGTGTCTCTCCAATGCATCTTTCTCTTCACCTCCAAAGCCATTGCCTTTCTGGCCACCAGCACTGTTGGCCAGAATGACTGCAGTGAACTGATAGTTCATCTCACTGCCAACTGTCTTTCCCATTTCAATTGCTATTCCCTGTGCTGGAGTGATCTTTCTAAAATGAAAATCTGATCATGATATTACCCTAACTTTAAATACTTGACTGGCTGTTCAAGGTACCCTTTCTGGTCTGGCCTTGCTTATCTTTCTGATATAATTTCTCACCACTCCTACCTCCCTTCCCCAACTTCATCTCTAAGTTCTGGCCATATTAGTCTGTTTACAGTCTCAGACTGGACCATCCTCTCTTACTTCTTACACACGCTGTTCTGTCTGCTTGAAATGACCTCTCTTCTCTCCGTCTCCTGACAAACTTCTATTCTTCCTCAGCTCACCTCCCCTGAGAAAACGTCCGTGGCCCATTCCCCATGCCCAGCCAGAACTAGATGCCACTCCTGTGCACCTGACACTTCCCTAGGGCTTCCATCAACTGTTCTAGACTCTTCTTATCTGTCTTCCCTGCCAGTCTAAGATGTTTTTGAGGGCAGGGGATATTTATTTATATTTGTAACCTTCAGTGTCTCGCACAGTGTTTGTTAGTTAAATTAATTAGACCTAGGCAGTGCCTACTACTTGCCAGCACTGCTTGCTGTTGCCTATAGCTATACTCTTCAGAAGTCAAACAGGACTTTCTGACAGCATCTCTAGCCAGGTCTCCCCTCAGCACCAGTGAGTGGGCCTAGTTCAAAATCCTATTCCCTCTGGGCCTCCTTGTCTAGATACAATGACCCACCCATTCCCATGCATGCCCCAGGTTATAACACAAATCCTCTTCCAAGATAAGCGTTCAGATGGCAGTAGATCCTTAGGCATGTGGATGGAAAGAGAGCTTTTTGTAGGATTTCACTAGTTGTGTCTCCTACCACTCAAATGCCCAGCTCCAGTTGGAAACCCCAGTTGAGAGGAACATCCTCACTGAACGTCCTCACTGACAGAACACTTCCCTTTGGGCAGTATTCTTTCACAATAACCCCATCTGGTGCTTCAAGGCAGCCGCTAATGAATCTGCAAGTGTTTCCATGATCTAATTCTCTGGGAAAATCAATACTACAGGCCAGAAAGGATTATGTGGAACACGATCTCCTAATTCCCACTTTAAAATTGACCTAGTTTTTCTGACCACATAAAGGGAAATATATCCTCCTGGATTTAGTGTTGTGCACACAAATAAAGCTTGTAAATCCACCTACTGTGATGCAGAATAAAGTATCTAGAAAAAAAATGCCATCATCATCATAAGTTATTCTAGGCCAAGCACCTTACATCCAATATCTCTACTCTGCACAACAACTCTGACTGGCAGCGATGATTATCTCCTCTCTAAACGAGGAAACTGAGGCTCAGAGAGGTAGTGACTTGGTCGAGCTCCCCCACGGGTAAGACAGCCAAATCCTAGCCTGACTTGGCCTAATTCCAAAATTCACTGCTGGTTTTTCAACATTGCCATTGTGCATTCCAAGATAAAATACAAATACAAAGAGAAAAGTTCTTACATTGAGAAAAGTTTTTCTCAAAAATGCTGCTTTGGAAACGAAAGGCGATTTCCACAAACCAGGTAGTCACAGACGTTTCAGTCTTTCCACAACTGCCTCTCAGACATATGCTTTTCTTTAGGTTGGCGTCCCCCACCCCCACTCCCAGAGCGGGAGAAGGCTCGCCCTGAGTTCCAGGCGTGCAGCTGGCGTGTCGGCGTGGTTAATTACTACATCTGCACCATCAGCGCGGAGGCACAGGTGCTGCTTTGCATAAACCAAAGATTGACTTGCAGATGATCCATGGGGAGTCCTCCAGTCGTAACACTGTTCTCCAATCAAAATTCCACCATCTTTTCGGCTGAAAGCTTATTTCCCCAATCACCAGTCCTTGGATTAGATCACAAATGAGCCATCCTCCAAGACATTGCACAGCAGCATTATTTTTCAAAACTAATGCTGGTGAGGAGAGGACTATTTATGCTTGTTGTACAGTTCCAGCTGGTAGATGAAAGGCCTTCTGCTTCCTCTCCCCTCTCTTAGGAGGGTTAGATGGAATGCTCTGGTCTCTCCTGTTAAAAAGAAACAACAGGCCCCAAATGGAGTCCCTTGTGCTGAACCCCACCAAGACTTAATCCCGAACCTGACTGCAGTTTCAGCGTCTCCCAGGAGTGAAATTTTAAGCCAATCAGTCTGGAATTTCCTGGCCAGCCCTAAGGGAAGGTGACCTTGCCTGAAATAAGCCACTCTTTTCTTTGTCCCATCCTCTTTCTACCTATAAAAACCTTCCATTTTGTAAACTCTTAGGAGCTCCCATCTATTTGCTGGATGGGATGCTGCCCAATTCACGAATTGCTGAATAAGGCGAATTCAATCTTTAAATTTACTCGGTTGAATTTTTGTTCTTTAACACTGACTCACTTTCCACTGAGGGAGTAGACCGTCTGATGGGTGAGAGCTCACACTCACTGGGCTGCAGTCACTGGCGGGCAGCATCACTGGGTCAAAGACCACCTCTTCTGTTTTGCTCCATGTAGGAAGCACCCCGGGCAGTCTCTCCAGGTGGGGCAGGCCTGCCATTCTTCTTGTTCAACCATTGAGCGGGTGTGGCAGGCCTGTAGTTCTGGCATGTGGATGGTTAGATAAGTGACTTTGCATCTGCTCTGCAGGCCCAGTTACTCACTAGCTCACTCTGTCACGTGGCTGAGCTTGTGAACCTTACGACTTAGATTTGACGTGGTGGAAGCATGCTCTTCAGTTTCACCCCCGAGTCAGGTTCTCCAATCCCACTTTTATTATCAAAGTTTACTTTGAGTATCAGGAGCTTGCCTGTCTATGAAAAAAGTGGTACTTTGCTCTCTGACTATTATTTCTCATGGTCAGAATCAGAAAGAGAAGGAGAGATGAATAGCAATCGGAACATCTAACAACTGAGCTCTTGGAAACCAGGTTCTGAAAATACTCTCTATCAACGTTAGCATGGCACTGAGTGAAGACACATAAGGAAACCCCTCCTGACCTCAAGATGAGATATTTAAAATACCTGAAGTATGGCATATTGAAAGAACAATCTTTTATGCCCTGCTTTATAATCCATGATCTGCTTTTTGTATACACATCAAGTCAATGATGCTTTGGTTTGCTGAACCGGGCAACACAGAGCCCTTTGCAAAGGTGTAGACCTGGGAGTTAAACGGTGTGTGGCCGCCAGGTACTGCAGGCTGCTCCGTACCTGGAAGACCAGTTTCAGTGTCAGGACTATTTCACAAAACTGCAAACTTGCACCCAACCCAGTCTCTCCTAATCAATATAAACTGCTGCCAACCCAGCGTCCCACCACTCACTACTTGCCTTTTTTTTATTTGAAGAGAAAAGAAGACTGACACATTGTGCCATTAGTCTTAGGAGTAAGAAAGGAGGGAAAAAGCAATGTGCCTGCTTCCTTCTCTCCTCCCTCTCCTGAATCTAAAGTCAGCTGTATAGGGTGGGGAGGGGTGGCAGGCAGTAGAAAGAAGCTAAATCACTGAGGGGAGATGCAATCATGATTTCTGCAAATGTTTAGGTTTCTGGCACAACCTGTTCACAAAATAAAGCCTTCGGTATTAAAGAAAATGAAGACTTTTTGAATAATAAAAACTATCGCACCTTTGCTGCCACCAACCTTCTAATTCTCTAAACACATGTGGTATTAATTTTATCAAGCTCTCTTACGTTGATCATTATACCAGTTTTCTATCCTCAGTATGCCTTGATTTATCCTTTGCCATGATGGGTTAAATATAAAATATAATGTGAATCAATGAAAAATAAGAAAGGCTATTGCGTTTGTCCTTGTGTACCAACTCTGAGAGACGACTGGTAATGACTAACCGAAGCATTATGTTGAGAAGGATTCTGAGGCCTATTCAGGCTCAGAGGAAAAGGTGGAAATAAGAGGGTCCATGGATGTAAGCAAGGTCCATGGGCACGGGCATTGCACATATTTTCCATCCTTGATAGAAACAGGTCTCATCCTTGAGTCCAAAAAGCAAATTCGCAGGGACATAGGTGAGGAGGTCTATGTTGCAATAAGATAAGGGAAGATTTAGAGTTTGAACTGATAACAAGCTCAATATCAGCCTGCAACGTGAAGGTGCCAACAGGCAGGCTGGTGCTCCTTAGGGTGGCACGGGCAGAGGCATACAGTCCAAAGTTAGGGAGGTGCGTTCTGCTCCACACTGGCAGGGTCATGGTGGGAGTTCTGGGTTCCAGTCTGGATGCCACACTTGGAAAGAGATGTTAGTCCACAGGCTGGAGAGCAGAGCGCTCAATAAAGGGCTTTGCAATCTGTGATCTATGAGAAAAAACAAGGATGTTCAGCCTGGTGAAGAGAAAGCTTAAGGGAGTCCTGATACCCATCCTTCCCAGAAACCCAGCATGCCGCAGCCCCCAAAGTCGACCGCCTGAGGTCTCCAACGCCACTAATTTGTCTAATTAGGTAGCCCACCTGAGCTCTCTGGTGTATTTACCTGCCTGTCACTACCATGGTCTGCCTGCTGCGCCCAGATGTCGAGTGAGTAGACTGGGATCAATTAGCAAGTGTAATTAAAGCTGAATGTAATTAACAACACAATAGTGAGATATTCCTGTTTAATTTCCTGAAATCGGGAGACTTTGACGTTCCTGACAGAAGATAATAAATATAAATAAAGCTCCTAAAATCAAATGAGCATTTGGGTCACATCCAAATAATTGTTCACCAAACCATTGCTACCGAGTAGAAATTCACTGGCCCACACCCATGTACATTAAGTAGCTTAGTTAATGATCACGCGATCCACCACCATTAGACTTGGATCCCCCAGCCCCGCGAATCTTAAAAAATAGATAGCTGAGGACTGCACAACAATTTGAATGTACTTAATGCCACTGAACTGTACACTTGGAAATGGTTAAAATGGTAAATTTTATGTCGTGTATATTTTACCACAATAAACAGAAAAGTAAAAACAAAAAACAGCGTGGTGTAGGGGTAAAAGTACAGGCTTTTAAGTCCGTCAGAGAGAGGCATAAATTCTGGCTGGGCCGCTTACTGGCTGCTGTGACCTCAAGCAAGTTGATAAACCTCTCTGAATCCCAGTTTCCTCCTCTGCAAGATGGAGTCGTCACGTCTACCCATCAAAGGAGGCGAGTAGTTGGAGGTAAGGAGAAGAAACGGTGCGTAGAAAGCACCCAGTGGCTGACACGGCAGCTGAGGATTGATTAGACTCAGCATAAGGACCAGTGGGTGGAAGTTGCAGGAAGACCCACTGGCGTTCAGGACAAGGAAGACTTGCTAACTTGGCATCGCCCAACAGTGGAAGAGGCACCCCCACAGAGAGACTAGCTCTGCAAAACCACAGCTGTGGAGAAACGATAACCCAGGAACCAGAGGTTCAAAGACAATGGTTCCCTCCCCAAAATTAGGCTCCTAATCCATTCCATCAGATGAAGGCTACCTGTGCACGGCAAACAATCTTCGTGCAGCTCAGGCTTCCCAATAGGGGTCCCTCCTCGAGGCCGCCAGCTCCAGGTCTCTGCTTATCCCACGTGCCTCACTTCCCTACGGAGCACCTTGGAGAGAGTGAATGTCTTCTTCTTGGTCCTCCTGATGCCACAGTCCTACCATCACTGAAACAAGAAAAGCCACTTCAGCTCTTATTTGTATGCGATCAGAACTGTGTTCCCCCATCCATGGGTAAAGCTGAAGCAGTGTCCTCCTAGGACAAGCTGGTTTGGTGGGCACAGCATTTGCCTGAGTGTGGGAAACACTCAGTTTGGGGGAGGCTCAGGACGTTGGAGCTGGAACACAGCACGCTGCAGCCCTTCCCGCTGCAAACCTTACTAACGGGTCGAGTTGTCAGTTTCAAGCCTCTGAGGGGAGGCAGGGGTGAGGAGGCAGAGGTGGGGATTACCCCTTTAGGCCGCAGTTTTGCTAACATTTCTTGGATGGTTTTCCAGCTTCTCCAGGCGTCACCTTCTCAGCGCTCCCACAGAATTGTATAAATCCCTCTTAATGCCTTATTTTGGACTGTCTGCTTAAGTATCCAGGTCTCTAGACATTGCAAGCAACCTGAGGATAGGAACTATGTGGGGGATTTTGTTTGTATTCCCTGCACCTTCCAAAAGCCAAGTACAGAGTACGCTTTTGATGTAAGGTCATCGAATAAATTGGATAGAGAGCCGGGGCCGAACGGGCTGAGGAAGGACGAAAGAAAGAGCAGGGAACAACCACGGGGCACGGACTCCTTGCTTTCCACACTTTCTCTTGGGTGATGGTTTATTCCTAATAAGAACCCAACCAGGACAGACACTATTATTATTTTCTTTGAACAAAACAATGCGGTAAAGTAGCTTGCCCAGAGATAACCATTAATGAGTGAGGAGTCAAGATCCACCCACACCTGCCTGTTCCAAAGCCCAGGTCGTTTTCTCTGAGAAAATAGAAGCCAGCCCAACCCCTTTCCCTGGCGGCTCTGCCCTCTCTCCGCTCTGCATGACTCCCTCCCCGTCCCTACAGCCTCTCCAACGACCCAGAGTCCTGTTAGTGTTACTACAATTCCAGGTCCCAAGGATCTAGCCGAGGCATTCCTGTGCTCTTCAAGAAGGAACTATCTAAGAGAATGAATTAGTATACATGAGCTGGGTAATACTTCCGTTCTCAAAAAAATGATGAATACCTTTGCTGTGAAAATCAGAGGGAATAAATTTCCAGCTGTGCTTTGTTAAAACAAAACAGCTCTAATAAACTAAATCCTAGCACACTCAAGTGAAAACTGGAATAAAGATAGAACTTGAATTGGGACCGCAAAGTGAAAAGATTATGTCCTACTGTCAGTGACTCCAAATATTTTTAGATTATTCCACTTTGCAGGGTGCAAACCATTTCGAGACATGTTCATCTCATTTGATCTTCCTCGAAGAATCAAGTGAGTTAAATATTTTCATCTTTTAATGCAGACAATCAATATTTTCCTTTTGAGTTGATCCATAACGCTTTTTGAGTTTATCCAAAGCCTGTAAACTCCTTTCTAAAAATTTGTTTGGCTTGCATTTTTTACAGTGGATTATGTAAACCATCTAAAATTAACTTAGGAAATGGAGTGAGGTGAGAACATAATTTGATTTTTCCCAAAAGGCTAATCTGTTGTTGCAGCACAGTTTATGGAACAAACATTCCTTCCCTCACTGGTACTTGTGCATTTATTTCATGTGCATCCATTTGTCCATTTCAAACTTATCTACTCTATTCCAAATCTATTTGCCAAGTCTTTTTCCAGTAACACATTCTTCTAACTACTTTAATTTCCTATTTTTTTAAATATCAAAGAGTGAAAGTACTCTCCATTGGTACTATTTTTCCCAAAAGAAAATGTCCCTGGATATTCTCATCTGTTGCTTTTTCCCAATGACGTTGAGAATCATTTTGTTAGCATGGCCCGAGGCTTCCAAGGCGGGAGCAAGCGATGGGCACCCACAGGCGCCTCCCCGTCTCTCCGGGAAGCTGCTCTTTGAGGCAAAGATAGTCAGCCCACGAATCGTTTTCCTCAACCCAACTTCACTGTTCCTACAATTTTTGAAAATCTGTATTTTCAGAAGCTTCTTTCACATCAAGCAGAACTTACCAAAACCTGTTCTAGCTGAAGCTATAGCAGGCCGGTTAGAATGAGCTGGATGGTTATGGTAAGCGCGGGGGATTTCTGAGAAACGGCGCTGCTTAATCACAATGCCTGTGACGCTCGTGGAAGACAATCTCAAAATTACTCAGAAATCTAAAGGGAAAAAGGTGTCAGAGAGGTACCTTTAAGGTGAATCGTTTCACTACAAAAACCTGGCTGCCTTGTCTTGGGATAAGAGAATATTCTCAGTTAAATAGACTTCCTCCGCAATCGTTGACAGAATAAAGGCCAAATAAAATAGTCTCCATAGCAGATTTAAATCATACCCAAAACTGTCAATTTGAGTTTTGAGCATTCATCCTTTTCTTTGTTTTTTAGGGATTTTCTTAAGAAGCTAGGTAAAGATGAGTCAGGTCTGTGAAACAGATGCCTTAACCACGATAACCGTTACTCTAATGGGAAGGCAGAAGGGATCACACCAGGCCCTCTGCTAAGCAACCTGCCCCCATGGGACCCGGAAGTCCAGACATTTCTAAGTTAAATTTGTACGACTTTGACCAGAGCTGGGAAACACCTGGCTTAACAGTAAGGGAATGTGCTTAGAATCCAAGAGACTTGAGTTCTAGTCTTGGCTCCACTCTATACTATTTGAAAGGCCTAGGTAAGCTTATTTAACAGCTCTGTGCCTCAGTTTCCCTGTATACAATGTTTGGAAAATAAAACTGACTTTGTAGGATTTAAGGTTTAGGGATAATGCATATAAAAGGCCTTGCACAGGGGCTGGCCCCGTGGCCGAGTGGTTAAGTTCGCGCGCTCCGCTGCAGGCAGCCCAGTGTTTCGTTGGTTCGAATCCTGGGCGCAGACATGGCACTGCTCATCAGACCACGCTGAGGCAGCGTCCCACATGCCACAACTAGAAGGACCCACAATGAGGAATATATACAACTATGTACCGGGGGGCTTTGGGGAGAAAAAGGAAATAATAAAATCTTTAAAAAAAAAAAAAAAAGGCCTTGCACAATACTTGGCATAAAGTAGGTTCCTAATTAATACTCATTATTAATGCCACCAATAATATGAATAGTCTGCTCACTGGAAAAAGTAAAAGAAAATCAACTATGCTGAGGGGAGAAAAGATTATAGACAATTCTCCCAGTCCTCAGAGTTTCTGCCTAGGAAACCAGTCCCTTCCTCTGGCTTAAAATGCATCTGCAGGAGTCCACTGGTGGCAGGTCAAACCTAGCACGAGGATGGGAGCACGCCCATGCCCCGTGCCAAACACACACTCAGGATCCAGCCTACTGGATCCCAGTCCGGGTGAAGTGCTGCTTCCCAGAGGAAGCTGGAGCAGCCGTGCAGATGCTGCCCTGCGACCCAGCTGGCATGGACTCCTCAGCCTCTGCAGACCCGCTGCCCAGGCTCCACACCACGGTCCAGTGAGCCACTTCTCAGCGGAAAAAACGAACCACCACATCAGTTTGTGCAGCCAACAAAGGAAACAAGTCAATCAGCAGACACTCCTTGAACAAGAATCCTTAATAATAATAACAGCCACCATTTATGTGCCAGACACTCCCGCCTGGCACTTCATAGGCCTCTTCTTGTTTATTATCACAAGAACCCTGAGAGATAGATATTGATATCATCATTTTACAGAGGAGGAAATGAAACTCAGAGAAATTCAAAGTAACTTGCCCAACATCCCACAGCTGCTAAGGGTCAGAGATAGGATTCCAACACCCATCTGTATGACTACAAAGCTCATTCTACCACACCACGCCAACTCTCCAAGAGCCCACGGACAGAGTTTGGCTGTTTTCTACACGGGCTTCCCAACCTGACTCATAGACTCTGACCTGCAGGGACCTGAGAGATTACACCAGTTATTAAGGCGTGGCCGCTCAGCTCCAAGGCACCTTCCACCTCCGGTCTTGTGATGCTCTACGGGACCCCACACACCCCATTGCTCCTTTGCCAGCTGCTTCCTGTGAGGCTTTTTCAAAGAGGCGGGGAGTGGTGCTAGAAGGAGAGACACAGGGTGAGGTGGCCTGCTACTTCCTGCCCGCTTCCCATTAGGTCAGCACGGCCCCAGGAACACTCCTTCTCTCCCCGGACCTCAGCGGCTCTGCCTACAGCATAGAGATCCTGCTTGGAGTTTCTCAGTGCCAGCCACACTGTACCACCCTCCCTCCCTTCCGGAGACACCAAGACCTACTGGTGCTGAGAGGAATGGGTCCCCTTCTCTAGGCTTCTAAGCTTCAACGGTCTCAACGTCTGCCCTCTGCTCCCCAGCCCCAAGGGCGACAGCTGCCCTCTGCAGCTGCTCCCTCTGTGCCCTCTGCATCTCCAGCTCTCCACTGCCTGGCCTAGAATTGTTTACACCAATTTCTCTGTGAAAATAACTGGCCTGGTTCCTATCTCCTGACTGGACCCTAACTGACACAAAGAATCATCTACTCTAATGCCTTCTAAGGGAGGAAACTGAGGCCCAGAGAAGTTGTGACTTGCTTAAGTTTACATAGCCAGTTAGTGTTAGAATTTATAACAATTCTAATTCACCATTTACATACTTAGAATGTGTTACAACCCAATGAGGTACATACCATCATCCCTACCAAACAGATGTGGAAATCGGAGCTTAAAAGTCATGTGATTTCCCCACTGCCACCCACCTAATGAGTAACAGAGGTACAATTTGAACTGAATTAGCCTAACTGCAAAATCAGGCCTCTTAACCCCTACTCCGTGCTCAGGGTCTTGTCTCCCCAAACCGAGAGACGCAGAGCTATAAACATCTCCGCATCTTCAAGGGCTGGTGGAGCTCCTAGCTGTGTGATCTCCCCCTCCCCTTCTAGAGCTGCTCTCTTGAAGCCGGTAATGTTTTCTTAGGACTCCTGGCATAGAATAGAAACCTAAATATCATTCCACCTACTAACATTTCTTTAACCAAGTCCCTAAACCAAAAGGGAAGAACACAGCTATCTCTGACATTGTCTGATTTGTCTCCCACGCTATCCAGGAATCTCCAGGATGACTGAAGCCCCTCTGGAGGACAATCATGATGACTCCAAGTCCTGAGCAATTCACAGACAAAAACAGAGGAGGACTGCTTGGTAATTAGGAAGGAGTAAGATCACAGTATGAAAGCTATGAACACCTTTCATAAGCCTCCTGTAGACTGGACTGCAAAATGAGAAAACTCCAATATGCTATTTACTGGTTATCGAAAAGTACAAAGCTGCACTTCAAAAACATCAATGAGTCTCTCGTTAATTCCTTCCGACAGGTGGAGTCCAACTAGGAGCTTCCAAGGAGCGGGCTTTGGAGTCCAGCCGCTCCCTGGACTGGGAGCTCCGCTGATCACAGCTAAGAGGCAGTCGGTAAATCACAGAAGGAGACTGATGGCTTCCATGCCAGGGATGCTGCCCGGAGGGGCCATGGGGGGAGTAGCAGCCGCTTGTTGTCTACTAACGACTCAACGTAGATGACCAGTGGCTCTTGTTGGGCTCAGTGCCCTTGTTTGTAGAAGCATCCTCAGAGAAATTCATCTTAGCTCTTAGCTCAAGCCCAGAATGGACGTTAAGGCAAAGGCCTCAGAGCATGCCAGAGCCTTGCTACCATCCCAGGGTTGAAGCTACCCACAAATCCAGGGGTAGAGAACATGATGATAACCAGCCATGGGCCTTTCCACGTGTCTTGAGCTTGAGCAGTCAGTTCCCTAAAGCCTTTGAAAGGTGTATTGCTTTCACTCAGTAACCACCTCTGGAGCTCTAACCAGGTGCTGGGCACTGACACAGTCAGCACATACATGCTGAGCACTTCCAAGGAGCTGGGTTTGACGTCCAGCCGCTCCCTGGACTGGGAGCTCCACTGGTCACAGCTAAGAGGCAGTCGGTAAATCACAGAAGGAGATTGATGGGTTCTATGCCAGGGATGCTGCTGGAAGCGGCCGTCCTGTCCTTTGCAAATGCTTCCAGGAGAGGAAGGACTCATGCCGAAAGGAGGGGGCCTTCTGGGCTCGTGTGTGACCTCTGCTCGGCACAGCGCCCTGGTTTCCACAGCTTTCCCAGTGCTGCACAGCGGGAGCAGTCTGGTTTACTAGAAAGAGCACTAGACCAGGAGCCAGAAGGTTTAAATCTGGACTCTGCCACTCATCCCTATACGACTTAGGCGAGTCACTTCGCCACCTCAGTTTTCTCATGTGCCCAAAGGAATCGATAGGTTAAGATGCCGTGAGATGAATCTAGTATGATTATTATGTAAATCTGGGGTAAGAAAGAAAAAATGTATTTTAGTCCTATTTAATTTAACCATTGTAGCAGACAAATGAAATTCCCTGATTCAAACAAGACATGGGGAAATTGAAACATGCAATCAGCCCAGGAAGAGGAGTTTATTGTCACAGATAGGTTTATTCTCAGGGCGGCTGCACCTTGCATTTTTGGTGTCCACTTCGTTCAGTGCCCAGTCCCAACATGCAGAATAGCCCCCACCACCCCCTCCAGAATCACTGGATCTGGGCAATGGAAGGGCCCTCAGCCCTTCTCATCCAGTGTCCTGCTCCCATGGGACGCTAGTCCCCAACATCCCGGTTGAGCCTTCCAGGGGTTGCTTGAAAGCATGCCAGGGTGAAGAGCTCACTTTAGTCACTCTGCCGCTCCACTCCCGCTGTGATGAGTAGAAACATGGCCCCAACCTCGCCTGATATCTCCGTGCTCCTAGTTCAGCCCCCCGAAGCTGCCTGAATTCACCTAGCCCCCTTCTCCGGGGCAGGCTTTGACACGGCCCCCATTCTCCTCTCCTTCATGAGAACTCCTCTAAACTGCTTTGGGGTTCACAGAGCACTTTCCTTACGGTTCATTAGCAAAATGGCATTCCAAAGGGGGGAGAAAAAACCCACACCCTGACATTGCTTGGGCCCTGTTAACAAATGAGTTCTTCGCCCCGTTTATTCAGAAGTCGACATTAGGCATAAAAAATAGACACAACATTTTCAGCCAGACTCCAGGGAGCAGATACTAAAAATACGTCATGTCCTCAGGCCCCACGGTTGGAGCTGACACTATGAATAACCCTTCTCGCTCCCTGGAGGTTTAGGTAGGCAACATGAAGGGGCCTGAAGGCCAGTTTGTATGTGGGGGCGCAAGGGGAGTCACCAGCCACGGCGGGCCTTTGTCCTCTAAGAGACTAGGCGTGGCCCAGAGCAATGGAGGCCCCATCCACTCCTGAGCCATGAGGTGGCCCAGAGGAGGAGAGCTGGTGGATTTTGAGGATGTGGGGATTTGATCATATTATAATAATTTCCCTCAATATCTGAGAATTATGAACAAGGACTTGGACTCAAATTAACTTGTGATTAAACTCAAATAATGTCGTGGTCCTGTTGATTAAAATGAAATAGCTGGCTATGCTAAGCCCACGTCACTGGGCAGCCAAACAGCTTAATCCCACGTGAGTATCATCACTTAATAACAGCAATAATAATCACCACGTGCTGAGCGAGTCGCTGTGCTTTACCTGTGTGATCTCATTTAGTCCTCGCAACCCTATAAGAAGCTGCTATTATTACCTCACTCTACAAATGGGGAAACTGAAGCTGAGAGCAAGTAAGTGATTTGCCTAAGGCCACACAACGAGTAAATAAGTGACTCTGGGCCCATGGGACTCAGATTCTGAGTTCTCAACCAACAGACAAAAACAGAAGGAATGAGGCCGCCTTCCATAGCCAGCCAGTTATAAAGCCACTCAGAGCAGGCGAGGGTCTCTGTTTGGACCCCCTTCAGCCCTCCTGACTTCTCCCGAGAGGCAAGCAGGGCAGGCCTCTGGCTGATGGGGGCTCTCCGGGGGCCTCCAGCCCTGAGCTCTGCCCCTGCCGTCCAGGCTGTACCTCAACTGCCCAGTCAGGGCAGGTCCCCATGTCCCCAGGCTCTCCTGCCACCACTGCCACCTGTGCCTGCTTGACCAAGCAGAGGTCTTTGTTCCCTCATGCCTGTGCTTGAGCCCCTGAACCCTTAAATCCAATAGGTCTACCTGGAAAAACACTCCCCATCTGTTCTTCCTCGCCAGTCACCCGCCTCCGCAGGAGCTGAGCTCAGCCTGCTCGGGGGTCTGCCACAGCTGGCTCCTTCTCCTCACCTGCACTAAATTTACAGGACTCAGAACCCGGCTCTACAGGCTGCGCTCCCAAGCCTATTTAACCTTACGAGGCAGTAAAGCACAGTGGTGATAGCCCACCAGACTTGAATTCAGTCTCACGTTCGCCATCTAGGAGCTGGGTAACCTTGACAAGTTTCTTAAACTGAATCTCAATACTCTTATGCATAAAAGTGGATTTTGAGGATTCCGTGAGGTAGGACATAAAGTACCTTGAATGTACTTAGGGTTCAGTAAATCTAAGCTCCTGTCCCAAACTCATTTAAACTTTCCTCCTAACCCAATGCTAACTCAAGTCTTCCCTGGTGCCTCCTACCCAGACGCTACCCAAGATCTAGCTCTGAGTTCCTGATTTGTTTCCCACTACCTCTGGGTTCTAGCGGCTAAGTCTCTGTGCTCTCACCACTGTGGCCCAGGTTTGTTTCCAGTCAGGAAACCACACCACCCGTCTGTGGGTTGTCATATGTGACAGCTATGTGTTCCTGTGATGGTAAGAGGCCTCTATGAGACAAAACCATAGTGGGCAGGTTTAAGCAGAGCTTCCAGACTAAGACAGACCAGGAAGAAGGACCTGACCACCCACTTCCAAAAAAATTAGCCATGAAAACCCCATGAATAGCGGCAGAGCACTGTCTGGCACTGCACCAGAAGGTGGGAGGATGGCGCAAGGAGTCGGACTCTACTGGACAGCACTAACAAACGCAAATCCCTTCCTCAGGTAGGGCTTCTCTGATTCATAATACCAGACCACGTGGGAGCTGAGGCGTTTGCCTACGGCTTGTTCACAGAGGCTGAAGAGGGAAACTGTCTTTGAGAACAAGCCCCAACAACACCTGGTTGGTGATAGAGGCAGAGTTTCTTGGCAAAGAAATATAGCTATTTATAATAGTTATGATCCTCAGAATCCCAAAAGTGGGGCCATCTAAAAACCCTTTTCTTTCACTTTTGTTGCGTTACATTTATCTGCGTAATTAGGTTTGGGATAGGCTGAGGAGCAAACTAATTTGAATTACCTGAGTTCATATGAGCTGACAGCGGAATTCGGTGCCCCAAGAACGGGCTGGGTGGCAGGCAGCTGGTTAGAGATCCTACGTTGTTGAACACAATCTCCGGGGAATTGAGAAGTGACTGCAAGCTACTTAGTTAGACTCACTGTCTCTCGGAGTCGGGAGGGGCAGGAGCATTATTTGTCCATTCCTCATCTTACTGATTCCCAGACATCAGTCAGTCACATGCTACCCTCACAATTTTTGGAATATCTATGGACCACTATTATCTACTTCATGTGTTTCTGTAAAATAGCTTATTTTTTACTTAGCTGTGTCTAAACAGTAATATCTGTGAAATCACAAGCTGATATACTGGTTAATTTTTTTCCAATATGCATTAACGTAAACATACAACTGTTAAAGTCTTTTTTAATTTCTCCTCAGTAATACATAAACTACTACCGGCACGAGCTGCCTGACAGATGCCCAGATTCCTTCACAACTCTGTCAAAATTTGATCAGCCAACGTCCCCTTCAATATCTCCAGTGAGGGGACTTTCTGATTGTTACTTAAGGAGTTAGTTCCCAGCTGAATGGTCAGACAGCACTGAAGTGACCAATGCAATATTCTGCAATTTTTATATTTTTCTGGAAAGAAACTCATGAGAAAGAACGAGGCTTGAAGATGAGAGGCAGCTAGAATTTCAGCTCCACTACTTGTAGATTCCTGACCAAGTGACAACTTCTCTGAGCCCCAGTTCTTCATTCTACAAGGGGACAATGACACCCATCTGACAGCCTGTGCTGTGGCTTAACACGAACACACAGGGTACACAGAGCATCGAACACAGCAAGGGCACAAAGTAATCACCTAATAAGTGTAAGTTCCCTTCCTTTTCCACAGGAGCAGTGAGTAAACTAAGTAAACTAACCTGGAAAGGCTGACCCGCGGCTTTCCTTGGTGAAAATGTGTCTGGTTTATCCCCTGGAGCCACTCCCACCACTAGCTGTTCTGCATATGAATTTGGGACCATGTTTTTCTTCACACTTGGCTGGGAGCCTGATTATCTGAACCATAACTAGGAGACATGGGCATTCTGAACATCAAGACAGAACTGCTGATAGAAACAGCAGAGCCCTTGCTGTTGGATTTCTAAGTACAGCAAGTTTCTGTGATCCCAGGGGGAGTCTGGTCGGCCTTGGGGGTCCCGCTGGGGACAGGGTGGGCTCTAACCTGGAGGCACCAACCTGAACCTGGCTGACACTTAAGCTGACAGAACTTCGGCAGAGATGCAGGAACCATCACTTCAGGAGCGCCGGGGCCTTTGAACTGAGGCTAGGCGGCTGGCCGAGAAAGTGGAGCGGGCGCGCAGGCAGTCCTAACGAGGCGGGCTGGGGGGTCAAAGCCTTATTTGCGTTTATTTCACTCATTATTATGTGGCATTAGGGAAATTTTCGGCTGAGCAGAGTGCCCTTGACATGTAACTTCCTGTGCTCTCTGGGTACATGCAGAGCCTTATAAGTAATGATTTCCAAAGAGCCCATCTAATCTGACAATTTTCATCAGCCTCCAAAGGGAGATTTTATCTTTTGTCCACTTCTCCCATTTTTTTTTAGTGTGTTGCTATAAAAATAAGAGAGGGAACAAGATCTATAACCTTCAACAATGTCCTTGCAAAAGTTAGGAGTGTGACATAAATGCTATCTCTCATGCATCTTTACCACCAGTCAGCATTTCTCAGCAGGTGAGTTAAATATACACTGGCCCGACTCTCGCTCTCGTCTTCTCTCAATCTGGGTGGTACTCTCCAGGCGCCTCCTGTGAGTTTGGTCGAAGAACCACGGGTCCCAGACTATCAGGACCAAACAGCGCGAGCCTAGGCTCCCAGGCCCTCACTAATCTAATCTCAACCAATGTTGAGTCCTCATTTGGGAACATGGCTTGTGAGGAATTTGGAATAAAATTCTGATTCTGATCATTTACAAACCTTGTTTGATATGAGTGAAATCTACTGTCCAACTTTCATCCCAAAATATCTTTTGTTCCTGATACTTAAACCACTAAACACACACACACAAAGATTGAAATATGATTTTAATGTTTTGCAGTAAAAATTAATTAAAACAGCATTCAGTACAAAATCAATACTTAATTATTCATCATTAGCAACAGACTACCAATTAGATGATGGAACTCATTAGCAAAGTCGATTGCAGTGGGTTTAATAAGGGTCTCAATTAAAAAGTCACATAAACAAGAAGCCAAAGATTTGAGAATTCAATACAATTTTTAAAACATCACATGACTTTATTTCAGATTTATCAGATCTTTAATTCTGATACATTGCACATTTCAGCATCAAAATAAAGGAAAATATTCTATTTTCTCGCCCTTCAAAAGCTATTGCTGTTCTCCCTCCCTGTCCTGCCCCTACTTCTCTGGAATCATTTTCTAGCAATCTTGTGAACTCCTTTCCATTCTCTTATTAAAGGCTCCGGGGAACTATTTCTCTCTCACACCCCCCACACACTCTGCCCCCACAGTCAACAAGCTCTATTATCTACCCCAGGGAGGGGAACAGTGGCATCAACAATCCAAAACAATAGAAAATGCCAAACCATGGACTTTCAGTTTCAGAATATACTGTCTAGGTTCGGGGGGTAAATGGGCCTGTCTAATAACAGTTTCTAGAATAATGTTTAGATGCACTTTCACAGTTTTCTAGATACACACCAGTGACAAGGGGAGCAGGAGCCCACACTTTAGAGCAGGAGCTGGTAAGAATTGGAGACTTTAAATTTAATACCATGCGGATGCACTTAAAGCTGATTTGACCAAAAAGAAATGCACGAGCAGCCCCAGTCTCTGCCTCAAACCACCCCACCTCCATCTAAGGAGGGAGTTATCTTAACTTCTCCATCAGCTCCTAGACCTTTCTTTACTGTGCAGAACCAAGATGACGGGGGAAGAAGGGAAATTAAAGTCACTAAAAAGGCTGCATTGACCTACGTAATGAAGGGCTGAGCAAGGAAGGAGAAATGAAGAGACAGGCAGGTTTATGGGGGTCCAGTTGGGTAGAGATTTGGGGAGCAGCTTGTGCTGGGGGAGAAGAGAGACTTTGGAAAGCTGCAGTGTTAAGGACATACTTTAAGATGGAAAAAATAGGATTTTTCAGAAGTTCTGCTATGGCGTTTTCAGAAGAAACAGCAAGAATGCTTTAATTTGTTTATAATTATTATTTGCTGGTCAGGCAGTCATTGAACGGGATGCCACGCTGCACGGACCACAAGGTGCAGTGTGTTTTCTAGCTTGCTCTCCTCTCCTCTATTAGACACTAGGTTCTTTCACATCACGTACTCTGCCTTTTGTAAAATAAGAACAAAGTGCAGAGTTCTACACACGGTGTGGCAGGACATGCTCATTAAAGTTTATGCTTGAGGCAGAGATAGGATTGAGGCCATTTAACAACAAACAGAAGGTGCTGCATGCCCCGATCCCTTCACTGAGGCTCTGGGAGAGAAGTCCCAGCTGCCAATTCTGAAATCCCCAGGTGCTCCAGTCTCAGATTACATTAACTGTTATTAATTGCTGGCACCTCACAACTCATTGCCCTGCACCAATGCATCTTAATAGCATGGCTGAGAACCATGGATAGAAACCATTTGCTTCAGGCAACTGAAGAATCCATTTGAAAATCAGAAATGTCTATAGACCCATACTCCTTTGGCCAGAGAAACAATTCCCAAAAAGCAGGGCCAGACAGTAACAGTTGAGCTCAGTGTGGACCTTTCCAAACTCCAGGACTAGTCTTACACTCCTCTCCAGCCCAAGGGGAGTTAGGGCCCAAGGCTGTCTTCTCTAAAGTGTGTGGGAAGAGCACTAGACACAGAGCCCAGAGATTGGGTTCAATCCAAGCTCTGCCGCCATCTTACCAAGAGGCAACACTGGGCAAGAGGATGAGCAAAGAAATGGACTTTGGAGCTAAACAGACTGGGCTCAAATCCCAGCTCCCTCATTTACTCTTCTTGTGAACTTGGGCAAAGCACTTGACCTTTTTGTGCCTCATTTTCCTCATCTGTAAAAAGGAACAGAAATATTTACTTATCAGGTTTTGTCATAAGAATTAAATAAGATATATGTAGGTGCTCACTAAAAGTCAGTTGCTGCTGTGTGGCCTTGGGTAGGTTATTTAACATCTCTGAACCTCATCTTTCTCCTTGGTAAAGTAATGGGGGTAGATTACATAATCTCAAAGACTCTTGACAATAGGGAACTCTAAGAAGATATCTGATCCTGACAGAGAATAATAAACTTAAGGAACAAATAGCTAAGGAAATTTTGTCATGAGATGTTGACTCAATCTTCCAAATGTCACGGCAGAGGCAGTAGAGACCAAGCAGATTGGAAAGGCAATCATCACACAGGCATCTGCAGCAAGTGGACATACCCCACAGTCAGCTGGGCACAATGAGCAGCTCTCGCTTTCCTCACAAAGGCCGCCCCCACAGACTGAACCAATGGAGAGAAAGAAAAAGAGAACTTAAAAAATATTTTTAAGACCAAAATAAGTAAATTCAATTAAAAAACAATTTTTAAATGGAACACAAAGCAAACTGGTCTAAGACTTGGTTCTGATGCTGGTTCTATCACTAGCTTGGTTTCCAATGTTGCTTTGGCTACCAGGAAGCTCATAGTCAAATTTATTGTTCATTTTTAATAACTGTAGAGAAGTTATATATTGTCACTGTAACTCCACTCGCCCTTTCACTTGACCATTATACTTTAACTTATTTTCCATGATCACAGCTTTGTTTTATTTTAGATTTTGCTATTTCATTATAGCTATTCTTATAATCCACTTGAAATCCTTTATGAAACAAGGAGGGTATAAATAAATAGAAATCATTTTTCAAGTCACTCCATTACTTTACACGTCATTTCTCTATGTGTAACATAAGAGTTTGAGACTCAACATCCAACATTCCTGTCAGCCCCAATCCTGTTCATTCTCTTCTCTGACTTCTAAAGCTCAAAGGCCATATGAGGATGACTTACTATATGTAAATAGCACTGGGTTCTCCAATGTGTTTTAAGTTTTCCTTAATCTTTGACTGAGAGTCATTTATGCTCTGTAACATTATTGTTAGTAATACTGATGAATTTTAAATAACTCATTTTACAGATTCCTTCTGATCCTCTTAGGCATTCCATTACTATCCTAGAATTGGATTTATAACTCTAACATTTGAATAGGGCATAACATTTGTATAGTACTTATCACCTTGACTAAGAGACTGAAGTTACCACACTTTGATCTTCAGCAACCCCATGTGACAGGTGAACCAGGGGCACGTCTCCATTTTACAGATGAGGAAACAGAAACACAAAGAGATGAAGTGACTTGTTCAAAGTCACACAGGTAATGCTGGGCACAGGGACCTGAACTCTGATCTTCAGATGCTAAACCCTTGGCCTTCTCCAACTTCCCAGTCTCTATAAAAGACCCCTCCAGCTCCCAGTGAAGACTTCCGGGTCATACATCTCCTCTTCGACGTGTCATCCTGAGAGTTATCCGCTCCCGTCCTGTGAAGTACCACAGAATTGGTCTCATTCCTCTTTGACATGACAGATCTTCTAATGTTTGAAACAGCAGTCCTGAACCCTTTAAATCTTTATTCCCGAGCCAAACATCAGAGTCAAATTCCCTCAGAGCTGTTTTATCTGTTAGACACAAGAGGCCCAGTATCTAACTGAAGCCTATGGGAAAAAAAAAATTGAACTGGCTCCAAGCTACAGAAAAACACCCTGAAAGTAATAAGCATTTAATTAACTGCTTGCAAAATGCAACATTATTTCAACTTCATTAATTGTTAAATTTATTACTCACAACAAATTTCATTACATGTGAGAACAATTTGTGGATTAGAGTCTCTTGTTTTTCAAGAATTCTTGAGTAGGCACAAAGATTGATAAGAAGACAACTGTAAATTTAAGGTCTTTCATAGGCAAATAATTTCAAAAGCAAAATTATAAAAATCCTTTCAACATTTTTATGGACAATTGTACACTTAATTGAGATGTGGGTGTATTTTAATATGTTTGGTATAAGTGATGAAGCCTCCGGAAAAGTCTACAGAAAGTTTAAAACGGTCCTGAGTCTCCAGGCAGACCAACCAGGCACCTTCTAGTAAGATTGCTCCCTGTGGCCTAACAGTCTGTAGTTTCTTCTAGTTGCTGGATTTGCCCAGTAAATTGAACCCCATTGGTTTGGAAGAAAATAAAGTGTGGGGAGCATTGCGGCCCTGCCACAGTATTGCCAACAGGGCCTAAAATGTGCCAGAGATTGTAGGCAATCAAGAATTCAAAAGGACCCCCAGAGGAAGCTCCCTATCTCTGCATCAGCCAAACCCGTCCTCCAGACGTGATGAGAAAGCGCTCTGAAGAATCCGTAACTCTGCCAGGAGAGCCGCTGCAGTCCGCAGATTGCCAAGGGCATGGTTTCATTGCTGCAAGAAGCCTTGGGGTGCACTGGCAGGATCTTAAAAATATTGTATGTTAAAAACCAGCTTGCATCCCGACAAAGAGACTGCTGTTAATTCTGTTAAACTTCTTGCATTCAAGTGATGCGCTTGGCATCAAAAATGGGCCATTCTTTAAAGGCTCAAAGGCTCTGGGAGCGCTGCCTTCATGGAGCCTAAGGTGAGACCATCTGGCGTGAAGTCTTTACCCTCACTGCCCTCAGAAGCCACCAATGGGAAAAGCTGCGGGGATCAGCTTGTGAGTCCTGAGGGCTGGAAATGATGACAAACCCGCTTCCTGAAGGGCTGAGCCTGTGACTCTTGGCTTCAATCCCAGGCCTTCCGGGAGTCCTGGGGAGCGGGATTACTGAGGCGACATATCGATGGGACCTGGTGAAGCCACAGCCAGTGCTAAAACTTGCTACCCTGCATGGGAAAGGAGAGCCTGAACCTTATTTGGGTTCAAGGGGGACTTCCAAGTTCTTTCTGCCTGAGGCAGGAGCTAAAGCAAGTTCCTGAGAGAGATGGGTAGCGGACACGGGGCCCTCAACAAGAGGACATGTAGAAAAAGCTTCTACCCAGAGGTACTCTCTGTCTCAGAGGCTCAGAGGCCTGGGAGAAGATGAATTTGCCTCATTAAAGCTCCCTGTCTGCATCTAGCACTTCGAGAGTTGGTCCAGGGCTGCCTCCTACTTAATCTCCCACGTCTGCTTGTCCATGTCTGTGCCTCAAGCCATAGTTTGCCTCTCCTCCCAGGCCCTTCAGATTGATGTTGAAATCAGCTTGGCTCTTGACCCTGGCTTCCCTCAGTGCTGTCTGCACACTTCCCTTGTCTGTACTCCCAAAGGCAGTCCTGGTCCCAGAACCCAGCCAGGGCTGCACAGCCACACTTCTGGTTGTCCAAGTAAAGACTCTAGATGCTCTCATGCAGAGACCTCTAGAGCTTCCACATAGAGACTCAGCCAGGACTCTTGAGGACAGGGTCAGTTTTGGCCACAGAGGAAAACCACCTTTGGTAATCCAATAGTGCCCGTTGGTGCTTGCGCTATGCAGGAACAATGCTAGGTACTTGGGCTACAGCATGAAACAAGGCCTACCTGGGCCCTGTCCTCACAGAGCTTAGAGTCACCTTCTGCCCTGGTGAACAGACATTCTCCCTCCACGCCCACTGCTGGTGACACGGTAGTTTTGGCTTCCAGATGGGCTTTCATCTTTCTGATTCTGACATGGGCAATAAGCGAGGTTACGCTCTACTGGACCAACACCACCTGGACTCAGCACAGCAAGGACTCAGTACAGCCAAGGTTCATTTCACCCCTTCTACCCGATTCCCTTTCTAGTTCACTCACGCATGCCCCAGGATATGCGTGATCTATGGGTATCTCCGGCATCTATCCATCAGTCACTTCAAGTTACAGCTCTAGTGCAAAGGAAAAAAATGTGGGACACAATAAATACCCTATGGCTATTCAGTGTAGTGCACGTCCAACCTGATCTTTCCACTGGAATAAGTAGAATTTCGCTCATTGGAGCATACATGACAGCAAGAAAAACACAGCTCATGAAACCATATTTATTTTCTATTAATCTTATAACAACATCCCTTATCCAGATTAAAATACTCAATTTGTCACCTGCAGGGCATGTGGCTGATTAGAATGAGGGCTGCCTGAATCACGAAGTTGATTCCTTGAAGGGTAATACAAGGAGACGTCGTCTGCTCTCTGATTACACAGCCCGAGATTAGGCTTCTCTTGTCAATGACGGTGGATACTGGTTTCTCTGAATTTTGCAAAGCTTCTAGTGTCTAACCGAAATCCCTCCAAAATACCACTGAATCCTTACTCTCTTATGCTGCTCTCGGCAATATTAAATTTTGAAGATCACATAGGTAATACACTTAAATAACCAAGAGTTTGACTTAGCATTTTTAAATTCTGGAATTACTTTCAAATTGGCTATTTCATGGTCTTCTCTATATTTACTGCAATCAGGTGTACCTCACTTTGTGGAATAAATGCACCCCAAGAGGTTCACTTTTAAGGTGAATTTTCCCCCTTTGATATTCCTATAAAACCAATCCCAAGACAAAAGAAAATCGCCTTTAATGATACAGAAATCTTTTTTAAATCACACATTTAAAGGAGAATTTTTTTTATAAAATAATAATAATATGCACATGAAGACTGAAGTTTCTTTTGTTTGGCAGAATCACTTCTAGAGTTAAAGGGAAAACAGCAATTATAGCTTAAGAACAGAACACCCTAGACTAAAAATTCATTCAGCTTTTATCAAATCTCCGTGCTGTCATTTTACAAGCGAATAACAGGAAACTCTCCTTGGGTGCTCAGACCCTGTTTCCTAGCAATTGATGGAGGCTGCAGGCTCTGAGGAATAAGCAATTGAGCCAAGGCTGAGGAGAGTGGAGACTGAGGTTCTAAATACCACAGGACGTGGATCAATAGGCAATTATGAAAAAATGGGCCTCCCTCTTATGTGTTCATAGTAATACCTGTTCCCAAATTTAAAGTTGGGCTTTAGACATCCTATAATAATTCCTTTAATCAAGCAGAATCCATATATATCCATAAAGGTTGAGAAGGGGGGACCGAACAGGTAAGAAAAAAATTATTGTCTGGTAAAAGGAGGACAAAATGTAGAGTTTTGTGAATCGGGTTGTAGAGTGGACAGGAGTTCAGCACCAGACCCAAAGACACCACTTACAGTGTGTGTGGGCACACACACATATGTGTGTGTGTGCATGCACGCACATGTACGTGCACACGCAAATAACAATGTAGTAACAGCAACAGGACTTTGCTGGGGTTGGTACAGACTAAATCAGAAGAAAAGAAAAGGAGAAAAAACAGAATACAGATCTGAATATACAGCAAATTTGCAATTATGTAAAAGCAACGGAAGTTCACCGAACTTTGGTTATTTCTAGGATTGTGGATGACTGTGGATGGTTTGTCTTAGCACTTTTTTGTATTTTCCTAATTTCTATAGTGAGCATGCATCTTTGGCTTCCTTATATAACAAGGAAATGTTTTGTTTAGAAAAAGAAAGAAAAGGCTTGAGATCAAGAATCAGCAGGCGAAGGGAAATCCCCCTGAGAAGAGCAGACGAACAGAAGAAGACTCGGTTAAGGAGCGGGGGCTGGCGGTAGTAGAGAAAACCTTCAAATCCACCTGAGATGCGGCACCTAAAGTGAGGTCAGGGTTGGGTTGAGAGGCAGTTCTGGGGGTGACACAAAGCAGGGGCCGTAAAAGCGATGGACTAGTTAGTGAGGCTCTTAACTGTAGTTGACCCTCCTGTGAGGACTGGTAGCTCCAAATCGCCTCACATTGTGATAATCTAGACTTTGGACCTGAACTACCAACTGGATGTGCAAACTCAAGACCCACTCCAGACCAGGGCGGAGGAGGAGTGGAGAGAAAGACAGCCGTCCCAAACGGACATCCGCTAGTGCCAGCGGGAAAGAGGCCGTGACAAACAATCTCAGGAGCAGATGGGCGGCACCCAGAGCGAGTGACCGAAACACATGGCCCAGAGCAATGGCGCTCTACCCTCAGAGACGCAGCAGGAGCGATGACAGCCCAAAGGCAGATCGCCCAGGGGGACAGCTGCCACCCCATCCTCCTTCCCCAGTGGCTACAACACAACCCAGGATCTGACAACCTGAGAGTGAGTGTACACAGTACACGGTAAGAGGGAAACCACCCACGGATGTGGATTCCCAGCCTTTCTCCTCCTCCCATGCTTCAGAGAATTCTGTCTTGATCCTCCTCACCCCGGATGGTCCTGCTTTGCTAAATAAGCTCTTGGGACCTTGTAATGTGAAGGAGTGGTGAGGATGACAAGAGGCATAGGGGCAAGAGCTGGTGGGGTATGGGGTGGTTGTTGGAGGGAGGCTGCGGTCAGGGAGATGGGGCTGCTGCAGTGTAAGGGAAATAGAGGGAAGAGAAAAGGAGGTGTTGAAGATATATTCCTGTGGCTTCCGTGTCTCAACTGTGGAAATCAAGAAAGGCAAGTAAAGGGCGGAGAACTTTGGAAATTACTTTTAAATGCTGGGCTGTATATTATCTGAACCACAGCAGTGCTCTGAGACCGTCCCAGGAGAGTGCAGGCTTTAAAAAGATGACACAGCAATGAGGCACACCTCATTCCTCTAGGGACCTTAGGGCTCAGGGGCGAAGCTAACTAGAGTCCGATAAAACTACAGCAAACCTTTACTTCCCAACGTCCTTGCACGTATTGGCTAAAATAAGGGCCTTTAACCTTTATTGTTTCCCCCTGGGGTTTTTTCCTAACAGAATTGTCCCTGAAGCTCCTAACTGTGAAAGCTCCTCAAATTTCTCTGACAGTGGAGAAGGTATAAGAGCACATCGTGTTGGAAGTGACAGGGGGAAAAAAATGATAATATCTTTCCTAAGCTTGAGCTGTACAGAAATGTCTGCTCTGGGTATGTTTTAAAGGATGAATGACCAAATCTGCAATATTCTTGGTATCTAGAGCAAGATGCTTGACAATTTCATACCTTGGTGCTCTCTAATGAAAGCAAGGCTCTCTTTAGTGAAGTCAGTTGTATTTACCATAATAAGTAGGAATAAAGAGCCATTCTGTGTACAGCAAGATGGTGCTAGTAATCTTATATGAACAGTCATAGGTGCACACTGGGACCTGCTGGGGGTCACAAGAACTCAACAGTAAACCCTGAGTCTTGGTAAACAGTCAAGAACTAAATGGTGACAAATGACTTCCCTGATGTGGTGCAGGAACATTCACTGCCATGGCACAGTCTAGGACAAAGATAGCAAAAACGTGGCATGAGTGCTACCCTCCCATCTCCAGTGACCACAGCAGACATCACTAATCATTCACTACAATCTTTCCTGCTGAGCCAGGCATCGTCCCAGAAACCTTCTCTCTGCAGTTCTCCAGGCAGACGCTCCCAGTGGATCAGAGCTAGCACATGAAATGAAATCTATTTCCCATTCCTGCTCTGTGGGATGGTTAAGGCCAAAATGACAATGCAGGGATGAGTGTGCAAAGATCCCACCTCAGGGGTCCACAGGGGTATTGGAGTTGATGGTGCAGAGACAAACTGACAGCAGAGCTGGCCTCCTGCAAAGGGCAAAGATAGGGCACTTATAGATGGCAGGTTGCAGAAAGGGTTCCCCTGCCCATAAGCCTCTCTCACAATCCCCAAGCCTCTCCTATTTCCCCCTCTCAGTTTTAGACGCTGAGGGCTGCTGTTCAAGAGAAGGTATTTTCAGGAAGGAATAACCTTTTCAGCTATTGTCTTTTATAAACACCTTGGCTCAAATTAATTTTTCACATCAGCAAATGAGACACCTAGGAGGACCCTGAAGGATTAGGGTTCAAGCGGGGTCAGGTTTGAAGAGGCAAATGATCAGGGGTTATTCAAAGAAGGTGCAAAGGGCTGGGTACAGGAATACCACTTCCCGCCCACAGCTCTTGGGAAGGCCAGCCCTACAACCAGTAAGCTGAGCATCAGATCCTCAAATACGGAAAAAATCCTGTAGTAGATGACTGCGGGAGAACATTTGACTGGGGCTGCTTCTTTAAGAAATGAAATTAAAATTTAAGAAAATAGGTTTGTTTTATCTTACTTTTTTTAATTAGAATCTAATTGACATGACTATGTACTAAGTCTTTGAACAACTCAAATATTTATGTGAGGGGACATAACTCTCCCAAGAAAAAGAGTATAGTAGCCTTATATAATATCCTTCACTTCATGGTCAGCTTTTGTCATAAGATATAAAGATGGTCACTTCTAGAAAAAATACTCAAGGACATATTCACTTATCAAAATCAACATCCTTTGATATTCAAATCATTTGCTTTGAAGATCTGTCAAGTCATAACCCTATTGGTTTTCTCTTCAGTTGTAACCTTCCTGACTTTCCCAAACCTCATTTGTGTGTGATTTGAGCAGTATTCCTATATCATTTTCTTCAACTTCATGAAATCCTGCAACGTTTGCAAGAGTGACAATTTCACGTCACAACCTATTCTCACTGAGTTTGCATTTACGCTGTTGAAGGTAGCAATATCCATCAGTGAAACTGACTGGAAAACTATGCTGATGGGCGAGGAGAGGCAAGTGCTGGCCTTAAGCAGGGTTGATACTTGAGAGGAGACAAATTCTGCAAGCTGAACGGTGAGTATTTTCATGTGATGATAAATGTTGCTTCCTCATGAAATCATGTAATGTCGTGACTGGGAGCAAGGATACTTAGATACTCAGGATGCCTGTAATACGCCAGCCTCCTCCTGGGGCCACAGCTGACTGGATCAGAGGTGCACATCTGACCAATCAGGCCAATCAGCTTCTCTTTCCCAGGAATCTGGGATTGAGACACAGATGTGTGTACACAGCAGTGATCTCTGAACCTTTTTGATTGTGCATCCCTATCAGTAAAAAGGCTTAACTATACCTTCAATAGATATGTTTTTATTTATAAATTGCATTCATAATTATATTTATTTGTAAATTACATGAATATAATTATTAATCTTTCAAACATTTCAAATGCAAGTTAAAATATTTTTAATATTTTAATTTATGACTAATATAAAAACCCTTTTATTCTCTAGAACAAAATTATTAGTAAAATATTTAAATTTTTTATTATTCATTTATTATCATTGTCTTAAGAGACTTCCTTCAACTCTACAACACAAAAATTTCCGAGCATCCATTTCAAGATGTTCTCTCCATAGCAAGAGTTCTTTTGGAAGGCAGATACTTTCTCTCTCCTGGATAAAATGTCAACTTTGCCTCGAAGAAACAGAACAAACTCTTTTTTTTAAATAGCTGCAAGTATCACAGAAAACGTCAGTGAATTTGGAATATTTGTTGAAAGAGAAAGATGTATAACTCATCTTTAAGAAGGACCATTCTTTTGCCACAAGATGACCAGAAAACTTGTGATACAAAAGATATTCATGGTCACTCCCTTTCTTTTTACAAAGTCTGGGATGATTCTACTATTTGAAAAGTCCTTGCTTTTATCAACTTAACCACATCAATGACATCCTGTGGCACTTTGTACCACTTCTGACTTCAATTCTTTCCTACACTAGATTGAACATGAATAACAGTGAAGGACTTTCACACGTAGAGCTAACGCTCTAGTCTCACCTCAGAGTTAATTTTATTCCAGTCATAGCCACCACTCCATCAGGGTTACACACAGGCGTGGAACATTATCTCATACAGCCCTCACTTCCTGTGCGGCGACCGCGGCTGACAGTGCGTGTCCTGTGCAGATGCTCAGGCAGCAACACCCTGCACCTTGGCTGCCCAGTTTCACAGCACCGTTTTGCCAGCAGCAGACAGACTATGAGTGAATATCTGTCCACCATCAGGAATCCAGGGGCCACGTGTCCCACCAAACCCTTCACCAAAAGAAAGACACTGTTTTATTAACAATAGAGACAGGCTGAGAAAGCACGAGCGATAACGATGAGAAAGTGCAGAGCAAAGAGCAAGCGAGAAAAACATGACCACTGCGGAGCTATTTAACCCTTTCTCCTGATCAGGGCTACTGCGCAGCAAACGCGGAGGGAAACCACTCGGAAGAGCTCCGACACTGGGGGGGTTTTAACACCCTCATCAATCTAGTGTAGGAAAGAATTGAAGTCATTCCTGAACGGAATTCACCTTTTTTAAAAAAAATCCTTTTTTGTGCCTTTGTTCTCAAGGAATATCACAGTAATGAGCTGGATACCCAAATTATAGTTATTATTTTTAAATGTTCAAATGGCTTGGCCTACATATGCTCTCAAAATTATTTGAGCCACTGGAGGAAATTTTAGAAACGTACTGGAGTGTTAGAAGGGATTTCCAAAGGAATCAGAGTTTCACCTCAAGTCAGAGACTCTCAGCCTGCCATAACTACAAGCTTTGGCCCTTATTCTCATCATATATGAAATATTTGGATGTTTCTTACTGTCATAAAGATTTAGGGGGCTGGCCCTGCTGCCAAGTGGTTAAGTTCTTGTTCCACTTCGGTGGCCTGGGGTTGGGATCCTCGGCGCGGACCTACACGGGGCACATCAAGCCATGCTGTGGTGGCATCCCATACAGATGAACTAGAATGACCTACAACTAGGATATACAACCATGTACTGGGGCTTTGGGAAGAGAAGGAGAAAAAAAAAAGGAGGAAGATTGGCAACAGATGTTAGCTCAGGACCAATCTTCACCAAAAAAAAAAAAAGGAAGCATTAAAAAAAAAGATTTAATTTCAAACAACTGACTAGAAATGACATTTACCAAATTAAAAGTAAGCACAATCTTCATGGCGATCTTCATACAAAAACCTTTCGATCTGAACGTTAACAAAGCTCCTCTGATTGCAGACGGAATTTAGACCAGAGCCTAGTGTGACGCCTCTGGTGGGCAGGGCTTCCCTTGCCCTCACTGAGTGAGTGGAGTCTTTGGTAAAGGTTACCAACCCTATACATATTTATTAGCAGGATTGCTTCTGATTCTCAGATGAGGGCGCCTTGACATCTTTATTTCTCAAGCTTGTTTGGAGGTGAGAGTATTCGACTCCACAGACATGTCTGGAGCTCCCGCTTTGTGCAAAGACTTAGTCTCAGTTTTGTGAGGACTTCAAAGATGAAGAGGTCCTTGCCTTCCAGAGCTTCCCCAATAGTTACTAAGTATTAAAAGGGCTCAGTTCCAAAATTCTAAATTATTAAATTGTAACACTTAGCAGAATAATCCAGGCCACAAACGGATATAAACTACATGGACCAGACCAATTTTTCAACCCAGAAAGCCAATCATTCATGTTTCATTCAAACCTTGACTTATCCCAAAACAAATTTAAGGCTACTAAGAACTATGCAAACCTGTTACAGGAGAATATAAATCCAAAATGAAAAGAAGAAGCAAAGAGCAAATAAAAATAAGAAAGTAAAACGGCCTCGGGAGTGAAGTCAGCCCGTCAAGTATAGTGGGGGGCCCTGTGTTCTTTCTTGAGCAGCCTCCTCAGAGCTGGAATAAAGAGGCAAACACCATGAGTTACATGGTGCATCGCCACCATCTTGGTATCAAAACACTGGAGCAGCCAAACAACAATCAGGTTATTCAGAACAAAGGAAATATGGTGGGTTGGGGAAAATCTGATGTCTTGTTCCCCAAGCAAGACTCACAGCCCAGTGACCTGCTCACTGAGTCCCCCACACCCAGGGTCTCCTCCCTGGTCAGTGTGACAGCGCTGCTGCTCTGCGCCCCCTTTCCTGTGCTCACACTCCCCTTCACTGATTCCTGGTGTCACTGAGGACCTGAAGTACCCCAGACACTTCCAGCAACTCCTCAGGTGAGTCTTAGACACACCCCATCTGGTCTCATCTTTATCCCTGAATTTCACCAGACCAATCCTGCAACCTCCTTAGGCAAAGCGCGCTAGCTGTGAACTAAATAGATGACTCCCCCGAAGGCAGCAGCAGTCTTCCGAGCCACCGGGGATCTTGGCAGAGGTTCGACTAAGAAGAGTGGCCCCAGATAGAAATTCTCTGTAAGACAGCCTACTGCCAATAGCAGATCGTACTCTGAGGCCCTGCACAAAAATGAGCAAGCCCCTCGACGCCACTGGGAATTGACCAATGGGATGTGTTCCAAGAGATGCAAAACAGAAAAAACAAAAGTATGTTCAAAGACATCCATTGTCAAAGAGGTCCATGCTGTTTATAGTCCTTTATCTTCAAAGAATTAGAAAAAACCTGAATGTCCAAGAATTGGGAAACTGATAAGTAAACTACTGTGTCAACTCAACGTTCTATTACCCATCACTAACATGACGTTGAAGAAAATCTTTTGCACTGTTGACAAAGGCTCATGATACCATCTTTTTTTTTCTTCTTAAGGTGTATAGAAACTTGTGTATATATTAGAATTACAGCTTTGGAGAAAAGTTCCCATTCATGGGATAATAAGTTGAAAGGAATATCAATCAAATGATAACACTTGCCTTGGAATGAGGGGACTCTGGGTGTTGTGGGGTTTTTTTCTTTTATCTGTTTTCCAAATTTTCTCTTACTGTGGTTATATTAGTCTTATGAAGTATATGTAAACAAATTAGCATTCATACTAATTTAAAACTTATAAAGTGTATTAAACAGGTCTTTAAATTGTTAAAGAATGGTAATTCGATAGACAGTGATAGAGTTCATGAAGATACAGGAGAATCGCTCTAAAGAGGAGGTAGGGAGAGTGACAGCAGGGCAGGAAGCCCTACCACAGGGAGTGGGGGGAAGCCAGATACACACCGCATGTTCTGTTATTACCACCTTATTTTTCCCTGAACATCGATGAGACCAAGGTGCCGCTATAGACTATGCTGTTCAAAATCACCGCTTAGCCTAGACAAGAGTAGACAACGATCATTCCCAAATCTCTCTCCAAAGTCGTTTCTCAACGTAATCTCCACTAAGCCCTTAATGGGATCAAAGTGGCCCGGAAGTCCCTCCTGCCCCCACCTCCCACTAAAGACTTATTTCTGAGGGAGTTGAGAGGTCTCCAGATGTAAAATAAAGGACAATAAATCTACAATCCTGTGTGATTCAGTTCCTGACTTTTACATGCCATATCTGCCACTAAAAGGGAGAAGAAATAAAAATTCTGTCCATCTGTTGCATTTCTACCTGCCCCATTAAATGTATCTCTTTTATACATGGTCTTGAGACTTGACGCTCTTCATAGAAATTGGATGGACCTTGTACTCATTTTCTAGGGCCGTCACAAGAAATACCACAGCCTGGCTGGCTTAAACAACAGGAATTTCTTTCTTCACAGTTCTAGAGGCTAGAAGCGCAAGATCGCAGTGTCAGCTGGGTTAGTTTTATTCGGAAGCGTCTCTCCTTGGCTTGTAGAGGGCCGTCTTTGTGCAGTTTTTTCACATGATCTTCCCCCGCGCATGTCTGTGCTAATCTCCTTTTGTTATAAGGACCAGTCATACTTGGATTAGGGCCCACCCATATGACTTCATCTTACCTTAAGGAGATCTTTAAAAGGCCCTATGATCCGATACAGTCACATTCTGAGGTACTGGGCATTATGATTTCATCATGTGAATTGCGGGGGTACACAGTTTAGCCCATAACAGCCCTGAACCCTGCTTTCTAGAAACTCTTCATCTAAAACATAAACTAACATGAATGAACAAAACCGAATTCAGGTCGCACTGAGGAACCCTGAACCGTGCTGCTTGGACGTGGAATTAGCGCTGGTGTCACGTGAGACTTTCATTGTGTGCAGCTGCCACTGTACCCACGGATAATCCGTCAGGTGATGAACCATGTCACAGAGAAGTTCCCAGAGTCATGCTTTTCTGTTCCTGAATCCAAGCGCATGACGTGGCACCATGAGCTCCCAGAGCTTTCCTGTTGGGCCCTGAACTGGTCTTGTAACCGACCTTTGATTCTCCCCGAGGGGATCTTAGCAACTGTTAAAGAAAGAATGATGTAATCACTCCCTAAACACTTCTAGACACCCCGTGTGTGCAGGGTCCCCTTCTCCGCGAGGGGGTCTAGAAAACAAAGACAAGACTGCTCAGTGGACTTGATCCCATCTTCAACTAGCCCTTCGGCTGCTCAGAAATAACAGCAGAAGGAGGAGGCCACCCGACTACATACCCACTGAGGTGTCTACCGCATTCACAGTTATCATAGGAGAGTAAAAAGGAAAAGGAAAATAGCCCGAACTTCCAACTAGTGGGAGGACTTGACAGTGTGGCCATCAGGATGTCCCCAGGAGAAATTCCCATTGGGTTTCATGCTTTTTCCCTCCAGAGAACTAGCCGCAATACCTTTTCCCAAGTCTCATGGCTTTATCTTTTTAAATACCAATCCTTTGTTTTGACTGCAAAAGTTTTCCACTAATAGATAGCTATCGCATTTAAAGCAAATATTTAAAATATGAAGTTAAACAATAGATATTTTCCCCTGCAAACTACTCATTTTCAAAAGCATCATGAGAAAGATGTGGTGAGTTTTCACGGTGAGGAGGATTCACGTTAGGAATCCACTCAGAGCAGGTTTTCTTTATCTCCTGCCAACCCAGCATCATGTCTCCCTCTCATCCTCAAAAATCAATTTTCAGAAATAAATTTATGTGTAAATCAAAGTATGCCTGTAGCTTGTCATGTCAATCAGTAAAGTGACAAGCATTTGTTAAATGCTTCCCGTGTGCCTAGCTATGTTCTGAGAGCTTGGAGGCACAAAAGAACCTCAGGGAATCTCTCCAGATCCCTTTAAAACCGATTTTGTCACATTGAAAATGTCTCAAAGGTTCCAAAGAAAAAGGAGAGACAGAACCTCTTCAGGAACTTTTTTTCCCTTTGTGAGCCTTTGAAGCTCATGTTAAATACTACAGAAGAGTTTTTGAAACTTAGATTCTTAAAGGGGGAAAAAACCCAGATTGGCCTGAGGTTTGAAAGAGGTTGTAACAGCTGCCATGAGGCATTCTTCAGGGAAGACAATGCCTTTGGTGTTTATGAGTTATTCATTAGAAAGGCAGGGTCTAGCTAGCTGACGCTGAGGGTGCTGAGGCAAAACTTTGATCCTGGCTGGAAGAGAAGAGCTATAAAGCCAAGTAAGGCTGCCATGTGTTTCTGGAGGGCAGTTCTAAACCACAAGGACATAAACAGAGAGAGGACAGGAGATATCAGAGATAAAGAAGGATTTGCTGTTTCATCCACAGAAGGAAACCACATATATCAGAGGCAGAGCTTTTCAAGGCCTCATCAATGGAGATAGAAGGCAAGGAGCAGACCTCATTTGAGAGGACAATCACAGGGATCAGAACAGCTATCACAACCTTTAAATTCAAAGGCTAGAATGGTACAGCCTCAAGACTCTAACTCAAAATGTTTAGAGTGAGTTTGAGACGCAAGATATTAAGTAGATGAGGTTTAAAGACAGGTGATTCATTGAAATAGATTACACGCATCCCTCGCTTTGCACAGTCCCAAAATGTACAAATTTCTGTTACCATGGTTTAGTTAAATAAACCAGTCATTCAATAAGACAATTCAAACTTCAGTTACCACGTACATTAACCTGAGTAATCACATAAGGTACAACCTTTGCTGCTAACCTTCAGTCCACAAATCACTACACAAGTAACAGATGGGCATCATGACCAGTGACCAGTCACATCACTTCTTTCAAGGTCTGTCCATGACTGGCCACCGTGTACCGTCATTCAGTCCTTGCACAGACGCTAAAGAGTATAATTGTGTTGCCTCCTTGTCTCCCACTGATACATTCATGAAACATTTACAACAAAGATTCAAGTGCAGCAAAGAAACAAGAAGTGATGATGCTGGAAGTGGAAATGTATGCAATTCCAAGATTTTTTAAAATGACAACAGAAAAGCGAGGACAGGACGAGATCTAGGCTTTCATGAACCTACAGCAGAAACTACATTGACAAAATTCAGTGAGCATAAAAACAAGGTAAAGTTGCTTCAACATATTTTAGTTTAAATTGTAGTAGGAACAGCAAGCCAATTATGGTTAAAATGGAGCACTTACTTCTTTGGATTGAAGGCAATACAGAATAATCCCAATCAGTTTGGTGAGCAGTCAGGCCAAAGAGTTAAGGTTAGCCACCATATTGAAAGAAAACAGTAAATACAGGGAGATCAAAGAAGAACTTTTTACTGCCAGTTAAGGCTGGTTTCATCATTTCAGATGTCGGCAGGAGTTGATTAACATTAAGCTATCTGATGAAGCAGCTAACACAAATAAGGAGGCTGCTGGGAAATCGGAACCTAGATGCCAAGGATTAGTTATGGCAGGTGATTATGATGCTCTCAAATACAAATGGCTATGACAAAAGCAAGAGGATGTCACAGAAATGACACTGGCAAAAAGACCTCAGGTTAGGGGCCGGCCCCATGGCCCAGTGGTTAAGTTTGCACACTCCACTACAACGGCGCAGGGTTTTGCCGGTTCGCATCCTGGGTGCAGACATGGCATGTGAGGCGGCGTCTCACATGCCACAGCTAGAAGGACCCACAACTGGAAGTACACAGTTATGTACTGGGGGGGCTTTGGGGAAAAAAAGGAAAAATAAAATCTTTAAAAAAAAAATAGACCTCAGGTTAAGGGAACACTCAGAGATATTTTATGAGATTGAAAGCACAAAGTATAAAATGTTGAAAGCTGATTCAAACTCAGAAAGGATTATGACGATTTGCCAAAGCATAAAGTATTGATCCATGTTACAACATAGATAAACCTTGAAACGTCATGCTAAGTGAAAGAAGCCAGCCACAAAAGACTACATCTTATATAATTTCATTAACACGAAATGTCAAGAATAGGCAAATCTATACAGAAAGTAGATTAATGGTGGCCTAGGAATGGCAGGGTGAGGGAACTAGAGGATGATAGTTACATGGTATGAAGTTTAAGCCATCTGCTTAAAGACATCAGAGAATTGTCAAATTAACCAGGATTTGAAGCCCCAAGATTCTAGAGAAAAGAGAAACTCACTCAAGTGAGTCCAATATTCTGTTGATCTCTTTTCCCCTTAAGGGAGTAATGATTCTTACAGTGGCCGGGGTTGTAGGGGGTTGAGGCATGGGGGTGTTGAGAAGCTAGGCAGAGAATGTATGCTGAGAGGCAGGGAAACCAGTACTCTCACAGAGTTAGGAAGGGAAAACAGAGGAGCTGGGGCCTGCCAAGGCAGCCAGGACTTAAATAGCCAAGACTCCTGAAGATGGGAGGCCTGGAAAGAGACCGACATTCAGTGATTTCCCTTCAAGACGGATACAATTGACAATGCTTTATTTAGCAAGACTAATCAAGAAAAAAGAGGAAAGGCACAGATTACCAATAGCAGAAATAAAAATGGAGACCTCACTACAGAGCCTGCAAACATCAATGAGATACTAACAAGATATTAGCACAACTTTACGCCAATAGATTTGAAAGTTTAGATGAGATAGACAAACTCCTAGAAAAATACAACTTACCAAAAGTGATGCAGGAAGAAACATAAAATCTGAATAAAGCTTTAGCTATTAAAGACACTGAATCCATCATTTAAAATCTTTCCAAAGAATCTTCAGATCCAGTTGGTTTCACCGATCAATTCTTCCATTTAAGGAGAGGAAATACTAAGAACACTTCTCTCAAAGAAGACAGTCTATAATAAGTGAATTTCTTAAGTTTACCAGTAAACAAGGTCAATATACAACAAAAACAAAATACCAAAAATAAACTATTAGAAAATGAAATTTGAAAAATGATACAATATTAGCTCTTACCTCCCCAAGGGAGCTCAGATTTAATTTTTTTAAAATAATCATCTGATGGTGAATTTAACACTTCAGAGGAAGTCATCATAAGAAAAGGTCTATACTTAAACAATTGGAGTTCTGTTTATCCAACAAACATGCATACCTGCGTGTATTCTTCTAGACAAGCCTCCAGGACGATTCTCCTGGCGTTGGCTGCAAGGAGCATCCCAGGTGCCACAGTAGTTCCAGGTGTGTCTGCCTGAGTTCAGGGGGAGAAGAAAGGAAGCTTATACAGCTGAGACCTATCCACAAGCTCAGCCTCAGCTTATTTTTAGGGGCCCCTTGTTTACAAGAGGCATTGACCATATAAGGAGACCTGCCTTGGGCCTGGCTGGAGAATCTCACAGAAATGTAGGCAAAAGGAGGAGGGCCAGAGGCCAAGAAGCCTGGCTGGTGAGCCTGACAATCTGATGGAGAGCCTGCTCTGAAGACCACTTCCCTTCCACCACTGCGCTAACGACTATGTGGAAAAATGACTATGACAAGTGTAATGAAGGGTCATTAATGCCCTTAATAGATAAGGAACATACAAGTTTCAATCCTAAAGACCTCTCAGAGTCCCCCGACAGACAAATGGAATTTACAGAAAAAATATTAATACAAATGTCCAATAACCATCTGAAAAGTATTTGCCTGGGGTAGAAATCAAAATTAAAATTAAAATGAGTTACTTGTTTATGCCAAACATATTTGCAGATTTTTTTTTGTTAACAATCATTTTCAAAAGAAACATGAGATGGGCACTGGGTAGATCTTTAAAATCTGTAGGAGCTTAAGGGATAAGAAAGAGATCCTAACGAGGCTAATTCAAACCTAAATGCCATAAAGAAAGAAATGCTGTGGGGACGGGGTTAATATGCACTAGCCCACCTCATGTCTAAATAAGTGGAAATGGGGCTTCCTTGAAATAAGTACTGCCCTCGAGTTATAGCAAATAGGAAGACCACAAATCTTCCTTTATGCTGTTGACCTGGTTTTTCTATCACGATTCAGGGATGATCTTAAGAGAGAGCTAAATCTACTGGCAAACAACATTAGAGAACAGAGTTTTGGTGGAACATATTTCAGCATTCAGATTGACAACACACTTTCAATACAGCCTTCCAACAAACACACAAACACACACATTCAAACACACTCACACACGTACACACATAATTTCTGAAACTGTTTCTTCCCTTTATTTTCAAAACTTTTCAAAACATTCCTCCTCTCAATCCCCCAACTTCTTTTTGGCCACTTTCCCCTCTGCCAGCTAGTTTTCCTCTGTCTGCCCCTTAAAAGCCCCAAAAGGTTCACATCCTTGCCTTTCTTCTCTTTAAGGTTTACACCTTCTGATGAGCACTCAGATTCTACTATTGCTTCAAAAATCTCTCTGTGTGAACCACTTCCAAATCCATGTCTCCAAACCTGAGTGAACTCTCCTCACAAATACTAGGTCTGTAGCTCTTGTATTGACTTCCAATGGACACATCGAAAATGGAATTTTCCTTTCTTACCCCATCTCACCTACTTTTTATCCTATATTTATTCATCCATTCATTCAACAAATAGTTGCCAAGTGTCAGCCATTCTTGACCACTCATTCTTGCCAGCTACACACTTGAGAATCAGCCTTCATTCTTCTCCTGCCCAGGTCAACTATGTCTTCTAACCCAGACAGGTCTCTTAGATTCAGCCCTTCTCTCCATCCCCACTAACACTTTAGCCCCAGCCCTCATCATCTCTCATCAGGATGCCTGCAGCAACCTCCTATATGTTTTCCCTGCTGGTGAAGTTAGTCCATTTTCCACACAGTTGGCAGAATTATCTTCCTAAAGAATAAATTGGGTCATGTCACTCCCTGTTCTTAAAAGCTTTCATAGCCCACAGCTATGATAGGGTCTGTGGACCAACTGCACTAGAATCAGCTGGGGAGCTCATTAGGCTGTCACTTCCTGAGCCCCAGACTTACTGCATCCATCTCCTTGGAGAGGAAGCCTAGGAATCCCTGTTTTTAATGAGCTCCCCACGTGATTCTTGTGTCCACTAAAAGTGGAGACCCACTGGCCTGCAGAAGAGGATCCAAGCTCCTTAGGCAGAAATGGAAGGTTCTTCACCCTCCTGGCCCAGCTGGTCTCAGTTCCCTGCATTCTACGCTGTGCACCCTACACGTGAGTCACGCTGAATTTCTCATCTTGTCTAGACACTTCAGGCCCTCCCAATACCCCATGCCTTTCTCTACACAGGTGTCCTTCTTCACCTAGCAAAATCCGGGTCTACCTTCCTCTGTGAATCCTTCCCTGACCACCCCTGCTCCCGCAGTATCGTCTCTTCCTCGTTTGTTCTTCTGTGGCCTTTTCGTCTCACCCTCATTGTGGCCAGGCACTAGCCCCACCGAATCATAATTTATCTGTTTATATGGTGTTCTCCCAAACAGACTGTGATTTAATGGCATTATCTGTCAAATAAAAACATGCTTATAAATGTCTAATGGGTTGATTAATTAGCTTCGTTCACTAGGTCAATTAGTTTTTCTGGTATTCATTTTGGCAGGCTTACTGGATTCAGCTCTGTCTATGGTCTAAAGTTCTATTAGACAAAAACTAAAGATCTTTCATCATCAGAAAAAACAACCATTGGGTTGGCTCTGTGGCCGAGTGGTTAAGTTCGCGCGCTCCGATTCGGTGGCCCAGGGTTTCGCCGGTTTGGATCCTGGGCGCAGCCATGGCACCACTCATTGGGCCATGCTGAGGCAGCGTCCCACATAGCACAGCCAGAGGCACTCACAGCTAGAATAGACAACTATGTACTGGGGGGCTTTGGGGAGAAAAAGCAGAAAAAGAAAGATTGGCAAGAGTTGTTAGCTCAGGTGCCAATCTCTAAAAAAAAAACAAAAAAAGAAAAAACAACCATTATCATGCAGGCCAGGCCTGCCTCTGGAATTTACAGGTTCTAACCTTATAACAAGTTAGATCACCAGAAAACTCCCTGTTTTAGCCACCCACACCCCTCATAGAATTATAATTTCTGTAGTGCTCTATTGTCACTGTGATGTCAATTTTATGTGTCAATTTGACTGGGCCATATGGTGCCCAGACACTTGGACAAACATTATTCTGGGTGTGTCTGTGAGTGTGTTCCTGGGTGAGGTTAAAACGTGAGTGGGAAGATCGAGTAAAGCAGATTGCCTTCCTCGGTGTGGGTGGGTCTCATCCGATCAACCGACGAACTGAACAGAACGAGAAGGCTGAGTAGAGGGAATTCCTCCTGCTGACTGATGGAGCCGGGACATTTGTCTCTTCCAGCCTTCAGACTCGGGCTGAAACACCAGCTCTTTTTGGGCCTTGAGCCTGCCTGCTTTCAGACTAGAATTTATACCGTCAGCTTTCCTGGTTCTCAGGCCTTTGGACTCAGACTGAAACTACTTATTGGCTCTCCTGGGTCTCCAGCTCGTCACATGCAGATCTCGGGGCCTCTCAGCTCCATAATCGGATGAGCCAATTCCTTACAATAAATAAATGTTTATTATTTTTAAATATAAATATTTATTTATTTATTTATTTGTATGCACATCCTATGGTTCTGTTTCTTTGGAGAACTCTGGCTAATACAGTCACCAAGTGGCCATTTGAAAAGTGTTTCCGTATCAGCCCCCATTGAAAATTTCATCCATTATGTTAAGCGCTCCATTGAAAGAGTGACAGACACAACTTGAGTGTCCTGCTGATGCTCAAATGTGTATCACTTCCTTGAGTTCCACCCTCACGGATCCAACTGTCCATGTCACATCTTAACTGAGTTATCTCATAAGTAACTTAAATTGAACATGTCTAATACAGAACTCCTGACTTTGCTCCTCAAGCCAGCTTATGCCCAGTCTTCACTATCTCAAAAGATAGGTGCTTGGGGCCAGCCCCATGGCCTAGTATTTAAGTTCAGTGCACTCTGCTTTGGTGGCCCAGATTTGTTTCCCAGGTGTAGACCTACACCACTCATCAGCGGCCATGCTGTGGTGGCGACCCACGTACAAAATAGAGGCTGGCCCCATGGCCGACTGGTTAAGTTCACACGCTCCGTTTCAGCAGCCTGGGGTTCACTGGTTCAGATCCTGGGTGTGGACATACACACCACTCATCAAGCCATGCTGTGGCAGCATCCCACATAGAAGAACTAGAATGACTTGAAACTAGGATATACAACTATGTACTGGGGCTTTGGGGGTGGGGGGGGAGAGGAAGATTGGCAACAGATGTTAGCTCAGGGAGACTCTTTCTCAGCAAAAAAAAAAAAAAAAAAGATAGATGCTCATTCATCCATTTGCTCAGACCGAAAATCTAGAGCAGTCTCAGTTCCTCTCTTTCTCTCATTTCCCTCACACAGCTAATCAGCAAGTTTTGTTGATTCTACTTCAGTCTGAACACTTAACACCATCCCCACCAGCTTCATGCTGGACCAAGCCTCCGTCATCTCCCACTCAAGCTTTTGCAATCACCTCTCAATGGGTCTCCGCTTCCACTCTTGCCTCCTGGAGGCTACTCTCCATACAGCACCCAGTGGGAATCAGAATTAGACGTTTAAAAGGATGACATAACTCCCTGCTCAAAACTTCCAACAGCTGCCCGGTCACACGTGGGGGAAATCCAAATTTCTACAAAGCCACACACGGCTACCTTCTCCAGCTTCGTCTCCGTCCAGTCTGCTGCCACTCAACCCCACCACCACTGTATCCCCCGCCACTATGCACAAGTCTTTGCCGGTATTACTGGCTGTTTGTCAACCATATCAAGTGTTTTCCTACCTCTGGGCCTTGGAGCTTGCTGCCCCTCTCCTAAAATGCTCTTCGCATGGCTCACTCCTTCGCATCACTCAGGTGTCACCTCCTCAGAGAGAGGTTTCTTTCCCCTGCCCTCCCAGCACTCTCTATCCATTCGTCCACTTCCTTTGCCTTCAGAACTCTCATCACTGCCTGACGTTCCTTCACTTTCTCACTGGCTTGTTGGCTTTGTCTCCACTAAACTCTCCACCTCGTGAGGTTGGAGGGTGTGTTTGTCTCGCACACCTTCACAGCCACGGGGTCTGGAACACAGCATGTGCTCAATAAAGAAACGGATGGTGGGTTCTTCTTAGTATGCAGTACCAAAAAAAAAAAAATCAGCATTTGCAAACTGACATGTGTCCTCTTAGGAGACATGGAAATTATATAATTCTTCATGTTCCCAGTGTTTCTTAACTTCCAAGAAGCCCAATTCTAAATTTTGTACTCAAGCCCAACAACGTACCTTAAATTGGAGTTCTTTTTCAATTATCTATGACATGAATCTAGATCTTTTATCATTATTGTAACATTCTGTAGAGCTATATTTTATTATAAATCACCTCAACTTCTTTGCTGTAGACAGACTACAAAAATTAATACATACTTATCCTCTGCTGTTTCATTGATTCGCATATGTTAACATTGTCTCTCTAACATGACTAAGCTTCTTGAAAGCAGGCCTACCCAAAATTGTCCTTCATATGCCCTCACCCATATATCAAGGGGCAGAACTTAGTATATTTGCTCAGTAAGTTTCTTAATGTACTAATTTCTTCACTGATTCATCAATAACATAACCACATTTTGGTTGTAAGTGAATAAGCTGGGGTCTAGAGAAAATTGTCATCTCCCTTTCAAAAAGTGGACAAAGATTTGTTGGAAGTGAGAGATCAGGAGTTGTCTGCATATGAAAGAGAACTTGACCTGGTGAGCTGGACGGGAGGACATCTCAGGCACAGCTAAGCCTAAAGAAAAGCTTAGCGGCAAAAAAAAACTAGAGAGGGTGGAAGGTTCTCCAACAAAATGCCCCTGGAAAACCTGTGAGGAGAAAGTGAAATAGGGAAGGGAAAGGAGTTTGAGGCTGCCTGGAGGTGAGCCTTGAAGAAAGGTGAAGACGTTGATCCAAATTGGAGAAATAGTGAGGAACCCTAGGCAGAGGGGAGGAGCTTGGGAAGAGGCGGGATAAGTTTGGGACTAAAAGCACGAGTGCTGCTTGAGAACTGCCTGGAGGTGGGGACCCTAAAGACGCCCCTTTAATCTACCTGTGGGGCCTAGATTGAGATTAGAGAGACAAGACAGAGAAAAGAGAGAGAGGGAGACGTAAGTTCTGACAGGCACTGGGCAGGACCGCCCCCCAACCATTAACTCTTGACATTCAGCAAAAAGCCCAGCCACGATCTGAAAGACCAGCACTGCCATCAAGGCCCCCAGGTGGGAGTGGACATTCGCATGGGGGATGCAGCCGTTGTCCCCATGGCGTCTCTCCAGCTGGCCAGGCACTCCGTATCTTCACAACACTCTGATGGTGGCTGCAGTGCCAGACAAGTGCAAGGCTGGAGGTTTGGCAGGTTTCCTCTCGCCCACGTGCACCCTGCATCTCATGCCAGGAGAGGGCCTTGAGATCCTCCGCATTAAACAGGACAGGAAAACGAAAACGAATGGACACAGCAGACACCCCACTGCCACACCTCGGTCTCAGCACCCAGAGCCTTCTAATGGATACTTTGCTCAGACATTAATGTCTACATAGGGACCCAGAAATAGCAGGGACAAAGTGTGAAATTTCATCTGAAAATTGTGCCAAATAACTGCACGTCAGTCAGAGTGACTTATATAATATGCCAGGGTTTTTGTGGGGTTTTTTTAATGCTCTCAGAGCACAGTTCTCTGAGACACCTCTATTCCAGAGCAGGAAACAAATGGCAGGGCCAGCTTCAACACGTAAGGGAGAGCACTTTCGCTCAGAGGACTTTTGCCCCGACGTTGGACCTAAAACCACTGATGTCTTCAAAACCCCTTGTGAGCATTCCTTAACTGATGCATTAACCCCACCAGGGAATCAGGCTACACTGATGCAAGAGCCGAGAGGTCTTTCATAAATCCAATTGGTATAGGCAGGCCAAGTGGAATAAATTCACCACGAATCTTGGAAGAAATGGTCCACTAACAGCTGCCACTCCCCTCTTGTCTACACCTGTAGAGGCACAGCCGTTCCACACACATCCCCTCCATCATCAAAGCTTGTGTTCATTGTACACTTACTATGTTCTACACACTATCACCTCATACCAGCCTCCCAACCGCCCTGAGAGATAAATACCACTATGCCCCCATTTCACAGATGATGAAATGTGTCAAGGTTAATCCCTCACCCAGGTGATGGAGCTGGCATTTGGACCCAAGAGTTGTGATTCAAGAGCTCCCATTTTTAGCCTCTGAGCTATACTGTCTCCCAGAGGATGACACAGGGCCGATGGGAGAGACGCCAAAAGAGGCCATCTTTCCACACAACCACCTCTGAAGAGAAAGCAACGGTTGCACCTGACCAGGAGAAATGGATTCACAGGTCAGAGGCCGTGGGGAGGGGCCCTCTTGAACCTCTGAGTACAATAACTCTGAATATAAGTGGCTTTGTTTGCTAAATTAAACTCTAGTATCTGCTGGAATTACAGTATTGCAGCAAGCACTTTCACTTTAGTGTAGTTCATAAGATTTGAAGTTTCCTCCTAAAAAACAAATATTTAGGCCTAAGAAAACACCTTTCAAATGATTTCTGGGGAGATGAAACATTTGAAAAGACTTTACCAATTGATCTCAATCAGAGATACTTTTAAAACAAAAACTCTAAGCTCTGGGTCTCAGCTCTGTGCAGAACACTACACATACACACACACACACATCCCGCATATTCATCATCACACATCAAACACACACACATGCTACACAACAATGCACTTACACCCCAAGGAAACACACACACAGGCCACGCACAATACACACCACAAACACACACATAACCCACACACCACACACACACCACAGCACACACATACTCATTACAAAAAAAACCATAAATACATACACATATACCACACACATATATACCCAATACACAAACCACACATCCATAACATATACACACATATACCACAAGATACCCATGCCACACAAACCACACATACACAACACACACTCAACATATACACACAGCACATACACACTAACAGTAAAGTGGCATGTGCTGCCTGTGCTTGTGACACCCTCCCCAAATCCATTTATGGTGTAATTGCACGTTTCATTTTCAATTTGAAGAGTACAGCTCTGTAGGGGCAGTTGTTTCAAATTTGAGAATGCCTGAACTAAATAATCTTTGTTAATTTTTTATAGTCAAAAATGCAGTTTAACTAGCAAAAAAGAATGTATGGGGCTTCAAAAATCCTGCTCTTAAGCTTACCGAATCACTGCAATTTTAAAATCTTGAATCTGCTGGTAGAGGGAAAAAGGAAATCTATTTTGCAATCTGGCACATTCTTATGATGAGTTTCTTACTGTGACTCATGCCATAGATGCCTTGTGCAAATGCACGAGAAAATAACCGGACTGATATGTGAGAAGAATTCCAATGATGGAAAGAAGCTGTTTGGCTGAATCAAGCCCTTCTCAGCCTTCGCTGACTTGGGGCTCCTCCGAGTGCCCACGTCAGACTAGAACCTCACAGGACACCAGCAGACAAAAAGAGAGGATTTTTAAACTTGCCCTGACCAACACTCCCTATGTCCACTGAAAAACACTATCTTCTACCTACCAGCCTGTCCTCTACTTCTTTTATTCTCCTAATTAAAAACCTTATGACTAAATGCGAGTGGCCTCAACTGGCTTCAAGCTTAGAGCTGGGGAGGGCGAATGGAGGAGAAGGAAAAGAAGCAAGTCAAGGAAGTTCATTAGTGGAAGGTCAGGCTGCGTGGGTTCCTCCATGAGTGGGTTTCTCAAAGAGGGAGAGGTGGTAGAGAAGATGGCAGGAAGAGCACAGGGCTGAGGAAAGTGGGCGATGCACACAACTCAGACGCATGTGTCTAATTCTCGATGTAATATGTGCCGAATAAGTTTCCATTAAATCCATTTCGTACATTGGCTTAATGAGTTTGGTCTACATTGCAATTTGGGGTTATCCATGACCACATAATCTCACCCTACTACTTACTGCATTGCGTTTAAGTTTCGGGGGCAAACTGTCAAGAATTATTTTATTCATTTTTAAATTAAAAGATCAGCAAAATATATAAAGAATTCATACAACTGAACTACAAAAAAAACAAACGACACAATAAAAAAATGGGCAGAGGACATGAACAGACATTTTTCCAAAGATGATATGCAGATGGCCAATAGGCACACGAAAAGATGCTCAACATCACTAATCATCAGGGAAATGGAGATCAAAACTACACTTTGCGATCACCTTATGCCCATTAGAGTGGCTATAATCACCAACACAAAAAACAACAAATGTTGGAGAGTTGTGAAGAAAAAGGAACCCTCATCCACTGCTGGTGGGAATGCAAACTGGCGCAGCCACTATGGAAAACAGTATGGAGATTTCACAAAAAATTAAAAATAGAAATACCATATGACCCAGCCATCCCACTACTGGATATTTATCCAAAGAACTTGAAATTAACAATACAAAGAGGCCTATGCACCCCTATGTTCACTGCAGCATTATTCACAATAGCCAAGATGTGGAAGCAACCCAAGTGCCCATCAACTGACAATTGGATAAAGAAAATGTGGTATTATATACAATGGAATACTCTCAGCCATAAAAAAAGACAAAATCGTCCCGTTCACAACCACATGGATGGACCTTAAGGGTATTATGTTAAGTGAAATAAGCCAGACAGAGAAAGACAAGCACCCTACGATTTCACGTATTTGTGGAACATAACAAACTTAGGGACAAAGAGAACAGTTTAGTGGTTACGGGGGAAGGGGGATGGAGGGTGAGTACAAGGGATAAAGAGGCACACATATGATGTCTGACAAATATAATGTACAAGTGAAATTTCACAACATCACAAACTATTATGACCACAATAAAAAATAAATTTTTAAAAAGTCAGGTGTGTGTTTTTATATAAATACTGATTACAGTTCACCTTTAAGGAAGGTCTTGGAAGCTCACTGTGAATCATCTATGACACTGAACAATGTCTGAGCCATTTATTATTCCTCTTCATAAAAACAAGTATTAATATATCTAAACAATATTTCATAACCATTAGAGACAGTATATTAAATAAAGAGTTTATTGTGTGCTACAGGGAAGAAACTAACGGATTTTTTAGTACTGGAACAATTCTTAGCTTCTCCTTGGATGTCAGAAGCTGGCGAACAGTTACTTAAATCAAAGCGAATGTTGGCATTTGTCTTGGAGACTTTTCCTGAACTTTCAAAATCTAGCTAACAAGCACTTCACTGATAAGTTGACTTCTGTTCTTAAAGGGGAAAATCATCTTTCTGTTCTTATAATTTTCTTCCTTTCTAAAGAAGGATTTATGTGGTTTTCTTACACCTCAGTTCACATAACTTGAAAATAACACATTTCCAAGGTACAGATAATTTCCGTGTTCTGTAATCCATTACAGAACATTAAACTTAGGGAACAATTTCCTTCATTTAACAAAATTCACAAACGTCTGAAAAGGAAAACAGAAAATGAGAAATCAAGCCCTTTGTAAATATAGATATAAGTTTTAGGATCAAGACAGGGATAGCCCATGTTACAACTACTATTTAACATTGCCTTGAATATTTTGGCAAATGGAAATGAGGGGAATTACCCAAATTACTAACTTTCCTACATATTAGCAATAAGCCAAAAATGTGATGAAAAATGTAAATCCCACTCCAACAGCAACAGGATCTCTTTACATATAAAGAACAACTACTAGGAATAAAGAAGACATGTGCAGGAATCAGATTGAGAGAAAATCACAAAACTATGCTGTAAGACATAAAGAAAGATTTGAATCAAACCATTTCCAGGGAAGTTCAAGAGTGATACAACAGAAGTCCACCCAGGCCCCCTGAAGCCTCACTCAAAACCAAAACCAGGGACTTCATGATGCTCAGATCTCAACAACCGGGCTTCCTGCGGGATTCTAGTCAGCAGTCATTGGACGATGGGGAAGACACTGTGCCAAAAGGCATCACCAGATCCATTTGTCACCATGTTTTAATGGTAATGAGACTTCACACACAAAAGTACCAACAAGTGCGGTTGGACTATCTCCACAGATTGGCTGGTTTCCTGGGCTAGGACTATGTTACTGTGTATTAGTGAAAGTAATGCTTGCAGCTGTAAAGGTAAACCCCATTTCTCAATAGCTGGACAAAATGAAAATTACTTTCTTGCTAACTTAAAAGTCCAGTCAGCCTGTGATAAGGAGAAAGGACAGGAATCAGGTTGATGGGGGCCCTGCCATCTTCAACACATGGCTTTTCAGGTTGCCCCAAACATCGACGTCCCATCAGCAGACGGAGAAGAGGGAGGCGGATGTCGTGTACGGGCCAGCTCTGAATGAGGCGCCCTTCGCGTCTGCTTACTTTGCCCTGGATGCAACCCAGTCTCAGGGCCAACCTCCCTGCAAGGGAGCCTGGGAAGTGAGCTCACAGTGCTTCCCCACCCAACTAAAACAATGGACAACTGGGCTTTCTCACTAGGCGAAGAAAGAGTGGCCCAATTATCTTCACATAACTGGAGCTTGCCCTTTAAACATTTAATTTTTTAATTTTATACACCTTGATGAAACTTTTCCTAAAATGCATAACAAGTTTCCTCTTTCAACAGAGCAGGTAATAAACAATGAGCCTTTTCCTAGGGCTCCGGGCCTTCATTATGAATATCAGCTCTCTGCTTGCCTTCAGGAACTCTTGAGGAATTGGTGGTCCTTTACCTCTATGCTAAAAGGTTCTGGGTCATGCTCTTTCTTAAAAATTCCTAGGACTTTGAAATATTTTTTCTGAATCCTTCCTCAGAGTGGAGCGGCAGCTGTTACTTCTTGCTGCTGTCGTCACGCAGGCTTCTAGCAGTTTACCTCTCCTCTAATGTCTCGCTTCTGCTCAGGGTTCTCATGATTACTGCTTCCCAGGTTCTCAGCGTTGCTCCATATTCCTGGCCCCACTGAAGCCTCCCTCCACACTTCCTTCAACTCTGTGAACCATCCTTTGATTCTACCAATAAACATACTTTTTGCTTAAGTGAGTCAGAATTGATTTCTGTTGCTTTCAATCAAAGAATTGTATCAGATACAAGTCCCTTTCCCATTTTCTATCCTCCAAGGAGACGAGAATGAGAGAGAGAGAACACTAAAGATGCCTTAAAGCAAATAACAAGGCATGCCATCATTCAAGAATCCAGCATCTAAAATCATTTCATGAAAATGACCGTTACTATGGCAACCTTTCAGGGTGCATTCAGCGACTTTATAAAATATTAACACTTCAATGTAAACCAAACTGGATTGGCTTATTTGGCCTTGATTCCTTTTTAAATATAGATTTTTGTCTCACAAAAGCTATCAGAGCTTCTAGTTCAAGACAGCTAACTAAACAAATAAATTTACTTTTCCCTATAAAATTCCTATTGAAATGACACTATAAAGGAAAGCCCTCCATGTTCATCTCCCACCACCATCATTCTATACACACACACATTCATCAAATCCACTAGAGCCTCAGCTCCTATCATCAGAATCTGTTCTGATGATCCAGCATGCTTAATATAGTTAATATCCCTCCCATTATTTGGTAAATTAAAAACAATCAAAGTCAAAATCCTCGTGAGATTTTTTAATAGAATCTGACAAGTTGAAGAGAAAGTTCATCTGGAAGAGTAACTGTACAAGAGCCAATAAAATGTTGAAGAAGGAGAACACTGGTCAGACAAGACATGGCTATAGAGAAAGTCAAGATGGTAGCTTCAAAGAAGCCCAGAGAGCCCGGGGACGGGGAGCCCTAGGGAGAGGGTGCCCACTTCTCATCACAGGAGGCCACACTCAGCACTTCCTCACGATCCGCATCCAGAACAGGTTCGGCAGAACTTTGGGCAGCAAATTGTTCCCAAGGCCATATGGGACCACTGAGCACCAGGTAACTCATTCACGTGCTGCATGATTCTGAGATTCCATGACTCACTGATCCAGAGGAGAGCTTCAGTCAAGAAAATAAATAAATAAGAGAGCAAATAAAGGAAGAGGTGAATCCACATATACTCGATCAATGATGTTTTCGCATCTTCAGAGAACTTAGAGAAAATTTTTAAATCCAACAATAAAGAGAAATAGATTTTACACACACACACAGGGTCCAAAGGATCAAAAAGAGGAAGTGCAAAGAACAAGTGTTCACTGCAAGCTGCAATCCTTCCAACTTCAGCATCCCATGCAATGCAAGACCTGGAAGGGTGACACTGGGCAACACAGAAATGGGAGCGTGATGAGCAAGACAGGGACAGAGACTGTACGGTAAATTTAGCTCGTGTTAGTTCGCCTCATCTTCACAGGAGCATCAGAAGAGCTTAGCTGGGTGAAACGGAAGTAGGGAAGAGAAAGGAGGAACAGTGAGGAGGAAGAGGAGAAAAAGAAGGAAGAATATTGGGGCCACTTGGTGGTGCAGAGGTTAAGTTCACACATTCCGCTTTGGCCACCTAGGGTTCGCCGGTTCAGATCCCGGGTGCAGACATGGCACTGCTCATCAAGCCATGCTGTGGTAGGCATCCCACGTATAAAGTAAAGGAAGATGGGCACGGATGTGAGCTCAGGGCTAGGCTTCCTCAGCAAAAAGAGGAGGATTGGCAGCAGACGTTAGCTCAGGGCTAATCTTCCTCAAAAAAAAAAAGAAGAAGAAAAGAAAAAAAAAAGAAGGAAGAAGAAAGAAATTCTACAAAATTATATTAATGAAAATTGTGGTATGAATTTAGCTCAATAGAACTGTAATGGGGAGTCCATAACAGACTCATGTATGTATTAGAATTTAGTTCACCATAAATGTGGCATTTCAAGTGAATGAGAAATGAAAGCTAGTTTAATAAATGAGTTGGGGTACTTAGCTAAAAATTGAAAAAATAAAGATGGATCCCTACCTCACACTACACCAAAAAACAAATGTCAGATATAATAAAGACCTAAAATCATAAAACAAAAGTACAAAAATACCAAAAGAAAATATGAGAACACATGGACGAGGAAGGCCTGTTTAAACAAAACATACAATCCAGAAACAATGAAGAAAAATGTCTCAGAGCACCTACATAATAATTTTAAACCTCCGTATGATGAGAGACACCATAAACAGAGTTAAAAGATTACAAGGTCTAAATTCACTAAATATTTGCAATAGAAGTAACAAGTCAAGAAGGAAAAGAGAGGCAACCCAACTTTTTTCCTGTGCAAAGGATCATTGGCAGAGACTACTCAATATCTCCAATTTCATTCCGTGCTTCTACAATAATAAAACTTTGAATTGGGCGTGTAGTTACCCAAAATAAAGATTACATTTCAGACAGGAGCTTAGTCACCTGTGGCCTGTGACCGAATTCTGGCTACGGAGATATAAGGGCAAGGGTCCCAGAGGAAACTTCTCAAAGGACAGTACGTGTGAGTCCTTGACCCCCTTCTTTTCCTCATCCTGCTGCCCAGAATGCAGCCGCTTCCGTCTTGACCTGAGGTCAAGGAGAGGAGCCGGATTTGGAGAGGAAGAGAAACCCACATCCTGTGGAAGAAAGTCAGGAATGGTAGGCGTGTGGATGAGCAGCAGTGAAGTTGAGCAAGATACTGCTTGATAGCCTCAATTTTTTTCTTTATGGGAAAATTTTTATTTACAAATGAAATAGTTTGATGCTATTCAGATTTCCTTTTCCTACTCGCTTCAGTTTTTGACAGAGATTTTCTAACAAATTGTCCACTTTATTTACGTTTTCAAATTTATTGACATGAAGTTTTTCATAGTATCTTCTACTATTTTTAATGGAATAGAGAAAAGCATAGTCAGCTAAGAGCAAGGGAAGTGAGCACTTAAGGACAGTGGTATTCACATGGCACAGTTGTTGAAGACAAGGGGAGGAAGCTGGCGACAGCCAAGCCGCGTAACAGAAGGAGAGCGCTGAGATGAGAGCCCAGGAGGGTCTAAGGCCATAACTGTGCACTGGTGCCAATCTGCAAGGATTATTGCAAGGCCCACGGATCTTGTGATAACATTGATGAGCTAATTTGAAGATAGGAGTACCGGAAGAAAATCGTGGCGTTGATCCAGAGTTGGGGTACAGTAGAGTGGGGTTAGCAGTAGGATGCAAGAAAAAGGGCTACTTGTGGGAGAATATTTTAGAAGATCAAGCATGAAGTTCATGAAGAAGAAAGCCCAGGACGGGGCTGCTACCCTGGGAGGAAGCGGAGGGAGCAAGGGACTGAAAATCTCAACAGAGGTGAAAAATAGACGTGGTAGAAATGAAGCTATGAAAAAGCTGGGGGCTGGACTCAGGGCTCAGGATACTGCAGTTTTTCTTGAGTCTTCTAAGATGGAGGTGTTCTAGAAGAAGGCAAGTTCCAGAATGTGACCATGCAGTAGACAGGAGAAGTGTAGCACAGTGGTTAAGAGCACGGGCGTTGAGACCAGAGAGAATTTCTGTTCCTAGTTTTATTACTTATCCTCACTTAGCTTTGGTTCCTTCATCACACCTAGTTCATAAGACTGTAGTGAGGCTTAAAAGAAGTACCTTTCTTAAGAGATTTGTCCAGTGCCCAGCACATACTAAGCTCTCAATAACTGATAATTTTAAAAGTCAAAAAAGAGAAAAAACACATAGGTATCCTATTATTCTGCCTTTTTTTTTTTTTTTTTTTTGCTTTTTTTGGTGAGGAAGATTGGCCCTGAGCTAACACCTCTTGCCAATCTTCCTATTTTTTTTTCTCCCCAAATCTCCAGTATGTAGTCATCTATCCTAGTTGTAGGTCATTCTAGTTCTTCTATGTGGGATGCTGCAGCAGCATGGCTTGATGAGTAGTGTGTAGGTCCGCACCCAGGATCCAAACCAGTGAACCTCCAGCCACTGAACCAGAGCACGTGAACTTAACCACTATGCCACCAGGCCGGCCCCTATTCTGCCTGCTATTAATTAAGATACACAACACATTACAGGGTAGAAAAACGTACCACCCTTAATACTGATGCTAATTTTGCCTATGGGGAACAAACATTTCCAAACTGTAAGCGAAAGCCTAATAAGAAACAAGTAAAAACCCTAATCCAATTATGAGCTCTTCCTTCTCCTTGATTGAAAATGTCTTTGAAAAAGAGCACGCCTCACGGTGGGTGGTGCTTCAGGAGGGTGTGCTTACTGCAATTAATCAAGTCAGGAGTTACAGTGGAAACTCAACCCTTCAGTGAAGCCAGCATTTTGAAAAGAGGGAAGAAATATTTTTATGTATTTATTTTTATTGTGGTAACATTGGCTTATAAAATTATATAAATGTTGGGTGTACATCATTATATTTTGATTTCTGTGTAGATCGCATCATGTTCACCACCCAAAGACAAATTATAACCCAGCTCCACAAAAATGTGCCTAATCACCACTTTCGCCCTTCTCCGTCCCCCATTCCCCTCTGGTAACCCCCAATCCAATCTCTGTCTCTATGTGACTGTTGTTGTTTTTATCTTCTACTTATGAGTGAGATCATATGGTATTTGACTTTCTCCCTCTGACTTATTTCACTTAGCATAATACCCGCAAGTTCCATCCATGTTGTCACAAAGGGCCAGATGTCATCATTTCTTATGGCTGAGTAGTATTCCATTGTGTATATATACCACGTCTTCTTTATCCATTTGTCCCTTGATGGGCACCTAGGTTGCTTCCAAGTCTTGGCTATTGTGAATAATGCTGCAATGAACATAGGGGTGCATATCTCCTTACACATTCGTGTTTTCACATTCTTTGGATAAATACCCAGCAGTGGAATAGCTGGATCATATGGTAGTGCTCTTCTTAATTTTTTGAGGAATCTCCATACTGTTTTCCATAGTGGCTGCACCAGTTTGCACTCCTGCCAGCAGTGTATGGGGGTTCCCTTCTCTCCACATCCTCTGCAACACTTATTATTCCCTGTCTTGTTGATTATAGCCATTCTGATGGAAGAGAGGTGATATCTCATTGTAGTTTTGATTTGTATTTCCCTGATAGTTAATGATGTTGAATATCCTTTCATGTGCCTATTGCCATCTGTATATCTTCTTTGGAGAAATGTCTATTCAGATCTTTTGCCCGTTTTTTCAATGGGTTGTTATTTTTGTTGCTGTCGAGTTGTATGAGTTGTTTATATATTTTAGATAATAACCCCTTATCTGATATATGGTTTGCAAATATCTGCTCCCAATTGTTAGGTTGTCTTTTCGTTTTGTTGATGGTTTTCTTTGCTGTGCAGAAGCTTTTTAGTTTGATGTAGTCCCATTCATTTATTTTTTCTATTGTTTCCTTTCCCTGGTCAGACATGATACTTGAAAATATGCTGCAAAGACAGATGTCAAAGACCATACTGCCTATGTTTTCTTCTAGAAGTTTCATGGTTTCAGGTCTTACATTCAAGTCTTTAATCCCTTTTGAGTTATTTTTTGTGTATGGTGTAAGATAATGGTCTACTTTCATTCTTTCGCATGTGGCTGACCGGTTTTCTCAACACCATTTATTGAAGAGACTTTCCTTTCTCCATTGTGTGTTCTTAGATCCCTTGTCAAAAATTAGCTGCCCATGAGTACACTCTTTGACATCAGTATTAAAAGGATCTTTTTGGACACCATGCCTTCTAAGAGAAGGGAAACAATAGAAAGAATAAACAAATGGGACTTCATCAGATTAAAGAGCTTCTTCAAGGCAAATGAAAACAGGATTGAAACAAAAAAACAACCCACTAACTGGGAAAAAATATTTGCAAGTCATATAACTGACAAAGGCTTAATATCCATAATATATAAAGAACTCTCGCAACTCAACCACAAAACATCAAACAACCCAATCAAAAAATGGGCTGGAGACATGAACAGACATTTCTCCAAAGAAGATATACTGATGGCCAATAGGCACATGAAAAGATGCTCATCATCGCTGATCATCAGGGAAATGCAAATCAAAACTACACTAAGATATCACCTTACACCCGTTAGAATGACAAAAATATCTAAAACTAATAGCAACAAATGTTGGAGAGGTTGCGGAGAAAAAGGAACCCTCATACACTGCTGGTGGGAATGCAAACTGGTGCAGCCACTATGGAAAACAGTATGGAGATTCCTCAAAAAACTAAAAATAGAACTACCATACGATCCAGCCATCCCACTACTGGGTATTTATCCAAAGAGCCTGAAGTCAGCAATCCCAAAAGTCCTGTGCACCCCAATGTTTATTGCAGCACTGTTTACAATAGCCAAGACGTGGAAGCAACCTAAGTGTCCAGCAACAGACGAATGGATAAAGAAGATGTGGTACATATATACAATGGAGTACTACTCAGCTGCAAAACAGAACAAAATCATTCCATTTGCAATAACATGGATGGACCTTGAGAGAATTATGTTAAGTGAAATAAGCCAGCAAGAGAAAGATAATCTGTGTATGACTCCACTCATATGAGGAATTTAAAATTATGGACCAAGAACAGTTTAGTGTATACCAGGGGAAAGGTGGGGTGGGGGGTGGGCACAAAGGGTGAAGTGGTGCACCTACAACATGACTGACAAACATTAATGTACAATTGAAACTTCACAAGATTGTAACCTATCAATAACTCAATAAAAAAAAAATTAGCTGCCCAAGGATGTGTGGGTTTATTTCTGGGCTCTTGATTCTGTTCTGTTGATCTCTGTGTCTGTTTTCATGCCAGTATCATGCTGTTTTGATTACCACAGTTTTGTAGTATATTTTGAAATTGGGGAGTGTGATACCTCCAGCTTTGTTCTTTTTTCTCAGGATTCCTTTAGCAATTCGGTGTCTTTTGTTGTTTCACATAAATTTTAGGATTCTTTGTTCCACTTCTGTGAAAAACGTCATTGGGACTTTGATAGGGATTGCGTTGAACCTGTAGATTGCTTTAGGAAGTGTGGACATTTCAACTATGTTAATTCTTCCAACCCAAGAGCAAGGAATATCTTTCCATTTCTTTATGTGGAAGAAATATTTTTAAATGAAAGCAAGAACCTATTTCCAGATTATAAGAAAAAAATAATCGTAAGTAAACAGACAACAGAGCCCGTGTGCTTGGAGGTGGAAGAATTATTCCTGGTAAAGCTGGAAAGGACGTCAGAGTAACCTGATGCAGTCAGCACGGTCAGGGCGAGCAAGCTTTCCCTACTCCACACGCCCTTATCACACCTCCCTCGCGCTGTAAGTTATTGCCTGAAGTGTGGGAAATGTATACCGGCACATCAAAGGAATGAAGAAACCACTGCAGCAGGATCCCTTACCACGCACTTGGAGAGCAAGCAGAGCCCTCGTCATGGGCTAAAAGAGTGAGCGCAGGCTTGCTCTCTGTTGGTTATATCTGAGGGCACATGGTTTGCTCTGTGACAGATCAAAATCATTTAACTCAAATGGCTTTAGACCACACAGCTATAGGGCAATACCCAGCACATAGCAGTACTCAGTGAATGTTAGAATCCATTGATTTATTTATGCAGCCAACATTCATTGAGTGCCTAATATGTGCCCAACATTGTTCTAGACATTAGAAATAGAGCAAACACATTTTAAAATTTTTTCTTTATTTTGGTGTTTTTTGCATTATAAGAGTACTACGTGACTGTTGCAAAAAGTGAAACAATGCAAAGATGTATCAAAATTTTATTTGTGGTCAAATATGGGATCAACTATTTTAAAAGTGCCATAAACATAAGGAGGGAAAAGTATGTCTTCTCTATTCAAAGGATGTAAGGGTCTTTCTCCCATATACATGAGTGCATGTTCGCACAGGGCTAGGCACACACACGCACGTGCACACACACACACACAAATTTACTTATTGGATTGTTCAATTCCTATAACTCCTTACTACTTTTTGCCTCCTGGAGATGTCCAAATTTGACATGTACCTACTAAAATCTCACCCAAATTATCTCACCAGTCAATAAAAATTCAGGTTAAAGAATCACACAACAGTGAATTGAGATGCAAGAGCTAAAGCAATCCCTTTGTTAAGCACCAAATGAGTCAGAAAAACATTAAACAAATTCTGCCAATAGAACTGTCTAGAGCTAAATACATTGTGGATTAAATTAAAAGTTTTTTTTCAGAAAAATCCTTTTTCTGTTGATGTCAAATGAAACCCCTCAAGCACAAGAACTCCATATCAGATCCTGCCCCTCTTCCCAGCCTGCAAGTCGTAATCACTTCCTTTAGCTCTTCTTTAATGTTGCTTTTGTATGGTTGAAAATGACTATGCAATTAGGTAATTCTGTTAAAAAGACAAAAATTAGGTTTTTCTATCAAGAAAGAGACGCTATATGAACACAGTGATGAGAAACTAAAAAGCATTCAGAAACACTTTTAATTATAATACAAAGTCCTAGTAGGCTAGCTTAAAAAAATGCTACCGTGAGCAGAGCCCGCCTGCACTGTTCATCCCTAAAGGTCCTTTGCTGCTTCTTTTTAATAACTCCTTTCAAGTTTTAAGTAAAAGAGCAGATGATAATGCAAAACACAGTTATGTTATGTGTATAGAGTAGCCCTATCCGGAAAGGAACGAGCCACAGGAGAGAAGATGCCCTGTGGGCCATCTTCGCTATTGGTCGCATTGGTTCAAAACCTCATTGGTTTTGCGGGGACAGAACCCATGGAAACAGTAGGAAAGGACCCAAAGTGTGGATGTTATAATAATGACAGGTGTTTATAATTATACCAAATGTTTACTTTCCACATGGGCCCAACCGAGTTGGGGTGTTGATCTGGGCCTGGCCCAATGACTGGCGATTTAATTTAGAAGCACACTGTTGCTCCAAATGCTTGTGAAGCGAATTCACCTAAAATCTTCACCTGTCGGATTCTTTTTCCACTTTAAAAACATAATAGTTTATTAATTAATATAGAAACTACCCACAAGCTCTCATCTTTGGAGGAGGGGCTAAATTATTTCCTTTCTCAAAATTCTTTTGAATGAAAGGTGACTTGTTTTGTCCAGGATGTCTTATTTGATCCTCAGGCATATTTGGCAGCCGCCAAATGGATCTTTTCTTGAGCCTGCTCATTCTCGTGTGGTTCCTTATGTCAGAAAAGAAACCAAGAACTTCACTGAACAAATAGACTAAACCAATTGCACAAGAAAGTTTCCTTTGAAAACAACTATCTGCCGTATTCATCGTCATTGTTTAGTGACCATCTACCAAGTGCTTCACCCTCATTACTTCATGTAGTGTAATCCTACGAGGTAGACCTATTACAGTGCCCCTGGTTTTACACGTGAGAAACCCGAGGATCAGAGAAGTTAAACAACTTGCCAAGTGCGGCACAGCTGCGAAGTGGCAGAGCGGGGATTGGAACCCCGTGACTCCAAAGCTTCCAGTGTGGCTGTCATCTAGCGCATGGTTCACTTTGGTTAACACGAGAGACTAAGAAAAATCAAGATTGGTCACTGAGGATAGAAAGGGTGCAGGTTGGCGGGCCTGGGGCCCCAGGGCCCACGGCCCCTCCTGACAGCCCAGCGCGGCCCGGAGGGTCCCCGAGCGGGGCTCACGCCCGCGTCCCGGCGGAGCAGCGGCCAGCAGGCCTGGTCTCCGAGGTCCAGACCGGCCCGGCCAGGAGCCCCTGCGGGCGAGGCCTCTCCGGGCTTGCCCCTTCCACGTCCCCACCCCCCGGGAGGTCCCCACCGCAGGCCCGCGCCGGCCAGGTGCCTCCAAGGCTCCTGCGGGCACGAGGGCGGGGCCCCGGGCCTGCTCTGCTCCGTCCCGCCTCTGGGGCCCCGGACTCCCTGCGGTCGCCGTCTCCCCGCGCCCACCAAGGGCCCCGCTGCGCACTTCGGATCCTTGATTTCATTGACGTCCTTCGGTTTTAACCCCTGCTCTTACGGCGAAGGCAAGGGAGGCCCAGAAAGGCCGGCCCGGACAGGGAGGCTGCAGACGGCCACCCCTGGTGGCCTCCGCGCCCCGGCCTCCCCACCGCACGTGCGCGGCCCGGGGCAGCACGGCAGGTGGGCGAGGTCCAGGCCCTGTCCCCTCCCTCCGGTACCTGGTGAGAGGGGGAGGCAGCGGGGAGCTCACTGCGGGAAGAAGCGCCGCAGCCTTCGGAGCGGATCCCTCCCGCTCGGCCAGGCTGGCTCCTCCTCAGCTCGCCTTCTAAGCCACCGTGACGGACATCAAGGCTCAGGGAGCGGTTTAAGGGAGACACGAGGTGTGGCAGGGGAGGAGGCGCCTGGGCTGAGCGAAGAGTTCCGTCTTCTCATTGCTGTATCCTCCCCTCCTTGGTGCATCACACAACCTCTCTGAGTTGTAAGTTCCGCAAGCAAAGTGAAACGGCAGCCGTCCACCTTATAGCAATGCTGCCAGGGTCGACGCCTGGCACCAAGAGAGCCTGTACCCTTTGTTTGGTGCCTCTCCACCCAGCAGACCATATTTCCTAGGCCCCGGCAGGGGGAAATATCTCATCTTGAGGGGACTGGTGTCTATTCCCAGCATGGGAATGACTTTTGTCTCCAAAGACCCCCAGCCTCACTGCTCACCCACACGCCTGGGCAGCCTGAAGCTCGCCGTGCCCACCTCCCTTTCACGAATGAGTTCCCGCCTCTTTCTCAAAAAGCAGCCACCACTGTAGTGTTCCTCCCACGACCAGGAACTGAGAAGCGACCTCTGCCCTGACAGCACACTGTGCTCAGCAGGTCAGCCCGGCTCCTGGAAGCGCTAACTGGAGATTCAGAAAGATGAAAAGATCCCTGGAGGATTTCGTGGTGTTTGGGGAGCGCCTCTGGGCAGATGACACACTGTGACAAGTTCTTCCCAAACTGTGACAATTCGATCATGCCTTCCACAAAGGATTGACTTCTCACATTTGACATCAGGTGCTAGCTGCCCTTGTTCATTTTGCCCCAGATCTTCAGGTGAGTTTGGGGTTATGAGAGGGAGGTGAATGCCCGGTTTTCTGAACACTGCTCCCATTCCGTGGCGCCTGGGAACTGGCAGAAAGGCACAGGCAGGAGGCGAGGGGCCTCTGCTGAGGGTTAGTTCCCCTGGGGTTAGAACAGCTTGGCACATCCAGCCCAGGGAAGGCAGTGGCTCCCCGAACCCCACCCCCTCCAGCTGTCAGGGGAAGAAAAACAGCTGGAGGAGGAGCAGAGGTCTCACACTCTAGTCTCCCTAAGTTACAGGGCTTTCTGCTGGCAACTGTATTCCTGTCCCTTAAAATTCTTCTCTTTAAACACAGATTCTTATTACCAGGGAAATGGGATGTTGGGAGGGGAGGAAAGATGCTTACTTCATATTTTAAAATGTCCCCATCAGGTAAGGCTTTAAAATCCTTTAACTGGAAATTCACATGCAAAATATAAATCTAGATACTGACCTTACCCCTTTCACAAAAATTAAAACAAAATGGATCATAGGCCTAAATGTAAAATACAAAACTACAAAAATTCCTAGAAGATAACATGGGAGAAAATCTAGGTGACCTCGGGTTTGGTGATGACTTTACAACATCAAAAGCATGACCGATGCGGGGGGCGGGGGCGGGAGGGAATGATAAGTTGCAGTTCGTCAAAATTAAAAATCCTTTAACTGGGGACAAAATTTTTCGTATATAAACAGAATTGAAATGCAAATTCCTATCCAGAAGAGATAATATTGAGATTTAAAATCATACTGAAGTATGAAAGACTAATGGCAGATCTTTGCCTAGGTCATGGGGTTTCATTGTTGTAGTGCAGGTAGGGAGAAAGGAGATGAGAGCACCCTCCTACAATTACTCATTTATAAGAAAATAGGAAGACAAATATTTGTGAAACGTACAAGGAACAAAGCCCTATCCTATGCACAAACACACCACTTGCACTTTAGCTTCTGGAACATACGCCTTCTCTGATGGACACCAGGAACCGGATGGTTCAGGTCTTGAAATTAGATTAACTATTTCCTGGTTATCAACAGGCAAGGCAGTCTCCGGAAGTCTCAGGTCCAACCCAGCATTCAATTCATAGTCTTAAATATTTTCATTATTTTAAAAATTCAATTACTAATAAAAAGAAAAGAGATTTGAATAGTGAAGTATATAAACTCAGTATTTGACTTTAAAAATTTAGAAAAGATACTAAAGCAAGAGAAAAGAAACAGATAAAGGCAAAAACAAAAAAATTATAAAGACCATCCTGAAGGTAAATAACAAATCCAAAAACTACTTTTCTGAAAAATAATACTTTATAATATAAGCATCTAGCAAATGTAATCAAGAAAAAAAGAAACTCAAAATGCAAGATATGAGAAATGGAATTTCAGAACAACGGAAATCAAAATTTCCCAAAAAATGAAGTCTATAATCTTTGTTTGCACGTCTGAAAAACCACTAAAGGAAATCCAGGTCATATCCAAGGAGAGCGTCCCGTTCCAGTGCCCCTCATGCCTTCCCCTCTCCCAACCGTTCCAAAGGTCCCACTGCCCAAATGCCTCGAAGTCCTCTCCAACTGTTCACCTCCTTTATCTCTTTTCATTTCTCCTCCCTTTCTCCTCAGTTACGTAGATTGGTTTATCTTGACTTCTTTTTGTTGCCTTCCTACCTTTCCCATTACTTGAATTCTCCACCACCAACGATCTCCCGGGAACTGACCCGGCAGGTCAAAATCCTACCCAGTCCCCTGACTTTCGGGTCCCATTTGCTCCCCCTCTTCTCCTGGTACTTTATGTCAGAGTCTGGGTTCCAAGCCACAAAGCATTCGCACATGAACTAATCTATAAACCTTATCCCGCGTCCCCACCCCATGAAAAATGCTTCCCGGAGTCCAAGTCAACCCTGAAACAGCAGCCCTGGAGGGTGGTTCAGTATTGAAACAAACAGACATTACACACAAGAGAAATCATAGGGCCTCACTGGCTGCACAAAGACATTTATAAGTATGAATAGGAAGTTGCTGCAGTTTTGAACAAAATGTAGTTGATGTCTCTGTGAAACAGACAGACATTGAGGGTGGGGGCAAACAGAGAAAATCTACTTTTCTAGATCCAGTGATAGGGAAATCAGATCCAGAACATGAATTACCTTCATTTGTGTGATCCTCAGGCCCAAGTGAACCAGTCAAAGGCTTGGAATGTGGCCTTGCGGGATGTCTTTTTGTCTCTATAGGGCTGGAGAACTGACAGGACTTATTAAAATCATTAGCCATTTTTTGTTTCATCAGCTATTAATACAAATAACTGAATGTTGATTGCATTCTCTTGTGATCTATTACTTTTTTAGAATAAATTTTTTTTCACGTTCTCATATATATTCACTGTAGCTAATTAGAAATCTGGACAAAAATATAACAAAATGTAAATTACCACATTCTCACCACCCAGAGAAGACCACTAATTAACATATTAGTGTATTTTCTCCCAGCATGAATTTGGGAATGAAGCACTCTCGGTGTTTAATAAAGCTATTAGCTCATCACTGGTGTGATAATAATCATTTCTGTGTCCCAAACCACTCAATGGGACAGGCTACTAAATTAAAGAGTTATAACAGATTCTGGAGTCAAGAGATTAAACATTTGTCTGCCCCAAAGCACTGGGGCATTAGATGCCCTCCCACTGGCAGTAGAGTGACTTTCTGTGTGTGGTTTGGAAAAAAGCCAGACCTGATAGTTCAGAATAATCAGGGCCTGAGAGGGGTACACGCACACATACACACGCAGGCAGCTGAGAACCTCTGGCCTAGGAAATTCATGGGTGATTGATTTGTATAAAAATATATGGGGAGAGGGTCCATAGCTTTCATCAAATTCTCAGAATCTGTGACTCCTTCAAAATGTCAGGAGCCCTGGTTTGTAAGGTTCTTTCCAGCTCTAATATTCTGGTACTATCTGAGGTTGTGGAATTTATTCTGTCTGCTTAGAAGACAGAAGCCTTGGAAGAGCTGGAAAACAGAGGTGAAGGTTCTTCTAGGTTCTTATCTCAGAAGGAGGTTTTGAGAGGAGCTGGCCCATGAAAAATGCACACACAGCCCTTGACCTTCTCTGTGTATCATTCATCCGGCTTTGACAGAGCTTCCTCCAGTACTGACCACGAGACTTAACAATGACATCAAGGTGAACGTGATGCCACTTTTCAAGGATACGCCCGGAAGTGTCTGCTCCCGGTGCCACTCCCAGTTATACTCGTGATGGGAACAAGAGTTACTAACCTTGGGGTCAAATTAAGAAATGAGAGGAAATGAGCTGGCATACATTCAGTGCTTACCATGCACTTGACATATCTCAGGCCCCTCATCTGATAAATGCCAGAATCAGGCCTCAACCCAGGCTCTATCCAATTTTAGAGTCTATTTAACCTCCAAGACAAACAGCCTCCCCGTATCAGTTGTGAATCTTGTGTTCTTGCCTACGCCCTTGTTTCCTCTCAAACTTCTATGTTAATTAGGAGACCAGTTAAACACACATCAACCTTATTTGTAAAAACTCTTATATTTTATTTTGAAACACTGATTCTGAAACATAAAAGAATTATATAAAACTTCTTCAAAAAGCTTTGAATTATAAAAAAGAATTTATTGCTCAAAGGCTGCCATCTGGTGGCCAAAGATAGTAAACCTCCCAAAACAGACCCTTCGTGGAAAAGATATGGAACAGCCCAGTAGCCCTAATCACCTGGTTTATTAGCAAAGACTGATAATCTGGAACGTTATCTGGGAAAAGATTATCTGGAACATCATGTGGGAAAGTATTAACATGTTTATGTTCCACTAATTCTGATCCGTAAGAGATACTTTGCCCGTAAACAATGGCAGTAGGACGTGTATCAAAGTGTTTCCAAATGCCAAAGGTGCGGCCTCACCAGACAACACACGTGACAGTGAAATCCAGCTGCACAGAAAGAGAGCTGTTTTCCTTCTGCTCTCAAAGTATGACACAATGTTCATTCACTCAACAGGATTGTATTGGCATCCTGTCATGTTCCAGGTACTCTGAAGTTCATTGGGTACGTGACAGAGAACCGAAGAAACAGCATCTGTTCCACAGAACCTCACAGTCTGGTGAGAAACAGGGCCCCCGCGCTGTAAGGTTGTGTTTGTGCCCTAAATGGGCCTCAGCCTCAGGAGTGGGTGTGCCCTAAAAGCTTCTACCTACAGGGGGTGCCTTTTTCTCATTCACGTGGACATACGGGCTATCAACTTCTCCCGTGGGGAATTCAGATAGGCGTGCCTGTTGGGGCCTCTCCAAAACCTTGGGTTTCTTCCCTAAAGCCTGACCAGTAGAGGGATCATATTTTAGCATTTCACCCATTGCCTCCCCTTGCTCTGTCATGAACATTTCACCCTTTATGCTTGAAAGCAAAAGTAGCAGTTTCCATTCCCAAGTCACTGGGCAATTCTCTAGGTGTTTGTAACCTACAGAATACTTGTGACAGTGGGAATGCTGTCAGTAGCTGATAAGAACCCCTCAAAGCCCCCTCCTCTGCCCTGGCCCTGGCCTCCTATCGCCAGAATGCACCCAAGAAAAGAGCAGCAAAGGCTGGGGGTCCACTGGTGAGCCAGGACCCTGCAAGTCCATCAGCATTTAAGAGCACATCCTAGTTTCCCGAGAAGTTTCTGCAAGAGGTCCTGGGCCAGTAACTAATGATGCAATTTGAATATATGACAGAGTTTCCCTCCAATCGAGGCAAACTGTACAGGTTGGGGGTGGAGGCAGTGGGCTGTGTCAACTTTTCAACTCGTAGCTACCAGAAGCCCAGGACTGTCTGCCTCCTTCTCAGTCTTGGATCCCACGACAACAGCGTGGGGCCGAGGGAGCTTCTAATATATCAGGATGATGTGTGCAGTCTACACGAGTGGTAAACATCTAGTGTTTTGCAAACTGCTCCTCCCCACTCCAGGTAATTCTAGAAGGGCCATCAGTCCCACGGCCCTGCATTCTCCTCAAGATGGTCCCGTTGCTCATGATGGCCAGTGTATGCCATCCTCCTAAGAGACACAGTGCTTAGTCCAGAGATGAGTATGTGACCTAAGCAGAGGAGTCAGTGTCCTTTCTGTGCTTTCACTGGAATGGCGGGAGAAAGTGTTGCCCTGTCTCTCTGTGAGGCCCGTGGCTCTTTTTGCTGCCCCTTGGGGAGATCAACACAGGAAAGCAGAACTAAGAGATGGAAGTGAGGTCATTTAAACCCCTAGATTTGGCTATGCCTTTTGCTCCTCACCATAGGTCCAAAATCAGTATAAAGTCAGACAGACAAAGACTTCTTTAGAAACTTACTTCATAGGGTAAAGCATGGATGCAAAGGATCGCTTGTGCTTTAGAAAGTGCATCTGCCAATTCTGGTCGTAGGAAGGGAGACCTTGAGGACAGAGCAATAGGAGATAACCAGCTGAAGTCTGAAGACACAAATCTTCCAGGGAGGGACTTTGAGTACAATCTAGTCCAAGGCCCTGGTCCTAAATATGAGGAACCACGGCTGGAAGGGGAAAAGGGTTTGCTCAAGAGAATACTCACTGAGACTTCCCAAAGCAGACAGGGTTCAAGTTTGGCGGAGGAGACTGATGAGCACTGGACCACCAGGATCTTGCCCCTTTCACGCTCATGTTTGCTTACTCCTCAGTCAACCTGGGAGGTACCTATTTTAGCTCCATTTGACAGATGATGAAATTGAGGCCAGAGAAGTTAAATGACTACCCCAGTGTCACACAGCTAACATGGAACAGGGGTGAGCCTCAAATATAAGCCTAAGTCCTTTTTTTTCTATCTTTAGATGAAAAAAAATATGATGAGGTAGGACATAGAAGCAAGTGGGACTCAGTGGTGATGCTGATCCTTATTCTTAAATAAGATGTCAGTGCCTGAGAGCATCTGGGAAGTCAGGGAGAGGCAAGAGCTAGTTTAAATTGCTAAATGAGCCCCTTAAACCTCCAAGTCCCAGCTGCCTTCTAAAAATTGAGGAAGTTGAAATAGATAGTCTCAAAATAAATTTGCAAAGTGGAACAGGCAAAAAAAAGTTGAGTAGTGAGTGGCCCAGAATCCTAGAGGTCTAAACTCCTTTCCCACTGCCCCTGCCAAGGCCATTCCCTTCCCTGTGGTTTGCACAGAGAGAAAGTGCCATAGGGAAACTCTGCAGCATCTGGGTACGTCACTGATGTGATGAGTCAATGGACAAATGCCTACATAACGCTCACCTACCAGCCCCTTCCTGAGTCGGAAGCATCAGAACTCAATTCATTAGGAGACTAAAACCCAAAGTCCGTACCCTGGTGGTAGAGTTTGTTCGCTTAAAAAAAAAGAAAGTTAGATTAAGATACACAGGGGCTGGCCTGGTGGCCCAGCCGTTAAGTTCGCACATTCTGCTTTTCGGCGGCCCGGGGTTCGCCAGTTCAGATGCCGGGTGAGGACATGGCACCGCTTGGCAAAAGCCATGCTGTGGCAGGCGTCCCACATATAAAGTAGAGGAAGATGGGCACGGATGTGAGCTCAGGACCAGGCTTCCTCAGCAAAAAAGAGGAGGATTGGCAGCAGATGTTAGCTCAGGGCTCATCTTCCTCAAAAAAAAAAAGATACACATATTAGATTACTCCAATTCAGAGAGTCTAATAGACTTTGAGAGCCCTTTTCTCCAGCTCTGACTTAAGATCTGTTATAAACTGTTCGAGGTCTATTCCTCATGCTCTCATATAAGGCAGCCACTTGCTCAGTTTCAGGTTCAGTTCAGCTCTGACTGTCACATCTCTTCTACCTTCCCTGCCTTATTTTAATAAAACTGCTGCCTTGCCTGGCTATGATGGGGCCAAGATAAAAGAGGATAGTCCCCAACAGAGGAAACACTATGACTTGGCATAACAAATGTGATTTACATGCTTTCAGTCTATTTTTTCATGCCAGTCTGCCCTGTACCTTCAGAAGACTCCACCCAACTGTAATACAATGATAAATCTGAGTTAAACAGGCAAAGAAAGGTAGTCTTTTCTAATGATAATGTCAACAATAGCCCACTTGGGAGAGGAAGTGGCATAGATACCTCAATATCTCACGCCCTTTTTCTGGCCACTCCAAGTCATTACTCACATTTGTTCTTCTGCCGAAGCCAAACATGCGCACTTAACCGCTGCTGAAAGATCTGACCTCTGAGGCAGAAGAGGGCACGGAGCCATTGAAGAGGAGCAGTCATGAGCTCCAGGCCTGGCCCCTAAGAGCCTGGGGCCAGAGGGGCACCCTCCAACCCCTGCAGAAAGGGAGGGCTGGTCCCGATAGCCAGTCACTTCCCCTCATCTAATGCCCAAGGTCTCCCCACATCCCGACATAACAGTGACCCTGCAGAAGGGAGGCAGGCCCACCACTGGCCCAGAAAGCCAACCGGAGAATTGGTGTCTGTGTCCTGGCAGGGCACAGCCTAATCTGGAAGCTTCAGAAAAGCAAGGCGCTTTGAAGCCAAGGATTCATTTATACTGTGGTTCTCAAACTTTAGTTGAATAAAGATCATCCCAAACGTCTGTCTGATAACAGACTCCTAGGGCCAGGGGATTGAGATCAGTTGTTCTGCGGTGTTTACATTTTTAAACGGAAACTAGTAATTCTGATCTCAGGAGTGCAGTTTCCAGGGGCTCTACGGATCAGAAGTGGAGAGGGGGATTGATCAAGTGAACTCCCCTCCCTAATTCCCACCGAAGTAAGAGCAGAAGCTTCCAGTTGCCATTTGAGTCCTTCTCTGCGGCAGCTACTACGCTAAATCTCTTACGTGGACTATTTTATTTAATCCTTACAACCCTGTAGTTCAGAGAGAATAAGTAACTTGCGCAAAACCCGAGCTGAGCATGAAAGCCAGGACTGGGACCCGGATCAGAATCTAGAGTCTGTTTTTAACCAATACGCCCGTGACTTTGAAAAGAGCTTCAGTGCCTAGACCCTGATGACAGCACAGGAGAAGCTACGAAGCCACATTCCCTCTGCAGCTGGGTCGGGGGAGAACCCACGGCCACAGCGTGAGTAGGCCGCCACTGCAGGAGAGGAAGCTGACGACCAGGTGGGCTCAAAGGTCCAGCGTGGAGTCAGACAGGAGGAACTATGGCTGGCGGGGCTAACAAGGTAAGGACTACATTCCTGGAGTGCCAAAGGGACAGAGGCCAGGGATGAAAAATGTTGGGTAGTAACAAGTGGACAAAGGGGGCTTTAAAGGAATCAACTGTCCTCAGAGAAGTCAATCAAACATGTTGGAAAGCTTCTGGGCAGCACAGGCCCAAGGCCGCTGCGGGTGCAGGGCCCCGCTGGTTAGGGCTGCATTTTCCTCTTCAACTGAGGAACGACGAGTGTGATGCACCAGAACCAAGACTGACTTTGGAGCCCAGGATCCTTTACAGACTATTAAATCCTCATCCTGTAAAGGGGCCATAACAATAGCACCTAGCCCACAGAGGCACAGACAGTGAGGAGTAAATGAGAGAATTTGAATAAAGTGCTTAGTATAATGCCAGACACACAGGAGTGGAACAAGTATTAGCTGCTGTAATCACTAACTACTACTAATTATGACTACAAGCACGCTCACCAAGAAACCAGTGCGGCACCTTATTTACCTGTGAAAGACACTGAGGTCAAATGTGCTCTATGGACTGAGGTTTTCTCTCTCCAGAGAGAAGTTATTCTTAAAAGCGTTTTGTTTTTTTGGTTGTTTTTTTTTTTTTACAAACTCAAGGGCAAAAAGAGTCACAGGCCCAAACACATCAACAATTTAATCAAAAACAACATTTTGGATTTCCTTTTACCTTTAGTTCTGACATTATCCCAAAACCAACTTGATCAACAGTTCCATGCAAATTTGTTCTGAGGAAAAAATGAAGCTATAGGGTCTGTGCAACTTTTTCATTCGACAGCTACCTTTTCACGCATACAACTGACTGTGACGCTCAGCTGAACTCCTGATAGTTTTCAGCTGCCTGAGAGAGATGGCCCAAAGAAATGAACTTCATCTTCAGACAACAGCTCAAGCAGGCCAGCAAGAAGGCTGACAGCTGAAGCGCGGTGAACAGGGCTGAGTACTCCCTCAGCAGCCAGGAACCCCTGATTTTAGGAGAAACCCATCCCTCCAGCCCCTCACCTAGCCTGTTTGCTCAGAGTGAAGGAGAGGGGATCAGACAGACTTCCTGAGCATTTGGGTGGTTTTGGATAGACGGGAATGACAGGGACAGAAGAAACGAAGTCTCCCAATGAATCAGATAAAGAATATCACAGAACTGGTTAAGATCAGAGACAAGACCAAGCAGCACCTTTGGGATAAACAAGAGGCCCTCTGGCTGCTCTGATGAAAGGCTCCCACATGCCTCCAGGGAGGGAGGATGCGTGTAAGGAACAGAGATATACAATCCACCCTCTGCTTCCACATCCTGCGTTAGGTCAGTATGAACACGGCTTTGCTCCCGTGCATCAGACCTGACGTGGGTCCTGGAAATGGTGGGTCAGGCATGTCCCAGACACCCTCACCAGAGAACACATCCATGACAAGCCCAAATTCTTAATTCCTTAACTATTTTGAGTCATCCCACATTGCAGCTACTCAGGAATACAACAAGCTTTGTAAAAAACAAAAAAAAGCTGCACATTTTAATTCGAGAAACAAGTAAAAGGTCACAAGCCATCCAGAACAGGTGGCAGGAGTCTGCTCGACACAATGAGCTATATGCAATGCAGTGGTCCAGGCTCCACGGTCACTGGGGCCAGTGCTTCCTGAGATGCTCCTTCAGCTGAGGAATGGAAGGCAGCAGCTGCTGGCACTCATGACAACGGAGGGGCAGCTTCAGGAGCTCAGGCATCCCGTCTCGGACAGTCACTCTGCCAGCCTCTTGCACCATCTCGATCACAGCTACAGACAAGGAAAACAAGTTCAGAGGGCAGCTCCTCTGGAAAGCCAATATAAGTATCAAAAAAAAGAAAATATGACTCCAAATAAAAACATGCCAGGTATCCTAAAGCCGGTGAACGTGAGGTTAGAATGTTGGGAAAATGGGCTTGATCAGATTCTAAATCTGAGCAGCCTATTTTTGAGATGATTATGCTCCTTCAGGATGCACTCTCACAATCCATGCTACTACATCAAAGGCTATCCCAGCGCTTTAGCCCTGGCTGGCCCTTGGTCGGTCGTAGCTGTCACCATTAACACCCCAGCACACTGAAGTTCCACAGTACGCACACTGGGAAATGCTTCCTTCCACATATAACAGCCTTCCCCCGTTAACTAACCACTCCTGACACAAGGCAGCCCCCACGCTCCTGCCCCGCTGACAGCAGAAGAGACAGAATGCCCAGCGCTTTCACCCCACGAACTCCCATAATTCTCAGGACATGTTGTCTCCTGTTGTTACAATAATAACAATACCTTTCTGACCCTGACAAAATGGCTTTCTAGGTCCCCCAAGAAGGCTGCTCACTGTAAAGGGGCAATCCTGCTACAATCAAACAATCTGGTTTCTTTTAATGGGGCTCTCCTTACAGGGAATACAAATTGTACATGAGTTTTTGAGGCCAGGTTATAATTTAGGGAAACAACTGAATCAAGTATAAGACCAGCTGAGAAAACAAAAGAAATGTGAAAATGATCAACACTGTTTACCTTGTGATTCTAGGAAGTATTCCGTATTGAAAGAATTCCAATGTTTTTTGTTTTTCAGGCAAGGAGAATCGAAATCCTGGCTGATCACGTGAAGGTGTACATGGCTAGTTGAGAGGAAAAAAAATTGACCATTAAAAACTATGGCTTAGGGGCCGGTCCCATGGCCAAGTGGGTAAGTTCGCACTGCCCTTTGTTGGCCCAGGGTTTCACCGGTTCAGATCCTGGGCACGGACACGGCAGCACTCATTATGCCAGGCTGAGGCAGCGTCCCACACAGCAGAGCTGGAAAGACCTAAACTAGAATCTACCGCTATGTACTGGGGGGCTTTGGGGAGAAGAAGGAAAAAAAAAAGATTGGCAGCAGATGTTAGTTCAGGTGCCAATCTTAAAAAAAAAAAACTATGGCTTAATCCTTTCAACATCATTAAGCATTTCTTTTACAGCTGGAGTCTTGTTTAGGGCAGAAAAAATACCCTACAAACTCTGAAAAGGAATGCTGTGTATCAAGAACCTGAACCATATCCTAATCAGTCTCCTTTGAGTGTGACGTCCTAACGACAGAGATCACTGAGTCTCGGTACACACAATCTCAGGATGGGACGTAGGTTTGGGAAGGTGCCACTTACTGAGATGGAGAAGCTTAGGGGAAAGCAGGTTTGGGGAAGAAAATCAATTCTCCCTTAGACTTGTTAAACCAAGCAGGACGCCTTTTGTATAGCTCTGACTCTCAGAATCAGGACTATTTCACATCCCCCCAAGAGATAATCAAAATCAACCCGCGTGTGTGGGAATCCAAAATGGAACCTAAGCAGTAACAAAGAAACTGAACCGTGTGACAAATGAGTGAAGGAACCACACTGAAGAGAGTCAGAAAGAAAATAAGTAACCTAATTAACTCTGGAAAACAGTACTGTGAGTGGATACCGTAAAGGTAAAAAGAACTGTACACAAATACTGTGCCCAGTGAGTGTCTTCCTCACAGGGGTGTGGGTCAGCAATTCTGCAACTGTTTTATATGCATCCTGGAACTGAACAAATAAATGAGCTTATTGTAGCTAAAGAGAGCCAGATTACTCACTGCTGGAGGAAGAAGTTACAATGAAGGAAATGGGGAGACAAAAATGAACCTGTGGAGTGGGACTGAAATCAGAGGTTATCAGTCTGAACTCATGGTTTTCCATATATGTATACAGATAGATAAATACAGATATAAACAGAGAAATCTGTGTGCGGGTTAGGATTCGCATGTGTGCTTCCTGGCTCTATCTGCTGAGAGGACCTAGGAGCAAAGACACCCTGGATCAACCACTTCTCTCATTGCAGAAACCTAGCACCCAAATCTTGGTGTACAAATATCACTCTCCAATAAAAGGAACTAGGGCTCTTTGGAGAAGTGGTTCATTCTAGCACTAGAACAGGAAAATTGTAAGATGAGCTTGGAACATCTTGTTCCAGAAAACAAGGGGCCAGAATAAAAGGAAATAAGGGGCCAGAAAATAAGGAAGTGGTCAAAAAATGTTGGAGGATATCAAAGAGGAGCCAACCTAAAGGAGTATCCAACGACCAAGGCTGGAGCAATATGAGAAACAAAATAAATAATAAAAGATTGAATCAAAGCCTACAGAATAAAATAAATATCCATGAGTCCATACTGATAAATAATTCAATAAATACCTGATGGGGGAGAAGGGATAGCTCTTCCACGACGAAGAATTCTTATTAATAAATTAGAAGGAATGAGGAAACATAAAATCCCCATTAGATAAACACCACAGTAATAACTGTTATAGGCGAGATCCACCTATAGATGCTAAAATCACTGGGCAAAAGTTTGAAGAGAAAGAAAATAGTAGCATAGTCTCAAAATATTCAAGACATTCATCCATTACAAAGACTTTGAGTAGAGAAACCCAGCAGACACCACCAAAGTAAACGTCACAAGGAATAAACCATCTCGACATCACGCACTCCTTCATATGAAGCACTGAGAAAGACACAACAGCACTTCTGTGGTGTTTTGAGAAAAAAAAAAAAAAGGTGTAACCTCAATCTAATCATGAAAAACCATCAGACAAACTCAAACTGAGAGACATCCTATAAAACAATTAGCCAGGGGCCGGCCCGGTGGCACAGTGGTTAAGTGTGCACGTTCCGCTTCGGCAGCCCAGGGTTTGCCAGTTCACATCCCGGGAGAGGACATGGCACCGCTTGGCAAGCCATGCTGTGACAGGCGTCCCACATATTAAAAAAAAAAGTAGAGGAAGATGGGCACAGGTGTTAGCTCAGGTCCAGTCTTCCTCAGCAAAAAAAGAGGAGGATTAGCTCAGGGCTAATCTTCCTCAAAAAAAAAAAGGTGTCAAGGTTATGAAAACCAGAAAAAGGAGGAGGAACTGTCACAGATTAGGGGAGACGGAGGAGAGACAACAAAAACACAGTGCAGCGGGATCTTGGATTGGATCCCAGAGTGGAAAAAGATGCTAAGAAAAAAGGAGGAAATTCGAATAAGGTCTGGAGTTCAATGGTTCAGTGGTGAATTATGGAAGATCTTTGTTCTGCTTCATACTTTCTTTTTCATATTTTCTAAATTGAAAATATATTACTTTTACAGTAGGAATAATTATTTAATTTGTTACCCTTTCTATAATGTTTATTCAAAATTATAGCATAACGAGTGGTCATAAAAGGATGTGTAAGCAGCAACTTGACTTACTGCTCATTTTGCTTTCCCCATCATCGGCCCCAGCGCTTGCGTTTGCATCCTCCTTAGTACAACATTCATTATATGCAAAAGATATGGACACCACGATTTCTATGTGAAAAGCGCATTCGGGAAATAGGATTAGAGGTAAATTTTCGGCCTAAATTTTTGAATAAGGTTTTGATAAGACATAGTTTTTTTTAATATTAGGTACAACATACATCTATCCTATAACCTAGCAATTCCACTACTAGGTATTTAACCAAGAGCAAAGAAATGAAGTACGTCCATGATATACACAACAACATGCATGAATCTCAAAATCCTTATGCTGACCAAAAAAAGTCAGACAGAAAAAGAATATACATCGTGACTCCATTTACATGAAATTCTAGAACAGACAAACGAGTCTATGCTGGAAAGAAATGAGAACAATGCTTGGGGGTTGAGAGGAGGATTAACTGGAAAGGAACACAAGCGAACTTTCTGGGACGAGACGACAGAAACATTCTGTGTCTTGATCAGAGTGATAGTTACACGGCATATACATTTGCCAAAACTGATCAAATTATAAATTTTACCATGCATTTTTTGTATGTAAGTTATGCCTCAATTTAAAAGAAAGAGTACGGACAGGGAAAAAAATGTGGCACGAAAATCTCATTCCATTAAAGTAGCCAGTAATCTAAGTCAAAATTACTCACCTAAATAAAATGTGAAGAATGTTGGGTGGTTAAAAAAAAAATAACCAAAAGAAATTCTAACACCTGCTACAACATGGACGAATCTTAAAGACATTATCCTAAGTGAAATAAGCCAGTGACAAAGACAGATACTGTATGAGTCCACTTATATGAGGGGCCTAGAGAAGTCAAATTATAGAAACAAAGTGGAGTGGGGCCGGCCCCACGGCCGAGTGGTTCAGTTCGCACGCTCTGCTGCGGCGGCCTAGGGTTTCCCTGGTTCAAATCCTGGGTGTGGACATGGCACTGCTTGTCAAGCCATGCTGAGGCGGCATCCCACATGCCACAACTAGGACTCACAACTAAGAATATACAACTACGTACTGGGGGACTCTGGGGAGAAAACAGAAAAAAATAACATCTTTAAAAGAAAAAAGAAAACCAAAAGAAACAAGTGGAATGGCAGTTGTCAGGGGCTGGCGGGAAGGGCCAATGGTAGGTAGTTTGAGAAGATGAAAAAACTAGAAACAGATTGTGATGATGGTTGCACAACAATGTGAATGTACTTAATGCCATTGAACTGTACACTTAAAAATGGTTAAAATGGTAAATGTTATGCTGTGAATATTTTACCACCCAAAAAAAAAACCAAGATAAAAACTCTGAAATCTCATTAGACTGCTTATCTAGTTGCTTAGCTCAAAAGAACTGTGGAGATTGCTGTGCAGGCCTTCTTTGAAAACAATCATTCCTTTCTGAATCCTTCTGGGATGAGCCAAAGGAAAACAGGCTCTACACTTTCCTCTCGTTTTATTTTAAATCTTAGATCTAGTAAAGCTGTCACGACAGAAGTCAGGGATGTTTGCCTCCATCAGAACAATAGTCCTTAATCAATTAGGGGTCATAGATGCTTCTGAAAAATCAGATAAAAGTCACTGACCACAATTCTTCATCTGAGGGTAATGAGGTGGCTTCACCTAGTTCATAGGTTAGACCCTCAGAGGTCTACACTTTGAGGGGAACAAAGAACCATACGTGTCAGGATTACAAGCAGAAGCAGGAACTCAAGGCTTGCAGGCAAGTCAGACAGAAGGGTGGAAGTTTCAGCCCACCTGCCTTGGAGACATCCCACCCTACTCCCTGGGCCTCAGGGCTATGAGCGCACTCAGCGGACCGAGGCTGAATCCATCTGTCCACCCAGACAGAACCAGAACACACCAGCACCACCCACAAGGCTTACCTCATGCTGGGGATGGCATGGTAGCCCAATCGGAAGCGGAGTTTGCTGGACCCCGCAAACTCTGCAATCACCTTTTCCCCGACAGCGTGCATGTGCTTGAGGAGCTCGAGGTGTTCCCTGGTCACAGCCTTCAGACTGGAAAGGGAGGCCCACGGTAAGACCAGCCAGTGGTGACGAGCCTTGGGGTATTTATCCTTAATCACCACCACCTGCTCGTCTTTGTAAACCTAGCAGAGGACACAAGAGAAGAAAACGGACATCTACCATGCATCTTCTGTGTGCCAGGAGATGTCATCTTCTTTAACTCACTTAATTCCCACCACAATCTTGTGCAAAAGGTTTTCGTATCCAATTTTGACGGATGAGCCCACAGAGACTCAGATAAGCTGAATGTCTGGCACAAAGTCTCACAGTTACTAAGTGGGAAATCTACGATTCCAATCCAGATCTAGTTGACTCAGAGTCTGTGTTTTCAATCACCATACTACACAGAATACACAGACAATGCACAGTACGAAACACTTCCTAAGGATCTGATGTGAAATCCTTGCTGGCATAAATTTCAAATGCACTCTTCTCTGCCCTAACACAGCAGACCATGTGACACACGCACGTGTGTTCCAAGAAGCCCTATCAGATCTGGCCCCTTGTCACCCAAGGATGTAATTCAAGAACTCAGACTCCTCCCAGGATGATGCCTGACTACTAATCCCAGGGCAGCCTAGTAACTACAGTCACAATACATTATCTGACGTTCCCTTGAAAGGGACCACATGAAGGCTAACACAACTTCCCTTAACAGTACCCAGAAGTTTAGGAGGAACAAGGCAGAGGGGATATTCACTTGCAGAACTGAGCTTTTCTCCAAAGAATTCCAGTTGCTAACTTACTGACAATGGGAAAAGCCATTTGTTCTCACAAAATAGCCCAATAAAAGGAATTTCATTCAGAAGGACTGATCTCCTTTGATTTCACTTGTATTATGACCTCTGTGGAGTGGTCCTTTAAAACATGAAATGTATTTCCATGCCAAAATTTTATTCTCACTTGCATTTTGGGGTCCTGCATAGAAATCTTCAAGCCTTGACTCCAGTGGCCCAATGATTCCTAAAACAAAAAGGCAAAATAAATCCTAACTGCCAGTAGTTAAATTTGGCATTAGTTAATATTGTGTGTTAGCACAGTCCAACCAAACTTGAAAATAAGGTTAGTTTTTAAGAATGAAACTACATTCCCTTTACCTCAACCTTCTGCTGTTGTAACTGTAAGCCATGGAATCTTCTTCCTATATCCAGAGCTGCATGTCTAGACAGAGGCTGGACATGCCAGTGTGAATGCATCCTCTTTGCCCCCTACCACTCCACCTACAGCCTGACTAAGTTTCCACTTCGACATCCGGATGCGAATGACATGATCTATGAAAAGTGTTCCCATGCTAACCTATAGGTACACAAATGAGCGACCCATCTCAGTAGCTCAGAGTTAATACACTGCCATTACAGCCCTACCTTCAAGTGGCTTACCTCAGGAATTCAAGAGAAAAGTACATAAAGGGATATTCATCCAGCTGACTGGTGACACAAACAAGAGCCTCTGTCATCACGGTTAATAACCCTTGTCATGGTTAATAACCCCCTACTGTCCAGGCTTCACAGCCTACGAAACACCTCAGCAGTCATTACATCTCATTTAATCTCCCCAGCGTCCATCAAGCACCCGACCCTCACCTTTTTGGCAGATGCATCTTTCCCCTTCTGTGCGGGCATAGAGCACTGGCTAGGGTCACTCCCAGATTCCAGTCTTGTACTGGACTCAGCTTTCTGGGCAGCATCCCTTCCTACAGAGTCACTGTTGCTTGACCTCATTCTCTTCCTGTGTGCTTCCAGGCCAGGGCTCTTTGCCTCTTCCTCAAACTCTACAATATATGGATACAGTTCATTCACCATGTGGAGAACCTGGCCAGGCTGCAGTGTCACCTCTTGGTCCTTCCCAATTACAACTGAGTCAATGCTGCTGGGATTGACCCCCACCTATGGAATAATCAGAAAATAATTATAATAATGGCAATGACACCATTAGGAATACAGCCACTGCTATGCTAACCACTTACTATGTGCCAGGCACCATGCTTAATGTCACTTACGTTACTCCGTCACTTCCACACATGATAAAGAAGCCTATATTGGCTGGCCCAGACATTCTCAAGTCAACAGCATAAGAAAATCAAGCGTAAAATAGAAATCCAAGTTACAGACAGACATACCTGCTTTACCTTGACATATCCTTTGTCACATTCTGCTTTCAACTGTACTGAAAGAGATTGAAAACAGTTACACCCAAATGCCATGAAGAACCAGGCCCTTGCTCCTATCTCCCTAGAGGTCAATGAAGCCTCACTCCAGGAGGCAACCTGACAGGGGTCTCCTCAAAGCCCTATCAGTAAAATTGCCTGTTACACAGGTGGCTGGGGCTCCAAATCCTTGCAGAAAATGTCCAATGGCATACATATAGTCATATATTGCATAACGAAGGGGATACTGTCTAAGAAATCTGTTGTTACATGATTTCGTCATGATGCAAGCATCATAGAGTGTACTTACACAAACCCAGATGGTACAGCCTTCTACACTCCTAGGCTCTATGGTATTAACCTTATGGGACCACCATTGTAGATGCGGTCTGTCATTGACAGCCAACACCATCATCCATACTACCTTAGCTACTGCTAATATCCGTATGCGACACCTTCACTGAATCCCCACAGGTCTCCCTATTCCAGAGCCCTTGGCCCACTCAGGATCACAGACTCTGCAGTCAGGGAAGCAGACCCACTTCTCTCACAAGCTCTTGGCTCAGGATTAAATCAGGTTTCCACTATTACATAAAACTATCAGATGCCTTCATGGAGAAAGAGACAGAAGATACATTCCTGGAAAACAGAAGTTCAGCTGGCATAGGGTGGGAGGAGTGAAGAGAATATTCTAGAAAGAAGACTGCAGGGGGCCAGCCCCGTGGCTGAGTGGTTAAGTTCGCGCACTCTGCTTTGGCGGCCCACGGTTTCACTGGTTCAGATCCTGGACGTGGAGATGGCACCGCTCATCAGGCCACATTGAGGCGGCATCCCACATGCCACAATTAAAGGACCCACAACTAAAATATACAACTATGTACTGGAGGGACTTGGGGAGAAAAAGAAAAAAAAAGAAAAAGATTGGCAACAGTTGTTAGCTCAGGTGCCAAGCTTAAAAAACACAAAAGATGCTAGGGGAAAAAAAGGAAGATTGAGAGTCAGAACAGTGTGAGCATGTGTGGGAAGAAGTAACATTAAACACTCACGTTGAGGTAAGTGAACAAAGTTTCCAGGGTGAGACAGGGAGGAAAGAAGAGATACCATAGCTGTTCTCCATGGAGGATACGCTGACACATACGTTCCTACAGTTGCTGCTCTGACGAGGGGGACAGAGAGCGAGAAGCAGTGTCTTCTTCTGAATCTTGGATCTAACCTGCTCAAGCGTGGCTTTTTTTTCCCCATTTAGATTAACTTTTGTGGGAAAAACCAAAATCAGTGCTGCAGACTGTGAGCCTTGGGAAACTCTGCTATGGGAATCACACTGCAGGAGGCCTGCTGGCAGTGAGCATGTCTGCAGTTTTAGAGAAAAAGTGAGGTACATAATGAGGCTTTTTCCTAGGGACTTTCATTTCACTAAATCCCAGGAAAGGCATTTCAAGAGCTGGATGCCGTAGTCTTACAAAGATACCACCCTCTGTGGGAGGCAACGTGTAAAGGATGGAACCACCCCATCACTTCTTAGACACGGTTTCAGCCTGGAGATCCCAGAACTCAACTGTCTAACTGCCCAACGTGAACTCTCCTCAGGCAGGGCAGGGTGCAGGATTCAGTTCCAGCACCTCGCAGTAACAGGATGGAAGCCGCCTGTTCCCAACACTGAACACTAACCACTGTCACAGGGTGGAATCAGGAGGGAATGGGGCCCTGGTGTTGGCTAAAAGAGCTCAGTTCCTGAGTTTTGTCTATAGCAGACAAAAGATTTCCTATCAAAAGCACCCAGGAAATGTGCATCTTTGGTTATCACGACCCAAAGGAACCAAACATGGTAATCTCCACATTCCTAAGACAGTTACCTTGCTGTCGAGAACATTTCTTGTCAGTGATCTTGGTCTCTGGGCCGCGCCCAAGCACAACTGCTTCCAAATGTGGAAGTTTGATTCGCTGGTGCCAGCTGTCCTGTCTTACCAACCAGCACACCCGCATCATTACTCTGGGAGAAAAACAGAAGAGGATCTGGGAAAACCAGCCCAAGTCCTCCACGGCCACACCCAGCACCACCACACACGCCATTTACCAACTGTTCATCTCAAGGCAAGTGACCTCACCTCCCTAGTCTCAATTTCCTCACCTGTAAAATGTGATAATGACAGGACTCTGAGGCTGTTGTGAGGATTAAATAAGATAATGCGGGTGAAGTATTTACTTCTGTGCCTGAATCATGCTAAGCAATCAAATATTTGTTAAGTTTATTGATAAATTCTATGTGCTACATGCTGAAGATCAAAGGAGCAAAGAACGATTACGCACTGTCCCTATCCTTGAGGGGCCTGGGGAATGGGGGCGGGGGCAGACAGACTCAAATACCAATTATTACAATATAATGGGATAAGCACTATAAGAAGGGAGTAACCAAATAGGCATTAGCCCAGGGAAAGGAATGACTGACTCTCGCAGGGAGTGTCAAAAAAGGCTTCATAAGAGCCAGCCCTGATGGCCTAAAGGTTAAAGTTCGGCATGCTGGGCTGCAGTGGCCCAGGTTCGGTTCCCAGGAGGAGAGCCACACCACTCATCTGTCAGAAGCCATGCTGTGGCAGCAGCTCACACAGAAGAACCAGAAGGACTTACAACTAGCATATACAGCTATGTACTGGGGCTTTGAGGAAGGAAAGAAAGAGAGGAAGATTGGCAACAGATTTTAGCTCCAGACAAATCTTTCCCAGCAAAAAAAAAAGGCTTCATGAGGAAGGAGTATTTGTGCTGGGTTTTAAAGGATGAGGAGGAGTCTGCCTGGCAGAGAACTAAGGACATAAGAACAGAGGATGTTCTTCAGTCCACAGGCATCTTTATGTGTATCAGAAGATTTCCCTTCCTTAATTGTCAATAACATATTGATGTTAGAACAATACATTTTACTGCCATCTGCCAGAAGATCGTCATAATAAACATACAAACCTAAAATTTCTAAAGTGTGAATGCAGCACGTTTGTGCAATACATAACCTGCACAAGTGTGGAGGTGCTGGTCTTCTTTTGAAAATTAACTTTCATGGCCATGTAGAGTATCAGCAGAGGAGAAAGAGACAAGAAATTCAGGAGAGAGAGGAGGCCTGCACAAAGGGGATGGAGAGGAAGAAGAAATCATGCAGGTAGACTTGATTACTGACTGCATTTGGGGCATGACAAAGGAGTAGAGAGACACCAACCAGGACTTTTTCTCTTTTTTTGAGGAAGATTAGCCCTGAGCTAACTACTGCCGGTCCTCCTCTATTTGCTGAGGAAGACTGACCCTGAGCTAACATCCGTGCCCATCTTCCTCTACTTTATACATGGGACGCCTACCACAGCACGGCTTTTTGCCAAGCGGTGCCATGTCCGCACCCAGGATCCAAACCGGCGAACCCTGGACCACCGAGAAGCAGAACGTGCAAACTTAACCACTGCGCCACTGGACCGGCCCCAACCAACCAGGATTTCTAATTTGGAAATATCCATGAAGCAAAATGAGGAATATACAAGGAGACATAATCTGGGGACAAACGGTAGGGGAAGAAGAAGTGATTTCAGATTGAAACATGAGATTAAGTTGCCTGTGGCAGATCCCAGGGTCAAGTCGGGTATACAGGTATGAAGCTCAGGGAGAGGAATGGACTGAAGGACATCAACAGGTCACAGAAGCTGAGGCAGAGGGAGAGGAGGAGATCACCCAGGGAGGCTGGGCAGGGACAGGACTAGATCTTTGGGATGCCTCCCTAGACTCCAGAAGCTTATCAATGCTCAAGCCGCTAAGACACTTTCTTTGGGAAGTGTCCCCTGTAGGCAAGGCAGCACTTACCAGGCCCTCTGCACAAGCTTTGTGTCCAAGGGGGAGAGAAAACAAACCAGATTTTAAAAAATCAGAGTTGCGTTACCAACTGCAAAGACAGGATCACGCACGGCAGAGTGAGCAAATGAGGGCTGAGGAGGTGCAGTCACAGGAAGTGGATCAGTCAGGAAAGGCTTCAGAAACCGCCCAGTCGAAAAGGCCAAGAGCCAAGGGGACTGACAAGGAAGAAAAAGAGTAGGAGGGGACACTCCATAGAGCACGAGTGACAGCACAGATTTCAGCAATGACAAGCAACTGGTCAGGGTGGAAAGGAGACTTTAGTTGGCTGACCCAGAGGAGCTGCCCCAGGGAGTGACAAAAAAAGACGAAGGTGTTGAAAGAACAGTAGGCTAAAAGTTTAGATCTGACAGTCAGTGGAAGACAACTGGCAGGTTCTGAGCTGCACAGTAAGGTGAAGCAACAGCTGTGTGTACAGAAGCTGGAGTGGAGACATCTAGAGTCAGAGACTAGTCAGGAGGCTGTTACTATAATGTGGGCCAGAGGGAGGTCCAAACAGCAGGCCAGCAGGTCTGTGAAGTTGAAGCAAGAGCATGAAGAGCCAGCTGTAAATCTAACATCCGAAACCTGCAGCCTCAGATGATGATGGCGCTGCAGGAAGGCCCCACTTCCAAATGCGTGTGCTCAGAGGGGCATCTGTCTGCACTTGCTGGAAACCGACGGATGAGCAGGTAATGGACCGAGAAGTGAAGTATGTCTTCAATAGAAATTGGCAAATAAGTCACGTGGTAACTGACTGCTCACGCTGACAGTAAAAGAAGCCTGGAAAGAACACAGTTTGAGAGCAGGGCCAGAAAGGAATCTGACGGGCAGCTGAGAGCACGGCTGGCTGCTGCAGAATAAGAGGAACTACCCCTCCAGCCCGACACAAACACACATTCACACACTTGATTCTCCCCAAAGTTCTGAAGTTATGACGTTCCTATTTACTACTTCTTGAGAAGCTGAAGCAGTGACTGCACAATGCTTGTGCAACTCACCTTAAGCAATACCTTGGCCCATGTCAGCCTCCAGCTACAGCTTCTAGGAATGAAGCATTTTAGGCTATGGGGAGCACACAAGATGGGTGTTCCCGAATCCTCAATATAGTCCCTCCAGTAAAACATCATAAAGAGTAAGCTCTAAGAAGGTAGAGGTCAAGCCCATTTTTGCTTATCAGTATATTCCCAGCACTTAACACAATACCTGGCACACAGCAAGAATACAATAAACATTTGCAAGTGAATGACCAGATGAGAACTCTCCCAGGCTCTCTTCCCTTCCTTCTCTCTGTCCTCCTCCGGCTCATCTTCTTCTTAGGGCGGTGCTTTGCTCCTCTCTTGGGGCAATCCCATACATCCTCACAACTATGTGAATGAATTCTAATTTTCTATTTTTCAGCTCCATACCTTTCATTCCAGAATTGTGAGGACTGGTCAGAAAGAAATTCTGATTATTTCATAAGGAACCCATGTGATCTGACGGGCCACAGAAGGCCATCAATCTGATGACCTGGAATTGCACTGTCCAATAGAATTTTCTGCAATGAAGGAAATGTCCTAAACTTGCTCTGTTCAATAACACAGCCACCATGTGACAATCGAGCATTTGAAATGTAGCTAACGTGACAGAGGAACTGAATATCTTACGTAAGATTTTTTAAAACTTAATTTAAGTTTAAATAGGCAAATGTGGCCGGGGGCTACCATAATGTCCAACACAGCCCTGGAAAATTGCCCAGCCCTGATCAGTCTCAAACCCCTCAGGCTTGAAGTTGAGACCCTCATACTCTAACTCCACAGAGGTTACTTCTTTGACCTTCCACTGCTTTTCACAGAACTAGTCCCATTTACCCATCCCGCTCTCCCCTCCCTTCTCCCAGACTCACATACATGCATCCTTGCACACACATACATCCTTCAGATAAAACGCACTGAATCACATCTCCCAAATAAATCATTCTTAATATCACCTCCTGGTATTGGTTTACATTCTCTCTGCCCTCCTAGAAACCAAAATCCTACTCAAATTTCAAGTCCCACCTCCTCCCTGAAGCCTTCACTGAGCTGTCTTCTCTCCTCCACATCTTGTTATTGGGTGTGGTCGATTTACCATCACAGTTCTCTGAAAATGTAATGTAGATATAACTCTCTTCTCCAAATGAGACTATAATCTCCTTGTGAACAGACTGCACCATAGCCCATAGATCCAGGAAACCTGGAGGAAGGGCCTCTGGCGATCACTGCCCAGGACGAGGCCTGGTCTTGTACTTCTGGATCCCCTGGTATTAAGCATACCTTTATCAAAGGCTAGGCACTTTGTGCTAGGCACTTGCTAAATGTCTTACTTATATCATCTTATTTAATCTTCACAACAACTCTTATTTCAAGAAAGAGAAAATTTAAGGCTTAGAGAACATTAGTTACATGCTCATGTCACATAGCCAATGTGTGCCAGAGGTAGGTTTTTTTTTGTTTTTGTTTTTGTTTTTGCTGAGGAAAATTTGCCTGAGCTAACATCTGTTGAGAGAGGCACATGGAGAAACAGCTAGAATGCAAGCTCCTTGAGGGAAAGCACTTGGTCTTGTTCATCTCTGTATCACAACGTTTGTTGAATAAAGCAGCTGAGTGTAAGGTCCTGGAAAGCAAAGGAGTAGGGAGTGAGAGGTATCACCAAGTTCCAAAAGCAGCAAAGAGATTCACTAGTGATTGAAAATGCCTATCTGGTTTGATCATCAATCACTGGTAACCTCCAAGCATAATTTCAGAATAAGGACAGATCTGAGAGCTAGACTGCAGAGGGGATGCAAGGTGAGGAAACAGAGACAGAATTTAGAACACTCTAAGAAACAGTCTGGATAAGAGGGGGAAGAGAGTTACTGGATGACAGCTAAAGGAAGATGGATCACCAAGAACTTTTTCTTTCTGGCATGCTGCGGGGGAGAGGGGTAGCCAGGAATCTGAAAAACCTGACCTTGTTTATGCATGACTGGGACATAGACGGGGCAGAAAAGACAAACAAAAACAAGGTCTCACAGGTGAAAGTATAAAAGAAAGGCCAGAAGCAAAGATAAGATTTGCTTTGATCAGAGGAGACAGTTCAGGCTGAGACTGAAGGAAAGGTAAAGATGGGTGTAAATCTAGACGACTCTGAGAAGGAAAAGCAGGGGCAGAAATCTAAGGAAAAGCACACTTGATTACCTCGATTTTCTCCATAAAATAGTAGATAACAACGGCGTGAGGTGTTTGGGAACTTAATGAATAACTGAAGAAGGTCAAGATAGAACAGTGGAGAACATCCAGGCCTCTGAGGCCCACCTGCTTGACTTCAAATCTTGGCTCCACCGCCTACTCACTATGTGACTTGAGGCCAGTTATTTAACCTGTCTTTATTTCTTCAGCTGTAAAACGATATTAATAATTGCTCAGCACCACCGGGTTGTCACAAGGGCTAAATGAGGAAGTATATAAACCTCAATGTCTGGCAAAAAGTAAGCATTCAACACTATTATCACTCTTGTAAATAGTGATGGTGGAATGAAAGCAGGAGCTAAGGACATGTTAAAAGACCATCCAACAGCTCTGACTGTGCGACTACAGTGAAAGGGCACAAATCTGTATTGTCAGCCCATATGAACAGTCCTGTCTCAAGTGCTCTAACGACCCATAATAATAAATCAAATTCCCAAAAGGCTGCAGACCTGGACCACATTCATTCCAATGGAAATCAGATCCCTGCCTTTGTTGAACCGCTATCACTGGTCTGCGTGAGAAAAGGCGTGCTGCTTCTGGCCTTCCCGGAAGGCCTGCTGAGGCCGCTGGGAAGGGCCCTCGAGTTCCTTTCAAGGCGCGTTTCTGCAGGAAACAATGTCCTTCCCGACAAGCTGAGCCACCTCCTTGGGTTGGACAGTGTCCAGCCTCTGAACTTTTCTCTGCCTGTGTAGCGACCAAGCTAGATACAGCGTCGGGGGTACAGGAGGGCGAACCCCAAGTGGGTCGGAGACCAAGGTGAGCGCCGCCCAAACACGGCCCAAGGGAGCAGGATGGCAGTGGGTTGCCGAGCGCCCTGGAGCGCGAGGAGCGAGCAGCCCCTGCCGGGAAGGCAGCCCAGAGAGCGTTATTCAAAGCCCAGCACGCACGGGCAGGAGCGGACCGGCCTAAGGCCCACACCCAGCCTTTCGACCCGGCCAGCAGAGGAGGTACGCCCACAACTGCCTTACCTCAAGAGCGCAAGGACCTGCAAGTTCGCATCACTCCTCCATGCCGCACCACTTCCGGCCCTGCCGGATGACGTCACGAGACAGGCTGGTGTGCGGCCAGTGACGTCACCAGCGCCTGTCCGAAGATTGGCTGAGAGGGTCTCACCCAATGCCCGGATCGGGAAGTGCCCGCCCCAATTGGTCCCTCACCGGGCAGTGGCCCTGTTGTGGTTCCCGGAGATTAACTCGGCGGACGAACTCTTTCAGCATCTCGTTACCTGAGAGCTGCTGCCCTCTCCCCGCCTCTGTCTCTGAGTTGAAAGAGACTTCAGGCGGCTTATCCCCTCTGGCCCTTTCTAGGCAGTCTCTTGACACTCCTTTCGGAAGGAGAAGCTCGCTACTTTTAAGGCCGTCTTTTCGGCCGCAAAACCGTACCTACTCGTAGCATTGTTTTCCCGTCCCCTTTCAAAACTACGATCTGCTTTCTCCTTTTTCGAGGGAGAAGGAACTGGAGGGGCTAGAGGCGGAGAAACCTGCTAAGATTTTCTGAGTGGTGTCTTCACTAAATGAACTGACGGAAGGGCAATCAGAGAGGAGAGAAGCAGGATGTTGGGATGAGATATGTCTGCCGATTTTTATAGCAATTCCAGGATGTTCCCTAAGCGTCAGGTATTGCAATGACTGGAAGGCATTTGGGCAGATGGAAAAATGCCTGTCTCCTGGGTGAAGGAATAGTTTATAATTTTTCTCAAACTCAGTAGAAACTGAACCTTTAGATGTCACATTTCTTGATCAAGATAGGATGTTATTTCCTTCCATGGAAAAGCAGAGACTCAAGGGTGCGAAGATATCAAAGCTATCAAAACAGACGGTGGGAGGATCTTCCAGGAAACACAGAAGAGACTTGCCCTCCTTAGCAAAGAAGATGCAGGTTCATATTAGGGTCACACCAGGACCAGGAAGTGGGGAGCAGAGGAAGCATCGCAGCGGCACCGTGGGCCTCATGGCGGTGGAGTGTGGTTCACACTGCTCCACGTAAAAAGAGGCAGCTCTGGTAACCTGAACAGTTGTGTTGTTTCCTCAGAGTTAAGCTTCTTTCAGTCTCTGCTTCTACTTGATCTGCCTTCGTGTGTCTTGCATTCAAAATTGTATTGGATTTTGCTAATTAGGTTATTCACCATATGTTATGTAAAATTGGGCAGAGCTTCCAGAGCCAGCCTATTAAGTGTAGCCCTTTGTCTACAGCGTATTGCTGGCCAGAGAAGCAGGGTCGCATGGCACAACGCATGGCTAAGGGCAGGGCAGGCACTTAAGACTTTCATAGACCCCAGAACTGAAGATTTATCACAAACAGATACCTAGAAATTAACAGAGTCTATGGAATTACCTAATGTAGTAGCTCTCCAAGTGTAACCCTTGGATCAGTATCGGTAGCCTCACAACACCTGGGAATTTGTTAGAAATGCAAATTCTCGAGCCTCGCCCCAGGCTTACTGATTCTGAAACTCCGGGGGTGGGGCCCAGCAATCCGTTCCACAAGCCCTCCCTGAGGCTTGCTCAAGTTTGAGATTCACTGATGGAAGGCAAAGGCTTCAACCGTACACAGAGAAAAGTGTGTGGTGTTAGGCTGCTCAGGGCTTTTTTGGAGTTTTTTTCTTTTTTCAAATTAAAAATTTTTTTTTTTATTGTGGCAAAAAACATAAAACTTACCATCTTAGCCATTTTTAAGTATACAGGTCAGTAGTGTTAAGTATATTCACATTGTAGTGAAATCTCTCTCCAGAACTTTTTAATCTTCCAAAACTGAAACTCTGTATTAATGAAACAACAACTCCCATTTCCCAATTGCCCAACCCCTGACAGCCCCCATTCTACTTTCAGTTTCCATGAATTTGACCACTCTCGATACCTCATATAAGGGAAATCACACAGTATTTGTCTTTTGGTGACTGGCCTATTTCACTTAGCGTAATGTCCTCAAGTTTCACTCATGTGTGATGTGTCAAAACTTCCTTTTTGTTTGTTTGTGGTTTTTTGAGGAAGATCAGCCCTGAGCTAACGTCTGCCACCAATCCTCCTCTTTTTGCTGAGGAAGACTGGCCCTGAGCTAACATCCATGCGCATCTTCCTCTACTTTATATGTGGGACGCCTGCCACAGCATGGTATGCCAAGCAGTGCCATGTCCACACCGGGGATCCAAACCTGCGAACCCCAGGCCGCCGAAGCGAAACATGCGAACTTAACCCCTGTGCCACCGGGCCGGCCCCAAAACTTCCTTTTTAAGGCTAAATAACACTCTACTGGATATATATACCACACTTTGTTTATCTATTCATCTTTCACTGGACGTTTGGATTGCTTCCACCTTTTGGCTGTTATGAATAGTGCTGCTATGAACATGGTTGTATATGGTTGTACATATCTCTTCGAAGTTCTGCCTTAAATTCTTTTGGATATATACCCAAAAGTGGGATTGCTGGGCCATAAGATAACTCTATTTTTTTTTTAAGATTTTATTTTTTTCCTTTTTCTCCCCAAAGCCCCCTAGTACATAGTTGTATATTCTTTTTTGTGGGTCCTTCTAGTTGTGGCATGTGGGACGCTGCCTCAGCGTGGTTTGATGAGCAGTGCCATGTCCGCGCCCAGGATTCGAACCAACGAAACACTGGGCCACCTGCAGTGGAGTGTGCAAACTTAACCACTCGGCCATGGGGCCAGCCCCAAGATAACTCTATTTTTAATATTTTAAGAAACGACCTAATGCTTTCCATAGCAGCTGCACCATTTTATATTCCCACCAATAGGGCACAAGGGATCCAATTTCTCCACATCCTCAACAACACTTCTTATTTTCTAGTTTTGGGGTATTTTTCTTTTCTCTCCAAAGCACCAGTACATAGTCGTATATACTAGTTGTAGGTCATTCTAGTTCTTCTATGTGGGATGCAGCCACAGCATGGCTTGATGAGCAGTACATAGGTCCGCACCAAGGATTGGAACTGGCAAACCCTGGGACCCCGGGCTGCCAAAGTGGAGCATGCCATCTTAACCACTCAGCCACAGGGCCAGCCCCAGGTGTTTTTGTTTTTTTTTTAATAGCAGTCATCCTAATGGGTGTGAGGTGATATCTCATGGTGGCTTTGATTTGCATTTCTCTAATGACTAGTGATGTTGAGCACCTTTTCATATGTTTGTTGGCCATTTGTACATCTTCTTTGGAGAAATGTCTATTCGAATCCTTTGCCCATTTTTTTTACCCTATAGTTAAAAGTACAATGTATTCACACAGCAAATGACATAATCTAACAACACAAAATCAAGAGAAGACACTTGAATATTATGTTAAGAAACTAAACAAGAAATTAGCAAATACATAATGCATAAATGTGCCTTATTAGTTCAATGCTGATTATCTTTTTCTTTAAATTATTTTTATTGAGGTCATATTTTTTGCCCATTTTTTAACTGAGTTAGTTTGTTGTTGCATTGTATAAATTCTTTTTATATTCTGGATATTAACCCTTTATCAGATATATGACTTGCAAATATTTTTTCCCATTTTGTAGGTTGCCTTTTCACTTTGTCAGTTGTGCCCTTTGATGCACATAAGTTTTTAATTTTGATGTAGTCCAATTTACCTATTTTTACTTTTTTTTTTTTTTTTTTTGGTTAGGAAGATTGGCCCTGAGCTAATATCTGTTGTCAATCTTCCTCTTTTTGCTTGAGGAAGATTATTGCTGAGCTAATGAGCTAACATCTGAGCCAGTCTTCTTCTATTTTGTATGTGGGATACTGCCACAGTGTGGCTTGACAAGCAATGTGTAGGTCCACACCTGGGATCTGAACCTGAGAACCTCAGGCCACCAAAGCAGAGCGTGCAGTCTTAACCACTCCACCACCAGGCCGGCCGCCCTATTTTTACCTTTGCTGCCTATACTTTTCGTATCATATCCAAGAAATCATTGGAAGCTTTTCGCCTGTGTTTTATAGTTTTAGGTCTTACATGTAGGTCTTTGAGCCATTTTGAGTTCATTTTTTATGTGATGTAAGATAAGGGTCTAACTTCATCCTTTTGCCGGTGGCTATAACCAGTTTCCCCAACACTGTTTGTTGAAAACACTGTCCTATCCCCATTGAATGGTCTTGGAATCCTTGTTGAAAATCATTTGACCATCTATGTATGGGTTTATTTCTGTGCTCTCTATTCTATTCCCTTGCTCTATATGTCTCTCTTTATGCCAGAACTACCCTGTTTTGATTACTGTAGATTTGTAACAGCTTTTGAAATCAGGAGGTGTGAGACCTCCAACTTTGTTCTTTTTCAAGATTGTTTTGACTATCCTGCTCAGGAGTTTTTCATGTCAACAGTTAGAAATTAGAAGATCTTGCATGAAAATCAGGATTCTTCGTCTCTTGAAAAAAATCAATAAATACAGCAAATTCTGGCAACAAATAGCCAGAATCATGAGTGGCTGCCAGGCGCTCTCCAGTTTCCCACTGTCTCCACCCACTCGCTTATATAATCTGTCTGGCCCCCTGAAGGCCCTTCTTTCTTGGAGACTTTGAGACTTCTGGTCTATGGGAAAGACAGCTGGAGCCAGAGGACCGACCTGGGGAGGCTGCAGTGGTCTGGTCCAGAGATTCGCTCAGAAGGAAAAGTAGAGAGTTCTGGGAGACAGCATAACTAGGAAACTTTATTTTGTTTTTAGTTTTTTGAGAGGGGAGAGCGTGGGAGGGGGTTGGAAGGGATGTCAGGAAAGACCTATCTGAGGAAAGGAAAGTAAACCAAGTCCAGAAAGATGAAAAGGAAACAGCCAAGTGAAGACTTGGTGGGAGAATACTCTAGGTCTCTGATGTAGATTCAGGAAAGAGCATGTGAGAAGCCCTGCAGCAGGGCCTTTAGCATGTCCTTTCAGGCGTGATGAAGTCCAGGGGAGCTGAAGAGTAGACAGTGAAAGGAAAATATTGATGAGATCTGAGCAAGGCTCAGATGGGAAACCAGTTAGGAACTGTATGTGGGTTCACCCTATATTCAATGAAAAACCCCTGAAGAGTTAGCCAGGGAATACCCTTATTAGATTTTCATTTTATGAAGATCACCATGGCTGCTGTGAGGAGGAATGGGCGTTGGGCGGAGGGCAAGAACAGAAAGTGGAGAGCAATGGAGAGTTTACTGATGGAGCACAGAGGATGCTGGCAGCCGGGACAAGAGGAGAGAGGTGGACTGGCTCAAGACATGTTCTGGAGGCGGGATCAACTGGACAAGACATATTCTCTGTAGGCAGACCTACGTCAGATGCCAAGTGTTAAAAGTCACTTAGTGGAGATATGACCAAAACCCAGTGAGCTACAAATTCAGTTGCATGTTTCATATATCCGAAAACTTCTCACTGCAAGCACCTGCGACTGCCTACAGGCTTTCTCTGTCCCCAAGAGTGTGCTCTGCCTGCATGCAGGCCAAGAGTGAGGGGGTCTGCACCCCAGGGAGCAGCAGTGAAACGCCATGAAGAAGTGGATGGGTGAACTTGTTTCTTCACCCCTGGCAGGAAACCACTTTGAAGCGGGTACTGCGGTGTTTCCCAGAGGCTCTCTGGGGAGACTGAGCCCCAGCTGCCCAGAGGGGTAACCTGCACACTGGCTTCCTTCCCATCCCTGTCTCACTTCCCTTCCCTACTGGCGTCTCTTGGGATCATCTCCTAAACAAAGGACTCGCACTCAAATCCTTGTCTCAGTGTCGGCTTCTGGGGAAATCCAGCCTAACACACTCCTCCTATTTTCTAATGATATCATTTTATTTCTCTTTTTAGATAAGTTAATAACTCCTACTGCATCCCAACTTTTTAATGTCATGGCTTAAAGATTAAATCATATTTGCAGAGCACACTGGGATAGACTTAAGGTCTATGAGAGGCGTGGTGAAAAAAATCATTACGTTTTCTTTATAATTATATATGATAAGAAAAATAAAGAATAGAGTATTGGGGAAAATAATACTGACTTTGGCTAAATATTCAAGTGAAATATCTTTAAATTTTTCATGAGAAACTTGAGCATGTTTCTGTGAATATTACCTTTTTGACAATAAGTTTCATGATAAAATAGATATATATAGTTTCTGATTAAAAATTTTTAATGATAATCTTTTCAATTTTCCTGGTAGCCACACCTATAATTGGCACACCAGTAGAAAAGTTCTGTTCTGTACATCACAGTGTAAAATGCTAATGCATCCATAAATTATACCCTACAATTTACTTTAGAATCTCCACCTATAATTTACACTTTATTGTTTTCCACTCCTGCTTTTAGGACTGGTTACCTTCTACCACGAAGTGTTGATTTCATAGCTTGACTCTCTCAAGCTTCTATTTTCTAAGAGTTTGGGGATAGACACTGTAACCCTAAGTACTGACATTCAGACCACTGATGGTTCATGTTAGAACTTTTATTTCAATTCAGCAATTCTTATTTGTGTAAATCAAGGATGTTGTGATGGTCTCTCCTGAAATTTCTTGTAAACATATTACAAAGAAAGCCACAGGAAGCCCTTCTAACTTATCCTGCCTTACCTTCCAGCACTTCTTCATCCTCAGCCTTGTCCCAGCAATATTGACCACTCCCTGCTCCCCAATACTCTAGAGAAATTGATAAGCTATCCCTGCTAAGCCCTAGCCCAACTGCTATACTCTATTGCATTCCTTGATGTTCATGCTATTTTCTCTGGAATGTTCTTCTTTATTTTCTCCCTAATTCACTCTTGCCTCCTCCAATCCATTCACACTGCAGCTAGCAAAAATATTTCAAAACACAAACCTGATCCTGTCACTCCCCTGCTTAATTCCTTTCAGGGGCTTCCACTGCTCCACCAATTAAGATTGCACTCATTGTTTAGTCTTACTTTTAGAGAAGATCTTCTCTCTCTCTAATCTCATCTACCACTCTCTCCTTGCCTATCCACATACCCAAACCCAGGGGCTTTCTTTCAATTTCTTGAACCCACTCAGTCAAGGTTTTGGGTTGGAAGCTAGAAACCTACTCTAGCTAACTTAAAGATTGATGGCTGCCCTTGGTACCATTCCCAACCCATATGAGTCCTGTACACCCAGGCCCTCCACCTCACAATGACAGATAGTTAATAGTAACTCCCAGAACAGGAGGGCCTGGGATCTTGGCATTGTCAAGCTCAGCTCTTCCCACTGGTCTGGTAGGAGGAACATGGCTGTAGGAGCCCACATGGACACTTGTATCCCACGTTCTCCAGCATCTTGGCCTGTAGCCAGATAAAAATCAGAGATGCTCTAGGTCTCCTCTGGCCGGCACATTTATTCATTCATTCAACATTTTTTTTTTTTTTTTGAGGAAGATTAGCCCTGAGCTAACTGCTGCCAATCCTCTTCTTTTCGCTGAGGAAGACTGGCCCTGAGCTAACATCTGTGCCCATCTTCCTCTATTTTATATGTGGGACGCCTACCACAGCATGGCACGCCAAGTGGTGCCATATCCACACCCAGGATCTGAACCAGCGAACCCCGGGCCGCCGAAGCAGAAGGTGCGCACTTAATCGCTGTGCCACCAGGCCAGCCCCTCAACAAGTATTTTTGAGCACCTTCCACATGTCAGGCGTTGTTTTAGATGCTGGGGCTACCACAGTGAACAAAACAAAGTTCCTGCTTTCAAGGAGCTTACAATATAGTAGGGAGAGGCAGACCATAAATAAAGAAAGATACAGGTCATGCGGGGATGAATGCTGTAAAGAAAAAGCGGGACAGAAAGGGATGAGGATATTTTGTGTGTTGTGGAAGGCCTTTTTTGAACACAGACCTAAAAGAAGAAGGAAGTCATGTGGATATCTAGATGAGACGGGAAACCATCAAAGGATTTCAATCAGAGGAGTGACTTTTTTTGAGCCCTGCCACCTCCAACCACCCCAGAGTGCCATATTTTTAAAGGATCATTCTAATTATTTTATGGCACAGGATCTTGAAGAGAGGAAATGGTTTACAACTCTGCAGTTTCTTCCAACCTTGATGTCTGTGTCCATTCAAGAACCGCTTACAGTGCCTCCTCTGTACCAGGCCGTGAGCTGGGGGTGGAGGGCAGAGAAGTCAGCAAGCCAGACACAGCCCTCCTGTTAGGGAGCTTTCAGTCTGGTGAGCGCAGCTCGCACACACACTCACCTCTCACACACTTGCCTTCACGCGCTCTACTCTCCTGCACCTGTCGGTGTCCATCCTGCCAGCCTTCAGATGCTGACCGAGCTGCTCTTTCTCCATTTGTCTTTCTCCTTATACTTCAGCCTGGAGGCGCAGTCCCATCTTCCTGACCATGGTTTGGCTCCTCTTGACAACAAATTTGTATGTCCACATTTTCACACTATTCAGACAACCCTGGGACCGTCCTACCTTGTCACTCTTTTCACCACCAAGGCTCCAGCTCTGCTGTCAAAATAACATGGTTTAAATTTACTCCTTCTTTCTTCACCCTACTTTCAACCAGAGTAAAACATCTACTTACATAGAATAATATCACTCTAAATGATATGGCCTGTAACAAAAATTTAACTACTCTCCAAAGAACTTTTGACACAGAAGAGACCTCGCTTCCCACCTGTGTGACTTCTCCCTGATGTCTTTTTTGTTTGTTTGTTTATTTGGCTGGGAAAGAGTCACCCTGAGCTAACAGCTGTTGCCAATCTTCCTCTTTTATTTCCCCCCCACCCCAAAGCCCCAGTACATAGTTGTGTATTCTAGTTGTGGGTCGTTCTAATTCTTCTGTGTGAGCCACCACCACAGCATGGCTACGGACAGACGAGTGGTGTGGTTCCACACCCAGGAACCTAACCCAGGCTGCCAAAGTAGAGAGCCCTGAACTTCAACTGCTAGGCCATCAGGGCTGGCTCCTCTCTGATGTCTTAGAGATAGGGGATATGGCATACATACGTGATCGAGGCGAAAAAAGAACAACAACATTTTTTAGGAATTGTAGATTTAGCCTTTCTCTCTATGGTAGTCTATGACTTTTCTAGACCCTTTGAGTCTCACCTCTCAGAATTCTCGCCCTTGTGTGCTCCCCTCCCACAGTGACTCTGGACTTGGCCAAGAGACTGGCTTTGGCCGCTGGGCCATTAACAAGTATGATGTGAGCAGAGCCTTAATAAGCATTTGTACATCATGACTATGCTCCTGGGGTGCTCCTCTTCAGAACCCAGCTGCCAGGCGGTGAGAAGCCCAGCACAGCCACGCGAAGAGGTCACGTGAAGGAGAACTGGGGTCCCGGCCAGCAGACAGCCTGTGAGCGACCCAGCTTGGAAGGATCCTCCAGCCCTAGTTGAGCCATCCCAGCAGTCACCACACAGAACAGAGACAGCTGTCCCTGAGAAGCCTTGCCCTAATTGCAGAATTTTCAGCAAATAAGTGATTGTTGTTACTTTAAGCCACCAGTTTTGGGGGCAGTTTATCACACAGCATTAGATAACCAGAACAGTTTCTTTTCTTTAAAAAAAAAAGAGGCACTGTTCCTACTGTATGCTGGAATTCTTCTTCTTCTTCTTTTTTTTTTTTTTTGAGGAAGATCAGCCTTGAGCTAACATCTGCTGCCAATCCCCCTCTTTTTGCTGAGGAAGACTGGCCCTGAGCTAACATCTGTGCCCATGTTCCTCTGCTTTATATGTGGGATGCCTACCACAGCATGGCTTGCTGAGTGGTGCCATGTCCGCACCCGGGATCCAAGCCAGTGAACCCCGGGCCACCAAAGTGGAACGGGCAAACTTAACCACTGCACCACCGGGCCAGCCCCTGTATGCTGGAATTCTTAAGACTGAAATGTCAGAACTTTGGGTCAAGGTCCAACTTCCCTATAGAGAGATGCCTTATATACTTGTGTAATTGTTCATTTAATGTCTGTGCCCCCATTCTTCTGAAAACTCTGTAAGGGAAGCGATTACATCTGCCATGACCTAGAAAAGACCCTAGCACATAGTAGACACTCAATCAATATTTTAGTAAATCAATATGTTGATTTACTAGCTATATTAGTGCCTCAGCTTGAATGGGATAGTAATTCTTATGACCACTATTACTATTAGCAAACACATAATGTTTACTGCATGTAGACACTGTTCTAAACACTTTACATGTACTAACTCATTGAGTCCCCCAGTAGCCCTATGAGCTAGGTACTATTACTAACCCCTTTTACAAATGAGGAAACTGAGGCTCAGAAAGGATGAGTAACTTGCTTGTTGAGGGCCAGGATTCAAACCCAGGGAGTCAGTTTCCAGAATCCATATTCGTGTGGATTTTTTTTTTTTTTGGTGAGGAAGATTGGCCCTGAGCTAACACCTGTTGCCAATCTTCCTCCTTCTGCTTGAGGAATACTGCCCTTGAGCCTCCATCATGGCAATTCTTCTCCATTCTCTATGTGGGATGCTGCCAAAGCATGGTTGGAAGAGCTGTGTATAGGTCCACACCTGGGATCTGAACCTGTAAACTCCGGGCTGCCAAAGTGCAGCACATGAACCCAACCACTACACCACTGGGCCAGCCCCCAGAATCCATATTCTTAACCACTACGCTGCCTTTTCCCATTTCGTATCGTAGGTCTCGCAGTGCCATTGCTGTTGAAGTACAAACAAAGTAAGGTTACGTACTAGAAGATATAGAGCATCTTCATCACTATGAAGACATCACTGTGACTATGCAGGTACAAAGCTGCACGTAGGAATTAAGTTCCAGCTCTTTACAGTGTCAATGACAACGGGAAGATGACAGTCAGGAATGAGAAGTGGGGCTGGCCCGGTGGCACAGCAGTTAAGTTCATGCACTCCACTTCAGCATCCTGGGATCACTGGTTTGGATCCTGGGCATGTACCTGCACACCACTTGTCAAGCCATGCTGAGGCAGGCGTCCCACATATAAAATAGAGGAAGATTGGCACAGATGTTAGCTCAGGGCCAGTCTTCCTCAGCAAAAAGAGGAGGCTTGGCAGTGGATGTTAGCTCAAGGCTAATCTTCCTCAAAAAAAAAAAAAGGAACGAGAGAGGTGGTGACACCCACCGGGAAGAAAGACCCTTCCACTAGGCCCCACCGCCAAGCCTCTAACTCTGCCAGCTAAAATGACTGAACCCCAACCTGAAAGCTCAACTCAACCCTGACCCCTCTACATGACTGTAAAAAGCCCTGAGTCAGTACTACTGGCTCCGCACTGAGTCTCTTTTAATGCCAGTGCTACTGTGATCTGTGACTGAGTCTTCCTGATGCTCAGCACAGAGCCCGATGGCAAAGGCCCACCCTGGCACCATCACCAGCCCTGCCTCTGCTCGGAAGGACAGCCTGGATGTGGGAGCCAGGACCTAAGCCTAGCACTCTCAAGGTCACCTGCAAACTGACCTCCCAGTTTGAAGAGTACAGTACTTTCCTGACCCACCACCACCACCACCAGCAAGTGTGTACACACACACACACCCCTGACCTCACTCCCATATTTGGAGAAGACATGAGAAACTTAACATTAAAATATTGAAACGGCAGTTTAACCCATCAGTGGAAGGAATATTTCATAATTGTATTGCTTGATAGTGACAAAAGTGGTGCCAAGTTGGGGAGCAGGATTTTAGGTCTTGGTAATCAGGGGGGGCCTTTCTAGAGGGAGTCTTCAAAGTGGGTCTCCTCCATGTGACATTCACTCAATAAATATTTCCTTTTTTTTTTTTTTGAGGAAGATTAGCCCTGAGCTAACAACTGCCAGTTCTCCTCTTTTTGAAAAGGAAGACAGGCCCTGAGCCAACATCCATGCCCATCTTCCTCTACTTTATACGTGGGACGCCTACCACAGCATGGCTTTTGCTAAGCGGTGCCATGTCCGCATCTGGGATCTGAACCGGCGAACCCCGGGCCGCCGAGAAACGGAATGTGTGAACTTAACTGCTGTGCCATCAGCCAGCCCCAATAAATACTTCTTGACACCTGCCATTTGCCAATAATTGGCCTGGGGGCAGGAGAGAAAATGGAAGCCCCGACCTTTAGGACAGCACTCCACCTCAGAAGCACGGACTGAACCAGGCGAATCGCTTTTTGCTGTGCTGCCATCGGGCTGTAAGAGGCATCCCTGTGGACTGGCTGCCCTGTCAGCGATGCTGTCATGGACACTGCTCCTCATGTAACACAATGTCCTCTTTATGAGCATCCCTGGGAGACAGTCCAATCTGGTCTCAGTTCCGGGAACAGTTTTACTTCTCCAGAGTAACAGGTTTGTTGTTTTATCTCTGGACACCATGAACTGTGGGATCCACGAGGCTGTCAGCCTAGAGACAAAGTGAGAGCCCAGCTGTAGCAAATGTGCAGGTCATTCCTGCGTGCATTTTTTAGCTTTGTCCCTGGAACCATTTTGTCTTTATCCATGTTTTTGTTTAATTCGTTCTCTGTGCATTTAATTTATGGCAGGGGGTGGTGTGATTTTTTGCTTTTTTGGGTTTTTCTTGTATCCTTGGAAATGGTTATGAATTCTTTCTGGAAGAAGACACGGTCATCAATGTTTATAATACATTATACGTATTTTCATAAATGCTACGATAGAGGTTGTCCACAGGGTGACGTGGGCACACGAGAGGCTTTATAAATCACTCAAGAGCATTAGAGAAGACCTTGCTTAGGGGTTGTTGCTTGAGTTGTTTTTTCTCTTATTTTGCTCTTTGTCTTGTTGAGGATGTTGTAGAATTTATTGACAATATGACAATTGTTAAAATTAAGTTGTTGCCAAGTGCAAGAAGATATTAAAAAAAAAATCTTTCAGAGTAGATTTTTACATCATATCATGGGTTTATAGGACACCACAGAAATTATTTACAACAAGTCGAGGCTACTTCCACAAGAGTTTCCTTTCATCAATTTTTTTCCTGACAAAAAGATCAAGGGGCAAAACAACTCATATCTACATCAGAATTTGTGTGCAAGGAAGGAAATCCACATGGAACATCAAACTTAAGTTAGAGAACAGTTGATAGCAAAGTGAAGTAAAGAGTTAAAATAATTATCTAGAAGATGTACGTACACAAAATGCTATCAACTGGGTTATTCAAATAAATGAGGACAAACAGGATTTAGGAATTTAAATTATCTAGATCAAGAGTCTCAGATTTGGAAGGGACATTAAAAGTCATTTAGTTCAGGTGCGTGCCTGTGAAGCAGGGTTCTTCCCTAATTCTTCCTTGCACCCTGCAGGTGTATCCCAGCATCGCAGCTTCCCTGGATCGTGTGGCGGCCTGCGTGAGAACAGGGTACGAGAAAGAATAGTTGCTGACACGCTGTTTTAAGTGTGCTGGATCAGCAGATTATTTTTAAATACACTCATCTTAAGCTCCTTTTTTTAAATCTCTTTTCTTAAGGAAGAGTTCTAGAAATACAGAAGCTCATATTGACAAACTGCATAGAGAGAACCTCAGGAAATAGGTCAGGATCTCATAGATGAAGCATTCCCCAATTTACAAAAGGACAGCGATAAACATGTTCACTGCGTGTCCTTTCACTCTTCAGTAGTATGCAAAATGCAACCAGCTTCCTTCAGGTTGAAAAGAAAGAAAGAAAGAAAGAAAAACAACCATTATACCCCATGACCTCCCTCAGCTACCTACAAGGTCTGGCGCTTCAAAGGGAATACCGTTCTGTCTTTGCATTGGGGAAAATTGTTGACTTTTAACTTAGAGTGTCTAAATAAAATGCATTACTCTTCCCCACCTTTCCTTTCTTCTTTTTTTTTTTTGTTTTTGTTTTTTTTTTTTTTTGAGGAAGATTAGCCCTGAGCTAAATACTGCCAATCCTCCTCTTTTTACTGGGGAAGACTGGCCCTGAGCTAACATCAATGCCCATCTTCCTCTACTTTATATATGGGACGCCTATCACAGAATGGCTTGCCAAGCAGTGCCATGTCCATATCCTGGATCCAAACCGGCGAACCCCGGGCCATTGAAGCAGAATGTGCACACTTAACTGCTGCACCACTGGTGGGCGCCCTCCACCCTTCCTATTAGAATTTTTTTTAACTTAAAAGCAAAATTACCTGAAAATTGCTCACTGCTAAGAGGAAAGGCTACTCTGAACTCAACAATTAGTCACTCTGACATTTCCCAGAGGAGGGCAGCCCGGGCAGGGAGAAAAACCACCGGACTACAGTGCCAGGCTGGATGTTCCCTGAGGGCAGGAACCAGCTCTGCTTCCGCACAGCTATATACCCAGAGCCTGGCTTAAAGTCTGGCACAGGGCACATCCATTCATTCATTCAGTAAATACCTCTGTACCAGGCAGTGTTCTAGATACCCGGGAAACATCATAAAACAAAACAAAGACCCCTGCCCAAATGACATTTCAATTCTGTTGGGAAGGCGGTGTGGAGAGAAGAGAGAAGAGACGATAGGTAAATAAGGTGTTACACAGTAAGTGCAATGGAAAAGGAAAAGGAGAGCAGGTTAAGGGGCCTGGGAGTGCCGCGAAGGAGCAGACTGCAATTCTGAGCAGAGTGGACACTGCAGGCCTCATTGAGAAGGTGATAGTGAAACAAAGCCTTGAGGGAGGTGAGGTGTTCGAGAAACATTTGTTGATTAAATCAATGAATAGAGCAAAATTAAGGAGGCAGGAACGTTCAAGGCACGTTTGGGAGGATGGTGAGAAAATGAGCTGGGGAAGGGAGGCTGTCGGAGATGAATCCAGGAAGGAGGTGGAAGGCTCACTAAGAAGGACCTGGGTGCAGAGCTACAGGGTATGGATTTACAAAATTTAGAGTTTACAAAGAACTCTCTTACAGTCTCATTTAATTTTCACATCCCTAATAAGGTTAACTTCATCTGCATTTTACTAATAAGGAAACCATGCTCAGAGAAGCTGGGTAATTTTCCCAAGATCACACAGCCAATAAGAGGCAGAGCCAGAACTTAAACCTGAGCTTCTAACTTCCAACTTCAGGCTTTCCCTACTGCCCTATCCCCTCCCTGAAGAAAAAGTACAGGAAGGGCCGGCCCGGTGGCGCGGGGGTTAAGTTCGCACGTTCTGCTTCAGCAGCCCGGGGTTCGCTGGTTCGGATCCTGGGTGCAGACATGGCACTGCTTGGCAAGCCATGCTGTGGCCGGCGTCCCACATATAAAGTAGAGGAAGATGGGCACGAATGTTAGCTCAGGGCCAGTCTTCCCCAGCAAAAAGAGAAGGATTGGCAGCCAATGTTAGCTCAGGGCTAATCTTCCTCAAAAAAAAAAAAAAAGAAAAGAAAAAAGAAAAAGTACAGGTAGCGGAAAGAGAGTTATAAAATACAACACTAAAACATGAAAATGCTCAAGGCCAGTTATCAAAAAACACAGAGAGATGATGTAAAATTTAAGGTAAGTTTTTAAAGTTATACACCCTGTAGAGCAACCAATAGATTGTGGGTGCTCAAAAAACAATTAAAGAACAGCAAACTAAGAGACTATCCCAAATCCTGCGGGCCATGGCACTGGCAACAGCAAATCTATTTCTATCACAAATGCCTTTCTTTTTACTATAAACTTTCTGAAACTTTTACTTTCAAATTGAACCTATTTCTCTTGCAAATACGATAACACTTCGTGACTTGATTTTCGTTAATAAAAATATTTATTTCTCCGTTATACAAGGAACACACGAATACTTTCTTTAAAAGGTTGAAGCCCCCAAGCCTTCGGCCCCCTGTCTCCTGGTCCTGACCCTCAGGGATAAGTAAGGAACACTGCCAGAGGAGTGTATCCCTCAGCTCTTTTTCTCTGGATACCTGCATATCCAAGTGCTGCTTCAATATCTACGCTTGATCTTAATGTTTAAGACTGAACTCATTTTCCCAAGCTAACCCGGTCCTCTTTGATTTGCTGGGTCAGTGAATGCATCACCCCAACAGAAACTTAACATTCCATATTTTATCCGCCCACTCGCCTGCCACCTCCAATCATCAATCGATTCCTGTAGGTTTACCGCTTTAACGCCTCTGTTATCTCCCTCTCTTCTCCATTCCCACTTCCACTACTCTAACATTGGCCCCCGTACCTATTACTTCTACCACTGCCGGGCCAGCTTCATGGAGCCACGCAGGGTCTCATGCTCTAAGGGCCCCATGCTTGGTTTAATGCTCTGCTGTCACCGTCTTGAAATTCTTAGTAATTTTTGAACAAGGGGCCCCATGTTTTCATTTTGCTCCGAGTCTTACAAATTACATAGCCAGTCCTATACCACTGTAATAGCATCCTAACTGGTACCCATTTTCTCAGTAAGGCTCTGCTGCAACCCACTCTCCACAATTCTGTAGGGAACTAAAAAGAAGATATTCCATTGAAATTGGATCAAGCAATACAGGGCACAGAGGTCTGCCCAATTCGAGGCTGAGAGGTCTAAATTACAACTTTAAACTGAAAAGATGAATTATTGAGGAATTAAGTTTCCATATAACCAAGGATCTAACCACATTATCTAGGCACGCTTTTGCATTACAAATACTGAGGGAAAATGGCCAAAGTAAACACAACCCTCTGTGAAGCCAGAACGGTGTGGGGAAAGACCACAGGCTTCGCATTCAGAAAGACTGGGTTCAAATTCCAATTTGTCCACTTACTGGGTGACTTTGGGCAAGTTACTCAAATTCTCTAATTTTTATTTTCCTATTGATAAAATAGAGAAAACTATGTGGCAGGACTTTTGTGAGACTCAAAAAATTATAACAGAGACCAAGTTCAATTCAACAAACACTGACTGCTCTGTGCCAGACCATGCCTTCATGCCGATGACGCCAAGGTGAGTAAGACTTACTTCTGAAGGGCAGAACATGGAAGGGGGAGGAGCTGACCAGCTCCCTCAGCCAGGTGAGCAGGGTCAACACTACTAGAGTAAGCTATGCTCTTAGCACGTCCCCTGGACATGATACGATGAAACCAGCACTTTACCTCTTGGTCTTCCTCCCCAAACCCATCAACCCAGTCAAACCACGAGAAAAGCATTAGACAAACCCAAATCAAAGAACACTCTACAAAATACCCGGCCAGGACTCCTTCAGCTGTCAAGGTTATCAAAAATAAGGAAAATCCGAGAAACTTCACAGCCAAGAGGAGCCTATGGAGACATGACGACTAAAAGTAACATGGTGTCCTGGATGGGGTCCTGGGACAGAAAAGGGACATTAAGTAAAAACTAAGGAAACTCAAATAAAGAATGGACTTTAGTTAATAATAATAGATCAATCTTGATTCACTAGTTGTGACAACTGTACCATTTTAACATAGATGTTGACAGTAGGGAAAGCTGGGGGCCACGTACACAGGAACTTGCTGTACTATCCTTGCAACATTTTTCCATAAAACTAAAAAGTTTATTTAAAAAAATAATAACGGGGGGGGGGGGCGGCCAGCCTGGTGGCACAGCAGTTAAGTTTGCACATTCCACTTTGGTGGCCCAGGGTTTGCCAGTTCAAATCCTGGGTGTGGACCTATGCACCACTTAGCAAGCATGCTGTGGCAGGTGTCCCACATATAAAATAGAGGAAGATGGGCATGAATGTTAGCTCAGGGCCAATCTTCCTAAGCAAAAAGAGGAGGGTTGGCAGCAGATGTTAGCTCAGAGCTAATCTTCCTCAAAAAAAAAAAAAATGTAAAAAAACAATAACTGGGGGCCAACCCCATGGCTGAGTGGCTAAGTTCCTGTGCTCTGTTTCAGTGGCCCAGGGTTTCATCAGTTTGGATCCCAGGCATAGACATGGCACCACTCATCAGGCCATGCTGAGGCGGCATCCCACATAGCACAACCAGAAGGACCTACAACTACAATATACAACTATGTACTGTGGGGGCTTTGGGGAGAAGAAGAAGAAATTAAAAAAAGATTGGCAACAGATGTTAGCTGAGATGCCAATAAAAAAATTAAAATTAATCAGGGCTGGTCCCGTGGCCGAGTGGTTAAGTTTGCGTGCTCCGCTGTAGGCGGCCCAGTGTTTCGTTGGTTCGAATCCTGGGCACGGACATGGCACCACTCCTTGAGCCATGCTGAGGCAGCATCCCACATGCCACAACTAGAAGGACCCACAACTAAGAATATACAACTTTGTACCAGGGGGCTTTGGGGAGAAAAAGGAAAAAAATTTAAAACAAACTAAAAAAAAAAATTAAAATTAAAAAATTAAAGTAATAACTGGGGGATGGGAGGTTGAAAGGCAGGAGAACAGCTCATAAAGAAGACTGAACTGTTTGTACTCACAGAGGTAAGAGGAGAACCATAACAAACTGGTGACACTCAAAGTATTTCCAGTTCCACTGGCCCCACAGTCAATTAAAAACTAAATGTTGCAAGAAATTTAATTTATACAAGCATGAACAATAGCATTTTAGCTTGGATTTCCTTTCCATTTTGTGTTTTCCAATAAGATATTTTCTTTTTTATTTAAAGGAAAAAGGCACAGCAGTTATTCTACACATCCCAAACTAGACTCAGCTTGCCCCTCCCCAGTTCTGCCCTCGCCTCCCCTTTCGGGCTCGCCCTCTCAGGAAGGCATCCCCAGCCATCCTGGTGCCCAGGCTAGGAAGCTGGAAGTCAGCCAGGACTCCGCCCTCTCTCTTCGTCCAGTCACCGCGACCTGCAGATTCCACCTCTGTATTGACATTCCCTCCCTCTCCATGTCTACTGTTCATGCCTTACCGCTTCTAATCTGATCTCTCATCATAAAAGCTTCCTAAGAGTCCATCCTTCACGTTAGCGCCCAAATGACTGGTCTAAAATGTAAATACGATCAGATCATCTGTAAAAGGGGGTGCTTTGAGGATTAAAACATGACAACATTTGTAAAGAGTTTAGCACAGTGCCTGACAGGCACACCAAAAAAAAAAAAAATGTCAGCTGTTAGAGGTTATATAACCCTATCCCCCAAATCTTCCAGTATCTCTCAAAAGCTTCCAAGATAAAATTCAAACTTCTGGCACATTGCTCAAGCTCTTAAGACTTGGCTCCTGACAAGCCTCCAGCCATCTCCAGCTGCCTCCATGGACACCTGCGATCTGATCACATGGTTACCAAGAGTTACGAACACACCACCAGAACAAAATATAATGGAAAGGAAAGAGACCACTCGTGATAGCAACAAAAAGACAGTATCTAGCAACATCTTTAGGAAGAAATAATCAGGACCTAGTTTTAAAAAAAAAATACAATGAAGAAAGTGAATACACAGTTATAAGCACAGTATACCTCGATCGTGGGTAGGAAGATTCAACATTATAAACATGTTAATTCTCCCAGACTGACTGATACATAAAAGCAATGTAATCACAATCAAAATCACATTGGGATTTTGAGGGGAATCTGCCAGAAATATTCTTAAGTTCATCTGGAAGAATAAACATACTAGAAAATGCCAGAAAATTGAATTATAAAAAGGAGAAGCAATGAGGGGAACTAGGCCTCCCAAACATTAAAATGTATTTCAATGGAAATTTAGTCTACAATAAAAGTGGCATTTCACATTAGTCAGGAAAAATAGAGCATTAAAATAGTGTTAGACAAACTAGCTTGCCATCTGGAGAAAAATAAAGCTCAGTTACTTACAAATAATCCTCAGCCCTTATACCAAAATAAATTCTACCTGTAATAAAAATTGAAATGTAAAAACTGGCACCATGAAAGTACCAGAAGAAAACCTGGGAGAATACATCAATAATGCTGGATTGGTGACAGCTTCCTAAATATAACAAATAAAGGAGAAGGGAGACGGGGAGAGACGGGGAGAAGGGAGGAGAAGAAAAGAAATGCAAAAGTCAAAAAGAAAGCATTAGGGCCAGCCCTGCTGGCCTAGTGGTTAAGTTTGGCACACTCAGCTTCAGCTGCCTGGGTTCAGGTCCCAGGCAGGATTCACACCACTTGACTGTCAGTGGCCATGCTGTGAAGGCAGCTCACATATAAAAAAGAGGAAGATTGGCAGCAGATGTGAGCTCAGGGCAAATCTTCCTCAGCAAAAAATAAAAAGCAAGAGTTAAAACTTAGCTACATTAAAGTTAAAACCTTTATATCGCCAAGATATATATACAAATATAGATGTAGGTGCTAAGTCAAAAGCTACAATACACTAGACAAAATAATTGTGACGCGTGACAGACTAACACATACTACTTCAGATATAAAAGTGCTATTACAGGGTCCGGCCCCATGGCTGAGTGATTAAGTTCACGCACTCCACTTTGGCGGCCCACTTTTCACTGGTTCGAATCCTGGGCATGGACCACTCATCAGGCCATGCTGAGGCAGCATCCCACATGCCACAACTAGAAGGACCCACAACTAAAAATACACAACTATGTACTGGGGTGGCTTTGGGGAGAAAAAGGAAAAATTTAAAAAACTAAAAAAAAAAAGTGCTATTACATATCATTAAAATAGTGGAGTTACACCACAGAAAAATGGTCCAATAGAAAGAATGGACAGGGCCGGCCCAGTGGTGCAGCGGTTAAGTTCACATGTTCTGCTTTGGTGGCCTGGGGTTTGCCAGTTTGGATCCCGGGTGCAGACATGACATTACTTGGCAAGCCATGCTGTGGTAGGTGTCCCACATATAAAAAAAAAAGTAGAGGAAGATGGGCACGGATGTTAGCTCAGGGCCAGTCTTCCTCAGCAAAAAGAGGAGGACTGGCAGCAGTTGTTAGCTCAGGGCTGATCTTCCTCAAAAAAAAAAAAAGAAAGAATGGACAGTTGACAGAAGAGCTGGTAAACATTTAAAAGATGCTTAACCATATTATTTCAGAAACTCAAATTAAAACAATAGATATCACTTTTTCAAATTTTTGTTTTTTAATTTTGCTGAGGAAGATTCACCTTAGGCTAACATCTGTTACCAATCTTCCTCTTTTTTCTTTTTTTTTCTTTTTGCTTGAGGAAGATTAGCCCTGAGTCAACATCTGTGCCAATCTTCCTCTATTTTGTATGTGGGTCACAGCCACAGCATGGCTGATGAGTGGTATAGGTCCACACCCAGGATCTGAACCTGGGAACCCAGGCTGCCAAAGCAGAGCACATTGAACTTAACCACTATGCCATGGGGCTGGCCCCTAGATATCACTTTTTAACCTCCAAAATTCGCAAAGACTAAAAAAAAGACAGAATCCTCCATCTTGGCAAGACCCACTCACATCTGCTGGCTGCAGTACAAACCCACATGGAAAGCTATTTGTTACAACTTTAAATCTGCATTCACGTTGACCCAGCAATTTCAATTCTAGATGTCCATCTTATATAAATACTCATGAGTACGCAAAGCTGAGTTTGAGACTTTCTCTGCAGCATTGTTTGTAAACTACTGGAAATTGCCAAAATGTTTATGGAGAGGGGAATGGTTAAATAAACTATAGTGCCTTCATACTATCTACTATAAAGTCGTTAAAAATAACAAGGTAGATTTATTTATCCTGATGTGGTAAGATGACAATAAATTAAGTGAAAAGGGTAAGTTGCAAACAGCATGTATAATATGATCTCATTTCTTTACAAGAAAAGATTACATACTAAATTACTGCTAATATATTTGTATTTTGAGTAAATAAGAATGCTTCTTAAAAGTGTTAACTCTTATTACTGAAAAGCCATAATATTAGTCGTCATGTTTTCAGCATCATTGAGGAAAGTTTCTATAAGGGAAAAATGTCAAACAGAACATACGTAATGGTTTTTTTAAGGCAACTAAGAATCCCTTAATTTTGCTTTACCGTTGGGGTGACACGTTACTACTTCAAAGCCTGCATTGGGAGGAGGCAATTTTATACTTTTCTAAGTTTAATTTTTAAGTAAGTACTACATTCAAATGGGTTAAGCATTCCAGAGTCACAGAAGGGTACACTGTGAAATGTCTCCCTCCCACTCACCTCTCCCAGCACCCAGCTCTCCCCACAGGCAGCCATATTACAAGTTTTGGGGGTATCCTTCTGAAATATTCTATGCACACAGAAGCAAGCAAGTACACAGTCTTCCTTTTTTTAACCAACTTTTACGTCCCTTATTTTATTCTTATTAAGAATTAATCTCACTTAGTGAGGGTGCAGATTTTAAAAGTATTTTCAGTATCTCATTTCACAGCCTGATGGGGCACTCTCAAGGAGGTACCTTATTTGTATCACACTTCCATCTTCCTAAAAGTTGTGGGAATTTCAGTTGGGTTCCTTAGGCCAAAAGAAACACTAAACACAGTAAGATTTATGAAGCAGGCACGGTAACATTGATTGCGGAAACTCTTGGTTGACTTGATATACTCGGTACTGAAGCTTATTTCACATGCTTTGACCAGCGTTAGATTCACAGACACACAGCCCACGTTACAGCAAAGCAGGGCCTGTAGGACTACAACCCTACATAACACACAAGCGGTATTTATTATTCAGTTATTGTTTGTTTGCTGCTCTCTAACAGTTCACGTTTTCACAACTGCCGGTCTCTCAGCCTAGGATACTCATGTGGATGGTGCAAGGTCCCCCCCACTCAGCACCCCAATACTCTTTATTAGCATTAATCACGCAACTTCTCCTTTACGTGGTGACCTCCTCGTGGGCAGGAACCACGGACTTAATGCGATTTTTACATTACCAAGCCCTCGTTCCCTGCCTGGCAGCATCAGACTTAAGCAACTGCTGGTGAAAAGAAAAAACTATACCAGAGGTAGCATTTGAGAAGGCAACATCTAAGACTGGGAAAAGTAGGTGTTTGTCAGCCAGAGCAAAAGCAGAGAGATGACAAAGTGCCTCTGGGAAATTGCAGATAATTCGGTGTGACTGGCCTGCACGGTTTAAATAAAGGAGAGAAGGCTGAAGAGAAACGCATGAGGACGCCTCCAGGGTAAGGTTCAAAAATAGTTTAGCAAGATGTACCAGGAGGTGCTTCCCTAGAGCTCTGAAGCCTCACCTCCTGCCACTCCAGCTCCCTTAGCTCTGGCCACATGCAATTACTTGCAATTCCCTAAAAACGTCATATTCCTCCACACCTTAGCCTTCCCTTGCACTTGTCTGTTGCTGGGAAAGCTCTTCTCCCTTCAACACTCAGCTCAACCACCCGTTTCCCAGGGAAGCTTTCTCTGTCCCATCAGACGAACGCGGGAGCCTCTGCCCAGCTGACCTCTATCTTGTGGGTCCCTTATTGTGCACTGACTGGGCCGGCTCCCCACTGAAGTCTAAGCAGTGTGAACCCGGCTTTTCCAACTTTGCATCTCCAGGTTTCTCGGTGCTCCAATTTGTCGTCTTACTGAGTAAAGAAGACAGCCCCCATTTTCCATTATGCCCCAGTCCCAACATTTGAAAGCCCAGACTCACTTTGCAGACTGTAGATCCAGTTTCCGAAAGTGGGGGGCTGGGGGGGGGGGCGGGGGACGACGACGGACTTACAAGTTAGGTCAAATAACTGAAACAATTTGTTAACCACTCTTGGTGCCACTGTGTGTCCCCGGCTCGCCAACCCGGGTGCACGCCTGGCCAGAGCACAGTCCACGGCCCTGCGTGCACCCAGGCACTCGCAGGTTCCCGGGCTGAGCCCGCCCCGGGAGCCGGCTAGGCCGAGGCAGACGCCGCGTGTCCCGGAGCTGGGACTTGCACAAAGAGCCCCTCCGAGGCCGTGGACCAGGCGCGGGAAGAACGCGACCCCAGGCCTGCGCGGCTGCTCTGGGGCCCAGGCCCGGCTTGCTCAGCATTTCCGGCTCGGCGGCTTCCCAGAACCTCGGGGCTAAGGAACCGCGCGGGCGAGGGGCCGCGGGAGATGCCCGCCCGGCCGGGCCGAGCCCAGCCCTCCCGTCCCCGCGGGCCGCCCCACCGATTTCGGGACTGATGCGCAGCGGCCCCCGGGCAATCCCCGCTGCCGCCCGACACTTCCGCCCTCTCGGGCCCACCGGCGGAAAGAAAGGGCTCCAGAAAGTTCGACAAGCGCCGGGAACCCGGGCAGGCGCCCACCCCCACCAGGCCCTTGGGCGCAGCCCCTCCCGGCCCGAGCGCCCACGCGCCGTTGCCCGGGTAACCGCGGGGCGGTGGGAGCGCCGGGCAGGGCGGGACTTCCGGCGGGTGACGCGCCCGGGCTCGGCTACAAAAGACCGCGGCTGCGGCGCGTCGGGGGAACTTTCCAGAACGCTCGGTGAGAGGCGGAGGAGCAGCGGCTGCCCGAGCTGCGCACAGCAACGCGCTCTCTCTCGCTCCCCCACCCCGGCCTCGGCCCGCTCACCGGTGAGTGTCGGCAGCCCGCCTCCCCGGGGCTCCCTCCCAGGCCGGCGCTGTCGGCGGCGCCGGGAACCGGATGGAGCCGCGGTCGGGGGCGGTTGGCCCCCGCGTGGGCGGGAGGGCTGTCGGTCCCCGGCTCCACGGTTCCCTCCCTGGAGGGCCGGGGTAGTGCCCCGGCGAGCCGGCCCGAGACCTTCCTGAAGTTTCCCCGTTCCCCATCCGGCCCGAGGTCCCTGAGGCCCCGCTGGCGGCGGCGGCTGGCCCCGGCGCCCCTCGGCCCGCGCGCGCGGGGTGGGCGAGCTTTGCGCGCACGCGCGGACGAGCCGCGGGGCGAGGGGCTGCGGGCTCCGCTTCTCCGGCCTCCTCTCCTTGTCTTTGTTGAGCCCTGGGCTTCCCCTCCCACCGGCTGGTCCAGGCTGGGAGGGAGAAAGGAAGGAAACCTGAACGGTCGGCGCCAAGTGCAAGGGGAAACCTGACGACGTGTAGACTGCGCCGGCTCGGGGGGCGGCGGAGGGTCGGCGGTCGGAGCGGGGGAGCTGGCCGTCCTGTGATTGAGAAACGGCCCCGGGACTGAGGGGGAGGGGAGCCTGCCTTCTGGCGCTGGCGTTCTTAATCTGTTTCAGAAACCACTCCCTCCCCCCTTGCGCCTCTCCTGTCTTTTTTTTTTTCCCCCCTCGGGAGGGGATGGTTTATCAGATTTACCAAAGACAAAGATGATGTAATAACCAGTGGACTGAACCTACTCGTGCTCCTCTGGTTTACTGCTGCCTCACTGCCGGGGAAGGGACACGGGAAGGATCCAGAGGAGAGTCTGGTTAGTGTGGAGGCTTTCGGATGGGAGAGAGGGAACCAGCTGCTGGAGGAGGCGGCGCTGGAGTTGTTCCCCCTTGATTGTTAGCTTCTATTGAGTGTTAGGACTTAGGGCTGAATTATCCAAGGGATTGCTGCCTTCTCCGTGAACTTGAGGGAAGCCTGTGCTCTCCTAATCAGATTCGGCGGAGAACAGATTTCTCCACCTTAACTCTGATTTTACTAATCAAAGCTACCAGTGGAAAGTCGGTTAGAAGTACCTCTTGTTGTTTTAGGCTGTAGACAATGGTGAAGGAAACTACGTACTACGATGTTTTGGGGGTCAAACCCAATGCCACCCAGGAGGAATTGAAAAAGGCTTACAGGAAACTGGCCTTGAAGTACCACCCTGATAAGAATCCAAACGAAGGCGAGAAGGCAAGTAGTATGGTCGTGTTCTTAAACGTAGCTGGGTTGGCCTTTGCCGGGGGTGTAGTGTGTCCATTACAACCTGGAGTTGACTGTGTCTAATACAGTGGCTTTGCTTTGTAAATTTTTTTAAGTGAAATTTATTCCCTTTTTTCTCACAGTTTAAACAGATATCTCAAGCTTACGAAGTGCTCTCTGATGCAAAGAAAAGGGAATTATATGACAAAGGAGGAGAACAGGCCATTAAAGAAGGTGGCGCAGGTGGCGGTTTTGGCTCCCCCATGGACATCTTTGATATGTTTTTTGGAGGAGGAGGAAGGATGCAGAGAGAAAGGCGAGGTAAGACTAGGCTAGTCCACCTGCAGCAAATTAAAGTAGCCTTTGGTCAAAGCAAATTCTTGAGAATTCACCTATTTTAAATGCCTGTTTACGTGTTGGTGTAATGATGCGAACTGGCCATAAATTGCTGGTTTGATTTGTGGTATAGTTTTTTTAAATGAGATTTGATGTAACTAAGAATAGCTAAGCCAATCCTTGCTAACAAGTGAGTGCTTTTAAAGCTCTCAAGTGTAGATGACTTTGTAAGGTCATCAAGCCTTAATTACAGGAACAAAGAATAGGAACATAATTATAAAAGCCCTTTTTACAAATCTTACTTGACCCCCTCCCCTTGTGGGAGGTACTTATTCAGTCAAGAGAGCGAGTTGATGTTCAGAAACCTAAAACTTTCCTCAAGGCCGGATGTAGCAAGGCAGCAGTCGGTCAGGGTGGGAACACCGGTTCTGTGCCTCTAAATAGCCTGTTGTCTGTTTAATCTTGCTTTGGCTTTTTTATATCAAAGTACGTGTCTTTAGCATTTAATAGAAACGGTTTCTGGGATGTAGAAATATTGTTCACAGGAGTACAGCGTTCAGGTCAGAACGGTAGTCTTTGTTCCCAGCAGAGTTCATACACACAAACAAGGGCCAGTGGGTGGAGCCCATTTCAGAAGGAATGGGCAAGCCATTAAATTTCACTGTTTTTTAAGATTCAGATAAAATGAAATTGTTGACTCAGTTCTTGAAAGGGGTATGTTTTTATTTATTTTTGAGGAATTTACCTTAAAGTCATTTGCAGTCAAAATCAGTTGCTTAGAATGGTTTGTTTCACAGAATAGTAGTGGTCTTTTTATTATTGCTCATCTTGTTTTTAATGCAGAATTATCAGCAAGCTCTCCTGTGTGGCTTAGACCAATGAAAGGTCTTTTTTTTTTTTTTTATGTGATACTGGCAAACACTTGCTTAATCAAACTTGAAGCTTTTTTCCTTCCCTGTACTCCAAACTCTTAAGTTAAAGTAAAAGGGGCAGCTTTCGGCGTGCCGGAACCAAGTGGGACTGTATTTGTGATGCATAACCCGAAGGTGGAGCTAGATAAGAGCAGAAGGATCTAGTTAATGGTGCTTCACATCCTTGGAAACTAAAAATGTTCACTTGGCATGTCGTGCAGGAATGTGAGAACTTTTTTCACTTACGCGTAAGGCAGTAATGTTTTGTGGTGGATTAAGTCTTTGTGGAAGAATCACTCCCTAGGAACTTATTAACCATTGGCAGGTGACTTCTTTTCTGTAGTCTCAGTGTCCTTGTATGATCTCCACCTTCCACCTCCCTTTCTCAGGTGAGATACATATGGCACTCATTTGTAGCCACTGGCCACATTAAATTTAGATTAATTCACAACAAAAGTAAAAAGCTCCTTAGTCTGCACTAGCCACATTTATGTGCTCAATAGCCACATGTGACTAGTGGCTACTATGTTGGATAGCATAGATATAAAACATTTCCATCACTGCAGAAAATTGTGTTGGACAGCACTATGGTAAAGAATATGAGAAAGGGAGCCTTTAAAGAGTCAGTGCATTAACTGTGCTGTTGCTGCTGCTTCCTGAATTGGTACCCTTCTGGGAAGACTGAATAAATACATGCGCTTCCCTGGCCCGTCTTGATTAGTTGGAAGTTGATGTGCTGAAGGATTTTTGAATGAAGTAATTGGCCGTGGTGCTCAATACCATAGTAAGTGAAAGATTCAAAGAATTATTGGGACAGAAATGCAATTTGAATTAATGTATTGTGAAATGTGCATCTACCTAATAAAAAATGTTTTCTCAAGTGCTTTTGCCGTCTTTGATTGCCGTAATTTATAAAATGGCCACCACTACGTTCTTAGGCAAATTTCTTAATCTCACCCAATTTTCCTCCTCTGGATTTACATCATACTTTGAAGGTCTTGCCTCATAATGTGGCCAGCGTTCTATGCATGTAATAGATGCTCAACAGATGGACCCTGTGAGGCTCTCTTTCCTTATCCATTCCTGTTTTTTTAGTGCGTTGAACTACAAATATGGTGCAGCGGTTTAGATTCTTAATGAGCAATGTTTTATTCTAGGTAAAAATGTTGTACATCAGCTCTCAGTAACCTTAGAAGATTTATATAACGGTGCAACCAGGAAACTAGCTCTGCAAAAGAATGTGATTTGTGACAAATGTGAAGGTATGCTCTTTTAATATCTTTAACTGAAGCCTTTCTGGATATATAGAACTGACAAATAATACACTGCCTAAAAGAGTGCCAAGTGTGAGGGAAACCACCGAACCTACCAGCTAGAGAAATAGTAGCAAAATCGCAGCACTGTTTTATGTGTATATTTTAAGTGCAGTTGGGATCAATCTAACTTGGTGTCCTTTTTCCTCGTATTATCTCTAAAACTTCAGAACCATTCCAGTGGCTTAATAATCTGTCAGTAATTTACACATTGTCCTCTTTTTGGACACGAACCTGTTTCATCTGGAGACATTACTGGCTATGAACCTCTAAGGTTTTTATAAATACCAATTATTTGTTGGAAATATATCATCTTCTAAAGAGAACAAACTCTCCAAAATGTTCTCATCTCAGAGATAGCGTAGTCCTAAGAATTGTGCTTTGGGAGCACATTTAAGATTCAAAATTCTGAAGTAGCTCCTTGGAAAGACAGCGGTTGAGAGGTTTATAGATAACTGAAGCTGATTGCAGATTCTCAGGGCCCAGCATTCCATCAGACCTTGAAAGTATTAATAAAGTGTGGTGTTAGGAACTGTATTATTAAACACAGTTATAAAACTGTTATTAATCATTAATTAAATGATTAAACACATCATTACTGTGTTCGGCACTAAATTCATCCATACTTTGATTTGTTTCACAACTTGTTAGGCCGAGGTGGTAAGAAAGGAGCCGTCGAGTGCTGTCCCAATTGCCGCGGTACTGGAATGCAGATAAGAATCCACCAGATAGGACCTGGCATGGTTCAGCAGATCCAGTCTGTGTGTATGGAGTGCCAAGGCCACGGGGAACGCATCAGTCCTAAAGATAGATGTAAAAGCTGCAACGGAAGGAAGATAGTTCGAGAGAAGAAGATTCTAGAAGTTCATATCGACAAAGGTGAGTTCTGAGCCATTTACTCTGAATTCTTGAGAGCTGTGGCAAGTTTCTAGTTTATTAACATTACATTTTATAATTGTGGAAGACTACCCTCAATAGCGTTGTATGTATTATCACCCCAGAGATAGCTCTTAGCTGCGTAATAAATAGTGTGTTTCAGTGCAGACTTTTTTGGTACATCTGTAGGGAATACACTAGGGATCTCCATCCTTAATAGAACCCCTACATCAGTAAATGAACAGCAGTGTTCCAGACTGAATTCTCTTGTATTGAACCATTAGCTCTGAAATTTTTTTGCAATTAATTTCACAGATTCGTACTATCCTTAGGAACTGCTAGATTAAGGGATATGTGTACTTTTAAGGATTTTGGGGGGATTTAGGTGAAGAATTGGGGGGGTTCTTATTAAAATATTTACTTAATTTTTTAAAACCAATGAACATGTTTTATTTCTTAATTGATTTGTAAGAACTTAGGTTATGAATATTGCTTTTTAAGATGTTTTTTACAGACTGTAAACATACCTGTTAGTTTCTGCCTCTTCGGTTCTAGGTTATAACTATATAACTTTTTTTTATATTACTAGAATTTAATTTTTTATTTTGCCAATTCCTTTATTTGGTCAGTTTATAAAAAAACATTTGAAAGTGTAACACAGCAATACATCTTCATTGTAGAAATTTTAGAAATGTATATAACCCCAGAATAAATTAGAATCTAATTCTTCTACACTGAAATAATCAGTATTATGATAATCTCTTTCAGACTTATTTTGAAATGAAGTTAGTATTGTACTGTACATACTGATAGGGAATTGTTAATATTATATCATCTCATATTAATACATAGACCTACATTAATTTAAGCCCCTGCAGTAGTATTCTCCCACGTGAATCATGATACTGCCCTCCCTCCATTTCTTCCCCCCTTAATTGGCCCATGTGTAGTAGCATTTGGATTTTTCCCCTCTGGTAAGATGTACCCCCTTGCTTGCTACCAACAGTGTGTACTTAGGACGGCGTTAGTTGCCTGTGAAGCCGTTTATGTTGCACTTAACCCGTGCTCTTTACAGTAGTGGAACAACCAGCAGAACCTGGCTGAGTTTATTTGCTTCACTAGTGTAACAAGACAGGTACTTTGCCTCATTAATGATTAAAGACAGATTGTTTAGTTTTGTCAGTGTACGATACTGATGTTGTGGTTTAAGTTCTTGTTTTTTTTAGAGGTGCACACTGGTATTTGCAGGTTAATTGGTATGTCTGGATTTTGCTTCAGATACAGGGAGGGGTTGTGGATGGAGGTATGATATGTGAAGTACTAATCCTGAGATGGTAACTGCTGGATCCAGACTGATGGCTATATCGGGATTCATTGTACTGTTGGCTGCGTTTATGTGGGTTTGATATTTCCCATAATAGAAAGCGAAACGAAGTTGCTCTTGTTGGATGACCTTGGTGATCATGGGTTCAGGAAATAATCAGGACTGCTACAGCCTAATGATCTGCAGACACGATATAGGAGTTATATTTAAAGAAAGGGGGTCTGAGTAAGCCCTTCATGAACGGAAACATGGGCCAGAGGGAGAAAGGGGGGAATCTTGGTAAAGTATGTTGGCCTTTAAGAAATTTTTGCCCTGTTGGAAAATACTTCTCTCTGTACTTTTGAAACTAACCACATGGGCTGAAGGAGTGTCCAACAGTAATTATCTTTTTTGTTTTTTGAGGAAGATTAGCCCTGAGCTAACATCTGCCGCCAGTCCTCTTTTTGCTGAGGAAGATTGGCCCTGAGCTAACATCCATGCCCAGCATGGCTTGATAAGCAGTGCATAGGTCCACACCTGGGTTCCGAACCAGCGAACCCTGGGCCACTAAAGTGGAGCGCACAAACTTAACCGCTGTGCCACCGGGCCGACCCCAGTAATTATCTTCTTTTAAGGGGGCTAAACAGAACCAATCTTACACAAAAAGATTAGGGATTTTTAAGTTTTTTAGGTTGTTATATATATATATATATATATATATATATGTAGGTTTCCTATATATAAATACTGCCAATACAGTAGGAGAAAGTCTTCATTTATGCTCCTGTTAGACTTAATAGAAATAGTTTGATGTAGGTTCTTTTAAGTAATGAAATTGAAACAGTTCCCATCTATGGTTATAATGTCTGCCAGTCACTGATTTGGTGTCAGCATCACCCTTTTTATGAATCCTCACAACTGCCCAGGCGAGGTAGGAGTGGGGCAGGTTATGCAGCTGGCTTCCCTGGAGGAATCTGCTGGTGGTAAACAGCAGCTCTGAGATTTGAGGCCTGGTCTGTTTGCCTCAAGAGTTTGTTCTCGACTGTAATCACTCTGTTGAGTAAGAAATTGGCCTTACATCATGTGGGCGTTCTTAGCCATTTCTGTAAACTTGAGCATCCTCGAAGACTTGAACGTTTTTTTGTGCACACACAAAAACATGCCTCTGTGTTTCTTAATAGGTTGAGATTCTGACCTCAGTTGGATGCTGAGGAAGAACATAAAATTACCTTTTGTTTTTAGGCATGAAAGATGGCCAGAAGATAACATTCCATGGCGAAGGCGACCAAGAACCAGGACTGGAGCCAGGAGACATTATCATTGTTCTAGATCAGAAGGACCATGCTGTCTTTACTCGGTAAAACTCTATCATCGACTACTCAAACTGGTGTCTTGCGTGTTTCGGGTATTTTTTACTTCCTGGAAGCACCTGGAAAAGTATAGCAGGAGACTTAGGCGGTGTATAGTGTCTTTTCTAAAAGGGTGTTGACCATTAATGTTTCAGTCTTAAGAGACTAAAAACAAAAGGATCAGATTTTAGTTTTTGGTCTAAATTTAGGTAAATTGTTACCTAATCCGGAATTGGAGGATCTACTTGAATTAGGAGGTATGAGTAGAAACGGGTAGATTAGGGGAAACACCCCCAGACAGATTTTTGGCCTCAATCTGTGTCTGAGCAGTTAGTTTGGAATAAATGCACTAAAGTTTTCACCATTTTCAATCTTGAGTTGATGGTAAATTGGGTTGGCTTTTAATTAATGTAAATAAATGTCTAGAACCATCTCTATAAAAAAAACTGAAATAGAATATAAATTCAGGCCTTTGGTACAAAGTATTTAATACTGTGTCTACAATGAACTTAGAGTGAAGCATAAGAAAGCTTGATGGTTAATAGTGAATGTGTTAAATCGATGGCTAATTTTAAAACATTGGACCACTTTAGGGTTCTGGTAAATCTGTGGGAATGACAGCTGAAGGAACTGGTTTTGAATGAATTATAATAGAAGATTACACAAGTGTCTCAATAATAATGGGAATTGCTGTCAGGATTTTGATGCTATCATTTGAGGTGAATCCTCAGTTTTTCTGGAGAATATTATGCCTGATTAAAGATATGTTATTAATACAGTTTGGAAAAGAAGAAAGTTTAAGCACTAGGAGAAGGAAGTGGACTGTTATTAAATATAAAAAGATTATTCATAATATGCCAGGCACTTAATGTTGCTTGAGTCATATGTATCAACAAAGAAATTCTTAGGACCAGCCTGTGGCCGAGTGGTTAAGTTCGTGCGCTCGGCTTCAGCGGCCCAGGGTTTTGCTGGTTCGAATCCTGGGCCGTGGACACAGCTCATCAAGCCACGCTGAGGCGGCATCCCACATGCCACAACTAGAAGGACCCACAACTAAAAATGTACAACTATGTACCGGGGGCTCTGGGAGAAAAAGGAAAAATAAAATCTTTAAAAAAAAAAAAAGTAAATTCTTAACTATCCCTTGAGGTTGGCCATGTCCCCTTTATTTAATTTGACAAATCCTAAATAATCTAGGACCTGCCTGAGGTCTGTTTAACTTAGACCATAATGTTCTCTCTCTCTCTCTAATGTATTTTTGCTTTCTTTTTGCCTCACTTTTGGGAGAATTTTTTCTTCTCTATGTGAGAAACTAGATTTAAAATTGAATAATGAAACAATTCAAGGAAAGTGATAGAGGCTGCCTAGCAAAGTGTGTAGAAGAATTCTAAAGCCTTGTCCAGAAAACAGGGCTGGCAGGCTCCGTCTATTTGTTGCTCTCTGTTTTTAGAATGGGGAAGAAAGAGCGTCTTTGTGAAAGATACCTTTACTGTTAAGAAAACAGCATTGCCTTCTGTGGTACTTCTAATGATTGGTGATTTGAAAGATCTAAGTATGTGCCGTATTTACATTGATACAGACGAGGAGAAGACCTTTTCATGTGTATGGACATACAGCTGGTTGAAGCATTGTGTGGCTTCCAAAAGCCAATATCCACTCTTGACAACCGAACCATAGTCATCACCTCTCATCCAGGTACGGTGACTGGAGGAGCTGCTCTTTGTGTTCAAGTGTTTTCGTTGTCTGCCGATAGCCAGTATAGGCACTGAGAAAACTGATGGTTTACTTGCTCAATTATGTATCCTACCTTGTTAGCTGAAATTGTATGGTCTTGGGTCTCTTTCAGAATCCCCTAGAAAATCCACAAATAAAGGATGACAGGATTGCTTCACATAAATTTACTCCTAGCAGTGAGCTAGGAATCAGACTCAGCTCAATGGCGCTAACAAATCAGTGAGCTGGGACGCATTCTTCTGTTTGTTATTTTCCCTACCTCGTAAAAATGTCACTGTTTAAGAAAGAACTTGCCTTCGATGTTTTTAGGTCAGATTGTCAAGCATGGAGATATCAAGTGTGTGCTAAATGAAGGCATGCCAATTTATCGCAGACCGTATGAAAAGGGTCGCCTAATCATCGAATTTAAGGTAAGCTATAAACTACTTAAGGAATATTTGAGAATGATCAGCTTACTAAAACCTGATAACAGAATTACATTTTCTGAATGGCAAGAAATACCAAATTTATATTTTTCCTTGTCCAGGAAGAAATAAAAAACATTGATCTAATACTCCTCTCCTGTTGAACATTCTCTGTTAACCAGTTGGGATTGGGTTTGTTTGCATCATTATTGGCTAAATTATTTAAAGATTGGTGGGGCAGGGGTGCTTGGCAAGTGGGTATTTTATTAATGGAATGCTGTAACTAGGATCTTCATGTTCAGAAGCACTTTACAATAACAATTGTGGGTTTTTGGCAAAATAGTTCAATGCTTGGTTTGTTAATAGCATGGTTCATAGAGCAACCCAGCCGTTTTCCTCAATCTTAAACTGATTGGTCTCTCACAAATACATTTATTAAAAATATCTCCAGGTAAAAAAGGGCTACCTTTTTTAAGAATGGCTTTGTTTAAATTATATGTTAAAAGATTGGAATGTGTTTTAGGATGGGTTTGCGTGTAAAAAAAAAAAAAAACTTGATGAATAGACAGTGATTGTTAACAGTGCAACTTTACTGGAATCCTTACTCTGGTTCTCAGAGTTTTTGGTGCTATTCCTTTTAGAACGTGTATTCTAACCTGGGACTGGCAGGTTCACCGAAAGATGGTGTGGTTACATATGTCTGGGGGAAATGGGACAGTAATCTGTCTAAGGAGCTGCTGCTGAAGTAAATCAGATTGAACTTGGAGTAATTTCTTTTTTTATAGGTA